>NW_027361700.1:9667500-10267500 GCF_039654945.1 Dendrobates tinctorius | reverse complement strand
CCACCTGATGAGGAAGATATCGATTGCATCTCTGGAGTATCAGACTGGATATAAGACAGCCGACGCCCTATCTGGGTGCTGGTGATTCAGTCTGCTTCTCAGGTCCTGGACTTAAGCTCTCTTCAGTCTTCTCAAGTTAAGTTTGTTTTTTGCTATTGTTCACACTTGCGCTTGTTGGTCAATTCAGTTTTTTGTGTAATCAGCCTGCCACTGCTGGGGCTATGCTGAAATTCCACTCCTATTAATCAGTATTTGCCAATCTGCTTTTTGTCCCTTATTAGATTGGCCTCTTTTTTGCTCTGTCTCAGAATATTTCAGAGTGCTGATATAGGTTTAGAAGTCTAGTGACTTTAGGGATAATTTTGCTATCAGAAGTGTTGGACAATATTTTTGTAGGTTGTTTTTGGCAGATTGCAGACAGTATTTTTCCTGTTCTGTCCTTTTTAGTTAGCCGGGCCCCATCGTTTGCTCAGCCTATTTTCCTGCCTTTGTTTGTATTTTCATCTTGCTTCACCGTCAATACATGTGGGGGGCTGTCTTTCCTTTGGGATCTGCTCTGGGGCAGTTAGTTTTCCTCTTTTCCTGCTTTAGGCTTATGTAGTTCTCCGGTTGTGACGAGGCGTCTAGGACCAACATAGGAATGCTCCACGACTGCTTCTAGTTGTGCGGTTAAGATCAGGGATCTGCAATCTGCATAGCTACCAACTTCTCTGGTTTTCTGAGACTTAGCTTGTTGTCTTTTTTTCCTCCTCGGTTTCCGATTCATAACAGAATCACCAGCCATAGCGCAGATTCTAGGGTACTCAAAAGCAGGAAAGAATTGTTAGAGAAAGAGAAAAAAAAAAAAGTGTCAGAATTTTTTTTATTTTTTATTATGTATTTTTTCCTCTTTTTCTCTGGGGCCGTAGGAGGATTTTTTTCCTAACGGAGATTAAGCAACTGTCTGATCGTGTGGAGCAGCTTGCTGCTGAAGTACAGTGAATTTCCACCTACCTTATTCAGTCACATGCTGCTGAACCCAAGATTCCTACTCCTGATGTGTTTTCTGGGGATCAGTCTAAATTTCTGAATTTTAAGAATAATTGTAAATTATTTCTTGCTTTGAAGCCTAACTCATCGGGGAGCTCTGTGCAGCAGGTTAAAATTGTCATCTCCTTGCTGCGCGGCGATCCCCAAGATTGGGCATTTTCTCTGACACCTGAAAATCCTATTCTGACTAATGTGGATGCATTTTTTCAGGCCTTGGGGTTGTTGTATGATGAACCTAATGCTGTTGATCAAGCTGAGAGAACCCTGTTGACATTAAACCAGGGTCAGGATCCTGCAGAGTTGTACTGCCAAAAATTCTGAAAGTGGGCGGTCCTTATTACATGGAATGATAGTGCATTGGCAGCTCTCTTTCGGAAAGGTTTGTCAGAGACCATAAAAGATGTTATGGTGGGATTTCCTGTTCCCTCTGGTCTGGATGGCTCTATGTCATTAGCCATTCAAGTTGATCGGCGTTTACGTGAATGTAAAACTACACGGGAGGCGCTGCCACCTTTTGAACAAATGTCTGAACCTATACAATGTGATGGGATTTTGTCTAGGGTGCAACGTCGGGAGTTTAGAAGGCGTAATAAGCTGTGTTTTTTCTGTGGAGACACCTCTTATACTATTTCTGTCTGCCCTAAACGAGAGAAACGTTTTGCACACACATTTACTGTGGGCAGTGTGCAATCTAAATTCCTTTTGGCAATTACTCTGATCTGCTCCTTGTCCACATCTTCCACTAAGGCTTTTGTGGATTCAGGAGCATCTCTGAATCTGATGGATTTGGACTTTGCTAAACGTTGTGGTTTGTCCATGACGCCTCTGCAGACGCCCATTCCATTGAGGGTTATTGATGCCACTCCTTTGGCGGCGAATAAACCTCAGTTTTGGACCCAGGTGATAATGCGAGTTGCCCCAGACCACCAAGAAAATTGTAAATTTTTGGTGCTGCATAATTTGCATGATACTATTGTCCTGGGGTTCCCCTGGTTGCAAACTCATAACCCAGTTTTGGATTGGAAATCTGTGTCTGTGGTGAGTTGGGGTTGTCAGTGTGTTCTTAGGGATGCTCCTGTTTTCTCCACCTCTCCTCAGTCTCATGATATTCCTGATTATCTGGCTGATTTCTCTGATGTTTTTAGTGAGAGTAAGACTGCGTCTTTGCCTCCTCATAGGAGTTATGACTGTTCAATTGAGTTGATGCCTGGGTGTAAAATTCCCAAGGGTCGTCTTTTCAACTTATCTGTACCCGAACATGATGCTATGCGATCCTATATTAAGGAGTTGTTGGAGAAGGGTCATATTAGACCATCCTCGTCACCGTTAGGCGCTGGGTTTTTTTTGTGGCCAAGAAAGATAGTTCATTAAGACCATGTATTGATTATCGTTCCCTTAACAAGATGACGGTTAAATATCAGTACCCGTTACCTCTGATGTCTGATTTATCCTCCAGAGTTAAGATTGCCTGCTGGTTTACTAAGCTTGACTTCAGGGGGCGTATAATCTTATTCGCATCAAGCACGGGGATGAATGGAAGACGGCGTTTAATACTCCAGAGGGACATTTTGAGTACCTGGTGATGCCTTTTGGGCTCTCTAATGCCCCTTCTGTGCTCCAATCCTTTATGAATGATATTTTCCGAGACTTTGTGGATAAGTTTTTGATCATCTATCTGGATGATATTTTGATCTTTTCTAGTGATTGGGATTCCCATGTGGAACATATCCGGACTGTGTTCCGGATTTTGAGGGAGAATTCCCTGTTTGTTATGGGATCGAAGTGCCTCTTTGGTGTACAGAGGATTTCATTTTTGGGATTTATCTTGTCTCCATTGACTTTTGAAATGGACCCGGCCAAGGTACAGGCCATTTATGATTGGGTTCAGCCTACTTCTTTGAAGACTCTCCAGAAGTTTTTGGGTTTTTCTAATTTCTATCGTAAATTTATAGGTAATTTTTCTAGTATTGTCAAACCACTGACTGATCTGACCAAGAAGGGAGCTGATGTGCTGAATTGGTCTCCTGAGGCTGTCTCAGCATTTCAGGAGCTTAAGCGGAGATTTACTTCAGCTCCAGTTTTACGGCAACCTGATGTCTCACTTCCATTTCAAGTGGAGGTGGACGCTTCTGAGATTGGTGCAGGAGCTGTGTTGTCCCAAAAAGACCCTGTGACTTCTAAGATGAATCCCTGTGCCTTCTTTTCTCGAAAGTTTTCCCCATCTGAACGCAACTATCACATGGGAAATCGGGAATTGTTGGCCATGAAATGGGCATTTGAGGAGTGGAGACATTGGTTGGAGGGAGATAGACATCAATTTGTGGTCCTCACCGATCACAAGAATCTGATTTATCTGGAGTCGGCCAAATGCTTGAATCCTAGACAGGCTAGACGGGCCTTGTTTTTCACGCGTTTTAATTTTGTGGTCTCTTTTCTTCTGGGCACTAAGAATGTTAAGGCAGACGCTCTTTCTAGGAGTTTCTTTGCTGATTCTCTTAATGTGACCGAGCCTTCTACTATCCTAGGTGAGGGGGTAGTTCTTTCTGCCATTTCGCCCGATTTGAGACGCACCCTGGAGGAATTTCAGGAGGATAAGCCTGAGCGTTGCCCTATGGGAAGATTGTATGTTCCTGACCAGTGGAGAAAGAGAGTGATGTGTGAAGTCCATTGCTCTGCATTGGCTGGTCATCCGGGTATTTTTGGTACCAGAGATTTGGTGAGTCGGTCGTTTTGGTGGCCTGCCTTATCTTGTGATGTCAGGAATTTTGTACAGTCCTGTGGAACCTGTTCTCGGTCTAAACCCTGTTCTCGTTCTAGAGGGTTGCTGATGCCCCTGCCGGTGCTCAAGAGGCCATGGACCCATATCTCAATGGATTTTATTTCTGATCTTCCTGTCTCTCAGAGAATGACTGTTATCTGGGTGATTCGTGATAGATTTTCGAAGATGGTCCATCTTGTACCACTCCCAAAGCTGCCATCTTCCGCTGAGTTGGTGCCCTTGTTTTTACAACAGGTGGTACGGTTACACGGGATTCTTGAGAACATTGTGTCCGATAGAGGGGTCCAATTTGTTTACAGATTCTGGAAAGCCTTTTGTTCCAATCTGGGAATTCAGTTATCCTTCTCCTCCGCGTTTCATCCCCAGACCAATGGCTAGACTGAGAGAACAAACCAGACCTTGGAGTCTTATTTAAGATGTTTTATATCTGCTGATCAAGATGATTGGGTCTCATTTTTGCCCTTGGCCGAAATTGCGCTGAACAATAGAGCTAGTTCTGCCACCCTGATGTCACCCTTTTTCTGTAATTTTGGGTTTCATCCTTGATTCTCTTCAGGGCAAGTGGAATCTTCGTCCTGCCCAGGTGTGGACACTGTGGTTGTGAGAATGCAGCAGATATGGGACCAAGTGGTGGATAAGTTGTCACTCTCTCAGGAAAAGGCCCAGCGTTTTTCCAACCGGCGTAGGACCATTAGTCCCCGGTTTAAAGTGGGTGATATCGTTTGGCTGTCGTCTAAGAATATTCCTATGAAGGTTGTATCTACAAAATTTAAGCCAAGATTTATTGGACCTTATAAGATTTTGGAGATTCTTAATCCTGTTTCTTTTCGATTGACTCTTCCAGTTACGTTCAAAATCCATAACGTATTTCACAAGTCACTGTTGAAGAGGTTTGTTGAGCCAGTAGTTCCTGTGGCGGCACCTCCTGATCCTGTATTGGTTAAAGGCAATGTGGAATATGAGGTAGAGAAAATATTGGATTCTCGTTTGGTTAGATGGAGACTCCAGTATTTGGTCAAATGGAAGGGTTATGGCCAGGAGGATAATTCTTGGGTCTCTGCCTCTGATATTCATGCCAATAAATTGGTTTGTGCTTTTCACCGGGCCCATCCTGATCGGCCTGGTGGCATGGATGAGGGTACGGTGACCCCTCCTCAAGGGGGGGTACTGTCATGAACTCATTTTCTGCTCCACCAGGTGAGAGTTCCCCTTCTGTTCTCCCTCTGGTGGTGACAGGAGGTAGTGCGGTTGGTTTACATGGTAGTGATCTGCCACCTGATGAGGAAGATAACGATTGGATCTCTGGAGTATCAGACTGGATATAAGACAGCCGACGCCCTATCCGGGTGCTGGTGATTCAGTCTGCTGCTCAGGTCCTGGACTTCAGCTCTCTTCCAGTCTACTCAAGTTAAGTTTGTTTTTTGCTAATGTTCACACTTGCTCTTGTTGGTCAATTCAGTTTTTTGTGTAATCAGCCTGCCACTGTTGGGGCTATGCTGAAATTCCACTCCTATTAACCAGTATTTGCCAATCTGCTTTTTGTCCCTTATTAGATTGGCCTCTTTTTTGCTCTGTCTCAGAATATTTCAGAGTGCTGATATAGGTTTAGAAGTCTAGTGACTTTAGGGATAATTTTGCTATCAGAAGTGTTGGACAATATTTTTGTAGGTTGTTTTTGGCACATTGCAGACAGTATTTTTCCTGTTCTGTCCTTTTTAGTTAGCCGGGCCCCATCGTTTGCTCAGCCTATTTTCCTGCCTTTGTTTGTATTTTCATCTTGCTTCACCGTCAATACATGTGGGGGGCTGTCTTTCCTTTGGGATCTGCTCTGGGGCAGTTAGTTTTCCTCTTTTCCTGCTTTAGGCTTATGTAGTTCTCCGGTTGTGATGAGGCATCTAGGACCAACATAGGAACGCTCCACGACTGCTGCTAGTTGTTGCGGGTAAGATCAGGGATCTGCAATCTGCATAGTTACCAACTTCTCTGGTTTTCTGAGACTTAGCTTGTTGTCTTTTTTTCCTCCTCGGTTTCCCATTCATAACAGGGCAGGATGGAGACAGATGGGGCAGGATCACGGGGCAGGATGGAGACAGATAGGGCAGGATTATGGGGCAAGATGGAGACAGATGGGGAAGGATCATGGAGCACGATGGAGACAGATGGTGCAGGATCATGTTGCAGGATGGAGACAGATCATGCAGAATCATGGGGCAGTGTTATGATGAGTCACCGAAGGAGGAAAAAACAAAATACCAGCTAAGTCCAGAAAAACCAGAGAGGTTGGCAGCTATCGGATTGCAGACTCCTGAACCTATCCACAACAACTAGCAGTAGCCGTGGGGGGTTCCTATGGAGCCCTAGACCCCTCGATCACAGCCGGAGAACTACATAGCCTAAAGACAGAAAGGGGAAAAACTAAACTGCCCCAGAGCAGACCCCAAAGCAATAGGCAGACCCCAACATATAATGACGGTGAAGCAAGATGAAAACACTAACACAGATAGAAAGATAGGTTGAGCAAATGATGGGGCCCAAGCTAACTACATAGGACAGGATAGGAAAGCTGCTGTCTGCCATCCGCAAAAACCCTATCAAAAGGAGCCAACCGACTGATAGGAAAAACAGGCCCTGAAGTCACTAGGCTTCAAAAGACTATATCAGCACTCAGGTATATTCTGAAGACAGAGCAAAAGATCAATAGATCAAAGACAAAAATGGAATTCAGCTCACCCCCGGCCGGGGATGGCAGAACTCCCAAAAAACAAGGCAAAACAAAATCAAAACTGAAGATTACAAAGCAGAGCAGAAAAACTTAGCTTTGAGATGCAGGAATCAGACTGGTCTCCAAGAATCCAGCAGGAAAATCACCAGCCAGGAAGAAGGGCGTCGGCAGCCTTATATCCAGTCCTCAATTCCAGCCACCCAGTCATTATCTAGCTGCTCAGGTGTTTGGTAATCAGCCTCACTTCCTTCCTTCACCAGAGGAGGGAGTTCATCAGACCTCAATGGTGAAGGGAAAAATGAACTCACAACAGTACCTCCCCCTTGAGGAGGGGTCACCGAACCCTCATCCATGCCACCAGGGCGATCCGGGTGAGCCCAATGAAAGGCATGCACCAATCTTTCGGCATGAATATCAGAGGCAGAGACCCAGGAATTATCGTCCTGACCATAACCCTTCCACTTAACCAAATACTGGAGTCTCCGTCTAGCCAGACGGGAATCCAGTATCTTCTCTACCTCATATTCCATGTTACCTTCAACCAATATAGGGTCAGGAGGTGCCACCACAGGAACTACTGGTTCAACAAACCTCTTCAACAAGGACTTATGAAACACATTATGAATTTTAAATGTGACAGGAAGAGCCAACCGAAAAGAGACCGGATTAATAATCTCCAAAATCTTGTAAGGTCCAACAAATCTAGGCTTAAACTTAGGAGAAGCCACCTTCATAGCGATATTTTTTGATGACAACCAAACCATATCACCCACCTTAAACTGGGGACCAACGGTCCTACGCCGGTTGGAAAACCGCTGGGCCTTTTCCTGGGAGAGAGACAACTTATCCACTACTTGGTCCCAGATCTGGTGCATTCTCTCCACCACAGTGTCAACACCTGGGCAGGCAGAAGGCTCCACCTGCCCTGAAGAAAATCGAGGGTGAAAACCAAAGTTACAAAAAAAGGTGACATCAAAGTGGCAGAACTAGCTCTATTATTTAAAGCAAATTCGGCCAAGGGCAAAAATGAAACCCAATCATCCTGATCGGCAGAAATAAAACATCTCAAATACAACTCCAAAGTCTGGTTTGTTCTCTCCGTCTGCCCATTGGTCTGAGGGTGAAACGCAGAGGAGAAGGACAACTGAATTCCCAGCTTGGAACAGAAAGTCCTCCAAAATCTAGACACAAACTGAACTCCTCTGTCAGATACAATGTTCTCAGGAATCCCGTGCAAGCGAACCACCTGTTGCAAAAACAAGGGCACCAACTCAGAGGAAGATGGCAACTTAGGGAGTGGTACAAGATGGACCATCTTAGAGAATCTATCACAAATCACCCAAATAACAGTCATTCTCTGAGAGACAGGCATATCAGAGATAAAATCCATTGAAATATGGGTCCATGGCCTCCTGGGCACCGGCAAAGGCATCAACAAGCCACTAGAGTGAGAACAAGGTTTAGACCGGGAGCAAGTCCCACAGGACTGCACAAAATTCCTGACATCATGAGACAATGCGGGCCACCAAAAAGAACGACTCACCAGATCTCTAGTACCAAAAATACCTGGATGACCAGCCAATGCAGAGCAATGAACTTCAGACATCACTCTCTTCCTCCACTGGTCAGGAACATACAACTTTCCACTGGAACAACGCTCAGGTTTGTCCTCCTGGAACTCTTCCAGAGCACGTCTCAAATCGGGCGAGATGGCAGAAAGAACTACCCCCTCGCCTAAGATGGTAGCAGGCTTAGTCACAACAGGAGAATCAACAAGGAAACTCCTAGAGAGGGCGTCAGCCTTGACATTCTTAGTGCCCGGAAGAAAAGAGACCACAAAATCAAAACGTGTGAAAAACAAGGCCCACCTAGCCTGTCTAGGATTCAAGCGCTTGGCCGACTCCAGGTAAATCAAATTCTTGTGGTCAGTAAGGACCACGACTTGGTGTTTGGCTCCCTCCAACCAATGTCTCCACTCCTCAAATGCCCATTTCATGGCCAACAGTTCCCGATTCCCCACATCATAGTTACGTTCGGATGGGGAGAACTTTCGGGAAAAGAAAGCACAGGGATTCATTTTAGATGTCACAGGATCTTTTTGGGACAACACCGCTCCTGCACCAATCTCAGAAGCGTCCACCTCCACCTGAAACGGGAGTGAGACATCAGGTTGCCGCAAAACCGGAGCAGACGTGAATCTTCGCTTCAGCTCCTGAAAGGAAGAAACAGCCTCCGGAGACCAATTCAGCACATCAGCCCCCTTCCTAGTCAAATCCGTCAATGGCTTGGCAATACCAGAAAAATTAGCTATAAATTTCCGATAAAAATTAGCAAAACCCAAAAACTTCTGGAGGGCCTTCAAAGAAGTGGGCTGAACCCAATCATAAATGGCCTGTACCTTGGCCGGGTCCATTTCAATAGTTGATGGAGACAAAATAAATCCCAAAAATAAAATCCTCTGTACCCCAAAAAGGCATTTCGATCCCTTGACATACAGGGAATTCTCCCTCAAAATCCGGAACACAGTCCGAACATGTTCCACATGAGAGTCCCAATTCTTGGAGAAGATCAAAATATCATCCAGATAGATAATCAAAAATGTATCCACAAAGTCTCGAAATATATCGTTCATGAAGCACTGGAAGACAGAAGGGGCATTAGTGAGCCCAAAAGGCATCACCAGGTACTCAAAATGTCCCTCCGGAGTATTAAACGCCGTCTTCCATTCATCCCCATGCTTAATGCGAATAAGATTATACGCCCCCCTGAGGTCAAGCTTGGTAAACCAGCAAGCACCTTTAACTCTGGAGAATAGATCAGAAATCAGGGGTAACGGATACTGATATTTAACAGTAATTTTGTTGAGGGCACGATAGTCAATACAAGGCCTTAATGAACCATCCTTTTTAGCCATGAAAAAAAAACCAGCACCTAAGGGTGAAGAGGATGGTCTAATATGACCCTTCTCCAATGCCTCCTTAATATAGGATCGCATAGCCTCGTGCTCGGGTACAGATAAATTGAAAAGCCGACCCTTGGGGAATTTACACCCCGGGTTCAGCTCAATTGCACAGTCATAACTCCTATGAGGAGGCAAAGACGCATACTCATTCTCACTAAATACATCATAAAAGTCAGCCAAATAGTCAGGAACATCATGCGACTGGGGAGAGGTGGAGAAAACAGGAGCGCCACTAAGGGCACACCGACAACCCCAACTCACCACAGATACAGATTTCCAATCCAGAACTGGATTATGGATTTGCAACCAGGGAAACCCAAGAACAATGGTATCATGCAAATTATGCAACACCAAAAATCTACAATTTTCTTGATGGTCTGGGGCGACCCGCATTACCACCTGGGTCCAAAACTGAGGTTTATTCTTCGCCAAAGGAGTAGCATCAATACCCCTCAAAGGGATAGGCGTCCGCAGAGGTGTCATAGGAAATCCACAACGCTTAGCAAAATCCAAGTCCATCAGGTTCAGAGCTGCTCCTGAATCCACAAAAGCCTTGGCGGAAAATGTGGACAGGGAGCAGATCAGTGTCATTGCCAGAAGAAACTTAGGTTGAACACCACCCACAGAAAACGTGTGTGCACAACGTTTCTCTCGTTTAGGGCAGACAGAAATAATATGCGAGGCATCTCCACAAAAAAAAACACAGCTTATTACGCCTTCTGAACTCCTGACGTTGCGCCCTAGACAAAACTCTATCACATTGAATAGGTTCATACATTTGTTCAACAGGTGGCAACATCTCTCGTGTAGTTTTGTGTTCACGTAAACGCCGATCCACCTGAATGGCTAATGACATAGAATCGTCAAGACCAGATGGAACAGGAAATCCCACCATAGTATCTTTTACAGTTTCTGACAAACCCTTCCGAAAGAGGGCTGCCAAGGCACAATCATTCCAGGTAGTAAGGACCGCCCACTTTCGGAATTTTTGACAGTACAACTCTGCCAAATCCCGACCCTGGCTTAATGCCAACAGGGTCTTTTCAGCCTGATCAATAGCATTAGGTTCATCATACAACAACCCTAAGGCTTGAAAAAATGCGTTCACATTATTCAGAATAGGATCATCAGGTTTCAAAGAAAACGCCCAATCATGGGGATCGCCACGCAGCAACGAGATGACAATTTTAACCTGCTGCGCGGAGTTCCCCGACAAGTTATGCTTCAAGGCAAAAAATAATTTACAATTATTCTTGAAATTCAAGAATTTAGACCGATCCCCAAAAAACACATCAGGAGTGGGAATCTTTGGTTCAGCAGCATGTGAATGAGCAAGATAGGTGGAAATTCCCCGCACTTCAGCAGCGAGCTGCTCCACACGATCAGACAATTGCTTCATCTCCATTGAGAGAAAAATTCCCCCTACGGCCTCAGAGATATAGAGGAAAAAATATGCACACAAAAAAAAAAATTCTGACACTTTTTTTTTCTTATTTTTTTTTTTATTTTTTTTTTTTTACAATTCTCTCCTGCTATTGAGTACCCTAGGATCTGCGGTATGGCTGGTGATTCTGTTATGATGAGTCACCGAAGGAGGAAAAAACAAAATACCAGCTAAGTCCAGAAAAACCAGAGAGGTTGACAGCTATCGGATTGCAGACCCCTGAACCTATTCACAACAACTAGCAGTAGCCGTGGGGGGTTCCTACGGAGCCCTAGACCCCTCGATCACAGCCGGAGAACTACATAGCCTAAAGACAGAAAGGGGAAAAACTAAACTGCCCAAGAGCAGACCCCAAAGCAATAGGCAGACCCCAACATATAATGATGGTGAAGCAAGATGAAAACCTTAACACAGATAGAAAGATAGGTTGAGCAAATGATGGGGCCCAAGCTAACTACATAGGACAGGATAGGAAAGCTGCTCTCTGCCATCCGCAAAAACCCTATCAAAAGGAGCCAACCGACTGATAGGAAAAACAGGCCCTGAAGACGCTAGGCTTCAAAAGACTATATCAGCACTCAGGTATATTCTGAAGACAGAGCAAAAGATCAATAGATCAAAGACAAAAATGGAATTCAGCTCACCCCCGGCCAGGGATGGCAGAACTCCCAAAAAACAAGGCAAAACAAAAACAAAGCTGAAGATTACAAAGCAGAGCAGAAAAACTTAGCTTTGAGATGCAGGAATCAGACTGGTCTCCAAGAATCCAGCAGGAAAATCACCAGCCAGGAAGAAGGGCGTCGGCAGCCTTATATCCAGTCCTCAATTCCAGCCACCCAGTCATTATCTAGCTGCCCAGGTGTTTGGTAATCAGCCTCACTACCTTCCTTCACCAGAGGAGGGAGTTCATCAGACCTCAATGGTGAAGGGAAAAATGAACTCACAACAGGGCAGGATGGAGACAGATCATGCAGAATCATGGGGCAGGATGGATATGATGGGGCAGGATCATGGGACAGGAGATCATATGGGGCAGAATGGATACTCAGGAGGGCAAGATGGGAGAAGATATGGTGCCAGGATGGGGGATAGTATTACCATAGTGGCTAATTAAGGGATATTATTACTGCAGTGATGTATTTATTTTATTTTTTGAGGATACTGCTTTAAATGGGGGGCGGTCCTGTTACTGTGCAGAGCGACACTATGTCGCCTTTTTTCTTCATGTGGTGTAGTGTAGAAGTTGGGAAAAAAATAAGTAATGTGTTCTGCAAGCAGTGCTCTAGATCAGGGTTTCCCAACTCCAGTCCTCAAGGCACACCAACAGATCATGTTTTCAGGATTTCCTTTGTATTGCACAGGTGAAGCAATTATCACCTGAGCAATACTAAGGAAATCCTGAAAACATGATCTGTTGGTGTGCCTTGAGGACTGGAGTTGGGAAACCCTGCTCTAGATAACTGTTATTTCCTGCAGAGACGAGCCCAGGCTGGAAGAAGTGACAGCAGTCTGTGCTGGATGAAGATGAAAGACTTCACCTAGAGATATCACTGGTGAGTCAGTGTGTTACCTATACACTGACACTATACACTGTATACTATATACAGCAGTCCTGTGTACAATGTCACCAGTGATCACTGTATTACCTGTACACAGACATTGCATACTAAGTACAGATCTCCTGTGTATAATGGCACTTATGCTGATATTAGTGTTGTGTTTTTTTATTACTGATCAGTATTGTAGTATTCAGTCACTATGTAGTGGTAATATGTGATCTGGTCATGGTGTGGTGGTATTTGTTCCTTGAATGTGGTATTATTGGTCACCCTGTGGTAGGAATAGGGCATCTGGTCATGGTGTGGTGGTATTTGTCCCTTGTATGTGATATTATTTGGTCACTGTGGTGGTAATATGTGGTCTGGTCATGGTGCGGTGGTATTTGTTCCTTGTATGTGGTATTATAGGTCACTATGTGGTGATAATATGGTGTCTGGTCATGGTGCCATGGTATTTGTCCCCTGTACAGTGGGGAAAAAAAGTATTTAGTCAGTCAGCAATAGTGCAAGTTCCACCACTTAAAAAGATGAGAGGCGTCTGTAATTTACATCATAGGTAGACCTCAACTATGGGAGACAAACGGAGAAAAAAAAATCCAGAAAATCACATTGTCTGTTTTTTTTTCATTTTATTTGCATATTATGATGGAAAATAAGTATTTGGTCAGAAACAAAATTTCATCTCAATACTTTGTGATATATCCTTTGTTGGCAATGACAGAGGTCAAACGTTTTCTGTAAGTCTTCACAAGGTTGCCACACACTGTTGTTGGTATGTTGGCCCATTCCTCCATGCAGATCTCCTCTAGAGCAGTGATGTTTTTGGCTTTTCGCTTGGCAACACGGACTTTCAACTCCCTCCAAAGGTTTTCTATAGGGTTGAGATCTGGAGACTGGCTAGGCCACTCCAGGACCTTGAAATGCTTCTTACGAAGCCACTCCTTCGTTGCCCTGGCGGTGTGCTTTGGATCATTGTCATGTTGAAAGACCCAGCCACGTTTCATCTTCAATGCCCTTGCTGATGGAAGGAGGTTTGCACTCAAAATCTCACGATACATGGCCCCATTCATTCTTTCATGTACCCGGATCAGTCGTCCTGGCCCCTTTGCAGAGAAACAGCCCCAAAGCATGATGTTTCCACCACCATGCTTTACAGTACGTATGGTGTTTGATGGATGCAACTCAGTATTCTTTTTCCTCCAAACACGACAAGTTGTGTTTCTACCAAACAGTTCCAGTTTGGTTTCATCAGACCATAGGACATTCTCCCAAAACTCCTCTGGATCATCCAAATGCTCTCTAGCAAACTTCAGACGGGCCCGGACATGTACAGGCTTAAGCAGTGGGACACGTCTGGCACTGCAGGATCTGAGTCCATGGTGGCGTAGTGTGTTACTTATGGTAGGCCTTGTTACATTGGTCCCAGCTCTCTGCAGTTCATTCACTAGGTCCCCCCGCGTGGTTCTGGGATTTTTGCTCACCGTTCTTGTGATCATTCTGACCCCACGGGGTGGGATTTTGCGTGGAGCACCAGATCGAGGGAGATTATCAGTGGTCTTGTATGTCTTCCATTTTCTAATTATTGCTCCCACAGTTGATTTCTTTACTCCAAGCTGGTTGGCTATTGCAGATTCAGTCTTCCCAGCCTGGTGCAGGGCTACAATTTTGTTTCTGGTGTCCTTTGACAGCTCTTTGGTCTTCACCATAGTGGAGTTTGGAGTCAGACTGTTTGAGGGTGTGCACAGGTGTCTTTTTATACTGATAACAAGTTTAAACAGGTGCCATTACTACAGGTAATGAGTGGAGGAAAGAGGAGACTCTTAAAGAAGAAGTTACAGGTCTGTGAGAGCCAGAAATCTTGATTGCTTGTTTCTGACCAAATACTTATTTTCCACCATAATATGCAAATAAAATGAAAAAAAACAGACAATGTGATTTTCTTGATTTTTTTTTCTCAGTTTGTCTCCCATAGTTGAGGTCTACCTATGATGTAAATTACAGACGCCTCTCATCTTTTTAAGTGGTGGAACTTGCACTATTGCTGACTGACTAAATACTTTTTTTCCCCACTGTATGTCATATTATTGGTAATTTTAAAAGCTGAAAAATAAATAAAAATATACATAAATTATATTGGATATTTTAACAAATGTTTAATAGGTTAGAGTAGAACTTGCCCAAAAGAGTCTACCTTGTCGTGGTGGCGACTTAAAAAATCTTTTGGCCAAAACAAAAGCTGCTGGCTATATGTGTGATCTGGTGATGGGAACTGTTAATGTGTGACTGGTGAGAAGTGGAGTTTTTCCAAGAGAGAGCGGTGCGACTGTGGATAGTTTGAGGGGTGGAGGCGGGGCTGGGGTGGAGCCTGGGCGGAGTCTCAAGGGGGCCCCAAAAATGTTGCCAGTATGGGACTCTGAAATTCCTAGTGGCAGCCCTGACCACATACTCTTAGTGGATGCTTATGTTTATTATACAATTTTAGATGCAGTAGCATCACAAATAGTAGATGTGGAATAGGTGCAGGATTTTCATTTTCATCCTGCACCTGTTCCATATCTACTTATTTTGATACTGCTGCACCAATAAACTTCTCATAAGCATCCACTAAGAGTGTGCGGTGATTGAACATTATTCTACTGCAGGGATTGCCATCCCACTTCACCAGCACCTCAGATCTCTCCAGGCAAGAGTGCATGCCATTCTACCTACCTAATTTCCTATGCTTACTGTCATTGAATGGAAACATTGATTCCTGAAGGTGAACACTTTCCAGGTAAAATTAGTGCACATAAACTGACGAGCAAGCAAATCTGTAATAAACACAGCAATAAGATCGACAAACCTTTGCTTCATTAAGTCCTCCGTTTAAGTGTCTGTAGCCAGCCCCTCACAATTTTCCCCCACTTTTTCAGCACGGACACGGATGTAAGTGGTTTCTCCTTCATGAGAACTAAACTTTGTATCATCCAGTGTCCTCAAAGCATAATTCATGCATTCCTTGTGAATAACCTGCACAATCGCCATCCATTCTTGTGTACATCAGCATAACAGACATCTTTAGCTTTTCTCATATGATCTTTCAGATCCTGCCAGTTACTTGATGGGGGGAGCCCTGAGATGAGGACTCTGTATTCAGTTCATAAGTACTGGGGTCTGTTCCTCCCATGGGATCCTACTTATCCACCCCCTGATAGCTGGTTTGACCTGGGAAGCGCCACATATAACCGTCAAGAACCGAACTGGTATCCCTTGCTTCCATACATGGCGTCCTCTGCATCCCGTGGATTCTGGAAGCTGATGAAGCCAAGTGGTGCGATGTCGCTCACATGGTGATTCTTCAGCTCTATGGTACAGATCCACACGAACAGACGGAACAACTCTTCCAGCTCCTCACATATATCGGACGGTAAATTGTCCATAAATGCGCCAGTCTCTAGAAATGTGTGAATTTAGTACTGTGGCCTGTGGGGCGTTGGCTGCGTATTTTGGCTTACGTTCCAATGACTGGGGTATGGACAATTGAAGGCTGCATTGGGACAAGGACGTGGACGTGCTTGATAACAGTACTATTTGACTGTGGGCAACAGCAGGTGCAGGGCAGGAGGCATCTTCACATGCACATGGACAGGGGATTGGATTGCACACACAACAGTGGAAGAAGCAGGGGTGTCACTCGCAGACAATGTTCCTGGAGCCAGGGGATGGGCCCACAAAGTCGACTGCTTTGCTGCCATGTGCCTGAACATGCTGGTTGTGGTAAGGCTGGTACTTTTGCTACCCCTGCTGATGCTGGCATGACAGGTGTTGCAAATGGCCCGTTTGGGGCTATCGGCAGATTCTTTAAAAAACAACCACACTTGGGAAGACCTAACAGTTGGACTGGCAACTTCCATTATGTTGGTGTTACGGGGAACGGTTGCCCGCCTTCTGTCTGCGGCCACCACACTGCTGCTTCCTGCCTGAAGGGGTGCTATGCCTCTCTCCCCCTGTGTGCTGCTGTCCACGCTCTGCATGTCCTCCTGCCAGGTTGGGTCAGTTACTGTATCATCCACCACCTCATCTTCCACTTCGCATCCTGGTCCTTCTCCTGACTTTCTGGCAATTGTGTCTCATCGTCGTCCACCTCTTGTGACTGTGGCTGCTCAAATATTTGTGCATCGCTACACGGAATCTCATCTTGTCCCGCTTCAAGTGGACCAGGCGAGAGGCACGAATCTATAAATGGACAACTGAACAGATCTTTGGAGTGTCCGAGTGTGGGATCAGTTTTCTCAAGGCACTCAGCATGCTGGGAGGAAAGAGGATCAGGGTGAGGAATATGCTGTCCCGATTCATGGCTACTCAAACTTGACGGTGAGGAAGACAGGGTGGTGGTGGTGGATAAGTAACTGGAAGTTTCACCCGCTATCCAACCAACAACCTTTTCACACTGCTCTGGCTTCAATAGTGCTGTCTTGCTGCGGTCCCCTAGGACTTCAGACACTAAGGCCCAGCGAGAAGATTTGGGGGTTTTTGGTGGCCCAATTTCAGCATGCCCCACGGCCTCGGCATGGACCATCACCATCACACCCACTTCTCCGTCACTTGCCACGCAACTTTCCCATTGTAAATAGACTAGAATATTATACACGTTCACTACAAATGGCAGAATTGGGAGCAAACTTGTATGTGATATGTGTGCGGGAAAGCAACTATCTGGACTGTAGTTAAAAAGGTTTTTTTGGTTATCAAATTGGTGTCAATAAGTACGGTAACAGACTGCAAAAATACTAGAATATGTAGGCCTAAAATGGCCAATTATTTGGCACAGATATATGAGGCCTAGCACGGATATACCACACTGCCAAGTATGTGAGCTGTTTTTTTAAAAAAAATGCAAAATATTGCTGCATATAGCTAGAGTGACACACAGGAAAACACTCCAATACCAGCCTAAAATGGCTAAACTTGGACAACGCAGTTATATGAGGCCTGGCACGGAGATACCACACTGCCAAGTATGTGGCCTGTATATTTTTAATGCAAATAGTGCTGTATATAACTAGAGTGACAGACAGCAAAAAAAATAGAATTTAGGCTTAAAATTCCCAAATTTTTAGCACACAGATGTATGAGGCGTTTCACAGATATACCACACTGTAAAATATGTGGCATGTATGTATTTTTTGGGGGGTAAGACACTCAAAAAAATTTCTACTCTACCGTACCATATAAAAATGAAAGATTTCACTGCGCACTCAAAAGTGATTTTTGGGACCCCTTTAAAATTGCTGGATTTTCATGCTGTGCTAGGAAAAGGATCTGGCTGCGTTATGCAGTGTCAAAAAGCAATTGGAGAAAAATAGGGCTCTGGATTGCTTGGCAAGAAAATAATCTCTATTAACCTGGGAAAAAAAATTTTCCTAGCCAATTATACCTGAGGCTAGATATACACGGTCAATATATGCTATAGGTAGCAGCAGCAGCACACAGGAAGGGAATGGACCCTCTTGATGTGTGCAATGATACCTATATACACATACAGTGCCTGCAGGCCTTGCACTGATATGTATAAAGCAACATACAATCCCCTGCCTACCTAAGGCTATGTGCACATGCTGCGGATTGGCCTGCAGATTTGTATCTGCGGAACAGCAGGTAAGGGTGGTTTCACATTAGCGTTTCCAGCAGCAGTGTCTGCCTGCGCACGGCCGCCGCTAAGCCCCACCCCCTGCCGTGCCTCCTCCGGTAGCTACGCCTTAGGGCGCATGACGCTGCATGCGACCTGCGTCCCCTATCTTTAGCACTGGGGACGCAGGCCGTGCGCAGGTATGCGTTTGGCAGTGCATGCGTCCTTTTGATGGTGCGCCGACCAGCACCAAACGCAACCTGTTGCAATATGGTGCGCTCAGCGCACCGTCAAAAGGACGCCTGCGCCGCCAAACGCATACCTGCGCACGGCCTGCATCCCCAGTGCTAAAGATAGGGGACGCAGGTCACATGCATCGTCATGCGCCCCTAGGCGAAGCTACCGGAGGAGGCATGGCAGGAGGCGGGGCTTAGCGGCGGCCATGCGCAGGCCAACACTGCTGCTGGAAACGCTAATGTGAAACCACCCTAAAACCGCAGCGGATCCGCAGCAAAAACCGCAGCGTGTGCACATAGCCTAACACTGCAACCTATATACTCCGGAATTAGTCCTTAGAAGGACTGTTGGTTTAGCTGGATTTGAGTTGTTTAGGATGGTTTACCCCACACTGACTAATAAATCCCCAAATCTGATGCATACGCAGTATGAGTTTTCTGTGCTATATTCCTTTGAATAGTGGGGAATGCAGCTGCGGCAGCGACCGCAGCCTCTGCCCCCTAATGATGTCCTGTGTGAATACCCCAAAATGTACTGGGATTCTAAAAAAAAATGTCATTGGAAGAAAATAAAAAACACAAGCAGACAGGAAGTTGGAGTAGAAAGGAAAAGTAGAAATTTTTTTATTTGAAACATATTAGAAAAGTGATTAGATTATTGAATTACATTTAGTATAAAATTAACCTTCGGGGATCACCCTTTAATTCTGCATAAGGCTCTGTGCACACGGTGCGGATTCTGCTGCATTATAGGCTATGTAAAACAAAATCCGCAGTGCACATGCTTTTTTTCCGCGCAGATTTGGTGCGGAATGAAAACTGCAGCATGTCACTTCTATTGTGCGGTTTTACTACAGTTTTCCACCTGCTCCATTCTAGAAATCCGCAGGTGGAAAACTGCAGGGGAAAACCGCACAAAACATGCAGTAAAACCACACAAAAAATGCACTAAATCTGCAGGAAAAATGCAGGTCATTTGACCTGCGGATTTAGTAAAATCGGCGCGGAAAATTCCACAGCAGATTCCGCACGTGTGCACATAGCCTAATATTAGTTTCATCACTTTATAAAAATCAGTTGCTTATGTGATTGTTTACATGAGCATATAAAAAATTTTTTATTTTCATCCAGAAAAAGACGATTTTCCATCTGTATTGTCAACCATATAGCATCCATTTTTATACATCAGAATTGAATAAAATTTACAAAATACAGTGTCCTGTGTTAGTAATGGAGGGGCGGCACGGTGACTCAGTGGACAGCACTGCAACGCTGAGGTCCTGGGTTCAAATCTCACCAAGGACAACATCTGCAAGGAGTTTGTATGTTCTCCCTGTGTTTGTGTGGGTTTCCTCTCACATTCCAAAGACATACTGATGGGGAATTTAGATTGTGAGTCCCATGGGGACAGTGATGATAATGTATGTAAAGTGCTGCGGAATATGTTAGCACTATATAAAGATTATTACTATCTATTAAAAATCGCATGCTATACAGATGATTCATATGGGTTCCAATTTTTTTTTTTTGTGGACATCTATAGACTTCAACAAGCGAGTCTCATTTGAAATACAGAAGAGATCGATGGGTGCTGTGATCTTTCTCCTACAGACAGACATTTTCTGGCTGTAATCTGGATAGCCCAATGGCATAACATTGCTCCTAGTGCTCTGTCTGAAGTCGGGTTTATTTTTTTCCACAGACAGCACTTGGACAGATACTACATATACTTGTTGCAATAAAGCTTATCGTAACAAGTAATAGCAGTTGCTCAACAATAAATTGTTAAAATTGGAAAAACATTGTTCCCCACGCATAGATCCACATCACATAAGGGGCAGGAGCTGACAGGCAGGTGGTGGGAATCCTTACTGCAGTCTATGGAGTGGATGTGATAAGCCACAGTTCACAGGGGGAGCACTATGGGGGACTTAACCCTTACCTCTCCTGCACAGGACATACAACAGCACAAGCAGGAAGCAAATAGGAAGGTAAGTGTTAACCTTCACATATAGAGCTGAGAAGGCAGCAGAATACATGGTGGGGGCAGAAGAGCAGTTTGGGGAGCACACAGAATATCCCCCCTGCAAGCTGTGTGTAGTGAAGGTTAGGGGGCACTTCACTGTTGGACCCCATATTCAGTAGGAATACTGAGCCCCCGTGTTTTATCTCCTATCAGCTGCCAGGAAGATCCAGGTAGATACAGCTGCTGCTAATTAGCCGCTCTCCCTGAACATAAACTGCAGCCCCACAACATTCATTCCACAGTGTGAAAGGCAACGCAGGTGCTCTGAACCTACTCAGCACAGCACACATAATGCTGCCTCCCAGGTGGTTTCTGGGACCGCTCCTCTTAGGCTAGTTTCACACTAGCGTTTATTTCCTGCAGCGCACGGTGCCACTAAGCCCCGCCCCCTCCCGGCTCCCTGCCCGCCTCATCCTGTCATCGGCACCTACTAGCGCACATGGACGCTTGCGATCTGCGCACCCTATCTTTAGCATAGGGTGCGCAGATTGTGCGCTGGCCGTGCGCTAGTAGGATTTTAGTGTGCGCTGCGCACTTTGAAGGTGCGCCATGGGCGCCAAAATGCAACATGCTGCGTTCGGCGCACACCGGCGCACCTTCAAAAGTGCGCAGCGCACGCTAAAATCCTACTAGCGCACGGCCAGTGCGCCCTATGCTAAAGATAGGGTGCGAAGATGGCAAGCGTCCATGTGCGCTAGTAGGCGCCGGTGACCGGATGGGGCGGGGCTTAGTGGCGCCGTGCGCTGCAGGAAATGAACGGTAGTGTGAAACTAGCCTAAGGAACTACTTGCCCATTATCTACAGCAGATGGGTGTTGTAGTCTTGCTTCCCTCCTCCTGTCCTGACCCCTCTGCCTCCTGCACAGGTTTCACCAGCTCTCTCTGCAAGCCAGGAACTGAGCAGCCCCGCATCCACCAATGAGAAGACGGGGGTGGGGCTACTGTTGCAATGACAATTGTGAGAAACATCAGTTCTTCTCCCTCTGTCTGATTGTGTCAGGGGGCCGCACAGGAACAGTGAAGGGGCCAGATGTGGCCCGCGGGCCGCAGTTTGCCCAGGCCTGCCTTAATGTAAAATGTCCATGTGTTCTTAATGGGCTATGTTTGCAATGTTTGTATGTGTATTAACGTGTAATGTATGTGATGTACTCTGTGTTATGTCTTGATATTCCTGTAATGTGGGGAGTTCCCCTTTAAATACTGTTGGTAATATGCACATGCTAAGTCTATGCTTATCTGTTAGGTCGGAGTCACACTGGCGAGGAATACGGGCGTGTGAGAGGCGCAAAAAGCACGCATTAGACACGGAGAAATGATTTTCAATGGGGTCACTCACACAGGCGTATATTTCTCATCCGTATCCTACACTCCATGCCAATCGCAGCATGCTGCAATTGTCAGCGTACTACGCCTGTAGTACGCCAATGCAAGTCAATGGGTGCGCAAAAAATACGGATTACACACTGAACACACGTGTGACCTGCGAGCAATACGCAGGTCTTTTGGCTGGTGACAGGAAATGGGCCAATCCATCATCAGGAAGCCAAGACATGCAAATGAGCTCAAAAAGCGCTCCAGACATCCAGGAAGTATGCCTCCACGGAGTACAGCAGCAGCATGGTGTCCACATATATTAATGTTGAGATGCTCATTGTCCTGGTGCAGGAGCGTCCCGAAATATGGGACCCACGCGATGCAAATTATGCGAACCGGACAATAAAGGAGTCGTCATGGAGGCGCATCTGTCGCCAGATGTACCATGACTTTGGTGACAGACCACGTGATGAGCAGCATAAAATTCGTAAGTGCAACCATAAAAACATCATTAACCTTAGCGCGCGCTGAAAAATGATTCTACAATCAGCACCCCCCTTCCTGGGCATGTAATTTTATTAGCCTTATGAGGCCGTTACATTTGGATGTGACATGTGGCTTCACACAGCCATAATTAGGGGTTAGGCCACAAGCTCCTCATCCTCCTAGCCAATAAAATTAGTTTAAGTGTAGCTAATGAGACCCTGTGTATCGGCCCAATTACATATGCCACCATGGGTAGAAAGCACACCCCAGAAGGCCCCATGCCTAGACTACTGTTAGAAAATGTGACCTCTCAAATATGTGATTTTGACAATCTTTCCTGTCACATTGCAGTGGAAGATGTGATGAAACGCTGGCGAAGCATCCGGGACCAGTTCCGCCGGGAACGCCAGCAGCGGTCCAGGAGTGGGGATGCTGGGCATGTCAAAAGAAAATATATATACTATGACCGGCTGAACTTCCTCGCCCCAATTCTGGATCTGAGACCGTAAGTACATACCTCACACCACATTACACAAATACATTACACAAATACTTTACAGGGACAAAAATATTGATGTATTTTTGCCTCTGTTCTATTTCATAACAGAACTCAATCCAACCTTACGGATCGAGGAACGGCCTCAGAGGCAGAGACCATTAAAGATCCTGTAGGGGATGAGGTGGCTGGCCCATCTGGCTGAAGATGAGGCATCACATGACCACACAATGGCTGCCCTACACACCACACCACCAGGACGGTCTGCTGCTGCCACCTCACCCATCCTGGAAGAGCTGCCCAGATCAGGTCATCCCCACAGGCTGCTCTAGCATCACGGCGAACAAGAAGAAGGCGCCAGGTCACTCTTCAAGAGAGCAGGACCAATGTGGACACAGGGGTGCTCAATTATTTGTCCAGAGTAACTACAGATGATGGTGAGGAGGCCTATGCACGTAGCCTCACCCTTTATCTCCGTGCCCTTACCCATGAGGTCAGGCTCCGTATTAGGGGATGTATTCAGATCCTGCTTGATGTAAGTACCCCCACCAATACCCCATATGAGGTTTTTGAATTTCTGGAGAGGTGGCAGCTCTCACCACGAAATTTAATGTTCATGAGACCATCTACACAGATGCTTGTTCAAGCAGGGTCTGAACAGCCCCTAATATGTGGGCCAACACCTCAACCCCTTCCTCCCCCTACCCAACCGTCTATACCGCAGCCCCAAATGTCTTCCTCAAGCCAACCCCACCAATATGGCCACTTGTACCCACCCAGTGTTGGAGGCTGGTCCCAACCTGGTTGGGGACGATCTGGCTATCTTGGTGGGTATGAGCCATGGGCCTACCAGAGCCAACAAGAAGCCCCTCACCATCATCATTACTCTGGCCAGTATCCCCAACAGTCCCAGGAGGCTGGACAATTCCAGCATCATGGGCAACAGTAGGGCCCCACACAGGGCGATGTTAGCCACAATGTCCAGCAGCACCCACAGACTGTTCTTCCACATTCCCCTTCCCCAACATATGAGGATTTATGATTCTGATGGTTGGAGATGTCCAGTGAGATGTAACTGGTGCTCCTAATCTAAATGAAAAAACAGGTGTTCTCCTTCACCAACATTTAGAACATAATTTAACATTCACATTTTTAAACAATGTTTTCCAAACATATGAAACAATCCATCATGACAGGCAACGCTACCTCACGCCTTTCAGACAGATATTACATGTGTGTAGAAAAGAGAATCTTTAAATGCACTATGCTGGAAAATGAAAGGATGAAAATACACTACTCACTTGCTAACGCCTAGGAAAGGCGTGCTCGCCTTAGTTAAGTAGTCACCTTTTTTGTTAGCAATCTCTAGTACAAAATTTCTAGGCGACAAGCATTCAGAATAACCCGCTCTCTCTATGTCTTAACAAGTGAGTTTTTTATTTTCATCCTTTCCGGTATAGCAAGCTTAAATATTGTCTGTTCTACAGACAGGTAATATCGGTGTGAAAGCTGTGATGTAGCCTTGCCTGTCATGGTGGAATCTTTCTATGTTTGGCTAACATTATGAGGAAATGTGAGTGTTATCTTGTTGCCTTTATTTTGGTGATGGAGCTCACCTTTTGTCGGCAAATCTAGGTTAATCTAGTGATGCAGCAATGTTGTTTTTGCCTAATGTTTGTGGCTGTTTTGTTATGTAATGTTCATTTTACAACAAGTTAAAGAAGGCACAAAGGGTCATTTTGGCCATTGCCAAATTTGTCTTATGGCAAAATTATGTTTGCCTTTAAGGGAAAAAAAAAAAAAAGGCAAAACTAAATATTTGTCTACTCTACTTAACGTCTCTGTGTGATTTTTCACAATCCCTCACAACATACTAACAGACACCAACCAATGCAATGAAACACTCATAGAATCATAAAGGCTTGAGTAATATATATTTTGACACACTTAAAGCAACAAATTATAACATAGACACAGCATGCTCTTGCCAGGAAGTTGCCCCCTCAGGTGAGATAAAGTAATTAGTGAAAATATCACGCACTTTGAGGCCAGAGAGCGGTCTACGTTGAGGGTTCATAGGTGGTCTCACCCTGCGCACATTGTCCGGCCTACGCACAACACCATCAGAGGAGGAGCAATCATGTATCCTGGTGAAGTTATGCAGAACAACACAGGCTTTCACAACTTCATTCACATTTTGCTCACTCAACTGAATGGCAGACTGGAGTACTCGCCATTTGGCACAAAGAATCCCAAAGGAACACTCCACCAGTCGCCTAGCACGTGATAGGCGCAAGTTAAAAATTCTGCACCTGTGGTCAAGGTTGCGCCGGGGATATGGCCTCATGACATTGCACGATAACTGAAAGGCCTCATCTGCCACAAGGACATAAGGGACTGATTGTTCGGGGGAGCCTGGTAGCTGGCCTGGTGGTGGTAGATCCAACTGGTTGGTGCGTAGCCGCCGAGCCATTATGGAAGTATTGAAGACTCTAGAGTCTCCCATCCTTCCATAGGCCCCAATGTCAACAATTATAAACTTGTATTGAGGGTCTACCAGAGCCAACAATACAACAGAAAAGTATTGTTTATAATTGAAGAATTGGGAGCCTGAGTTCGGCGGCTTACGCACCCTGATATGTTTGCCATCCAGGGCCCCATTACAATTTGGAAACTGGCAGTCCTCCTCAAACTTCCTTGATATCCTTAACCAGTCTTCCATTCTGGGCTCGGGCATGACCACTTGATGGAGTCTTGTCCAGATTTCTGCACATGTAGACCTCACTATGCCTGAAATGGTTGATTTTCCTATGAGAAA
This sequence comes from Dendrobates tinctorius, assembly GCF_039654945.1. Taxonomy (NCBI): domain Eukaryota; kingdom Metazoa; phylum Chordata; class Amphibia; order Anura; family Dendrobatidae; genus Dendrobates; species Dendrobates tinctorius. The sequence goes on along the minus strand of NW_027361700.1, from coordinate 10,242,022 downwards.
CTCATGGTGGAGGGCGGCATAAGACAGGCCAGTGGACAGGAAGCTGTAGAACAACAGAAATAGTAAAGTTTAGAATGGCTAAAGTAAAAAAAATCAGTTACATGCCGACCAAACTTGTTATGAGAGAGAAGAACACACACATATTTGGTGGCACAATGACTAAGTGATATGCTGGACATATTAGATGTAACATTCTGCTGTGTCAGGTGAATCATATTTGGAGTAAGATGATGGCATTAAACTTTGTCCAAGAAGGCCAAAAAACATAATTTAGCACACACATTAGGAATATAGAGAATGTGGTTGTGTAGTACATACCGTATTGTGAGAAGAAGTCGCTCCTCTGCAGATATGGCTTTGCGCATCCTTGTGTCCTGAAAGGTTATCCCAGGGCGCACTGTCTCCAAGAGGCGATCAAATGTGGCAATGCTCATGCGACAGTACTGGTAAAATTTCTCCGGATGCTCCCGCAGAGAAGAATAGAGGCGGTGAAAATGCCCTCTTGTGAGTCGTTGCCTCAAAAGTGGATGGACCCACATGCGTCTCCTCCTCCGCGGATCCACTATCACAGGATATGGTTGCCCAAAGCGCCATGACAAAAGCCAGGTAAAGAGAACCTGCTCAGTTGTATTGAATCGCAGACCCTCTGCCATGCTGCACAAAGAACACCAACACAACTCGTGAAAGCAAGGTGACAAATGTACAGAATGTAGGCATCCACCTGTTTCTGAGTGTCTAAATAGGGTGCAGGCTAATGATTTAAATTGTTTGCAGGCCTGAAAACCGTTAAATGTCCATTTTGCAAGGCTGCGAGAAAATCTCACCATACGGATTGCATACGGATGCACACATGCGCAAAATACGCGACCTCACCTTGCTTACGGATGACCTACGGAGCACTATTTAGTGGTCATTCATCCGTATTACACAAGTAAACTACGGACCATATTTTGCGCAGGTTAGTGTGACTCCAGCCTTAGAGTTAGGGAAAGAGCTAGTTAATTTGGTGGGCTTGGTCAGTACCAGAAAGGGAATAGGAAGCTGCTTGTTATGATTGAGTCACCGTAGGAGGCAAAAACAGAAATGCTAGCTAAGTCCTGAAAACCAGAGAAGTTGGCAACTATCAGACTGCAGACCCCTGAACCTATCAACACAACTAGCAGTAGCCGTGGGGGGTTCCTACGATGACCTAGACCCCTCGATCACAGCCGGAGAGATACATAGGCCTAAAGAAGGCCTCCTCCGCGGATCCACTATCACAGGATATGGTTGCCCAAAGCGCCGTGACAAAAGCCAGGTAAAGAGAACCTGCTCAGTTGTATTGAATCGCAGACCCTCTGCCATGCTGCACAAAGAACACCAACACACCTCGTGAAAGCAAGGTGACAAATGTACAGAATGTAGGCATCCACCTGTTTCTGAGTGTCTAAATAGGGTGCAGGCTAATGATTTAAATTGTTTGCAGGCCTGAAAACCGTTAAATGTCCATTTTGCAAGGCTGCGAGAAAATCTCACCATACGGATTGCATACGGATGCACACATGCGCAAAATACGCGACCTCACCTTGCTTACGGATGACCTACGGAGCACTATTTAGTGGTCATTCATCCGTATTACGCAAGTAAACTACGGACCTTATTTTGCGCAGGTTAGTGTGACTCCAGCCTTAGAGTTAGGGAAAGAGCTAGTTAATTTGGTGGGCTTGGTCAGTAGCAGAAAGGGAATAGGAAGCTGCTTGTTATGATTGAGTCACCGTAGGAGGCAAAAACAGAAATGCTAGCTAAGTCCTGAAAACCAGAGAAGTTGGCAACTATCAGACTGCAGACCCCTGAACCTATCAACACAACTAGCAGTAGCCGTGGGGGGTTCCTACGATGACCTAGACCTCTCGATCACAGCCGGAGAGATACATAGGCCTAAAGAAGGAAAGGGGAAATCTAACTGCCCCAGAGCAGACCCCAAAGCAATAGGCAGCCCCCCACATATAATGACGGTGAAGCAAGATGAAAACACTTACACAGACAGAAAGACAAGCTGAGCAAAGACGGGGCCCAGAAACTACCTAGATAGGAATGGATAGGAAGGCTGCTGTCTGCAATCTGCCAAAACACTATCAGAGACAAAAGCCAACAAGCTGATATAAAAATGGCCCTGAAGCAACTAAGCTTCAAAAACTAAATCAGCACTCAGGTACTTTCAGAAGACAGAGCTCACGGAACACTGCACACTCCAGCAGGGAGTGGCAGAATCCAAAAAGCAAGAAAAACAAAAGCAAATCTTAGATGCAAAAAGGCAAAACAGAAAACTTAGCTTTAGGAGAGCAGGAATCAGACTGGTGTCCAAGAGTCCACAGAGAAATCACCCGCAGGGCAGAAAGGGCGTAGGCTGCCTTAAATCCAGTCAGTGACTCCACTCAGCCAATCGTCTTCATTAGTCCCAGGTGCCTGATAATCAGGCTCACTACCTTCCTTCACTAGAATAGGGAGTTCACCAGGCCTCAGTGATGGAGGGGAAAATGAACTCACAACACTGCTGCTCCTAGTCAAAAGCTCAGGTACGTTAGCCCTGAGCAGACGTACAGTAAGAGACAGGGCACTGCCAGACTCCCAGATGGAAGAGATCTGTTGCCCCGGACTAAAAAGGCCCTAAGGACTAAAGGAGGACTAAGGACTGCAACACGGGCCCCAGGACTCTCGAAGGGCCCCCACTGTAGGGGTTTTAAGCGCCCAGACTCCAGCGCGTGGACTTCTGCAGATCTTTGGCTGTTGCAGCTGCTGTGGGTGTGGCTTGGAGAGTGCAGGGAAAAATCAGAAAATCCAGTGTTGTACTCTTCATTTTATTCCATCCCTGTTCATTAAACATTATTCCCTGTTGGATAACAGTTGCCTTATTAGACTCTATTTCGCTTGGACTACTGTGGCCGGAGAGGGCACAAGGTAAACTGTGGGAAAAGCTGTGTCGGTCTCATCTATTTATGTACAAGGGACCAGGGGTGCTCGCTGACCGTTTGCTCAGTGGACTCTGTCTGTGGACTGTGTCTTTAAATAACTTGGCCATAAATGCCCCCCCCCGTTCACCCTTGTTACGTAACACTCAAGATTTCTTCCTCCATCCCCTCCTAAAAACCAGAACAGCATAGAAGAAATCACTATTGTCTTCATCTCCTAACTGTTGCGCGTACATCACCTCTTCCTTCTTGTCCTTTTCATGGTCCTTCTCCATTTGTTCCTCTCATGGCAAACATCTGTGAGACGACAGACCTGAACTTATAGATATTGTTAACCCTAAAGGTATCCTCCTCTTCCCCCAGGACCAGCATATAGATGACAGTAATAGGAATGCTGATGATGGCATCATCACCACTACCCATCTTAGTAGCCATTAAGAAAATGTACAGAAGGGTGCAGAGGTCCTTTATCTGTATCTAGTAAGCTAGTGTGAATTGCACCATGTCCGTTGTGGCAGGCTATGAAAAATGTCATCCTGCACCAGGTCTTGGCACTGCTGCCACAGTCACTGCAACATGTGCAGAGATAAAACTCACTGTGTGGTCATATCGCACGTCAACCGGTTAACTGGTAGTCCGAAAGATCTCTATACCAACTGAAGTGGAATGGTGGAAGTCAGCACGACAGTGTTTTCTGCAGCAGCGCATCCAGGCTGGGACAGCGGCAGAGGAATTGCTGTACCATCAGATTCAGGATGCCAGTCATGCAAGGCACGTGTGTAAGGTTGGCCCGGCGTAGGGCCACCACCAGGTTTGCACCATTATCGCACACTGCCTTCCCTGTCTCCAGGTTGATTGTAGACAGCCATTGCTCAAACTCGGCATGGATAGCTGTCCACAACTGTTGATCAGTATGACTGCGATCTTCAAGGCATATTATTGTAAACACTGCCTGATTACAGTGAGCCCTGGCTGCGCAGTATAGAGCTGATGGAGGGATTCTCTCTGCAGTGTTGGAACGTGTGTTTAACTAAGGCAGAGGTTGAGAGTGCAGGTGGAGGCCCTAGAGGAGGTGGAAGAAGCAGAAGCACTGCAGGAACTGTTACATACAGAGGTTTGTTCCGCAAGCCCTGGGGATTCCAAGACTTGGTGTCTAGTAGCACCTTGGTGTCTACTGTATTAGTTCTCCATCCCCTGGTGTGTACTAGTTTAGTTCTCCTACCCAAACTGTTTAGTAGTTTAGTTCTACAATCCCTGTTTGTCTATTAGTTTAGTTCTACATGTTCTGGTATTAATTTGTTTAGTTCTAAAACCCTAGCTGTTTAGTAGTTTAGTTCTCCAACCCCTGTTTTTCTAGTAGTTTAGTTATCCATCTTTATTTCTCCTTCCCCAAGCACCCTGCAAGCCTTGAGGATTGCAAGACTTGTGTCATGCCATGCTCACCTGGGGGCAGGACCTCGGTCCCGACGTCATCTCTTCCGGAGCCGCGGTCACTCTGGGCGTCCCGTCGGGTGCGCACGCATGGCTCTCGTCCCCGGGTCTCCTCCTACATGTCACGTTTGCGCTTGCGTGCTCCTGACAGTGCTGTATAGGGCTCGGTCCTCTCTATGGTAATGGAGGACCTGACCCGGAACCTGTAGTGGTCATGTGCTTTCTGGCTAGGTCCTTACCCGGAACCAGTAGAAGTCATGTGCTATATCAGACGACCTCCCCCTAGGGGAGGTGCCTGATTATTGTTGTGCTTCCTGGCTTGGTCTGCCGTGTCCCTGCCTGGCTGTGCGCTGTATTCAGGTCCCCTGCCTTGCACTCTGTTGTGCCTCTCGGCACACACTCTGAATCTGCACTCTGCTTTGTACTTGGTTGTGCCTCCTGGCACATGCTCTGACCCTGTGCTCTGCCTCATACTCTGTTGTGCCTCCTGGCACACGCTCTTACCCTGTACTCTGTCTCATCCTCAGTTGTGCCTCCTGGCACACACTCTGATTCCGTGCTCTGTCTTATACTCAGTTGTGCCTCCTGGCACACACTCGGACCCTGTGCTTTGTCTCATACTCAGTTGTGCCTCCTGGCACATGCTCTGATCCTGTACTCAGTCTCTTACTCTGTTGAGCCTCCTTGCACAAGTACCAATCCTGCGCTCTGTCTTATGCTCAGTTGTGCCCTCTGCACACACCCTGCTCCTGTACTCTGTTACACCTCCTGGCACACCTGCTGCCTGACTCAGTGCTCTGACGTGCTCCTTGCACGCATCCTGCTTCACTCACACCCGGACGAACGAAGTCTCTGTATACCACGTGTTCCCGTGTCCACACTTTACACGTTCCTGCAGACACATTCACCCACTCGTGTCTCCTGTGAGCCGGCCACCTGGTGCCAGCAGTCGTGGTGCCTCACCCCCTGGGACTTGCCCCTGACACTCCCTGTATAGGGGGTGGTCTTCACTAGGTCAGCTCGCCCTGGGAGGGTTGGTGTCACGACCTAGAGGGTCCACTTCAGGAGTCGTCACAACTTTTTGTGCTCACGTAAAAGATTCTTTACTCCTACACATGGCAAAGTTAACATCTTGAATTTCACCATCTTCTATCTACTAATAATAACAACCTTTATTTATATATCGCAAACACATTCCGCAAAGCTTTATGAGTCAGCAGTTCATATAAAATAGTCAAAAGTTACCAAGTTAAAGATAATCAAACAATTAAAGCAAAAATAATGACGACCCTGCTCTTCAGAACTTACAATCTACAATGAGGTGGGGGTGACACCATTTACAGGTGCTTATTTACAATGATGGTACAACCATCTTGAGAAAATGGGGGGTAGATAAAGGCTGCATGAGCCTTTTGGATGTGGTTGAGTTTGATGGCGAATTATGTTCAGAGAAGTAGAGAATAAGCTATATATACAAAAAAGGACTTTGATTAGGGAATGTGATAGGTCGCCCTAAACAGATGTGTTTTTAGGGAGCACCTAAAAATGTCTAAGTTGTGGTTATACTCCTAATTTTATGGAAGACAAAGGGTAAGAGCTGAGTCATCTAGGTAGGAGATTGAACTGAAGCGGATACAATGAGGATTTGCTGCTGTGCTAACACAAAGTGGAGTAGGGTAACACGACAAACTGCTGGACGGTGAGAGAGATACAGGCGGAGATATTACGGTGGATTGGGAAAGATGCGGTGTGCTTGGCATGTAAGATCAGTCAAAAACAGTAGGCATATCCAATTCTGTATCAGCTGACAGGCTCTCAGTCACCCCAACTGTAGGGGTAAACAAGTGGAGGTTCTTCAGCCGGAGACCTGTGTGACAACACTTGCCACAGTGAGGGAGGAGGAAGAGTCAGAAGATGTGGTTGATGGGGTGGACAGTGGTTGGCGAGACCCGCTAGTATGCATTTTAGCAGAGTGACATTCCCAGATTAACGCATGTTGATCGCGCATGTCCCAGGTCATGCATGGAGTACTGAAATAATTTTATTTTTTTTTGCTCTACAAAGTTGTTTTTAAAACATGATTTTTTTTTATTTTTGCAGGTCTGAAAAAAAGACCCAAGATGGCCAACTGCAGAACCGCGACTGTTGCTATCCACTGCCAGAGTTAGGCCTCAGGACGCATTGGTTGTTGTGGTTGCATAACTCTGTGTCTACGTAACGTAACCTCCTCGTCTTCCTCCTCCTCCTCTGGTGAGCTAATCAGCTGCATGCCTTTGGGTTTACACCAAGTGGGATCTACTACCTCATTGTCATCCAACCTCCTCCTTTTCCTGCCTTGACAGCACAGTACAGTCCGCAGGTGCCTCAAATATCTGAGTCTCGTCACAAATGGATCACCTTAACCCAATGGGGTTAATGTCTGTTAATGAGGGTTTGGTTTATACTTGGACAAAACTTCATCCGGCCATGGATCAAAGAGAGAAAATATTTGGCCATTGGTGCGGATGATTTCCTCTTCTTGACTCTGTGAATCTTTAGAGGTCACTTCCTATGCCCATGGCATACAATTTGTGAAGAGATCTGCAGACTCAGCCATCTGTAGTTCCCAACAGTCAGTTAGGTGCTTGGAAAGTTGTGATGTGCAGGAAAAAAGGGTAATTGGGGTGCCACCACTGAGGACTGTAGTGTGTGTGATGTTAAAGCGAAGGAAGAGGAGCAGAGGCCACTTGATGCAGCTTTTGCCATCTAGAGGAGCAAATATTCTTTTTGGCCCTCAGCTACAAAGCGTACCGTTGTATGGCTGCCAAATAAAGGGAGCGGAGTTGCCCGCCCAGTAACAAAAGTTATAAAAATGCTGCGCAAATTCTGACTGCAACAAAACAAACTGACTTCTCATCCCTCATATCATACCTGTCTCACAACCCTAAACAGCTATACAGTACTTTCATTTCTTTCCAGCGTCCACCAGTACCCCCTCCCTCTCCTCTCATCTAAGCTGAATACTTTGCCTCAACACCTGTGAACTTGACACAATAGCATCCCACCTCATTCCAAACTTCACCACAGTCTTCATCACAAGCCTAACCCACCTCTTCAACCTGTCACTGACAAATGTCTTCCATCCTGATTGAAACATACCTCGATCACACCCTTCTGTTATGAATAGGTCACCGAGGAGGATAGCAGGACTAGGCTAGGCCACCAGGAAACCAGAAAGGTTGGTAACTCAGCGGATTGCAGACCCCTAATCCTAACAACACAACTAGCAGTAGCCGTGGGGTGTACCTACGATGCCCTAGACGCCTCGGCACAGCTGGAGAACTAACTAAGCTTAAAGCAAGAAAGGTGAAATCTAAACTGCCCCAGAGTAGAACCCCAAAGAAATAGATAGCCCCCATCATATATTGTCGGTGAGACAAGATGAGGCACAAAAACAGGGGGAAAATAGACAGAGCAAATGATGAGGCCCAAACTGTCTAGATAGGATAGAAAAGGAAAGACACTGTCTGCAATCATGCAAAAACCCTAAAAAATCCAACATGTCTGATGTACAAAAACACTGAGGTCTCACGACCTCTCCCCTAATATATCAGCATTCTGGTGTGAACTGGCAGCAAAGCAAAAGAGACTGATATAACAGGGGATTGAACAAACAGACATAAGCTGTAATTTAAGGAGCAGGGTCCAGCACTGCCCCAGCAGGGAGCATGTTGAACCCTCACAGCAAAGCAGAAAGAGACAAAACCAGATCAGATGCAAAGGATTAGCAAATTAACAACTTATCTGAAGAATGCAGGATCAGGCAGGAGACAGCATACCTCAAAATGCACAGGAAGAAACAATCACCAGCAGCAACTGAGGGAAGCCTGCTCACTTATATCCTCCCAGTCAGTAACCCCTGATTTCCAATCATCATCATCAGGTGGCAGACTCCTGTCAACCCGGCCAGCTCCACTACCCGCAGTAACCACCGGAGGGAGCCCCGACTCAGAAGTCAGATCAAGAGAATTCACAACACCCATCCTCAAAAAGCCCACTCTTGACCAATCCTCTGTGTCTACCTATTGCCCCATATAATTTCTCTCCCTTGCCTCCAAACTGCTGCAACAACCTCCATTTTGAACTGTCCTCCCAGCTCTCCTCTTGCTCCCTCTTTTGACCACTTACAATCTGACTTCAGACTATACCATTCCATTGAAATTGCCCTGACTAAAGTCACCAATGACCTACTAAGAGCCAAAGACAAGTGATGCAAGTTTGTCCTCCTCCTTCTCCTGGACTTGGCATGTCTTTGACACAGTTGACCATTCCCTCTTACTACAGACTTTCTGATCAGTTGACATTACAGACTTGGCCCTTTGCTGGATAACTTTGTGTAATGCAACTGTGGAGAAGTTGCGCACAACCTCCACCAGGGGGCACTGGTAAGGGAAAAAGGGTTGCACTCACCGTGTAGGGCACAGTGCAGACATGCAGGCTGCCACTAGGAGGCGGCAGAGTAGTCAGACAGGCCAGATCAGCAACACACAGGAAGAGCAAGTACCAGAGGTCACAGCAATGCACATAGTCACAGACAAGCCAGAGGTCAGAGCCAGACGGGAACACGATATTCAAGACGTGAAACAGAAACAGGATTTAGGGTACAAGCCAGTGAGTCATAAGCCAGTCGGTAACGTGGTATCAGAGACAAAAAACAGGAAGCGGGGTTCAGAGTTCAAGCCGAGTCATACACTGTAAGGAAACCACCAAACGTACACAAAGTCAGGGATAGGGAACGGGTCAGACACTAATACGGGAAGTCAGAGGCAGAAGGATCACTAGGGTATACGGGTCAGTTGCTCTAGCTTGGAAGCATGAACTATCACTGATGTCGCCTGCAGGCTGCACCGAATGGAAATGGCAAAACAGATCCAAAATGAGGCAGAGGAGATTAACCCCCGCATGACCAGTCTAGAAAGAGGATAGCAGAAAACAAACCTCGGACTGGATCATGACACTCGCACCTAACAGACAGGACATTCAGTGTCTCCCACTCACACACCACCTCCTCATCTCTCCCCTTCTGTGTCGGTGTCCACCAAGGTTCAGTTGTAGGACCGGGAACTATACTTAGAGGCGCTACGTCCCTCTTAAAGGGACTGCCCGCATCAACCTAAGGTATTCCCAACCTATAGCTGGGTGACACCTTCTATTTAAAGCTTGCTAGTTGTCAGGTTCCCCAGGTCTGCCTTTTTGCTTGTCTACTCTATACCCATCTGCTCTTTCCTGTCTGTGCCTATCTGCTCATACCAGTCTGTGCTCTTCTGTCCATAAGTTGCTTCAGATCACACCTGCCATTGCCCATCTGTTTAACACCCGGTCCAGCCCGCACCGGCAAGTGCTTTTCTGTTCTTCAGCTAGTCCCATCTGCACACATGGTTTCAGAGTCCCTACAGTGCCTGCCTACATTTGCCATCGCTCCATTGGGCCGTAGAGCTTACCCGCTGTAGGGGGTCAGCTGCCACATTCTGTAGATCAGCCAAGGAGTAGCACTTGGTGCCACCTTTTTGTACCTCCTTGGGTTGCAGTTTTTACCTGCTGCCACTAGTCCGAATAGGGATTTGGTAGTGTGACAATCCATTTTTGGATCTGTGGCAGATCCGGACTCTCACATTAAAACTTTTTTCCTTTCTGGCCATCGGGGGTTAATGTCAGTTTTTTCCACTGGTAGCCGTTGGTGTTACTGCATGCTTAGTTAGTTTTCTGGTGAGTTTTTCCCTCCGGTAGCCGCTGTGGTGTTACTGCATTGTGAATAAATATCTATGCAGGTGGAAACCACTCCCACCTCCCTACATAAGCTCAGCAAGTGCACCAGCTAATTGTTGGTGATATTGTTCCTCTTTGGAGACCAACCAAGCTGGAGTTCAGGAGCTGACAGAGTTCTGTGGTGCTTCAGTTGTATGCTGTTTTCAAGTGGCTAACTCTGCTGTCCTGGAGCATTGCAGCAGAGCAAGCTAAGTCTTGTCTTTCAGTTTATTTAACCCCGAGGTGTCTGTATTACCTTTTCCCTGGTTTTTGGTGCAGTTTACTCTATTCCCTGTCTCACCTCCTAGGGAGGGGGTTGGGGTTTTAGCTCAGGGCTAAACAGGAGATAGTGACAGGTCGGAGACTTGGGCCTCACTACCATTAAGAGTACCCCCAAGTTAAGGAAAGTCAGGGCACCCCCTTAGCCTGAGGGGCAGTTCAGGGGCCCTGGTTCCTCGTCCCCTGTTTTCCCACTACTGCCTCGTGACAGGTAGGCCACCTACTTACGCCCCTTCCAGGCTACTAAAGGGATATGGAACAGTGATTCCACCACCTTGCCCATTACAGTCTCCATCTGCTGGGTTGGCTGTAGTGGAAGAGGTGTCGGTCCCTGCTATACTAATTCTACTTTATTGCAATTGATGCCACTTTGTTGGAGTCTGCCACTAAGTTTTGTAAATGTGTAGGCTCTTGGTTGGGTCTCCTTCATGTGTGTTGCCTGTAGCAGTAGGCCTCCAAGACCATCAGGCCTCCACTTCCTTGGAGTCAACTACCCGTGTTACTATCCTTAGATTTTTCTGACAATAGTAGTGTACGAAATTTATATGATATTTGTGCCACCTGAGTGTGACTGAGTATGAAATCAGGTTGAGCTGTTGCATGTGGTATCAGGGCTTCCAGACAAGGAGGAATACACCGATCCCTCACCCACCTCATCTTAGTGTGATGTGCAGTTGAAAGCTGTAAATGCCGTCCCAGGCCCTGATACCTCATGCTTGGCTGATTTCTGCGGTGCCATGCTACAATTAGTACTGTGGGTGATTTGAGGCCACTTTCCTGGTGTCTGCCGCTCATTTGATGTGTTTTGGCAGCATTTGGGGCCATTATAAGGTTTTGTGCATGCGTTTGTTTTTGCCTCCCATTGACCTGAAAGGTGTTCGGTTATGTTCGGTGAATATTGAAAATCCGGCGATCGTAATCCGATCCGAAGATTGAAATATTCGCTCATCTCTAATCTTTAGTGGCAAGGGAAAGATTCTGAAGAAATTTCCAAAAGGAGTTGTCATTTATTTTTTTAAAGCCTTCTTCTGGGGCTATTCAGGATCCTCAGGATTTTTGCTGGACTAGTCGAACACTCTTGGTGTGGGGTCTTATTAGAAGTATTAATAGCTCTTGTATTAAAGGGGTTGCTCAGATTTAGGAAAAAAGTCTGCAGACTTCTGAGTCGAGACAGCGTGCAATGCTCACGCTTTCACAATTCTCCCGTATTGCTGATGTGAGCAGGCAGTCAGTGAACAAGTGAACGCATATATGTGCTTTTCATACTTGCAATTACGTGCCAACTAGATGTATTTGACTTCTCTCAATAGAATTGCATTGAGTTAAGCTCATAATAATCAGCACGTGACCACCAGTATGCAAATCAAATACATGCCGTCACAAGACTGCTTGATCATAATTGCAATACCGTGGAATTATGACAATGTGAGCACCGCACTCTGTCTCGATTCAGCAATCTGCAGTCACATAGAGTTACTGCTGACTTTTGACCCAAGCCTGGACAACACATTTAATATTATGATGCAGTTCTAGGTGCTATTTGACATACATTACTTGTATGAATTGTTTGTATTTTATGCAATATCGTAAGAGCTTTTATATATATGCAATATATATATATATATATATATATATATATACATACATAAAGTACAGACCAAAAGTTTGGACACACCTTCTCATTCAAAGAGTTTTCTTTGTTTTCAAGACTATGAAAATTGTAGATTCACTCTGAAGGCATCAAAACTATGAAATAGCACATGTGGAATTATATATTTAACAAAAAAGTGTGAAACAACTGAAAATATGTCTTATATTCTAGGTTCTTCAAAGTAGCCACCTTTTGCTTTGATTACTGCTTTGCATACTCTTGGCATTCTCTTGATGAGCTTCAAGAGGTAGTGACCGAAAATGGTCTTCCAACAGTCTTGAAGGAGTTCCCAGAGATGCTTAGCACTTGTTAGCCCTTTTGCCTTCACTCTGCGGTCCAGCTCACCCCAAACCATCTCGATTGGGTTCAGGTCTGGTGACTTTGGAGACCCGGTCATCTGGCGTAGCACTCCATCACTCTCCTTCTTGATCAAATAGCCCTTACACAGCCTGGAGGTGTGTTTGGGGTCATTGTCCTGATGGTCCAACTAAACGCAAACCGGATGGAATAGCATGCGGCTGCAAGATGCTGTGGTAGCCATGCTGGTTCAGTATGCCTTCAATTTTGAATAAATCCCCAACAGTGTCACCAGCAAAGCACTCCCACACCATCACACCTCCTCCTCCATGCTTCACGGTGGGAACCAGGCATGTAGAGTCCATCCATTCACCTTTTCTGCGTCGCACAAAGACACAGTGGTTGGAACCAAAGATCTCAAATTTGGACTCATCAGACCAAAGCACAGATTTCCACTGGTCTAATGTCCATTCCTTGTGTTCTTTAGCCCCAACAAGTCTCTTCTGCTTGTTGCCTGTCCTTAGCAGTGGTTTCCTAGCAGCTATTTTACCATGAAGGCCTGCTGCACAAAGTCTCCTCTTAACAGTTGCTGTAGAGATGTGTCTGCTGCTAGAACTCTGTGTGGCATCGACCTGGTTTCTAATCTGAGCTGTTGTTAACCTGCAATTTATGAGGCTGGTGACTCGGATGAACTTATCCTTCGCAGCAGAGGTGACTTTTGATCTTCCTTTCCTGGGGCAGTCCTCATGTGAGCCTGTTTCTTTGTAGCGCTTGATGGTTTTTTCCCACTGCACTTGGGGACACTTTCAAAGTTTTCCCAATTTTTCAGACTGACTGACCTTCATTTCTTAAAGTAATGATGGCCACTCGTTTTTCTTTACTTAGCTGCTTTTTTCTTGCCATAATACAAATTCTAACAGTCTATTCAGTAGGACTATCAGCTGTGTATCCACCAGACTTTTGCACAACACAACTGAAGGTCCCAACCCCATTCATAAGGCAAGAAATCCCACTTATTAAACCTGACAGGGCACACCTGTGAAGTGAAAACCATTTCCGTTGACTACCTCTTGAAGCTCATCAAGAGAATGCCAAGAGTGTGCAAAGCAGTAATCAAAGCAAAAGGTGGCTACTTTGAAGAACCTAGAATATAAGACATACAGTATTTTCAGTTGTTTCACACTTTTTTGTTAATTATATAGCTCCACATGTGTTAATTCATAGTTTTGATGCCTTCAGAATGCATCTACAATTATCATAGTCATGAAAATAAAGAAAACTCTTTGAATGAGAAGGTGTGTCCAAACTTTTTGTCTGTACTTTATATATATATATATATACTGTATATATATAAAAACTCTTACGATATTGCCTAAAATACAAACAATTCATACAAGTAATGTATGTTGTCTGTATCCACCCTGATTGGGTGGATCAAGGAAATGCTGTTGATATAGTATATCTTGACTTCAGCACAGCATTTGACAAAGTATCTCACACAATCCATATTGAAAAAATGACTAAGTATGGAATGGACAAGGCAACTGTTAGGTAGATTCATAACTGGCTTAGTGATCGGACCCAAAGAGTGGTCGTAAATGGCTGCACATCCAGTTGGAAGAATGTCTCAAGTGGGATACCACAGGGCTCTGTCCTGAGCCCTGTATTGTTCAACAACTTTATAAATGATTTAGATGAAGGAATTGAGGGTAAACTGATTAAATTTGCTGATGACACAAAGCTAGGAGGGATAGCTAATACTAGAGAAGAGAGAGACAGGATTCAAAAAGATATAAATAAACTGGAGCAGTGGGCAGCAACTAACAGAATGGCTTTTAACAGGGAAAAATGCAAAGTGCTACATCTGGGCAATAAAAATGAAAAAAGCATATACAGAATGGAAGGAATAGGGCTAAGCAACAGCACATGTGAAAAAGACTTGGGTATACTATTAGATCACAGACTGAATATGAGTCAACAGTGTGATGCAGCAGCAAAAAAGGCAAATGCAATTCTAGAATGTATTAACAGAAGCATACAGTCTAGATCACGTGAAGTCATTATTGCCCTCTACTCCTCTTTGGTCAGACCTCATCTGGAATACTGTGAACAGTTATGGGCGCCACATTTTAAAAAAGACATCAACAAACTAAAGCAAGTTCAGAAAAGAGCGACCACAATGGTGACCGGTCTGCAAACCCTGTCTTATGAGGAAAGGTTGCAGGATTTGGGAATATTTAGCTTGCAGAAGAGAAGACTGAGAGGAGACTTAATAGCTGTCTACAAATATCTAAAGGGCTGTCACATTGTAGAAGGATCATCTTTATTCTCATTTGCGCAAGGCAAGACTAGAAGCAATGGGATGAAACTGAATGGGAGGAGACACAGATTAGACATTAGAAAAAACTTTTTGACAGTTAGAGTAATCAGTGAGTGGAACAGGCTGCCACAAGAGGTGGTGAGTTCTCCTTCAATAGATGTCTTCAAACAGAGGCTGGACAGACATCTGTCTGGGATGATTTAGCGAATCCTGCTTTGAGCATGGGGTTGGACCAGATGGCCCAGGAGGTCCCTTCCAACTCTACGATCCTATATATATATATATATATATATATATATATTTAATATCCGTTTATTCACAAGACTACACATTTCGCCTACAGAGCACTGTTTCCACATATAAATTTTACTTACTCCCTACATTTGTGAGACACTGGTTTATTGGGCATAATTGAAAGAATTCTGTTTAATAATAATAATCTTTATTGTTATATAGCGCTAACATATTCCACAGCGCTTTACAGTTTGCACACATTGTCATCACTGTCCCCGATGGGGCTCACAATCTAAATTCCCTATCAGTTTGTCTTTGGAGTATGGGAGGAAACCGAAGTACCCAGAGGAAACCCACGCAAACACGGGGAGAACATACAAACTCCTTGCAGATGTTGTCCTTGGTGGGATTCGAACCCAGTGCTATCCACTGAGCCACCATACTGCCCATAAATATAAATGTACATTTGAGAAATCTATAGAATTCCCAATTGCAAGGTTCCATATGTACATGCCAGGGGCGGACACTGACAGCTTGGGGTCCCTGTGCAAGAAATGTGTCTGAGCCCCCTTCCTTTTATGGTGACAAAGCTACATACATATACAGCCACACACATACATGTATATATATATTACATTAGTCTCCTTTATTATGTATATTGCCGACCCCTATTATACAGTGCCCACTCTTGTTATGTACAGCACCATCCCTTACATATTGGATTGTATAGAGCCCTGTTTTTTATTACATACCATCCTGTCTTGTTAGCTGTATAAAGCAATGATGGCTGATGGAGCATGGGAAAGCTTCTTTTCTAATGGAGGAGCTCATGGACTGGTCGTCTGGTCACCGGCTCCTCCATCAGCAGTCATTTTATATCTTAAAAGAGAGGGGACTATGTAATAAAAGAGAGTGCTGTGAATAAAAAAAATTAACAAGAATACACTATGTAAGAGACAGCACTGTACATAATAGCAGAGGAAGCTATATAATAAGCACCATATATAACTAGAGAGGTTGGTACGTTTTAAGGGATGGTGTTATACATAATAAAAGAGGAAACTATGTAACTAAGGATGGTGTTATACAGAATTAGTGAGTACACTATATACTAAGAGATGGTGTTATACATAATAAGTATGTACACTATATACAACTTCCATTATTTCCTCCTCCACCACCTTCCCCATCATTGCCTTCTCCCCATCACCCCCATCATTGCCTCCTTCCTCACCACTCCCATTATTGTCTTTTCCACTACCACCATCATTGCTTTCTCTCCATCTCCATCATTGCCTTCTCCCCCACCCCTATCATTGCCTTTTCCACCACCTTCATCATTTCCTCCTCCCCCCACATCCCCATCCTTGCCCATCCTACCACTTCCATCATTTCTTCTTCCACCATTATGCCCATCATTGCCTTTTCCCATCACCTCCATCATTGCCTTCTCCCCATCACCCCCATCATTGCCTTCTCCCCATCACCCCATCATTGCCTCCTCCCCCATGACCCCATCATTTCCTTCTCCCCATTACCCCCTTCATTGCCTACTCCCCATCACCCCATCATTGCCTCCTCCCCCATCACCCCATCATTTACTTCTCCCCATCACCCCATCATTGCCTCCTCCCCATCATTGACTTCTCTCCATCACCCTCCATCTTTGCCCTCTCTTCCACCTACACACTCACAGACTCACACAGCACCATTCACCTCTGCACATTCCCCTGCAGTGCTACACATGCACTCACACACACACACACACACACACCACCACTCATCTCTACACACACACGTACATAGAAAACACACACACACAGCACCTCTCACCTGTCCGTACCGCAGGCACTCCCGCAGCATCATCAGCACCCACGCTTCCTCTTTCTGCCACAGCCAGCCGATGAATGATGATGTCATCCAGCGGCACTGCTGTCTGTGTGAGAGGAAGCGTGGGTGCCGAGCAGGAAGCAGGATGGATCCCTGCAGTTCCACTGCTATTTTCTCTTCTAGGCAGCAGAGCTACAGGGATTTCTCGCACATGAGGGCAATCTGGCCAGGGGCACCCCGGAGCCTCGGGCCTGGGAAACAGGCCAGATTGCCCTCATTATTAGCCATCCTGCAGGGGCCCCCCTCCACCTCCGGGCCCCAGTGCAGCTGCACAGGCTGCACATATGGTATGTCCGCCCATGGTATGTGCGTTACATTAGGGTCCAAAGATGGACAAACAAGCATTTAGTGTTCATGGACATGAAACAAGAATTACATACCACTAATTTGTTTGCTTTCAATAGCTATTTTTCAAGCCTTATTTTTTTCAAACTCTGCAAGAGCAAATTAAACTGTTTGTACAATTTCTTTGGGCCACTTTACTGGGTGACTGTTGTCAAAAGATATTTTAGGAAATCCCTTTTTGTAATGGTTTGTTTTTGTTTGTATAAATTGTAAAAGAGTCATTTTTAATTCTATTGTTCTTTAGTTAATCAAAATACTGTATATTTTTATAGTTAAGATCTTTTAATTTTGTTTTTGTCTGTTGTCAATTTTGGTCAATTTGGAATACAATGGAAGATAGGTTTAGATGTGCCTGAATAGCAATGCAATAAAAAATTTGTAACAGGTTTCCCAAACTATTCTGATGGGGGGCATATACGTAGATTCCCAGCAGGATATTGCAAGTACAGAATGCTGTGCAACAGCTGGTTGTCTATATTTTCTCAGTATCAGACAACAATCTTGACAGTTTAACCTAAATAAGGCAGAGTTTCTATGTGTTATCATTATTTCTTTACGTTGTATATCAGTCCCACTAGAAAGTTTGAACTTCAGTGAACTTGATCATTAATAAAATACACTGCAATATTTCTGTATTGCAGTGAATCATTATAGCTATCAAAAAATGCCATAGGCAGGGTCAAATAGGAGTAATAAAATGGTAGCCAATGTGGCCATTTTTAATCTCTGAGCTGTTTTAGCAAGCCATCAGCACCCACAATTGCAAGGCATGGGCTCTATGAGTGACAAAATGAGCAGACTTCTTCTGAGTAATCACCTAAATTTCGTAGTCATAGCTACTAGCATCAATCCTGGCAGTTGAGGCAGATGAAATTCAGTCCTGCTCCTGCCACTGATCTCGCAGGCGCACTTGCAGTACCAGCGAGATCAGCTTGATGAAAATGTACATTGCAGAGTGCGAACTGGCACCCAGTGGCAATGCACACTTTTGATGTTGGTTAGGAACTTTTTAAACTGATAGATCTACATGTCCATGAATTGTGAGAAGGTGGAGAAGACCGTTACAAAGTCTGTTGAACCAGAATTTGGCTACTTATGAACTTTTTTTTTTGTCCCAAGGACCTCCTCAAGTACACCTCCAAACTGGATGAAAACATAAACCTCACCCCTTCTTAGCCCAGGACTTGCCTGAATTTGCTGAGATTAATTTCTAAAATTTGGGTCAGTCCTCGCAATGTTCTCTGTTAATAACTATTGAATTCGTCCTGTAAATGATTCAGTGTGTGAGAACTTCACTGTCGACCATTTATATCCACACAATCATGCAACTTAATAATCAAACTCCAGCTCTATATTGTGCTCATTTTATATATTTGATATTCATATATTTGATGATCTTATTTTTCATTAACAATATATGATTTGTCATGATCCATGTGGGATCTGACAGAGTAAATGCACAAAGTAACCTTTTTTTTTCCTGTGAGCAGCAGGTGCGCTGCGGGTGAGTGGGGGCAACTCTCGACCCTCGCCATTGGCCAACCCTGGGAGGCACAGACCTTGTGGTGTAGAGGGTTGGAGGGTGGTGTTCCCGTGGTGAATAGCGGGGGTGTGAGTGTGGTGACACAGGGGGATGCCTCTGTTGTCGATCCCAGAATGAGTTCACCCAAATATGACAAACGAATGTGTGGCAATAAACGTTCAGGTCCAGACCTGTGTGTGAACGAGCATGTATGGGTGGCCACCAAAAAACATCCTGTGGAAGTGTGTTGCGTAGTCTTACCAGCTCATACCGAACATACACATACATAACTCGTTCCCCAGGTCGGCGCTTTGGAGATGAGTGGTGCCTCCAGAACATACATTGCCTATACCAGCGGTGCGTTTGTCATAAACCTGAAGTGTCAGGTAGTGGTTGGGGTGAACTCTGGATCTGGGCATTCCCGCTGTAGGTGGTGCCCTGATGAGGAGTGGTCTTGAGGGTCCAGAGGCCCCTCATTAAGGGGAGGGTACTGTCATGATCCATGTGGGATCTGACAGAGTAAATGCACAAAGTAACATTTTTTTTTCCCTTTGGCTATGTGCCAAAGGGTGTTTTGCCCCCGGTGGCCATTGGGGTCATTGCACTGTGGTGATTTCAGTTAGTTTTCCCCCCGGTGGCCATTAGGGTCATTGCACTCTGGTTACCTTAGTCTGTGCACGTGATTATGTAACAGGTGTGATTGCTCTATAAAAGAGTATCAGGTGTGTTAATCACTGTTGGTGATAGTTCCTCATTTGCAAGCAAGCCTGGGTGAGGGATGGAGCTGAAAGAGGGTCACGGGCGGCTCAGGGAGAGTCCAGGGGTGTCAGCTATGGTGTCTGCAGGGAGGGCTGGCATGGATTGGTGGAGTCGCAGTTATGGTGCCAGTGAAGAATGCCTTCGAAACTTGGTGGAGTGCCAGCTGCGGTGTAGCGCTGCACTCAGTTTGCTGGATTCTGTCGCTGGAAAGCTGGACTCAAAATGCTGGACTCTTTGGCAGAAAAGCTGGACACATGTGCTGGACTCTGTCTCTGGACAGCTGCACGCAGATGTAGGACTCTGCTCCAAGGCTGCATTATGGTGTTGGACCCGGTCGGAGGAAAAGATGCGTGCAGGTGGTGGGCTCTGTTGCTAGGAGCGTAAGCAACAGAGCAAAGCTAAGTGGTGTTTCCCCTGTTTTGTCACTTTTCCTTATGTGTGTTTAGTGCAGTGGTGGGATTAGTTTCCGCACAGACCAATTCCCTAGAGAGGGGTAGGTGCAGGGCGAGCTAGGGTTCAAAGGTATCCTGAGTGGCGCCCGGTGCGGAACCGGCTTAGGGATCGGTAGGAGTGTAGAGATACTGACTCAGGGGAGTGCAGGAGGTCTCCAGGTCCCCGCTCCCTATCGCAGGGCCACCATTGTTATTGTTACCCAGGTTTCCCTTATTGTTTAAATTCGCCTTACTGGAGGCGGGGTTTCCAGATTTACATGTCGCGTGTATTACCTAAATTCGCCTGTTGGAGGCGGTGTATCCAGCTGCATGTGTCATTATTTAAATTCGCCAAACTGGACGCGGTGTATCCAGGGTCACGCGTGTCATCCAAATCCGCCCTGCTGGAGGCGCTGTGTCCAGCCGCGCGTGACCGTGACATAATTGTTGTCAAATCTTTGGTCTATGGACACCTTGGTGCCCTGAGTGGGATGAAAACTGAGTTGTGTATCTTAGTAAATAATGTAAAGGACAAAACGTTCCTTACAGGACTAAAAATATGTAAAATATTACACAAAGCTTATCATCTGGCAGTGAAAATAATAAAAAATAATTAAACAAAGTAGCACCTATTTAAAGGAGTAATCATAGATTGACATATTATTTTCTTTTTATAAATGGACCTCTCATACATTATAAATCCACGAAGCAGTCTGTCTTCATCTTTCATTGCCATTTATAAAAATGTTTACTTTTCTCCTATGTAGAATTAAACGCTTCATTATTCACATATGAAATGTTAAACTGTCCTGGGATTTACACTGCTAATATACATTCTTTTAAAATGATAATTTCTCTTTTAAGACCTTATATAATTATTCTTAATACTCTACTAGGGCTGGAAGTCTGGGGGGATGTGAAATGCAAAGATTGTTGTTAACCATTGGGTAAAGGTTCATTTGAAATGAGTCTGTAAGATTCTTTGTATGGTTGTAGGATACCTATATAATAAAAAATTAGGCCTAGAGTTATGGTAAAAGAATTCCTGATCAAGTGTTAGCTAAACTGTGGTGTCCTAAATACCTGGGCATAACAAATTACCAAGAGCTTAAAAAGTATATCACAGACAGACATAGTTGTGGTTCTATACTTTCTTCTCATAGGACTACGGAAGAAGCGAATGATCTTACCTCACCAACACTTTTGTCAATTTATTGCAATTAAAACAAGGTCTTAGATTACCCAGTAAAATATTTGCCCGTAAAAGTGGCTTTACTGACCACATTGTTCTCATTATTGTACTGTGTCCTGTATGGCCATCCTTCTTGGTACTGTATTACACTCACAAAATGATAATTCAAAAATACAGCCATTCTGACGTGGACTACTGTACAAAGGGAACTAATAAGTAAAGTAAACCAAACCAGTAATGCCATTACGGTATGAAGACTACTTTGTGGCTCATTTTCATAGGAGACTGTGATTTTTACTATATACTATACTGTGTTATTAGTTATAGGTTCAGGTTCCCTACGGGAACTAGCAAATAAATTAAATAATAAGAAAAACAGATTGAAAAAAATGGACTTGTCAGGTATAAGAGACATACTGTTTCTACATAGAGCAGAGAAAAGAGAAGAATTAGCTGGGTAGAAAGGTAAAATGAGCAATTGTAAGTACACAGTGCTATATAATATGATGACTGCAATATATTAAGAGGATAAAATCTTCTTTAATGGTATTAATAAAAACATCAACTCATGGTGCAAAAATCAAACCCTCACAAATTTTTTTTTCGTCACCTAAATACAAAAAAATAAAAAAAAAGTTGTATAAGTTTAAGTAGCATCGTAATCTTTCTAAGGCTATGGTCACACTATCAGTATTTAGTCAGTATTTCAAATCAGTATTTGTGAGCCAAAACCAGGCGTGGCTGAGAAAATACAGAAGTGATGACGAGTTTCTATTATACTTTTTCCCTGATTGATCTTCACCTGGTTTTGGCTTACAGATACTGATGTAAAAAACTTACCAAATACTGATAGTGTGACTGTAGCCAAACCTGGTCATTTTTTACTACTCAGTGAACGCCGTAAAACTAAATAAAAAAAGCGAATGCAGAATTGTGTTTTATAACATAATTTCACTGAATTTAGAGTCTTTTTCCCATTTTCTGGAATGTTTAATGGTAGAATGAATAGTGTCATTCAAAACTATAACTCATCCCACAAAAAAATAAGCCCCCATAGAGCTGTGAGAATGGAAAAATGAAAAAGTTATGGGTCTTGAAAAAAATAAAGGCAAATAAGAAAACATAGAAATGGAATGTTGCCAATAAGGAAGGGGCTAACACCAACTATTGCTAAGGGTTATGTGACCAAGTAATCACTTTAATAGACTTAGAAGCACAGTTCAGTATAATTATAGGCTAGACTTGATATGTGTATTTGTTTGACAGTAGCTGATGACCTACAGAATATCAATTCTTAATGACGATTATCGCATTTTTGCAGTTTATATGATGCACCAGACCATAAGACACACCCCAAATTTTGGGGAAGAAAATAGGAATTTTTTTAATAAAATGGTGCTTCTTATATTCTGATTTTATGGTATTTTACCGGTCGGGGGGCGGAAGCAGTGGAGCGGGGTCACAAGAAGCAGGGTCAATGCTGCAGGAGGCCGGCGGTGGCAGGAGAGGGGCGATGCTATGAGCCCTGGGCTGGGAGAAGGGGGTGTCACGGCGGTGTGAGGCTGCGGGCCCTGGGCTGTCAGAAAATGTTGACATTGAAAAGAGTCACTGCTATGGCTCCCGGGAGACAAGATCTCAATCTGCGTATGTGCTGCCTCCAGCAGTCATTTTCCCAAAGCCCACCACAGTGAAATCAACGGGGAAGTGACTCCACTCAGCGCCGACATTTTCTGAAAGTCCAGGGCTTGCAGCCTCACAGAGCCAGGACACCTCCTTCTCCCAGCACAGGGCCCAAAGCATCGGCCCACTCCTGCCATCGCCGGTGGCCTCCTGCAGCAGCAGTTCTGCCTCCTGTCATCCAGCTCCACTGCAGGCCTCTCCAGTAAGCTGCATTTGGATTATAAGATGTACCCACATTTTCCTCCCAAATTTTGGGGAAAAAAGTGCATCTTATAATCCAAAAAATACGGTACTAGTTAAGCAATAATGTTATATTTGGGCAGTGAGATTCACAAAGTTCTGCATAGGTTATAACTAGTGTTGAGCATTCCGATACCGCAAGTATCGGGTATCGGCCGATATTAGCTGTATCGGAATTCCGATACCTAGTTCCGATACTTTTTTCATATCGAAAACCTGAATCGGAAGTTCCCATAATGCTAGGAGCCCGCTCGATTTGATTCAGCCAATGGGGATCCTCAGAAGTGTGGGCACATCCTGTTAAGCATGTAGGCATGTTAACTACTGGCATGGCTGTGATTGGCTGCTGAAATGATGCACTATAAAAACCGCTGCAGCCGCCATTTCTGGTCACTCTGCTGTGAATTCAGTTAGGGACAGGCTGCTGTTGAAGACTGTGAGGGACAGTTAGAAATAGCGATTCTAAAAACAATATTGTGCTTTATCCAGGCTACATAAACCACCACTGTAGCTTTCTTTTGCCTAGCAGCAGTGTTCACAGCTGTCTGCAAGGGCTGTGTGAGTGCAGACCCACGCTGTGTAGTGTGTCCTGCAGGCACGTCTGCTTGTAGGCCGCCCAGCGTGTGTCTCTGCCTCATACACATTTTTCTTTTATTGCTGCTTTTTTTTTCTCCTGTATAGTGTGCTTCCATACGTATCCATATACGTTGGTTGCAAACACTAAAGGAGTGGACAGCGGAGCCTTTCAGCAGCCTTTCAGTGCTATAGCCCATTTCTCTGCACTGTTTTTGGCTGTCTGATAGGTCTCTCTGTGTGTGAGTGCAGCTCACGTTGCAGTGTGTTCTACAGCCACCGCTAGCTGTAGTCCGCTCAGCGTGCGTCACTGCCTCATACATAGTCCTTTTTTTTGCAGCTAATTTAGCCAGATTTTTGCTCCTATATTAGAGTGCTTCCAACCGCATCCATTGTCATTGGTTGGTTGCAAACACTATATAGGATTAGATAGAGGAGCCTTTTTGCTGGCTTGTGCCCTTCAGGGCCAGCCAGACTAGTATCACCCTATTTTTTGGAGCCTCATCAATTGCATTGTAGGTTAGCTTCCTGCATTGTAATCGCTCCAAAAAGTTTGTGATACTATAGCTTTCAAACTTTGGTCACATCCTTTTCTCCCCCCCCAAAAAAAAAAGGAAATAAAGTTCACCAAACACTCCACTTTACAGTTGTCTAGGCCACATTAGATCATATTAAAGTGTAGTACACACACTCTTAGCCAAATTAGTGTTTCTTATACTAGTTAGCAGGTGTTCAGGAATAAGAACACTAAGCCACCCCTTTTTTACTTTTCTGCCTATCTTTATCAGTCTACCAAGATGAAGAAGGCAGGGAGTAAGGCACGTGGTCGTGGCCGTGGAGTTTCAGCAGGGAGAGGACGGGGGGATTCAGCAGGGAGAGGACGTGGGGATTCGGTGTCTGCTGCGGCCACCAGTGACCCGGCTTCCCCCACTTTTACCAGGCAACAGTCCTTCATGCGCAGCTTTGTAGGACCTCGCCGTACCCCACTGCTGCGTGACGAACAAATTGAAGCCGTTGTCGGATGGATGGCAGCTAACGCATCCACTTCAATGACTTCCGCATCCTCCCAAGGCCAGAGCACTGAAGAGCAACCATCTGTCTCTTCACCACCTGCCAAATTGCCCAGGCAGTCTGAGAGCCCTGGACAGGAGCCATCTCAATCTTAGAATCATAGAATCGTAGAGTTGGAAGGGACCTCCTGGGCCATCTGGTCCAACCCCCTGCTCAAAGCAGGATTCGCTAAATCATCCCAGTCAGATGTCTGTCCAGCCTCTGTTTGAAGACTTCCATTGAAGGAGAACTCACCACTTCTCATGGCAGCCTGTTCCACTCATTGGTCACTCTAACTGTCAAAAAGTTTTTTCTAATATCTAATCTGTGTCTCCTCCCATTCAGTTTCATCCCATTGCTTCTAGTCTTTCCTTGTGCAAATGAGAATAAAGTTGATCCTTCTACAATGTGACAGCCCTTTAGATATTTGTAGACAGCAATTAAGTCTCCTCTCAGTCTTCTCTTTTGCAAACTAAACATTCCCAAATCCTGCAACCTTTCCTCATAAGACAGGGTTTGCAGACCGGTCACCATTCTGGTCGCTCTTTTCTGAACTTGCTCCAGTTTGTTGATGTCTTTTTTAAAATGTGGTGCCCAAAACTGGACACAATATTCCAGATGAGGTCTGACCAAAGAGGAGTAGAGGGAAATAATGACTTCACGTGATCTAGACTGTATGCTTCTGTTAATACATCCTAGAACTGCATTTGCCTTTTTTGCTGCTGCATCACACTGTTGACTCATATTCAGTCTGTGATCTATTAGTATACCCAAGTCTTTTTCACATGTGCTGTCACTTAGCCCTATTCCTCCCATTCTATATATGCTTTTTTCATTTTTATTGCCCAGATGTAGTACTTTGCATTTCTCCCTGTTAAAAACCATTCTGTTAGTTACTGCCCACTTCTCCAGTTTATTTAAATCTTTTTGAATCCTCTCTCTCTCTTCTCTAGTATTAGCTATCCCTCCTAGCTTTGTGTCATCAGCAAATTTAATCAGTTTACCCTCAATTCCTTCATCTAAATCGTTGATAAAGATGTTGAACAATACAGGGCCCAGGACAGAGCCCTGTGGTACCCCACTTGAGACATTCTTCCAACTGGATGTGCAGCCATTTACGACCACTCTTTGGGTCCGATCACTAAGCCAGCTATGAATCCACCTAACAGTTGCCTTGTCCATTCCATACTTAGTCATTTTTTCAATAAGGATTGTATGAGAGACTTTGTCAAATGCTTTGCTGAAGTCAAGATATACTATATCTACAGCATTTCCTTGATCCACCCAATCAGTGATACCGTCATAGAAGGAAATTAAGTTAGTCTGACATGACTTATTAGTTACAAACCCATGCTGACTCTGTTTGATCACTTCATTCTTATCCAGGTATTGACTTACATGTTGTTTAATAATTTGTTCAAAGATCTTTCCTGGTATAGAAGTCAGACTCACCGGCCTATAGTTGCCTGGGTCCACCTTCTTCCCCTTTTTGAAGATAGGAACAACATTTGCTCTTCTCCAGTCTTCTGGCACTTCTCCTGTTCTCCAAGAATTTTCAAAGATTATGGAGAGTGGTTCAGAAATTTCTTCTGCTATCTCCTTCAGTACTCTGGGGTGTAATTCATCTGGACCTGGAGACTTGAATTCATTTAGGTTAGCTAAGTGTTTCCTCACTATCTTTCTGTTTATAGATATCCTGGATTCTTCTATTCCCTTAATAGGACAGTGAATAACAGTTGGTGTTACATTTCCTTTCTGAGAGAAAACAGATGCAAAATAGGAATTTAAAAGTTCAGCCTTCTCAACATCCTGTCTTACCATTTCATCATTTTCATCCTGTAAAAATCCTATAGCATCTTTGACTTTTCTTTTACTTTTGACATATCCCCAAAATCCTTTATTATTGCTTTTGACATCTCTTGCAAGCCTCAATTCATTTTCAGCTTTAGATAATCTGATTTGTGCCCTGCAGATTCTGCAGACAGCATTATATTCTTCTTTAGATATGCCTCCCTCTTTCCATTTTATAAACATTTTTTTCTTCCTTTTTAGCATGTGCTTAAGTTCTGTGTTCACCCATCCTGGTTTCCTTAAATGCTTCCTATTCTTCCCTCTTTTCGGAATTGTTAACAACTGTGCTTTGAGAATTTCATTTTTCAAGATTTCCCATCCTTCCTGGACATTTTTGTCTTTAAGGATATCCAGCCATTGGATCCCTCCAATTATCTTTCGGAATCCCTTAAAATCTGCCTTTCTGAAATCTAACCTTGACGTCTGAGTCTTCACAGGTCTTCCGCCTCTAGTTATCCAAAATTCTAAAATAGCATGGTCGCTACCTCCTAGGGTTCCAGCCACTTTTACCTCCTCAACCATTTCCTCCCTGTTTATAAGGATTAGATCCAAGGTAGCAGTTCCCCTTGTTTTCTCCCCTACCTTTTGGAAGATAAAGTTGTCAGCAAGAGAGGATAAGAATTTCCTTGACCTGTTAGTTTTGCCTGAGAGAGATTCCCAACAAATGTCTGGATAGTTGAAATCTCCCATGACAACTATGTCATATTTTTTGGAGAACTTGGCCATTTGATGCATAAAGAGTTCATCCATATCTTCAGCTTGCACAGGCGGCCTGTAGTAAATGCCTACAATGGTGTCCTTTCCATTGTTCTGTCCTTGTATTCTTACCCAAACAGTTTCCACAGAACTCCCAGTCTCTGAAGCTTCAATCTCTGTGCAGATATACGCGTTTCTAACATACAATGCAACACCTCCTCCTCGTTTATCAAGTCTGTTTCTTGCAAATAAGTTGTATCCTTCTAGTCTTGTATTCCAATCATGTGTATCGTCCCACCAAGTTTCAGTGATTCCAATGACATCATATTTCTTTTCCTGTGTTAGTAGTTCCAATTCTCCTTGTTTGTTGCCCATGCTTTGTGCATTAGTATAGAAACATTTTAGTTTGTGATTGGTTTCTCTTGAGACTTCTGTTCTCAGAATCTGTTGGCTTGGAAAGAGGTGGCCAGCCAAGCAGCATTCTAGAGCGTGAAGAAGAGGGAGTATGCAGTGATGCGCAACTGCTTTGTCCCTCTGAATCTGAAGAGGCGGGTGGGCCAGTGCCTATTGTCAGCACACCTCAGTGCTCATCTGATGATGATGAGACTCAGTTGCCAATTTCTGGTGCGTACGGTGCTGGCGAGACAACCCAGGACCAGCCGGTGCTTGAAGAGGGGAGTGGAGATGATGAGGTCCTTGACCCATCATGGCGTCAGCCACAGGAAGGTGGTGGGAGCAGCTCTGAGGAAGAGATTCCCCGAACGGCCAAAAGAGGAGGGAGAGGGCGGGGGCAGACTTGGTTGCCTGTAGCCTCCACTTTGGCACCCGTGAGGAGCAATCCTCTTCCACAACACAAAACGGGCGCTCCCAGGACTTGCAGTGCGTGGTCTTTTTTTGACACAGTTGCAGATGACATTTGCTTTGTCAAATGCAAGCTGTGTCATCAGAAAGTGAAACGAGGGAAAAATGTGAGCAACCTCAATACCACAAATATGTGGAAACATGTGCCTACCAAGCACGAGGTGGAGTTACACAGACACACTGAAGATGTAGGCCAACCTTCAGCAGCACCTACCACCTCTTCAGCTCGTGTTGGGGCCTCTTCCTCCAGCTCATACACAGCTGGTTCGGCTTCCTCACTGGAACGCCATGGAAGAACCACTGCCACTGTTGTCCAGAGACCCAGTGAAATTCCACCCACTGAACCACGTTCGCAGTCATCAGCACACTCCCAGGCCACTCACCAGAAATCGGTAGCACAGGCATGGGAGAAAAAGCGGCCATACTCGGCAAACCATCCCTGAGCACTGGCTCTGAATGCCGGCATTGCCAAACTACTGGCCCTTGAGATGCTGTCATTCAGGCTGGTGGAGACTGACACCTTCCGGAACTTTATGTCATTGGTAGTGTTGAGCATTCCGATACCGCAAGTATCGGGTATCGGCCGATACTTGCTGTATCGGAATTCCGTTACCGACTTCCGATATTTTTTCAATATCGGAAGTCGGCATCGGAATCGGAAGTTGAATTTCAAAGTTGATTGACAGCCGAAATGACGTCATCATGATGCGCGGTGTGTGCACATCATGATGCGCCGTCATTTCGGGCCTTCCGGGGGTCTCTGCCGGCCTGCCGGGGGGCTGTGCCGGCCTGCCGGTGGTCTGTGTACCCTGTGGGGGTCTGTACCGGCCTGCCGGGGGGCTGTGCCGGCCTGCCGGGGGGCTGTGCTGATGTCCGGGGGTCTGTGCAAGCATCGTCCGATGGGACTATAAGTCCCATCTGGCGATGCCTGCTACCATGACAGTGATTGACACATTAGCCAATGATGGGACAGTAGTAGTCCCATCATCCGGCTAATGTGTTAAATGTTAAAAAAAAAAAAAAAAAAATACTACATACATACTACATACATACTACATGCATGCTACATACATACTACATGCTACATACATACTACATATATACTACATGCATGCTACATACATACTACATGCTACATACATACCACATACATACTACATACAGTGGGGAAAAAAAGTATTTAGTCAGTCAGCAATAGTGCAAGTTCCACCACTTAAAAAGATGAGAGGCGTCTGTAATTTACATCATAGGTAGACCTCAACTATGGGAGACAAACTGAGAAAAAAAAATCCAGAAAATCACATTGTCTGTTTTTTTTTCATTTTATTTGCATATTATGGTGGAAAATAAGTATTTGGTCAGAAACAAAATTTCATCTCAATACTTTGTGATATATCCTTTGTTGGCAATGACAGAGGTCAAACGTTTTCTGTAAGTCTTCACAAGGTTGCCACACACTGTTGTTGGTATGTTGGCCCATTCCTCCATGCAGATCTCCTCTAGAGCAGTGATGTTTTTGGCTTTTCGCTTGGCAACACGGACTTTCAACTCCCTCCAAAGGTTTTCTATAGGGTTGAGATCTGGAGACTGGCTAGGCCACTCCAGGACCTTGAAATGCTTCTTACGAAGCCACTCCTTCGTTGCCCTGGCGGTGTGCTTTGGATCATTGTCATGTTGAAAGACCCAGCCACGTTTCATCTTCAATGCCCTTGCTGATGGAAGGAGGTTTGCAATCAAAATCTCACGATACATGGCCCCATTCATTCTTTCATGTACCCGGATCAGTCTTCCTGGCCCCTTTGCAGAGAAACAGCCCCAAAGCATGATGTTTCCACCACCATGCTTTACAGTAGGTATGGTGTTTGATGGATGCAACTCGGTATTCTTTTTCCTCCAAACACGACAAGTTGTGTTTCTACCAAACAGTTCCAGTTTGGTTTCATCAGACCATAGGACATTCTCCCAAAACTCCTCTGGATCATCCAAATGCTCTCTAGCAAACTTCAGACGGGCCCGGACATGTACAGGCTTAAGCAGTGGGACACGTCTGGCACTGCAGGATCTGAGTCCATGATGGCGTAGTGTGTTACTTATGGTAGGCCTTGTTACATTGGTCCCAGCTCTCTGCAGTTCATTCACTAGGTCCCCCCGCATGGTTCTGGGATTTTTGCTCACAGTTCTTGTGATCATTCTGACCCCATGGGGTGGGATTTTGCGTGGAGCACCAGATCGAGGGAGATTATCAGTGGTCTTGTATGTCTTCCATTTTCTAATTATTGCTCCCACAGTTGATTTCTTCACTCCAAGCTGGTTGGCTATTGCAGATTCAGTCTTTCCAGCCTGGTGCAGGGCTACAATTTTGTTTCTGGTGTCCTTTGACAGCTCTTTGGTCTTCACCATAGTGGAGTTTGGAGTCAGACTGTTTGAGGGTATGCACAGGTGTCTTTTTATACTGATAACAAGTTTAAACAGGTGCCATTACTACAGGTAATGAGTGGAGGAAAGAGGAGACTCTTAAAGAAGAAGTTACAGGTCTGTGAGAGCCAGAAATCTTGATTGCTAGTTTCTGACCAAATACTTATTTTCCACCATAATATGCAAATAAAATGAAAAAAAAACAGACAATGTGATTTTCTGGATTTTTTTTTCTCAGTTTGTCTCCCATAGTTGAGGTCTACCTATGATGTAAATTACAGACGCCTCTCATCTTTTTAAGTGGTGGAACTTGCACTATTGCTGACTGACTAAATACTTTTTTTCCCCACTGTACATACTACATGCATGCTACATACATACTACATGCTACATACATACTGCATATATACTACATGCATGCTACATACATACTACATGCTACATACATACTACATATATACTACATACATACTACATACATGCTACATACATGCTACATACATGCTACATACATACTACATACATACCACATATATACCACATATATACTACATACATACTACATGCATGCTACATACATACCACATACATACTACATACATACTACATACATGCTACATGCATGCTACATGCATACCACATACATACTACATACATACTAAAATTCCCACACAGCAATGGCATAAAGTGAGACTAGGGACTTTTTTTTTTTTTTAAGTGGCGGAGGAATACAGTGCGGAAGGATACCTACCTTCCGTCATTGGATTCCTGCAGCCCGTAGAGAACGGCAGCATCAGCTGATGCTGCAGTTCTCTACCCAAGATCGTCGTGGGACACACTCGTGGACTGCTTCGGATCGTGGGTGAGTATTTTTGTGGTTTGTTATGTTAATATTTATTCCGTAAAAGACAATGGCTTCGGGGAACAATGTGACAAGTATTGGTAAGTATGTTACTCTATGTTATATGTACTGTATGTCTATGTATGTATTGTATGAATGTATTGTATGTAGTATGTATGTAGTATGTATGTGGTATGTATGTAGCATGTAGTATGTATGTAGTATGTATGTAGCATGCATGTAGCATGCAGTATGTATGTAGCATGCATGTAGTATATATGTAGTATGTATGTAGCATGTAGTATGTATGTAGTATGTATGTGGTATGTATGTAGCATGTAGTATGTATGTAGCATGCATGTAGTATGTATGTAGTATATATGTAGTATGTATGTAGTATGTATGTAGCATGCATGTAGTATATATGTAGTATGTATGTAGCATGTAGTATGTATGTAGCATGCATGTAGTATATATGTGTTATGTATGTAGCATGTAGCATGCATGTAGCATGCATGTAGTATGTATGTAGTATGTATGTAGTATGTATGTGGTATGTATGTAGCATGTAGCATGCATGTAGTATGTATGTAGTATATATGTGGTATGTATGTAGCATGTAGTATGTATGTAGCATGCAGTATGTATGTAGCATGCATGTAGTATATATGTAGTATGTATGTAGCATATATGTAGTATGTATGTAGCATGTAGTATGTATGTAGCATGCAGTATGTATGTAGCATGCATGTAGTATATATGTAGCATATATGTAGTATGTATGTAGCATGTAGTATATATGTAGTATGCATGTTGCATGCATGTAGTATATATGTAGTATGTATGTTGCATGTAGTATATATGTAGTATGCATGTTGCATGCATGTAGTATATATGTAGTATGTATGTTGCATGTAGTATATATGTAGTATGCATGTTGCATGCATGTAGTATATATGTAGTATGTATGTTGCATGTAGTATATATGTAGTATGAATGTAGCATGTATGTAGTATGTAGTATGAATGTAGCATGTATGTACTATGCATGTTGTATGTATGTAGCATGTATGTAGCTTGTAATATTTTTTTTTTTTTTTTTTTTCTTTACATTCAACACATTAGCCGGATGATGGGACTACTACTGTCCCATCATTGGCTAATGTGTCAATCACTGTCATGGTAGCAGGCATCGCCTGATGGGACTTGTAGTCCCATCGGACGATGCCTGCACAGACCCCCGAAGCCTGCACAGACCACCGGCAGGCCGGCACAGCCCCCCGGAGCCTGCACAGCCCCCCGGCAGGCCGGCACAGCCCCCCGGCAGGCCGGCACAGCCCACCGGAGCCTGCACAGACCACCTGCAGGCCGGCACAGCCCCCCGGCAGGCCGGCACAGACCACCGGAGCCTGCACAGACCCCCTGGCAGGCCGGCACAGCCCCCCGAAAGGCCCGTACAGACCCCAGAGAGGCTGTACAAGGCAAAAACAGGGTTTTTCTTATTCCGATACCGGAAGTCCCATAGACTTGAATGGGACTTCCGGTATCGGAATCGGCGATACCGATACTTTTTTTTTAAGATCGGCCGATCCATTCCGATCCGATACTTTGAAGTATCGGACGGTATCGCTCAACTCTAGTCATTGGCAGTTCCACAATACAATGTGCCCAGCCACTTTTATTTCAGCAGGCAAGCCGTCCCTGCCCTGCAAAAGCATGTGGAGGGAAAAATTAAAAATGCGCTACTAAATGCTGTCAGTTGCAAGGTCCACCTGACCACCGATGCGTGGACCAGTAGCCATGGACAGGGACGATACCTTTCCCTCACTGCCCATTGGGTCAATGTTGTGGAGCCGGGTACAGATCTGGAGAGTGGCTCTGTACGTATTCTGCCAACTCCAAGGATTGCAGGAATGCAGTCTGTACATATTGAGTCCTCCTCCTACTCTAGTTCCTCGGAATCAGCACTGCGTGAGCCTGTTAGGCCAGATATGAGCACAGGTGTGGCCAAACGTCAACAGGCCGTCCTTAAATTAATTTCTTTGGGGAATCGGAGCCACACAGCACAGGAGCTCTGGAATGCCATCAAGCAGGAGAGCGATGTGTGGTTTGTGCCAGTGAATCTCCAGCCAGGTTTGGTAGTGAGTGACAATGGCCGAAATCTAGTGGCAGCTCTGGGCCTAGGCAACTTCACTCACATACCATGTCTGGCACACGTGCTCAATTTGGTCGTGCAGAGCTTTCTGAGGGACTATCCGGATCTTGATGCACTGCTGCACAAGGTTCGCCTAGAGTGTGCTCACTTGCGGCGTTCCAGCATGGCAAGATCGCGCATTGCATCTCTGCAACGACGATTCCGCCTGCCAGAACATCGCATCATATGTGACCTCCCCACCAGGTGGAATTCAACGTTACATATGTTGGAGCGGTTGTGTGAGTAGCAGGCAGCAGTAATGGAGTACCAGCTGCATCAGGCGCAAGCAAGTCGCACTGTGCGCCGGACACACTTCACCACCACTGAGTGGGCCACTATGAGGGACATCTGCCAAGTTTTGCGTGCCTTTGATGACTCCACGCGGATGGCCAGTGCAGATGATGCACTAATCAGCATGACTGTCCCCGTCATCTGTCTGCTTCAAAAAACCTTACAAGCACTAAGTGAGGAGGTTTTTGAAGAGGTCGAGGATGAGCAATCAGAAATGCCATCTGCTTCTGGCAAATCTGCGCAACGTGCTTCTACACAAAGGCCCAGGCAGGGGACACTTATTGAGGAGGATGACGAGGAGTCAATGGAGGAGGAGGAACACATCTCTCCAGAGGAGGGAGGTACACAAGGCTCTAGTAGTCAGTGTGTACAGCGAGGGTGGGGTGATGCTGAACAGGCTGAGATGCTGCCTCAAGCTGGGGACAGGGTTTCTGGTCCAGTTGGCAGTCTGCAGCACATGGTTGATTTCATGCTGCAGTGCTTGTTAAATGACCGCCGCATCGCCAACATTCTCCACACGGCTGATTATTGTGTGTACACCCTCCTAGATCCTCGCTACCGGGACAACTTACAAAGCCTCATACCACAGTTGAACCGGGAGCGAAAAATGCGGGAGTACCAAGAAACACTTGTGCAGGCCATCATGTTCTCCATTACCCCCGCAAGTGTTGCTGGTAGTGCTTTTCAAAGCAGCCATGTGGGTAGAGGCAGTGGAGGAAGCTCTGCACAAAGAGGTAGCAGAGGCAGTGCTGCAGGACAAGGCAAGGCCAGTATGGCCCAAATGTGGAAAAGTTTTGTGGGACCGCCACAAACGGCTACACCATCACAGACGGCTCCAGTCAGCAGGAGGCAACGTTTCCGTCAGATGGTGACAGACTACTTGTCGTGCCCTGTTAGTGTTCTCCCAGACGGCTCTTCCCCGTTCAAGTATTGGGTCTCTAAGCTGGATACATGGCCAGAGCTTAGCCAGTATGCATTGGAGGTGCTGGCTTGCCCTGCTGCCAGTGTATTGTCGGAACGTGTCTTTAGTGCTGCAGGTGGTGTGGTAACAGACCGTCGCACGCGACTATCCGCCGATAATATTGACCGGCTTACTTTTGTGAAAATGAACAAGGCCTGGATCTCACCTGAATTTGCCAGTCCTCTTCCAGAATAAATAATTGGCTGGCAACAGGATCCAGGTCTCCTGTTGTGTTCATGTTTCTATGACCTGAACTTTATTTCCTGGGCCACAGCAACGCCCGTTGTTGCTCAGAAGTGCTGTCCGCACAGACAAAACACTCGCTCATGTGTAAGTGGGGTTCGGTAACGTCAGCTGATCCCCTGCTGTGTCTATGGCAAAGTGTCCTGCTCCCTCCACAGTCAAACAACCTCAGATTTACACCTGGCTCCAAGTAGGCCTCGGCCTACTACCTGATTTTCCCTGGGCTCCGACAACGCCAGTTGGTGCTCAGAAGTGCTGTGCGCACAGACAAAACACTCGCTCATGTGTAAGTGGGGTTCGGTAACGTCAGCTGATCCCCTGCTGTGTGTATGGCAAAGTGTCCTGCTCCCTCCACAGTCAAACAACCTCAGATTTACACCTGGCTCCAAGTAGGCCTCGGCCTACTACCTGATTTTCCCTGGGCTCCGACACCACCAGTTGGGCTCAGAAGTGCTGTCCGCACAGACAAAACACTCGCTCATGTGTAAGTGGGGTTCGGTAACGTCAGCTGATCCCCTGCTGTGTGTATGGCAAAGTGTCCTGCTCCCTCCACAGTCAAACAACCTCAGATTTACACCTGGCTCCAAGTAGGCCTCGGACTACTACCTGATTTTCCCTGGGCTCCGACACCGCCAGTTGGGCTCAGAAGTGCTGTCCGCACAGACAAAACACTCGCTCATGTGTAAGTGGGGTTCGGTAACGTCAGCTGATCCCCTGCTGTGTGTACGGCAAACTGCTGCTGTCTCCAAATTCAAACAACGTCTTATCTTAAACTGCCTCCAAGTTGGCCTCAGCCTACAAAATGACTATCCCTGGGCTCCAACATCGTCAGTTGTTGCTCGGAAGTGCTGTCCACACAGAAAAACACACTCGTTCATGTGAAAGTGGGGGTCGGTAACGTCGGCTGATCCCCTGCTGTGTGGAGGGCAAAGTGTCCTGCTCCCTCCAAAGTTAAAATACCTCAGCTTTACACCTGGCTCCTAGTAGGCCTCGGCCTGCACCCTGATTGTCCCTGGTTTCCAACAACGCTGGTTGGTGCTCGGAAGTGCTGTCCACACAGAAAAACACACTAGTTCATGTGAAAGTGGGGTTCGGTAACGTCAGCTGATCCCCT
Source organism: Dendrobates tinctorius (assembly GCF_039654945.1). Classification (NCBI taxonomy): domain Eukaryota; kingdom Metazoa; phylum Chordata; class Amphibia; order Anura; family Dendrobatidae; genus Dendrobates; species Dendrobates tinctorius. The sequence goes on along the minus strand of NW_027361700.1, from coordinate 10,205,930 downwards.
GCTGTGTGGAGGGCAAACTGCTGCTGCCTCCAAATTCAAAATACCACAGCTTTACACCTGGCTCCTAGTAGGCCTCGGCCTGCACCCTGATTGTCCCTGGGCTCCAACAACGCTAGTTGGTGCTCGGAAGTGCTGTCCACACAGAAAAACACACTTGTTCATGTGAAAGTGGGGGTCAGTAACGTCAGCTGATCCCCTGCTGTGTTGAGGGCAAACTGCTGCTGCCTCCAAATTCAAACAACGTCTGATCTTAAATTGCCTCCAAGTATGCCTCGGCCTACAAAATTACTATCCCTGGGCTCCAACATCGTCAGTTGTTGCTCGGAAGTGCTGTCCACACAGAAAAAAACACTTGTTCATGTGAAAGTGGGGGTCGGTAACGTCGGCTGATCCCCTGCTGTGTGGAGGGCAAAGTGTCCTGCTCCCTCCAAAGTCAAAATACCTCAGCTTTACACCTGGCTCCTAGTAGGCCTCGGCCTGCACCCTGATTGTCCCTGGGTTCCAGCAACGTTAGTTGGTGCTCGGAAGTGCTGTCCACACAGAAAAACACACTCGTTCATGTGAAAGTGGGGTTCGGTAACGTCAGCTGATCCCCTGCTGTGTGGAGGGCAAACTGCTGCTGCCTCCAAATTGTAACTACTTCAGATTTAAACATTCTCTGATTTGGCTTCTGTCTCCACTCTGTCTCTAGTATTTCCCCTGACCTCCAACACCGTCAGTTCCTGCTCACAGTTGCCGTCCACGCATTCCACACTTGTTCCTGTGTTCCTGGTGTTCTGTAACGTGAGCTGATCCCCCAATGTGTGTCTGGCACTGTCTCCTGCGCTGTCCACCTTCCCACTGCAAGTGGTGGGAAGGCGGACAGAGCAGGAGACATTGGCAGACAAACATCAGGCGATCTGCTGACATTACAGAACACCAGTAACACAGGAACACGTGTGGATTGGGCAGTCGGCTACTGTACGCATAAACTGGCGGTGTTGGTGGTCACGTGAAATCCTGGAAACAGAGTGGAGACAGATGCCTAATTGGAGCACGTTGACAGTCTGTTGTAGCCTACAAACAATCTAAAACTACTACCAAGTAGGCCTCGGCCTACACCATGATTGTCCCTGGGCTCCAACAACGCCAGTTGGTGCTCGGTAGTGTCTTTGGCACGGGGACTCCCTGTTGCCCAGCCTGGTTCCAGCACGCCTGCTGTTTCCGGGTAGTGTCAAGGTCACTATGCCACCAATCCGTTGTCCTGTCATCTTGCGGCCGGGTTAGCCGACTCTATGGTGCCTGCAGTTTAGGTGACTCCTATGTGGGCTGCGGGAACTGGCACTGAAGGCTGGATCCATAGTGCCAATGGGACATGGACCCCCTGTAGGACTGTGGGTTTCGGTAACTGCGGCCGGCTTGCGGCCTGGCTACTTTGCTTTGAATGGGTACCTTCTGCTACCCACCCAGGTTCCAGCACTGTCTGCTGGTTCTCGCCAGAGCCTTTGGCCTAGGTGCCTCCATCTCGGTATCCGAAGTCCAGCACCGTCAGCTGGTCCTTTGTAGTGCTTTCTAGCACAGGTACCTCCTGCCTAGTAACCGTGGTCCAGCACCGTCAGCTGTTCCTCGGTAGTGCCATTGGCTCTTGTAGCTTTTGCTACCCATCTGGGTTCCAGCACCGTCAGCTGGTTCTCAGCAGTGTCTTTAGCACGGGTACTCCCTGTTGCCCAGCCTGTTTTCAGCACGCCTGCTGTTTCCAGGTAGTGTCAAGGTCACTATGCCACCAATCCGTTGTCCTGTCATCTTGCGGCCGGGTTAGCCGACTCTACGGTGCCTGCAGTTTAGGTGACTCCTATGTGGGCTGCGGGAACTGGCACTGAAGGCTGGATCCGTAGTGCCAATGGGACATGGACCCCCTGTAGGACTGTGGGTTTCGGTAAATGCGGCCGGCTTGCGGCCTGGCTACTTTGCTTTGAATGGGTACCTTCTGCTACCCACCCGGGTTCCAGCACTGTCTGCTGGTTCTCGCCACAGCCTTTGGCCTAGGTGCCTCCATCTCGGTATCCAAAGTCCAGCACCGTCAGCTGGTCCTTGGTAGTGCTTTTTAGCACAGGTACCTTCTGCTTAGTAACCGTGGTCCAGCACCGTCAGTTGGTCCTCGGTAGTGTCATTGGCTCTTGTTCCTTCTGCTACCCATCCGGGTGCCAGCACTGTCTGCTGGTTCTCGCCACAGCCTTTGGCCTAGGTGCCTCCATCTCGGTATCAGAGGTCCAGCACCGTCAGCTGGTCCTTGGTAGTGCTTTTTAGCACAGGTACCTTCTGCTTAGTAACCGTGGTCCAGCACCGTCAGTTGGTCCTCGGTAGTGCCATTGGCTTTTGTTCCTTCTGCTACCCATCCGGGTGCCAGCACTGTCTGCTGGTTCTCGCCAGTTTCTCAGCCTTCTTGTACCTTCTGCTACATTTCCAAGATCAAGCTTTTTGAAATTGTCTTTGGAATCCTTATTGATCTCCATGACGACGACCCTGATGATGACGACCCTGAAGACCACACCAAAGAAGACCAGAAATATGACCCTAAATAATAAGACCAAGAGGACAAAGAACATGAAGACAACCACCAAGATACAGAACAAAAGACAGAAGAACAAAAAGCAGAAGAAGCAAAAGCAGAAGAACATAAAGTTGAAGAACATTAAGCATAAGACTAAAAATCAGCATAGAAGAAATCAAAATTATAAGCAGAAGAAGACTAAGCAGTAAATGGGGGTGAGTCCATTCCTCCTCGTGGTGCCCCTGGAAAATGCCTGCTGCTGCAGGGCAAAATGAACGCGGACAAATCCTGTTGTAAATCTTTTGTGACAGGCAGAACGTAAGGTGTAATCTTATAACTTTTATAGATAAGTACTACAGGAATGCCTGTCACCATAAGAAAATGAAGACAAAGAAGAATAGGAAGAAGATGAAGAAATAGCATATTAAAATTAATAATAGCTGAATAAGAAGAATATGAAGAATGGAAAAAAAAATTAATGGGGAGAAGATGAAGAAGAAGAAGATGAATAAGGTGAAGAAAAAGTTGCTACTGCTGCGGATCATGAAGGAGAAAGTGTGGGAGAAGTACAAAAGGAGGTGAAGAGCATGGAAGTTGTGAAACATACAGTACATATCTGACAAAATATAAAAAAGGTTAACATAGTCAATATCTTTTTAACTCCAAACGTATTGGAAAAAAAAATTGAAATTAATGCTATGCCATGTGATTTGAATAAACCACTATGCTTTTAATGTCTCCTCCACCTCCCACAATACATTCTACATGATTCTTATTTGTTTTCAATTATGTATAATTAGCCAACAAGGAAATAAAGGGCTTTTTTTAATTCCGATACCGGAAGTCCCATTGACTTGAATGGGACTTCCGGTATCGGAATCGGCGATACCCGATATTTTTTTCGTATCGGGCGATACCATCCGATACGATATTTTTGGGTATCGAACGGTATCGCTCAACACTAGTTATAACATTCAATTAAATAAATGTAAAATACTGTAAGAGAATATTACAACTTGTGATCTGGTGCTCTTTCTTCTAATATCTATGGGTCACTCTCAGCTTAACAGGCTCCACATGGGTTCTGGCCACCCAAAACCTTGAAATGACACCAGCAGAGCCTCAGCAAACATACTACAAATTTAGCTTCTAAATCATCTATTTACTTGCCGTGATATGTTTGTGGAAAGTTGCCCATTTTTAGCAGTATTTACAGTGTACACAGCAGGAAACATGCGGTCAACTTTTTTTTTCTCATTAAATATGTGCTTTTAATTTCCGATTGATTTGGTAGCTAGGTATGAAAAATAACATGACAAAACTCCTATTGACAATCTGAAAATGTCCCTTAGCAGTATTTGGAGGTTTCCCATAGCCATAAGGTTACTAAGACAGAAAAATGTTCATGAATAATAAAACATGTTTAGGAAGCTAAATTAAAAGCAAACTGATGGTCAAAACTTGTAAAAATAATCTACTAAAACACAACAAATGAACCTTTCAAATTACAGTCGAAGTCATAAGTTTAAATACAGCCAAATTACATTTTCACAGTGGCTGACATTTAATCCTTGTGCACATTTAATAGTTCTGTTAGGATCACCTATATATTTTAAAAATCTGAAATATCAGAATAATTCTAAAAACCCTAATTTATTTCAGTTTTTTTGTGGTTCGAACAGTTACATATACTTGGTTGGTATTTGATACCATTGCCTTTAAATTGTTTAACTTGGGTCAAACATTTTGAGTAGCTTTCCACATACATCTCGCAATAATCTGATGGAATTCTGGCCCATTCCTCCTCATTGGGTTACCCAAGACATGTTTGTAGGCTTCCTTGATCCAAACTAGCTTTCTTTCAGTTCTGCTCATAAATTGTTGATGGAATTAAGGTCAGGACTTTGTGATGGCCTCACAATATCCTTCACTTTGTTGTCCTTAAAGGGAACTTGTGATGTCCACTAACACTATTAACCTACAGGGTGTGCTTAGAGTCGCCTCACTGTGTTCTGAGTGATGACTGAAGGCACTCCAGATTGCTTCTTCTATGTCTAAAAATTGGTGGCTCCCGGGAGGAATGGAGTTCAGAATTCACCCAGTTGCAGCGTTTAACTTGCAAATGATCCCCATATCCAGAGGTTAATAGCATTTGTGGACCTGACAGGTTTTCATTAAGCCATTTTGCCACAACTTTGGTAGTATGATTTGTGTCATTGTCCATTTAGAAGACCCATTTGCCCGAAGAATTTACTTCCTAGCTGATGTTTTTAGATATTTCCTCAACATCTCCACATACAAAAGGTCATTAAAGCTGAGCAGTTCCATTTTTGCTTCATTGGACCAGAGAATATTTCTCCAAAATGTAAGATCATTCCCTATATTAAAAAATGTAAATGGTAGCTTGGCCTTTCTGGTCATGTCGATATAGGGCATGTTTTACTGTTATTGGTCAAAAGTTTTGGACATATCTGTTCATGTAATAGTTTTCCATGTTCTTGGAATGTGCAGATTCAGACTGAATGCATCAAAACTACAAAGGAACACCTATGAAAACAGGAGTAAAGAAACATGTGAAACAAGTCAAAATGTGTGTTTCGCCTTACATTCCTCAAAGTATCCCCCTTTAACTATGACAGTTTTACACAACCTTGAAATCCTCTCAAGCAGCTTCATCACGTAGTTACCTGAAGTGACTTCCAGTGAATAGGTAAACCTCATCAAGAGTTCATTTGTAGAATCCCCAGTGTACTAAGCCAGAATGTAGCAAGAACCACTCAACTATAGAGAAGTATTGGTCCTTCATTACTTTAAGACATGCAGTACTTTTATAGCTGTTTCCTCCAGTTTCCTCACAAGGTGTTTTGATGTTGTTCTTGGATTGATTTCGCACCAAAGTACGTTCATTTTCAGAGGACAGAATGTGTCTCCTTCCAGAACGATATGATAGCTGCTTGGCACCATGATTATGAAAATTGTAAGTTAGCATCAGAACTGATGAACATGGTACTTTCATGTGTTTGGAAATTGCTCTCAAGAATGAACCAAACTTGTGGAGGCATCAATATTTTTTGTTTGTTGTCTTGGCTGATTTTTTAAAATTTTCCCATGATTTCAAGCAAGAGACAAATACTGTATACCTTGAAGTTAGGAATTATGGAAAAATACTGCTGCATATACACCTCCAGTTAACTCAGATTTTGTCAATTAACCTATCAAATGTTTCTAAAGACATGACATTATTTTTTTTTATAAATTCTCCACGTATTTAACAACACAGTCAATTTGGTGCATGCACACACTTCTGACATTTGGATTTTTGGAGATCCAGTAGCTTGGCCATCCTCTAATTTGAGAACATGTCCTGGGAAGTAGCAATGTATGGTTTTGTGTAATTTCAGGGTCATCACTGCTGTAACACATTATAGACACTCCAAGTAAGACTTTGACAGTGTTATTATTTTCTTTGATATGAGCAGTGGTATGGCTATTTTTTCACAAACAGAATAATTGGGGAATAGTTTTTGAAGCTAATATTGGAATAATTTTAAACTTGAAAATATTGAATCTTTCGGGGGCGTGGCCTGGGCTCTGAGCATGTAAGCAGCAAGAGCTCTAAGCTCCCAGAGTCACATTCTTAAGCTACAAAATAAGCGTGCATAGGGTTAACCAAAATAACCTTGCTGGACCCTATTTTATTTATGAAGTTTGGGTGCCCATTTTGAGACAAAAAGCAGGACTCTGGTCCAAAGAGGACTGAAGAAATAAGCTTTTACAAGTCTGGATGGCTGCAGTGCAGCAGAAGCTGAGGGACATCACCCCACATCATCTGCCCTCCTGTGAAGAGACCGGAGTGCCAGCGCAGGCTTTACTGAAGCCAGGATTGATCTGGAGGATCATTATTGGTACTGAGGACTTTATTTGGACCCCCCCCAGTAAGGGACAGCATAAATCCATCTGTCTGCACGGCTTTCTGTCTGTGGTGTGTGGAGGATAACAGTGTGGCTGTAGCGGAGGGATACAGACTCCTGCATGTTCATCCCTGCTGATTACACCTGAGTGCTGCTAAATTCTGACTGCTGTAACATCAGGGTGAGGTAAGTGGGGACAGAGGAGCTTCCCTTGACATATTCTAGCGTGGCACGCTGAAGACGAAAGCAAAGACACCGGCGGGAACTCTTTCTTTGCCAAGGAGCTGAAGGGCGGAGGAATACTACCAGACTTCTAGGACCAGACCCCGGAATCAGCCAATAACAGCGCTATACAGACTCATAAAGGACCGGATCAGAGGTGACTAGCACCGGGGAGCCACTAAAAACTGCTGAGGTGAGGCACAACTGAAATCCGGTCACTAGAACCGGACGCTGCACACTGATCACAGCCGCAATAGAACTCAATGGGAAGTAGTTCCGGCTGTGTCCAGCCTGTCAACATTGCAGAAACCTGACATCACAGGCCCCGCAGCACACAGCAAGTGGCCCCCGGTACTACAGGCTCAGCTATACCCCAGAACTGTGCGGCGCAGCAGGTAGTCATCCCCAAGAGTACTGAGGAGAAGGATATAGATTGCGGGGAGGGTCCTCACTCTCCCCACACAATAAAGGAATACTGACTATTCTGCACTTACCAGCAGCGCAGACTTATAACACAATAGTGACCGCAGTTTCTGGCTGGTGGCCCCGGTGCCCTATACTCATCTGTGCAATGCACCATAATAGAGGATTATCCATTCTTCAAGCAAAGATCAGAGCTACAGTGGACTGCTTGCATTATTATTGAGGAATTGTGTGACTTTTGGCGCTCTTACTGAGGGTTTCTCAGTTGACTCCTTTTCTGAAACTTGTTTTTAGATCATTTTACTTAACTTGTCTGATTGATCAAGCTAAAAGGGTCATAGATCTGTGGCCAGGGAAGGCTGCGTGGCAAATTAAGATGCAGTCAAGCAGGGGCAGAATTAATAATAGCTCACACAGGGTGATGAGGCACAATTTGGGGGCATATTCAAAATCCTATGAGGATATCGCTAATGTGTTAAGCCCCACAAAATCTAGGTCACCTTTGAAAAGAGGTGAGCCCAAAATGCCTTATATAAAACAATCCCATAACCCTGCACCTGTCAAAGCTGCAAAAGGGGGATCAGGTATCAATAACCCATTGACCAAAACACTTCCTAAAACACAACCTGAAACACTTCAAAAAAAGAAAAATTTTGGGGGACACATTAAAACTCCTCCTCCAAATCAGCTCCTCACGGAGGAAATGGACACTTCCAAATCAAACAAAAGGAAGGGCACAGACGATCAGGAAAACACAGAGAGTCTTTCTTCTGAGAACTCTGACAGTGTCTCAGCTGACTATACCCCAAACACAAGCCCTGAAAGGCAGAGGCCTAGAAGGGACACTGGAGGTTCATTTCCTTCATTTGAGGTTCCCCCTCCATCTATCAACCTGGGGGAATACAAGGGGTCCAATAAACAAGCCACCGAAGGATTCATGGCGGATCTCTTCCAGTCCTTCAGTGATGCCCTAAAAGTAGGGTTTGAGACTCAGGCTAAGGCCCTACAGGAAACTTGCAGGAATCTTAGCCAAAAGGTTGAGAAATATGAGGTAAAGATGGTACAGGCGGAGAAGGACATAGTCTACCTCTCAAAGAAAAATTCTCTCCTCAAAACTGAGGTTATTTCCCGGATCTGGAGGACCGAAGCAGGAGAAATAACTTAAAAATACGAGGTATTCCTGAGTCGGTCTCCCAGGCAGATCTTTCAGATTACACTAAAAATTTATTCAAAAAATTATCGCCAAAATTGACAGAATTAGAAGTAAATATTGATCGTATACACCGCCTCCCACGTCCAAAAGGGGTCCCACAGGAAAAGCCTAGGGACACTATCCTCAGAGTCCATTTTTTTGAAACAAAGGAGAAGGTTCTAAAATCTCTGAGAGAGGTTCACCTCCAGAGCCATATAAAGATTTAAAGATTTTCCAAGACTTCTCCAAAGAGACAATGGACGCAAGAAGGTCCTTCAGAGATTTGACATCTAAACTTAGAGAGCTCAGAGTGTCATATAGATGGGGTTTCCCTACCAAGCTATTAGTCTGGTATAATGACAAAAACTACCCCATCTACACTCCACACGAGGGTCAGAAGTTCATTAAATTTCTGATGGATGACCCAGCATTTAGGGATAGGGATTAGGACTGATTTTTATCTTATATTCGAATTTCCATGGTGTATACTATTAATTTCCTTTTCATGAATATGAATATCTTATGACCCATATTTACGGTTTATTGATGTCACTGTGGGAACTTGCCACTTAATTTTTTCTCACTTTTCCCCCCACACTAAGGTGAGACACCAACTGGTTTGGAGTCCTCCTGGAGAACGCTCAAGTTCCTAATTTTTTTTTTCTGTATTTCACTGTTTTGCTTGTTTCCATTTTTCTGTTTTGATGTTGCACTCTAGCGATGAAAGTCTTATCATACAATGTTAGGGGGCTCAACAGTCTGAATAAGAGGTATGCGGTATGGAAGGAGATCAACCGAACCCGTGCCGAATTGGTATGCCTCCAGGAGGTTAAACTGGCCTCCGATCAACACCCGATCTTCCAGCACAAGAACTTTCCACGTTTCATATACTCATATGCTTACTCCATGAAAGGCCATGCACAATAGTGAATGTATACGCACCTAACAAGGGACACATTCGTTTCGTGAACAAGCTAATCAAAAAAATAGACAAAGTCAAAACAGGTGATCTGATCTTACTAGGCGATTTTAATATTGTCCCAGATAGTAGCACGGATTCATCCTCATTAGTTCGCCACAAGGTTCCAGCTTTGAAAAACTGGTTAATTCAAAATGAGCTTTATGATGCTTTTCGTTGCTTGAACACATCGTCTCGTGAGTATTCTCACTTTTCAGATGTACATAAGACAGCATCTATAATCGATCTACTACTTATTAATATATTTACTTTAACCAAAATTAAAGATATACGGTTCATGCAAAAGACCATCTCGGATCATACCCCGGTTCTCGCTGAGTTCCTCGTGGGTGCTCCCTCTGACAAGCCATTCCGCTGGAAACTTAACCCAGCCTTATTATATATACCAGAGTACAAGCAAGAGATAGAAAACGTTCTCTTAAACTACTTCAAGGAAAATGTTTCTGGTGAAGTAAATCAGTTCACGGTCTGGAATGCCCATAAGGCAGTCCTGAGGGAATGCCTTATGCAGATCCTCTCTAAACATAAGAAGAGAAATAGGGAAAAAATTACAAACCTACAGGCCCAAATTAATGATCTAGAAAAAAAACAAACCAACTTGAAAGTTCCTTCCCAAACCATCCAGTCTGAGATTTTGAGATTCAGACAGAGTCTGAGATCTGAAATCTACCAGGAATACGATGCAGCCATCAAAGCGTCTAGGTATAAATCATATACATCTCTCAACAAGCCTACCAAGTTTATGATGAGGAAATTAAAAAGAGAAGAATAAATAAAAGGATAATTAAGATTGTATCTCCCTCGGGTGATCCCAAAATTCACCCTAGGGACATTGTCAACTCGTTTGCAGATTTCTTTAAAAATCTTTATAACCTGAAAGATGACCCCCAAACACCAGTGGTTAACTCGAATTTTGTGGATTCTTTTCTACAGAGTATCGATTTACCAAGAGTTGATGAGCTGGACTTGAATTATGTCAATAGCCCTTTTACAGAGAGTGAAATAGTTGACGTTATCAAGAAACTGCAGTCCCAAAAATCACCAGGGCCGGATGGCTTCTCTGGGGAATACTATAAATCCTTTTCAAAAATTCTGGCTCCACAGTTGGCTTCCGTCTTTGGTCTGGCATCCTCTCGGGGTTCCTTCACAAATGAGATGTTAGAGGCAACAATTGTCATGATTCCAAAGGAGGGGGGAGACCCCGAGAGGATACAGAACTATAGGTCAATCTCGCTCATAAACAGCGATATTAAAATCTATTCAAAGATCATCGCAAACAGACTAAAAAACATCCTTTCACGTCTGTTGGTGGATGATCAAATAGGGTTCACAGAGGGCCGCCAGGCCTCAGATGGGACTAGAAGGGTGTTGAACCCGATAAATTTAGCTAACAATTCGAGAACCGAAACTGCTTTTCTGGCACTGGACGCCGAGAAGGCGTTCGATAGACTAAACTGGCTATATTTAAAAACAACTCTTGCTAGATTTGGCTTTGACGAGAAGATTCTATCAACAGTCTTCGCCCTATACTCGGGTCCTAGTGCCAGGATCTAAGCAAACAACTTCCTTTCTGACTCGTTCGACATTACTAATGGCACAAGACAGGGGTGCCCCCTGTCTCCCCTTCTATTTGTGCTTGCCATAGAGCCCCTAGATGAAAAAATTAGATTAAACAATGATATTAAAGGCTTTGAAATGCCATCATGAAATTTTAAAATCGGGTTATTCGCAGATGATCTCTTCCTCACACTTCTTGATCCCGCAAATTCCATTAAAGCCCTTTCAGATGAACTAGAAAAATTCTCTAGAACATCCTATTTTAAGATAAACCCACACAAAACCAAATTTATAACTCTAAACATGAAACAATCCAAAATTAACGAAATGAAGACTCAAACCCAGTTCATTTGGGAGGAAAAAGAGATTGTCTATCTAGGGATTAGAATAGCAGGATCAATCCAAGCCACAGTTAGGGCCAATTTAGACAGCATTATAAAGACTATTACAGGCAATCTATCCTTTTTGGCTCAGTTAGAGACTTCCATTTTTGGGAAGATACTGGCAGTCAAAGCCTTTATCTTTCCCAAAATTTTATACATATTTAGTACTTTGCCAGTTAGCTTTCCACACCAATCCATTGATAAAATTCAAGAGCTCATCCGACTATTTATTTGAAAAGGTAAGAAAACAAGAATATCTTGAAAACCACAGAAAGAGGAAAAATCCTCCAAAAAATTCAGTTACAAACCAGACAGGCCCAAATGCATCTGCACTAATCCAGGGTGCAGCGGACCCAAGTAAAATGGCAGCTGCACAGGTGCATAAATACCAAATGAAACAGCCAGCCTACAATTAGGGATTGGCCGTTTGGTACACCAGTGCAGAAAAAATAATCCGCATGGATTAGTGCAGATGCATTTGGGTCTGTCTGGTTTGTAAAAGAAAGCAAGAATATCTGCAGACTTATTTTATAAAATTAAAAAACATGGGGGCGCAGGACTGCCCAACATATACGCTTATTATCAGGCCTCACTTATTAAACAGAGCTGGCACTGGTTTATGGAAAACATGACACATCCGGCTTGGTATGGCTTGGAGAGAGATGCTAGTGATGGAAGTTCCATGCGAAAGCTTTTCTTTTACTTCCTTCTGCAAAAGCACAGTGCAAACTCATCGCATTCTATATTTCGGTCGATAATCTCAGCCTGGAGGGAACTCATTAAGTCGACTAAAAATATCAAAAAAGCAGAGCAAATTTTAAAACTACCCCTATCTTCATTTGCACTGATGGATGATCTCCCGATGCTGGAGGTATGGGGGAAAGCTGGAATCAAAAAGGTGGGGGATGTTTTTAGTGGATTTCTTGAAATTCAGTGAGATCAAGGCTAAATATAATCTACCATCATCTGAGCTGGTCTTTTGCACCATGTTGAAAGACAGAATTTTGAAAATCATAAAAGGAAAGACTTTAAATTATGAAATCCTAACTTCACTGTTGTGCAACCTTAAAAATAAAAACCTCTGGAGTCTGCGTAATTTGTATAGATCTGTCATCAAGGACCTAACGAGCCACAAAAAAATATACATGAAGAGATGGGAGTCCGATTTAGGTGCTGATATCCGTCTCGAGAATTGGAACGATGCCATCAAATTCACTTACAATTCCAACATATCAATGGGTCTTCACGAGGGTTATTTTAAACTGTTAAATAGGTGGTACTATACCCTGACAAGGTTATCACATTTTAACACAGAATTATCTTCCTTGTGCTGGAGAGGCTGTGGACATCAAGGGAACCTCTACCATATATTTTGGGGTTGTTCAAAGATCAAAAACCTCTGGATCCAGGTCACACAGCACATTAACCTCATTGCTAAGGACTTCACAATTACGCCTGAAAGAGCACTTCTTTCATTAGACATGGAACAATTTGATGATTCAGTAAGACATATTATCATCCACATCCTCTTAGTGACTAAGACCATGTTAGCACAATGGTGGAAGAAAGTCGAGGTTCCTAAGTTTTCGGACATACTTGATAAAATAGGCCAACATAGTGATTTAGAACTCAGATTTGCGATTAACAACAATCACATTCACAAATATACAAAAAAATGGAAGACTTGAACAACAAATTCCATATCAAATACACCTATTAAGAGGTATTATATTTTGAGGCCTAAACATGGCCGTTGTAGTACCGGGATGTCGTATCTCCTTCCAAGAATGTTACCCCATAATAAGGATTGTCGATTTTCTTTTCCTTTTTTGTTGTTATTTGCTATATGCTATTTAATGCCTATTTGTGGGTTCTCTAGTTTTAATTATTTTCCGTACCTGTACAAGGTTCTTTACTTCCCATTCCCTTTCCTCCCTTCCTACCTTCCTTCCCTTACCCTGTTTAATGACTGAAAACCAATAAAATTATTTGAAAAAGAAAATATTGAATCTTTCTTTGGTACAGAGAATGCAGCTGCCACAGGGCCTAAATGGCGTCAAAGGCTGTGGCTTATATGAGGACACCAGTAATAAAATTTGGCCTTTCAGGTTATGAATTTGCCTTTCAGGTTATGCCCCTTCATTATGGTGCTGTGATATAGGACTGATTGCTATGGTAATGAGCAAGTGTAAAAGTGTTCTGAAGTTTGAATGCTTCATTAATTAATGTCAGACAGATCATATTATTTTTTAAATGATAGGATGTCAAGAAAAACTTCTTTCCCTGTTGAATGTAACACATTCACTCTCTGCCAACACAAATAATTAGGATTGCGGCAGAGTTTGCTTATGAGCTTCAATAACTTTGAGTCTTGGAGAATGTACCCCCAAGAATTATAAACATTCAAAGTGACATATCTTAGGAGAATAAAAACAGCTTGTCAAAAGATATATTGAGAAGGGGGTTATTTCAATTATGAAGATTAAACATGGGGATTTCCACAATTTATATTACAATTACACAGTTTAGAATAATCCCCAGTCAGAATGAATTATCCCCAATGGTAGATACATGGGGGTATGTTTTTCGAGGAATTAGCCTAATTTCCTTGATTAGCTACTTGCAGCAGCAGCAGACCCACAGACCTCTCCATGTGTGATGTACATATATGTTGAATCATAGAATCATAGAGTTGGAAGGGACTTCCTGGGTCATCTGGTCCAACTCCCTGCTCAAAGCATCCCAGATGTCTGTCCAGCTTCTGTTTGAAGATTTCTATTGAAGGAGAACACACCACCTCTCGTGGCAGCCTGTTCCACTCATTGATCACTCTAACTGTCAAAAAGTTTTTTCTAATGTCTAATCTGTGTCTCCTCCCATTCAGTTTCATCCCATTGCTTCTAGTTTTTCCTTGTGCAAATGAGAATAAAGATGATCATTCTACAATGTGACAGCCCTTGAGATATTTGTAGACAGCTATTAAGTCTCCTCTCAGTCTTCTCTTTTGCAAGCTAAACATTCCCAAATCCTGCAACCTTTCCTCATAAGTCAGGGTTTGCAGACCGGTCACCATTCTGGTCGCTCTTTTTTTAACTTGCTCCAGTTTGTTGATGTCTTTTTTAAAATGTGGCGCCCAAAACTGGACACAGTATTCCAGATGAGGTCTGACCAAAGAGGAGTAGAGGGCAATAATGACTTCATGTGATCTAGACTGTATGCTTCTGTTAATATATCCTAGAATTGCATTTGCCTTTTTTGCTGCTGCATCACACTGTTGACTCATATTCAGTCTGTGATCTATTAGTATACCCAAGTCTTTTTCACATGTGCTGTTGCTTAGCCCTATTCCTCCCATTCTGTATATGCTTTTTTCATTTTTATTGCCCAGATGTAGCACTTTGCATTTTTCCCTGTTAAAAGCCATTCTGTTAGTTGCTGCCCACTGCTCCAGTTTATTTATATCTTTTTGAATCCTGTCTCTCTCTTCTCTAGTATTAGCTATCCCTCCTAGCTTTGTGTCATCAGCAAATTTAATCAGTTTACCCTCAATTCCTTCATCTAAATCATTTATAAAGATGTTGAACAATACAGGGCTCAGGACAGAGCCCTGTGGTATCCCACTTGAGACATTCTTCCAACTGGATGTGCAGCCATTTACAACCACTCTTTGGGTCCGATCACTATGCCAGTTATAAATCCACCTAACAGTTGCCTTGTCCATTCCATACTTAGTCATTTTTTCAATAAGGATTGTGTGAGATACTTTGTCAAATGCTTTGCTGAAGTCAAGATATGCTATATCTACAGCATTTCCCTGATCAACCCAATCAGTGATTCTGTCATAGAAGGAAATTAAGTTAGTCTGACATGACTTATTAGTTACAAACCCATGCTGACTCTGTTTAATCACTTCATTCTTATCCAGGTACTTACATACATGTTGTTTAATAATTTGCTCAAAGATCTTTCCTGGTATAGAAGTCAGACTCACTGGCCTATAGTTGCCTGGATACACCTTCTTCCCCTTTTTGAAGAATGGAACAACATTTGCTCTTCTCCAGTCTTCTGGGGCTTCTCCTGCTCTCCAAGAATTTTCAAGGATTATGGAGAGTGGTTCAAAAATTTCTTCTGCTATCTCCTTCAGTACTCTGGTGTGTAATTCATCTGGACCTGGAGATTTGAATTCATTTAGGTTAGCTAAGTGTTTTCTCACTATCTTTCTGTTTATAGATATCCTGGATTCTTCTATTCCCTTAATAGGACAGTGAAGAACAGTTGATGTTACATTTCCTTTCTGAGAGAAAACAGATGCAAAATAGAAATTTAAAAGTTCGGCCTTCTCAACAGCCTGTCTTACCATTTCATCATTTTCATCCTGTAAAAATCCTATAGCATCTTTGACTTTTCTTTTACTTTTGACATATCCCCCAAATCCTTTATTATTGCTTTTGACGTCTCTTGCAAGCCTCAATTCATTGTCAGCTTTAGATAATCTGATTTGTGCCCTGCAGGTTCTGCAGACAGCATTATATTCTTCTTTAGATATGCCTCCCTCTTTCCATTCAATTGTTAGACAATTGAAACAACTGCATATAGGCTGGTTTGGTTTATCAGCCATCAAAATTGTCCTTTGCATCAAATCATTCTACAAGAAAATGTGTTGCATAATGGGTTGTCTCACGTTCTTTTCTTCAGCTGACACCTGCTGGGCCTGAGCTGGCGCCATACACTTACACCTAATGTAGGACATTCTATTGCATCCAATCAGCAGGCACTAATGAGCTGCTTCACTTACACTTCCCTTGTGTGAGCTGCAGCTTTTAAAAAGGTGTTGTCCAAGTAGTGGACAACCACTTGAAGGTCATGTTTGCATATCAAACTGTTTGTTCATGCAACTGTCTCCAGAGTTGTGAAATCCATCTATATGGATCTTTGTAGAATCCAGAATTTAGGACATTCAGCATTGATGAAGTTCTCCAATCAAACCATTTTAAATAGAATCAATTCCATTTATGCCGTCGGAGCGGCTTTTTTCAAGTGCTCAGATTCCATCGTTTTGTGATTTATCAATTTGGAGTTGAACTTCAAAATTCTATTGTTGTCTCTATTGTGTCCTTATGCAACCTCATATTTTCTTCTTCCTTTATAATGCCAGCTAATCCCTATTTATTTAACATTGATGCCAATAGTAAAAGTAGCTGCTGTCAGTAAGTCGTAAATCCCTTTGTAACTGAAGCCAGGGCACTCAGTAGTTTTCCTCTAGACATCCCAATCTGTAATTAATTTGGAGGATTTCTGCACTTGGAAAAGTCTAGGACCAGTTGCTAGAATATGTGAAGACTTCTAATTTCAGTAGTATTTAAATTAGGTGTCCTACCCATTGTGACGTAGCGATCACTAGCGGATTGGGGTGTACTTGCTCAGCAGCGATATAACATGCAGGAGGACTCTAATTTTCTTTAAAAGTTCACCTGGGCTAATTGCTCCATATCCCCAGCAGCACAAACACAAAGTAAAAAAGCCTTTAGACCCTGCAAAGCAAAATAACAATGTTCATAAACAGGGCTTGGCTCCGTCAGGCCTGTGGGCACACAGGCTGTGCCATGTCCAGCACGCAGGCTCTATAGCCTAAACACAGTCTTTCTGACCCCGGTCAGCATACCACAGATCCCGGTCCGTTACCTGTTGGTGTCAGCCACACAGGTACCCGGATGCCTCTTATCCTCAGAGATATCCCACGTCTCTCACTGACCCCGGTCAGTAACACTCACGGTTGTCAGACCATTCACTCCGGAGGTATCTCATAGCCCTCCTTCCTCTGGCTCAGACTAGCCAGCACTGCCACATGTGCCAAACACACAGGCTCCTTTAGGAAGCCTCTAACCACACCCACAGGTCAGGTAACCACATGCACTGGTCAGGTGATCATGACATCACCGCAGGTCCTTAACCATACACAACCACATACAGGTTTCATTTTGGGTATTCAGACACACACCCCTTGGGTGGGTATGTAGGTGACTGGACCCACCCATCTCTCCAAGTGACCTGGAAGCCTCCCAATGTATAGCAAAAACCCTCAGCAATAGATCTGCTGAGCAAAACACGCCCAGGTTTCCAGCACAGGGACACCCACCTATGCGATACATACTGCTCATCAATCACATGACCAGTTGCCATGCCACATTTTCCCCCCTCTGCCTAAAGCTGTGGGGCTTGGCACTTTCTATTACCTGACCAGAGATCCTTCTCGGTCGACTCTGCCAGTCTAACCATCTGTCAAAGTCAGGCCCTGCTACTGAACCTTTTTGTAGATACCCATCATCCGTCACGTCTTTTGATAAAGATGACCCCTTGTCAGACCACCCGCACCTCTGGCAGTCAATCTGGCATCGCAATTCCCTTGCATCCATACCATCTGTCTGGTCTGACTCTTTGTCAACACGTCTGCTATAGGGTCTCCCACCTAGGTTACTCCGCACTGAGCTAACTGAGGCATCACTGCTTCTTCCTCTTCAATCAGGCCACCTTCTGTTATCTCTCTGCTGACCACTTCTCCTATGGTCTTTATTTCCTGGAGAGCGGTCCTTCCATCTGTCCCTATGTCCTCTATTAGCTCCAGCTTGAGGACTTCGAGTCTTAAGCGAACTTCTTCACCTCTCCATACCGCGCGTTGAAGATGGCGGCCATCTTCTTCCCATTTCCTGCAGCTCTCAAGTCTTAGCTGCTCTACTTCTTTCAGGTACGGCACGCGATACTCCAGGAGCATCCGGATATTCCCAAGGCTCTCCATGGATCTGACAATGAGGAATGGAACCATCCCATCTTCATCCATGACCTGGTCTTCGTCATCAGCCGGAATCCTCACTCTCATCACTGCAGATCTATTCACCATCTCCTGCATCACTTTTGGCCAGAACGTGTCGCACCATCAGTTCTTTAATCAGATTTTCAGATGGGATCTCTTGCCCACCCATACTCAGCTCTTCAGAGCTCCACCTGCTCCTGCATCTGCCTCTATGGTCTCTGTGGGCCTACTACAGGTCTGCTGTTTTTATTCCAGCCCATCACCAACTTCCTCTTCTGTGCTGGGGTTTGTCAGAGATAAAGTGACCTCCTTACTACACACTCTTTTCCTTCCGTTTGAGTCACAGTCTGAATTAGAGTCACTTCCACTCACCCTGTCATCCTGGAACAGCAAGTCCCCACTCAAACAGGTGTCGGACCCCTTTCCTGGAGGTACCCCGTTTCCCACGGTCACACGCTGGTCACCCCAGCTAAGTCCCCGGGTTGATCAGACCCACACTTTCTTCCGTTCACCCCGAACTCTGGACTATCGCCTTTAGGTGGCTCTACCTCCTCCTTATACATCCTATAAACAGGAACCCCCATAGCCGGCTGCTGTAGTGGGGTTCCATACTACGTTTCCATCTCTCCTCTGAGCAACCCCACACTTCATCAACTTCCCATAGATCTTCAAAGAACACAAAGTCCCGGACCCTCTCAAAGGGGTACAAGCAGTTCGGTGTTATACCACCATCTTGGCTCTCGACACTTTTGGACATATCAATCATCAATCTGTCTACAGTATAGTCCAGAGTGACCCCATGGATGCAGCGAACCTTGACCTTTTTCTCAGTCAGACAGAGAACGAGAGGAGTTCCCATCAGAATCACTTGACTCTTTGAGTCCAGCCATCCAGACACTCCTTCACGATATATCATCATGGTACACACCTGCAGCCTGTCGTCACATGGAAAGTCTATGCCACATGCTGAATAAGAATAACACAAACACCGCTGTTCCTAAGACATGTCCACTGAGGTAACCAGTGCTGCCCCTTTTGGAAGCTCTGCCCCTTTTGGGCCACTATCCCCTTTTGGGACTCTGCCTACCTCTGGGACTTCACCCATATTTGGGCCACCACACTTGTTTTGGGTCTCCGCCACCTTTTCAGGAATCCACCCCTTTTTTAGGTACACACCGTGGACCTCCAGTTCCCTCTACAGGCCCCTCACCACCTGTGCATGGCAGTCTATCTGCCCCAACAGTTCCTCACAGCAAGGCTCCGCACTGTTCTCCTATGTCACCACACCAGCTCCTGTGGGTGCTACTGCAGTTCCTGCTGCTGCAGAGCCTCTTGCTGCAACTGCTGCCACAACTGCAGCTCCTGCTGCTGCAGAACCTCTTGCTGCAAGACTCTGCACTGGCTCTGCACTGCAAAGCTCCGCACAGCTCTGCAAACCTCCAGACGGCTCTGCGTTGAGGATGTTTACCACCTTCGTAACAATGCCGAGTTACTGCCAGATGCTTTCAGTTATCGTGGCTCTGCCGAGCCACAGCAAGCTTACTTGGAGAAAAAAAAATTCTTCATGACTTGGCCGAGCCACAGCAATCACTTCACTCCTGCTTAGTGGACCGTTGCCCCTAGCAACTGAGTTTGTAGACCTTATCCGTTGCTCCAAGCAACAAGGCTACAATAGTGCCCTTAACATTCTCCACCAATTGTGACGTAGCGATCACTAGCGGGTTGGGGTGTACTTGCTCAGCAGCGATACAACATGCAGGAGGACTCTAGTTTTCTTTAAAAGTTCACCTGGGTTTTTTGCTCCATATCCCCAGCAGCACAAACACAAAGTAGAACAGCCTTTAGATCCGGCAAAACAAAATAACAATGTCCATAAGCAGGGCTTGGATTCATCAGGCCTGTGGGCACACAGGCTGTGCCATGTCCAGCACGCAGGTTCTATAGCCTAAACACAGTCTTTCTGACCCCTGTCTGCATACCACAGATCCCTGTCCGTTACCTATTCTGTAAATATATGAGAGCAATCCATGGCCAGGTCTAGAGCTGTAAACATAAAGGACCCAGCTGATGATCTAATCAGATGACCAGTCTCTTGATGGAGAATGAACTCCAACAGCACCCTCTATGAAAAAGAGGGAGGACCAGAAAATAATTTCTTCTTATTGGAGGACCTGAACTTGAAAGTCGACTAGAATAGTGTGATGACGTACATGGCCCCTTGAAATAGGTGACTCTAGAGAGATGAGATGCAGGGGATGCTGAGGAGGCAATAGAAGAATTTGAAGTTTCTTGGCAAAGAACTAGTCAAGAAAGTTCTCCACAACTTCACAATCAATGAAAGCCAGATAGGATTACTGAAATTACATTAGTGAAGAGAACAATTTAGTGGTCTCCCTTTAGTCACCTAGTCCATATTGCATGGAGTGCAATGAAAAGATGGATCAAAGTTGCCCTTTTTGGACTCAGTAGAAGCTTTGCTTTGGTCATCTGATGAGTTCTTTATTGGGGTTCCAGGCATTCCAACTTATTTGCATTGGCTCAACCAGTTTCATAATATGAGGGATATTTTAGGTTAGAGTCAGCTTAAAACAGTGATGGCAAACTTTTCTGAGACCGAGTGCCCAAACTGCAACCTAAAACCCAATTATTTATGACGAAGTGCCAACACGTGCCAAATGCCCCATCATGATCCCCATCATGTAGAAATATGCCACATCATGATCCCCTTCATGTAGAAATGCCCCATCATCATCCCCTTCATGCAGAAATATGCCCCATCATGATCCCCTTCATCCAGAAATATGCCCCATCATGATCCCCTTCATGTAGAAATGCCCCATCATGATCCCCTTCATTCAGAAATATGCCCCATCATGATCACCTTGATGCAGAAATATGCCCCATCATGATCCCCTTCATGTAGAAATAGCCCCATCATGATCCTCTTCATGTAGAAATATGCCCCATCATAATCGCCTTCATGCAGAAATATGCCCCATCATGATCCCCTTCATGTAGAAATGCCCCATCATGATCCCCTTCATGCAGAAATATGCCCCATCATGATCCCCTTCATGCAGAAATATGCCCCATCATGATCCCCTTCATGCAGAAATATGCCCCATCATGATCCCCTTCATGTAGAAATGTCCCATCATGATCCCCTTCATGCAGAAGTATGCCCCATCATGATCCCCTTCATGTCCTGGTTAGAATTACAACTGTGGCTGTGATATCCAGATGAGCTGTGGTTGCTATGTACAGAAGCACCCCCACTGCTTTTCTGTAACTCTCATTGATGGGTAGCAGATCTGCTTCTCCTTCTGGCATTTATCCACTTCTGCTTCTTGTAAACAGGCAGTTTTTGAATCTCTTGCCATGACTGTGGCTCTAGTTCAGGAAGTGTTCTGACCATATAAGAAAGGTGTCTAGCTGGGATACCTTTGTTTGGCCTTTCTGATCTCCCGACTGGAGGTTGACTTGGTTCTTCTTTGTCTTCCTTGGTGGCTTCAGAGTTTATCCACACTTCAGTGTTTTCCTTTTCGGTATCTGGGTTTGGTGATTGAGATTCTTGTTCTTGCCTCTTAGGCTGGGGTCACACTAACTGACGAGAGATACGGTCCGTACTTTCCATGCGTAATACGGAAAAGTGCCCCCTAACTAATGATCCATATGTCATCCGTTGTCAAGGTGTGGCCACCTAATTTGAGCATGTAAGCATCCGTATGTAATCCGTATGGCATCCGTATGCCGAGATTTTCTCGCAGGCTTGCAAAATGGACATATAATGGAGCCTAATGACAGGTTTAATCCCAAACGAAAGAATAGATATATACACATAGAATACATATATATATATATATATACACATGTCATTGAGACATATATATATATATATATATTTCATAGAGTTATCCATAGCAGAATAGCCACAAAATCAATTGCTTGCTTCTGTAAAATCATTCTAAAACCCGAAATAAAATGTATTTTTTTAATATGTCCCTTACTAATAATTAGATTAGGGTTTGTGTGTAAAATTTGGGACGTCTAGGTGTTAAATTAAGGAGTTAATTCATTGGAACAAAATGCATGGGCTCCCGCGGCAAAATCACAACCAGAGAGGTAAAGCAGGTGAGTGAGGGCAGATTTTACTAGCCTTGAGAGGGACCATTGTTTTTGCCCCCCCCTGGCTAAAAAATCTGCCCCCAAACACCCCAGAAAAGGCGCATCTATAAGATGCGCCTTTTCTGGCACTTATCCTCTCTATTCCCATTGCCCCGTAGAGGTGGCTAATGGGTTAATATGAATAGGTTAATGTCATCTTGCAATTGGAAGGTGACATTAAGCCGATTAATAATGGAGAGGTACCAAAGAGCAGCCGACGGCACAGCGGAAAAGTGGATGCAGGTTCAAAGGTTCATGGACCAAAATGAACAAATGTCCATATAAGAAAAAGGAACAGCATCCGGTCCAGGTGAAAAATTGTATCAAAGATTTATTCTGCCAGTATAAAATACAACGTTTCGGCCATATGGTGGCCTTTTTCAAGTATGAAAAAGGCCACCATAAGGCCGAAACGTTGTATTTTATACTGGCAGAATAAATCTTTGATACGATTTTTCACCTGGACCGGATGCTGTTCCTTTTTCTTATAATAATGGAGAGGTGTCAATAAGACACTTATCCATTATTAACCCTAGACTTTTAAATGGTTAAAAAACACACACAGACATTAACGAAAAATTATTTTAATGAAATAAAGACACCTAGTTTTTGACAAAATGTATTCCTCTGCTAATCCAAATAAAAGCCATCGACCTGTAACAAAAATAAAGCAAAAAAGTAACCATATCCTTACCTCTCCGCTGCTCAGTCAGGTCCCCCGCTGCAATCCATCAGAAAGGGTTAAGTGGTTTACACAAGGACCGGTGTAAACCACTTGCAGAATGAATTATTTCATCTCTGCGCAGCCTCCCTGGCTGCCCAGAGATGAACTAATGAGCGTGGGAAAGTTTCTGCATTTTTTCCCACGCTCATTAGTTCACCTCAGGTCAGCCAGGGGACTCTGCGTAGCCTCACTGACCCACTCAAGGCTAGTAAAATCTGCCCTTACTCACCTGCTTTACCTCTCTGGTTGCGATTTTACAACAGGAGCCCACACATTTTTGTCCAATGAATTAACCCCTTAATTTAACACCTAGACATATAAAAAACACATTAAATGAAATGGTATTACCGTATGTAAACCATGTGTCATTTCACATTGGGTTTTAGAATGATTTTACAGAAGCCGGCAATTGAATTAGCAGCTATTCTGCTATGTAGAACTCTATGAAATATTAGTGTCAATGACATATATATATATACTGTATATATGTGTATATATATTTATATGAATTCTATGTGTATATATCTATTCTTTCGTTTCTTTATTAAACAAGTCAGTGTGATTTTACTGTATCGCGCACTGAATTGCCGGCTTTTGTAAAGGACACCGGGTGCGTATTTCTCGTAAGTCACTCGTATGGTCCATGTGTAATGCGTTTTTTTTGCGCACCCATAGACTTGCATTGGTATATTTCTGCCAGAATACTCTGACAATTGCAGCATGCTGCGATTGTCTCGGACCGTAAAATACGCGCAAGAAATATACGGCTGATGGGAGCTGCCCCATAGAGAATCATTGGTCCGTGTGCAATGCGTGGTTTTTACGCCTCTCACTCGCCCGTATTTCTCTCTAGTGTGATCCCAGCCTTAGGTTGAATAACTGGTGTAACTTCATGGAATTTGAGTGATGCAGAGTTTTCATCAATCACTACATTTCTGCTGATTGTTACTGTGTTGGTCTCTAGGTGCAGGATACTGTATCCCTTTTGAGTTTCGCTATAGCCCATCAGGACTTCTTGCTTTGCAAATGATTCCCACTTGGAAAGTTTTTCTTTGGGAACATACATAAACATTTTGCTTCCAAATAACATGAGGTTCTTCATGCAGTTCCATAGCTCATATGGAGTTTTATTTGTGGCTTTATATGGCACTCTGTTTTGAAGATAGTAAGCAGTCATGATGGCTTCTCCCCAGGTTGGTAGAGTCACATCAAACAACATACTTCTTGTACTTTCACTCTGTTACTTCACAGAGTTCGCTGGCACAAATTTCAGAGCCTGTTAACTCCACAGGTCTCAGCAAATGGAGGGCTAGTGTAGAGTCTCAGGACTCTGCCCTTAGGACACCGGTCAGGAGTCCTTCTAGACCTCTAGCACTTGGCCCTGCAAACTGTGGAGCCAGCAGAAAATACTCTTACGAATATAGCACGCAAGTGTGCACAGTGCCGCTCTGGCGAATGCCAGTAATCGCTCAGGGTTGCGCTAAGAAAGCGCACACGGCGCTGCACTGGTGGTTGCTAACACTCGATGCGGTACGATAGTGCCCTGGACAGATAGGCAACATCAGACACTAGCACGTGCTGATGACTGGGAGCACGGTGGCGAATGCAATGCCACTAGGGGGAGCTGACTCTAACTCCTATTCCCTGAACCCAAGCATAACCTGAGGGTGGGGATCATAATGAGTCAGTCGCAGTATCAAGCATCCATCATCAAACACACCATAAGCCACAAGAGTCTATACTAGCGCATGACCGAGTGGCCATGCGACTCTTTTATAGCGGCGTCCTTCCGGGACCTTCCCAGTGGACCAATCCAAGCAGGAACAGGACCTGCACATGTGACCTCTGACCTCCAATGAGAGGTCGTCCCATGGCATGCTCAGTAAACAAAAGACAGAACTTAGTCCCAGAAGCATCTGCTTGCTGCTGACTCAAGCATGGTGTATAGCAGAGCCAGAAGGAGCA
Source organism: Dendrobates tinctorius (assembly GCF_039654945.1). Taxonomy (NCBI): domain Eukaryota; kingdom Metazoa; phylum Chordata; class Amphibia; order Anura; family Dendrobatidae; genus Dendrobates; species Dendrobates tinctorius. Next base: position 10,181,072 of record NW_027361700.1, on the reverse strand, counting down.
ACCAGATGCCTAGCATCAGCCTGGGCAAGATGCCGGGACCGACGTCTCTGTTGAGCAGGAATCTCTGCAGCTGCATAGGAATGGGAGACCGCAGAGGACATGGCTTGAGATTCCTCCTATGCAGTGGGGGAAACTCGACGCCTAACATCACCCCACCTAGGGCCCCCTCCCCCCTGAGCCTCGCTACACTCAAAGGCCGCAATGAGTAGCGGAGCGCGGATGTTCTCCACAGTCTCCCAGGTCCGATCCTCTGGGCCATGACCCTTCCAATCCACCAGGTAATACTTTTTTCCACGTATCATCCTGCACCCCATGATGGCATTCACCCCGAACTCGTCCGAGGACAAGCCCGATGTCCCTGCAGATGACTTGGAGAACCGGGACATGTGGATGGGCTTAAGGAGGGACACATGGAAGTTATCGGTGATACCCAGACGTGGAGGAAGGGCCAGCCGGTAGACCACAGGGTTAACCTATTTGAGGACCTTGAAAGGACCTATGAAGCGAGGCTCGAACTTAGTGGACTCGACCTGCAGCCTGATGTTATGAGCGGAGAGCCACACTAAGTCACCAGGGGTGAATGTCGGAGCAGGGCGCCAGTGTGCGTCCGCGGAGATCCTCATTCTCTCCTTGGAGGCCCGGATGGCATCCTGAGTGCGGTCCCAAATATCAAGTGCCTCCACCGCCCAGTCTGCCACCCTAGAGTTGGTGGACGACATGGTTCATGGGCACAAGGACGCAAGGATGCTGGCCGTAATTAAGGAGGAATGGGGTCTGGCCGGTGGAATCGGCCACGGCGTTGTTCAAGGCAAATTCCGCCCAAGGTAGCAAGGATGCCCAGTCATCCTGCCTGGCCAAGACAAAATGTCGTAGGTATGTGACCAGGGTCTGGTTGGCCCTCTCTACCAACCCGTTCATCTAGGGATGATAAGCCGAGGAGAGATTTAGCTCAATGCTGAGCAAGCGACAGAGCTCTCTCCAGAACCGAGACGCAAACTGGGTACCCCAGTCACTGATAATCTTGTCCAGCATGCCGTGTAGGTGAAAGACATGTTTGATGAACAACACTGCCAGGCCCCATGTAGAAGGTAGCTGAGAAAGGGGCACCAGGTGCACCATTTTAGAGAAATGGTCGGTGACAACCCAAATCACCGTGCTGCCACTGGACTTGGGCAGGCCCATCACGAAGTCCATGCCACCCATTTCCCAGGGCCTGTCCGCCACCAGCAGGGGGTAAAGTAGCCCAGCGGGCCGTTGTTGGGGAGACCTATTCTTGGCGCAGGAGACGCACGCCCAAATGTAGTCTCCGATGTCACGGGCCATATGCGGCCACCAATATGTCCTCGCTAGTAGCTCAGAGGTCCACTTCATCCCAAAGTGTCCACCCACCCTATATGTGTGAGCCCGAGCGAGGACCTCCAGTTGTAAACAGGCAGGGACAAATGTCTTGCCCGGAGACACCGACTCAATGGCAACCAGAGCCACAGTCCTCAGACTTTCAGAAGGGACAATTAGCCGAGGCTCCTCATCCACCTCCTCTGCTGACACCACGGAGCAAGAGAGAGCATCGGCCCAGACATTCTTCTCACAAGAAAGGAAATGAAGGGTGAAGTGGAACTGGGAGAAGAAAAGGGACCATCTGGCTTGGCGAGAATTCAGCCGCTGAGCTGTTTGTAGGTATACCAAGTTCTTATGGTCGGTGAACACCTGGAAAGAGAACTGAGTCCCTTCCAGGAGGTGTCTCCACTCCGAGAAGGCCAATTTCATTGCTAGCAACTCCCTATCCCCAAGGGAATAGTTCCTCTCTGCCAGTGAAAAGGTCTTGAAAAAGAAGAAGCAAGGGTGCTTCCCACCCTGAGCGTCCTTCTGGAAGGGGACCGCTCCAGCAGCGATGGAGCGCTAGCAAAGTGGGACTTGATGTAGGAAAAGGCCTTGGAGACCTGTTCCGACCATAACTTGGAGTTTGCTCCCTTCTTGGTAAGGGCAACCAAGGGAGCTACCAAGGTGGAGAAGTGGGGAATGAACTGGCGGTAGTAGTTCACGAACCCCAAAAAGCGCTGCACTGCTTTGAGGGAGTGGGGTTCCTGCCAGTCCATTACCACCCGCAGTTTGGCAGGATCCATAGCCAAGCCCTGGGCAGATATAATATAGCCAAGGAAAGGCAAGGACTCTTGCTCAAACAGGCATTTCTCCAGCTTAGCGTAGAGTGAGTTAGCTCGCAAGCGGCCAAAGACTTTACCAACCTCTCTCTGATGGGAGTCCATATCTGGAGAGAAGATGAGAATGCCATCCAGATAGACAACCACCGAAGTTGGAAGACGGCCGGCGCATTGGAAAGACCAAAGGGCATGACCAGATACTCATAATGGCCATCCCTGGTCTTAAATGCCGTCTTCCATTCATCCCCCTCACGGATGCGTATCAGGTTATAGGCCCCCCGCAGATCTACTTTGGTGAAAGCTCTTGCTCCCCGTAATCTATCGAACAGTTCTGATATCAGGGGCAGATGATACTTGTTCTTAACGGTAATAGCGTTAAGACCCCTGTAATCGATGCAGGGACGCAGTTCTCCATTCTTCTTCTGGACAAAGAAGAATCCCGCCCCCGCTGGTGACACAGACTTCCTAATTATTATTATTATTATTATTATTATACATTTTTATAGCACCATTTATTCCATGGCTCTTTACATGTGAAACGGGGCAAATATAGACAAGTACAATAAACATGAGCAATACAAGACACACACAAGTACAGAAGGAGAGAGGGCCCTGCCCGCAAGGGCTCACAGTGTAAAGGGGACGGGTGAGGATACACTAGGAAAGGGTAGAGCTGGTCGTGCGGCGGTTCAGTAGACTGAGCATAACTGCAGGTTGTATGCTTGTCGGAAGAGGTGGGTCTTCAGGTTCTTTTTGAAGGTTTCCATGGTAGGCGAGAGTCTGTTGTGTTGGGGTATAGAGTTCCAGAGTATGGGGGAAGCACAGGAGAAGTTTTATATGCGGTTGTGGGAAGAACAGATAAGAGGGGAGTAGAGAAGGAGATCTTGAGAGGATCGAAGGTTGCGTGTGGGTGAGTACCGGGAGACCATGTTACAGATCTATGGAGGAGACAGGTTGTGGATGGCTTTGTATGTCATAGTTAGGGTTTTGAACTGGAGCCTCTGAATGATAGGAAGCCAATGAAGGGCTTGGCAGAGAGGAAAGGCTGGGGAATAATGGGGAGACAGGTGGATTAGTCGGGCAGCAGAGTGCAGGATGAATTGGAGTGGTGCCAGAGTGCTAGAGGGGAGACCAGATAGTAGGAGGTTGCAGTAGTCAAGGTGGGAGATGATAAGGGCGTGCACTAGTGTTTTGTGGTTTCATGGTCAAGGAATGCACGGATCCGGGAAATATTTTTGAGTTTGAGACAGCAGGAGCAGGCAAGGGTTTGGATATGTGGCTTGAAAGAGAGGACAGAGTCAAGGATCACCCCGAGGCACCGAGCATGCGGGACTTGGGAATGTGAGCAGCCATTGACATTGATGGATAGGTCTGGTGGAGGGGTAGAGTGAGATGGGGGAAAGATTATGAATTCTGTTTTGTCCATGTTCAGTTTTAGAAAGTGAGCAGAGAAGAAAGCTGAAATAGCAGACAGACATTGTGGGATTTTGGTAAGTAAGGAGGTGAGGTCAGACCAGATAGGTAGATCTGGGTGTCATCAGCACAGAGATGATACTGCAACCTGTGGGATTCTATGAGCTGTCCCAGGCCGAAGACGTAAATGGAGAAGAGTAGAGGTCCTAGAACTGAGCCTTGAGGAACACCGACAGACAGGGGGCGAGGTGAGGAGGTGGTGTGGAAGAAGGAGACACTGAATGTTCGGTCTGTTAGATATGATGAGATCCATGATAGGGCCAAACCTGTGATGCCAAGAGATGAGAAAATCTGTAGCAGGAGGGAATGGTCCACAGTGTTGAAGGCAGAAGACAGGTTCAGGAGGAGGACAAAGTAGTGTTGCTTGCTCTTGGCAGTTAGTAGGTCATTTGTGACTTTAGTAAGGGCAGTTTCAGTTGAGTGCTGCAGTCGGAAGCCTGATTGTAAGTAGTCAAAGAGGGAGCAGGAGGAGAGGTGGGAGGAGAGTTTAAGATGGACATGCTGCTCCAGTAGTTTTGAGGCATAAGGGAGAAGAGATATCGTGTGATAGCTAGACACAGAGGATTTGTCAAGGGAGGACTTTTTGAAGATGGGTATGATCGAGGCATGTTTGAAGGATGAGGGGAACACACCATTTGTAAGTGAGAGGTTGAAGAGGTGTGTTAGAGTAGGATTGAAGACTGTGGCGAGGTTAGGGATGAGGTGGGACGTGAGTGGGTCGAGCTTGCAAGTGGTGAGGTGTGATCTTGATAGGAGGGTGGAGAGATGATATCTCTCATGGTGGAGAAGTTGGTTTTGGAGGAACAGGGCTGAGCAGCTAAGAGGGGAATTGGGGGCTGTGGGCCAAAGCTTTCTATGATTGTATCAATCTTCTGCTTAAAGAAGGAGGCAAAGTCTTCAGCAGTATTGAGAGGAGAAGGAGGTGGTGCTGGGAGACAGAGTAGAGAATTGAAAGTGTTGAAAAGCTGTTTAGGGTTGTGAGACAGGGAGGATATGAGAGATGAGAAATAAGCTTGTTTTGCATCAGTAAGCGTGGACTTGAAGCTGGTGAGGGACTGCTTGGATGTGATTAAGTGCTCGGCAGAGCGGGATTTCTTCCATCTCCGTTCAGCAACCCTGGAAGCCCGTCTCAGTTCTTTGGTGAGGCTGGTCAGCCAGGGCTGCCTGTTGATTGTACGAGTTTTGCTATGTGTGAGGGGGCTGCTGAATCAAGTGCTGCTGTTATTGTAGTGTTATAAAAGGTGGCAGCAGAATCTGTGTCATGAAGTGAAGATATGTCTGTAAGAGGGAGGAGGGACTCAGAGAGTGATTTTAAATTGAGGTGTTTGAGATTTCCGTGAGGGTGAGCGAGTTTGTGGAGTGGGGGTTGCGCACGAGGAGAAAAGAGGGAAGAGAATGTCAATAGGTTGTGGTCAGACAGGGGAAGGGGTGAGTTAGTGAGATTAGTAAGGGAACAGAGGCGGGTGAAGATAAGGTCCAGCGTGTGACCATCTTTGTGAGTGGAAGCAGAGGACCATTGAGTGAGGTCAAATGAGGCAGTGAGCGATAAAAGTTTAGAGGCAGCCGGGGTGGAAGCGTCAATGGGGATGTTGAAGTCACCCATGATGATAGTGGGGATGTCAGCAGAGAGGAAATGAAGTAGCCAGGTGGTGAAGTGGTCGAGAAAGGTGGAGCTGGCTAGTACTGGGGGCGGTAGATGACAGCCAGCTGGAGGTTGGAGGGGGAGTAGATGTGGACAGAGTGCACCTCAAACGAGGGAAGAGTGGCGGTGGGTGGTAGTGGAATTGGGGTAAAGGAGCAGGTATCGGAGAGGAGCAAGCCAACTCCTCCACCACGTTTGTTGCTGGGGCGATGGGCGTGAGAGAGGTGGAATCCACCGTAAGAGAGTGTGGCTGGAGAGGCTGAGTCAGAGGGGGTGAGCCAGGTTTCGGTGATGCCAAGGAAGGAGAGTTTGTTGGTGATGAAGAGGTCATGAATAAATGACATCTTGTTGCAGACAGAGTGTGCTTTCCATAGTGCTCCAGGTAGGGGGACCGGGGGAGTGGGGGCTGCATGAATGGGTATGAGGTTAACATGGTTGCGAAAATGTGTAGAGGATCGAGGCTGGATGTTAGAAGTGAGTGTGGGGATGTGTTAAGGAGGGCCAGGATTTGGGGATATGTCACCAGCAAAGAGGAGTAACAGACAGAGCATTAGAAGGTGGGACCAGGATAAGACATGATGTCGCCGTGTGTGTCTGGAGAAAAAGGATTTTATGTGGAGGAACAGTTCTGAGAAAGAAGTGAGATGGCTGGGGAGGATGGAGGGGGAAATTACTAGGTCCTTACTGGGTGGGGGGATTACAGGAGTTAGCATTAATGTAAGGAGTATGGGGGTGAAAGTGATAAGATACTGTAATATTGTAGAGGTTATATATGTCGTTACCTTACAGTCATGTAATGAATCCTCTTGCTAGATTCTCTCTGATGTATTGAGACATGGTCTCTGTCTCCGGGAGAGATAAGGGGTAGACTCGACCCCGAAGAGGCTCAGCACCCGGCAAGAGGTCAATAGGACAGTCGTAGGGGCGATGCGGTGGAAGGGTTTCCGCCTCCTTTTTGGAGAACACGTCTGCATACTGTGGATAGTGTTTGGGGAGCGAGGAAAGATCTGTGGGGACCTCGGTGGAGGCAACCAGGACGCACTCAGTCAGACATCTACCCTCACCTGATTTACTCCAACCAAGAATTTTCCCCGAGGACCACTCTATATGGGGAGAATGATACCGCAACCAGGGGACCCCTAGAAGAACCTGGTCAATACCCTCAGGCATGACGAGGAGGGATATCGTCTCCTGATGAGATGGAGACACTGAGAGTAACAATGGGGCAGTCTGGTGGGTAATCTGTGAGGGCAGAATTGTGCCGTTCACCACTCTGACAGTGACTGGTTTAGATATCATAACCAGGGGTATTGCATGCAGTTGAGTGAAGGCAGACGACATAAAATTGCCCTCCACTCCGGAATACACGCAAACCTCCACTGCCAGAGTGGAAGAACCAAACTCAAGTGTCCCCTTAAAGGACAGCTTGGTGGAAAACGCCGCTGATTCTATTGAGCCGCCTCCTACGGCCATTAGATGCGAGCATTTTCCCGGCCACTGTGGGCACCGGTTGGCAAGGTGACCAGACTGCCGGCAAACATGACAGATCACAGGAGCTTGAGTGGACTGGGGCCGGGATCTCACACGGGAAGCCTCCTCACACTCGGATACCCGATCAGGAGATTCCAGAGGTTTAGCAAAATTGGGTGCCAACCTAAACCTCTGCCTACACTGGGACCGCTCCAACCTTCGTTCGGCAAAGCGAAGGTCTATACGGATGGAGACGGTGATAAGCTCCTCCAGTGTAGCAGGAATCTCCCTGGTGGCCAGGGTGTCCTTCTCATGGTTAGCCAGACCTCTGCCGGAATGAGGACCTTATTGGGCCACTCCAACTCAGAGGACAGCATCCGGAACTGGTAGTGGCTGACCATGGACGAGCCCTGTGACAATGCCAGCAGTAGGAGCGTGGTGTCATGGTTGACTCGTGGTCCCAGGAAGACCTACTTCAGAGTGCCCAATAACTGCGAGGCACTCTGCACCACATGATCGCCATGCTCCCACAGCGGTGTGGCCCACGCCAAAGCCCTGCCCAACAAGAGGGAAATAATAAATCCCACCTTAGCCCGCTTGGAGGGGAATCGTGCAGCCAGCAGCTCCAGCTGTATAGTGCACTGGCTCACAAAACCCCTGCAAAAAGCACTATCGCCCGAGAACTTCTCGGGCAGCGGGAGGTGGGACAAAGTCGGGGCAGGGATGGCAGTGGACACATGGGAGACAGCCTCCGTGGCAACCGTGGTAAGATCCACAGCTGAGGTTGAGCGCTCGAGAGCCGCCAACCTGCCCCCCAGCTGCTGGATGTACCTGTGGAGTCGCTGCTCGTCCGCCATTACTAGCCAGACCATGGCGATAGTATAATGTTAGGCTTGCGGAACGCACCAAATAATAAAAATAATAATGAGGTGCATTCACAGCCTGGGGTCCACCGTGCAGAGATGATAAACTGCTGCTCGGTAATGGCGGAGTGCAAACTAAACACTGTCGGGTAACCACTATCCCGGTGGATACAGGAGCGAACTCTGTTACTTCACAGAGTTCGCTGGCACAAATGCCGGAGCCTGTTAACTCTACAGGACTCGGCAAATGGAGTGCTAGTGTAAAGTCTCAGGACTCTGAGGACTCTGCCATTAGGACACCGGACAGGAGTCCCTCTAGACCTCTAGCGCTCAGCGCCGCAAACTGCAGAGCCAGCAGAAAATACTCTTACAAATATAGCGCCCAAGTGTGCACAGTGCCGCTCTGGCGGATGCCAGTAATTGCCCAGGGTTGTGCTAAGAAAGCGCACAACTTGTGCACGGCGCTGCACTGGTAGTTGCTAACACTCGATGCGGTATGATAGTTCCCTGGACAGATAGGCACCATCGGACGCTAGCACGTGCTGATGACTGGGAGCACAGTGGCGAATGCAATGCCACTGGGGGGAGCTGACTCTAACTCCTATTCCCTGAACCCAAGCACGACCAGAGGGAGGGGATCATAATAAGTCAGTCGCAGCATCAAGCATCCGTCATCATACACACCTTAAGCTACAAAAGTCTATACCAGAGCGGCCATGAGACTCTTTTATAGCGGCGTCCTTCCGGGACCTTCTCAGTGGACCAATCCGAGCAGGAACAGGACCTACGCATGTGAGCTCCAACCTCCAATGAGAGGTCGTCCCACGGCATGCTCAGTAAGCAAAAGACAGGACTTAGTCCCAGAAGCGTCTGTTTGCTGCTGACTCAAGCATGGTGTTATAGCAGAGCCAGAATGAGCAACCAGACGCTTAGCATCAGCCTGGGCAAGACGCCGGGACCGATGTCTCTGCGGCTGCAGAGGAATGGGAGACCGCAGAGGACATGGCTTGAGATTCCCCTTGTGCAGTGGGGGAAACTTGATGCCTAACATCCTTGTCTGGGAGATAATTAAATTTCAACCTGGATGTTGCCAAGAAGCGACTGACTAGGCAGAGAACCACTGGTGAATGAAATGCTGCGAGCGCAGCCTCAGTGGCTGAGGCTGCATTCCCAGCCAGGCTGAACTGTGGTGACCTCAGCACTGTGGGAAAATGCCAGTCATGAGGTCACTGCAGTTCAAGCTCAGTGTCTTCACAGCAGATCACCATGAGAATTTTTAAGAACCTGTGGTCAACGCTCAAAAAGTGGGTCAGGATTTTCCTCGTAAGCTGACATCTAGCTGTGAGGAGAATAGCAGATGTCTTGAAAAATAAGATTCATCGCTATAAGTATTGATTCTTTGTATAAATTTGATGTAATTGGCATGAAAAGTTTAAAAACTTCTGAAATGCTTATAATATTACTTCAATATAACATAGAAACATCTGAAATTTAAAATCTAAAAGTAGTGAAGCAGCAAACTTTGGGAATACCAAAAATTGTATCAGCGTCAAACCTTTTAGCCAAAAGTGAAGACTGCTAGTGTTCATGGCATCATATGCTCTGTTTACACAGGACAATGCGCTGTCAAGAATGATGATCTATTTGGCAAACCAAAACATCATTTCACCCGACAAACCAATATATTGCTCGTTTGTTGCGTGATCGCCAGCCTGCTTACACTGCACAATTAATAAATGAGCAATCCTAGAACACCCGTTCCCTATAATGGTGTAGTGCACCTTAACACTTTTCAGTAAGCGCATAGCAGGACAAAATAGGCTTCAATATAAAACCTGAGTTTCCAGTCATCTTGTTAAACCACCAGTTATTTTTTTCCCAAACCAGTGTAGACTGTGAGGATTTGTGGGCAGAAAAAGACAAACATGTGAAATCTCTGACTCAAATGACACGGGCCAAAAAACCCGACTGCCTACTGACTGAGGAAAAGCCTGTAGAAAAAAAGTAATATACTGTAGTAGAAAGGGTAAGTGTAATAACAAAGTGAATTTACTGTGTTATGAAGCTGACGAATTGTGAACAGCCTGGCTTAATCATGCATGATATAGTTAACTGAACTAACATTTCTCCTCAAATCCTCAAATCGACTTTTCTGCTCCTGAATATAGGCATACATTACTTCCAGGAATCCCCTGGCATGCCCCTGATATTGCATTCAGATGAAAGCAGCCTTTCAACAGCTAATCTGAAAGGTTTCTTTGTTATTTTATAAAATTATATTTGATTAATGGAAAATAAATATATGAGATCTTGAAAAAACAGAATTATTGTGCGAGACCAAAAAGGGTCAAAATATTCAATTAATAATAATAATCATTCACCATCATCATCACTATTTGCAGTAGTAATGGTAGTATCAGTAGTTATATTATTATTATTATATCAAATCTTTAAATAGTTCCCATTTCTACACTTGAGGAACACATAAGCTAAACTCTAGCTAGAAAAATGAATACAAGTAACTATTTTTTTAAAAGCATGTCCAGTCTAGAACGCCCTCTCACTGACTACTAAGGCATCATGCACAAATCAGTTTTTTTCATGTGCAAGAAAAACTGACTGGTTATATTAATCAGACTTTGGTCTGAATGTGCTCCAAGCGTCATCAGTTTTTATCATACATGGAGGAAAAAAAAGTTTCTCCACCTTCTCCTTTGTGACAATCCATGAAAATCAGGCCCTTATACTGTACTTAGTTGTCAATTTTTATCCAACCCTAGCATCAAAATTGGATATGTCTCCACAATTTTCTGCAGACTACTCGGCCCGTGAAAAATAAAATAGACTATCACAAGTATGAGTGTTATCCATGAAAACTATGGATAACACTCGTACCTCTCATACTCAATAAATGGATGTACGAATGAGGCCTAAGGCCTTGATCTACATAACCCCCAATTTTTTTTTTTACTTTAAAGTGAACCTGTCACCTGATCCAAGCTGCTCAAACAACCAGCAGCATGAGTGAGAGCCTAGCAGCCAGGTATATTTTTCTCCGAAACACTCCAGCATTTCATAGAAAACATATTTTCCACATCAAAGCCGGTGACAAGACTAGTCTTGCTCTGCCTCCGGTCAGATCTTCCCAGCACTGCTAAAGATGATTGACAAGTTTCTTGCTATCATAGAATCATAGAATGTTAGAGTTGGAAGGGACCTCAAGGGTCATCGTGACCAACCCCTTGCTTAATGAAGGATTCACTAAACCATCTCAATCACAGAGACCTGTCAATCACCTGCTGCGGTGCTGAGAGAAGCTAGCGGGGATCATAATTTGAGACAAGACTTGAGCAGCCAGTCCCACCCATCTCTTTGACTGCTCTTAAACTCAGCCCTGGACATGCTATATTAACTCTCTCAGCATTATACCTGCTGGAGCCTGTTTTTTTGGGTTTACATCACTGAGGCTACTAACCTCAATGATACATATCTCCCATTGAGGACCTGTCCGGCAGTCATCTTACATATAGCAGTATATATTTCATAATATCTTCACAACGGAGAGGCAAAATAAAAAAAAATAAATATTTTTCCACTCTGCCGTCAATATTGCATCCTTTGTCCAGCTCAACATGTAAAATTTTGTGTAATACCTTTAATACCTATTTAGCATAATATTGACCAATAGCTTTCCACAATGAGTCGTGACTTAGGGAAGAAAATAATCTATGTTAAATATTTGATATTCTCATCAAAATCATTCTGATTTTATTTAATGTGATTAATTTAAACCTACAAATGAGAAAAATACTGTCACAAATATGGTACTTTTTTTTATATGGAAGAAATATAAAAGTTGAAGATGCACCGCATTTTATTTCCTTATGACATTTCTTGAGTGGAGATACTTGACAAGACTGGTAGGGAATATCCTGACATATTGCAGCAGTTTTAGAGAATGACTTATTGCAGATATAACTCTTAGTTTATATGACCTTAGCTGATTATTAGACACTTCCAAATGTAATTATACTTAGACCCTAGGAAAATGTTTAGAAAGCTTCAGATTTCTCTCTTCGTTTAACCAGGAGAACATAAGAGGTGCTTCATGCGTCATAAAATGTTATGTTCCAAAAATTCTTCAGTGGTGTGTATTACAATGCTACACAGTAAAGCCATTGATAATATTTGGATCATATCACTAACTTTATTTATTTTCATACCCGAAGGCCTGCAAATCCTGATGATCAAACATCTCTCAAAACCGTTTTAATCTAGAATGACGCAACAATCTGGAATCTTGTTAGTGTTGAGGTACAGATCCAAGTGGTAGAAGTATCAGAAAGCTTCAAATAAAAGGCCTTCACTGTCAAGGAATGAGTAAATTCGCTTTGTGATATCTCACAAGTACCAGAAATGTAAATAACTTATACTAGCATGGTATTTTAATGAACTGGAATGTATGAGAAATTTGCAACTGCCTGGCTCCACTGGTACCACTCATAATGGTCTTTTATGTTATTTCTTTAAAGGGAATCTGTCAGTATGTTTTTGCTATTTTTAATCTGTGAGCAGCATAAAATAGGGCAAGAGCGCCTGATTCCAAGGTTGTGTCACTTACTAGGTTGTATGCTGTAGTTTAAATACAATGAGCATTTTATCAGCAGGAGATTATCACTGTAGGACTAGATGTCGCATGATGACCAGTCAGGCTAATCTGTGTATCCCCGCCCACACCACTGATTGGCAGCTTGCTGACAGTGTACACAGGAAGCTGCCAATCCATGGTGTAGGCGAGGTTATATACAGCTCAGCATTCTGACCACTGCTACATCTACAGCAGGGAAAACAGGGGTCCCTATCAAAACTGACGAAAGCAGCTCAGTAAGTAACAAATAGCTTCAGTCAGGCTCTCTCTCATGCTACTCTTAGATTACATAACAAAAACATGCTGACATATTCCATTCAATATTATGTGCAAATATTGAAGCTCAAGTTTTGAAAACTTAAATACTTTGTTGAATCTGGGATGTTGAATGAAGCAATTATTCATGTAGAATTATGGGTCGTTAAGTAACCATGGAAAGAAAATAGGAATTTCTTTAAATTAAATTCTAATCAATCTCTACTATACAGTAATGTTTTGTATCCTGCAGACATTTCATATCTTCACCACATCAGAGATGGCACCTTGAATGCTTGCCGTGGACCATCATTTTGTCGGGTTTTGCTGCATTTAAATGTATTTCTTAAGTGATGAGACACTCTTATGTGGCCATGATGGTTTTCAAGTTAATAGTAATGCAATAAACTATTCAGATCCTAAAATGTTCCTAGACGTCAATTATAAGGGATGGCATTAAAACATAGTTTTACAGCATATTAAAACAAATTGCATGGCAAAATATTTCAAATGTACAAGCTATGCAGCCGCAAGCACAACACGGCCAACCACAGACCCAAACATTTACAGCCCCTTAAAGAAAACTTCACTCATAAGAAAATATCACTGTTACGAAATGTCAAGTTTTTTTTTATATATATAAACCCTAAAGGGACAGCAAATGAATTTATTATGTGGTTATATGCCTCAGCAGCAAGAATGTTGCTGATACAGAAAATCTGTTCAATTTAGAACATTTTATTTTACAAAAATAAAGCCTGAAAAATGAATGAATAAATGAATGAATGTGTTGTGGCACTGTTTTATTAATTTTTTAATGAATATTTTATTAAAGTGATTGTCTAGTTTAGCAAACTCATTTTCACGTACCTTATTAGAGAATTTTACATTAATAAAGCAGGTTCCCTGTTCGCACGCCTCATTGCTTGGACAGAGTAAAGTAAAATTACAAAGACCAACTCCTGCTCTGGAGGACCACTACGATCTTGGATTACTTAGACCAGGGTTCTCCAACTCCAGTCCTCAAGGCCCACCAACAGATCATGTTTTCAGGATTTCCTTTGTATTGCACAGGTGAAGCAATTATCACCTGAGCAATGCTAAGGAAATCCTGAAAACATGATCTGTTGGTGGGCCTAGAGGACTGGAGTTGAGGAACCTTGACTAAAGCCCCCGTCACACATAGCGATCTCGCTAGCGAGATCGCTGCTGATGCTGAGTCACAAGTTTTGTGACGCAACAGCGATCTCACCAGCGAGATCGCTGTGTGTGGCACTGACCAGCGACAGCCCCCCCTGCCGGTTATCGCTGATCGTCCTGGAATGGCCAGGACATTTTTTTGATCACTTGTCTCCCGCTGGCCAGCATGCATCGCTGCGTGTGACAGGCAGGAGACCAGCGATCAGCGATCTGGCGCTGGTAACTAAGGTAAACACAGGGTTTCTAAGCGGTGCGCAGTGCTTAGAAACCCAATGTGTACCTTAGTTACCAGTGCGCTGGTGCAGGGACCTGGTAACCAAGGCACACATCGGGTTTCGCGCCATTTAGGAACCCGATGCGTACCTTGGTTACCTGCTCCCTGCACCAGCGCGCTGGTAACTAAGGTACACAGTGGGTAACTAAGCGACGTGCGTCGCTTGTTACCCCCATGTCGCTGGTGCTGATCACTGGTGAAGCTGCCTGTTTGGCAGCTCACCAGCGATCATGTAGCGACACACCAGCGATCCTGACAAGGCCATATCGTTGTCGGGATCGCTGGTGCATCATTATGTGTGATGGGGCCCTTAGACAAAATATTCATTCCAATGAGCATAGTGCAATGTTCAGTTTACCTTTTGGTAGCACTGCAGAAAATCAAAAAACAAAACTGTATTTCCACGAAAATAAGGCCTACCACGAATATAAAACCCAATATGTTTATACAGTATTTTTGGAGTATGCTTGCAATATAAGCCCTAGTTACAGTCACTCTCTTAGTGTTATCCCAGCATTTCTATTCTATGGTTAAAACTGCTTAGGGGCCTTTGGTAAGATCATGGTCATGTGACCATGATTTCATGAAAAGTACTTTAACTGCAGGAGTCTCGCGTTAGAGACAAGGTGCTTAACTGAACAATTTCTCAGGGTTCCCACTCTGTTACAGGCCACCAGCATTTCTATTCTGAGGTTAAGACTACTTAAGGACCTTTGGTGATATCACTGTCATGTGACCATGATGTCGTCAAAGGTCCATTAATTGCAGGAGTCTAGAGGAACTGAAGAGGAGACAGGCTAATGTGTACCATATTGAAAAACAGCAGGAGAATTCAGCTTACCCTTGGTGGAAACTTATTTAAGATTCTGATGTGGAGAATCCCGGAGTTTCATGTATGCCAGCTTTTTGTTATGCTTGTGATGGAAGTAAATCCAGCTTCAATCCGCAAAATTTAAATTTTTATTTCATGATTAATAATGGACATAGCAACACTAAAATATTCCTAGGTATTGGCATGATTGGGGATGAGGGATGTAAGGAGGTGAAGCAGGACACGTTTCGAATGACTTCTGTATTCTTAAACTCCGTCAGACTAAGCTTAAGAACACAGCAGTCATTCGTAAGGTATCAATTTATTGTCAAATAAACTTTCTAACAAGTAAGAGTATGTCACACTTTGTGCCACAATTGAGATTTTACAAGTATCATAAGGATTTATTGGGACACTTTCACACTAAAAAAGTATTTATAGCCAAAAAGTGGATACAGACATGCCCTTGACATATCCCTTTACTTTTACCAATCGATAAATGTTTTGTCTCAGTTTCAACTCCGGATCTTGAAGAAAAAAGAAAGACACTGATATAACAAGAGTTCAAACTGAGTCCAATCTTTCCCCCATTTGGACTACCTTTATCTCATAAACATCTTGAGGCACTTCTAAATCCTAATTTAGGGTAAAAAGATGTCACCTCGGAAATCACAGAGGCCCATGCTGTCACTGTCCCCAAGATGGGATATATTACTATTATTACCCTGGACAGAGGAAAGCAAGATTTACTACAAGACCAATATATCTAATAATACCCGTGGCCTGCTGTGGTAAGTGACGGAGTCCGCGACTTTGTGCTTCATCACAACTCTTAACAGTATGGGTGTCTTGAGAACACCAATCCTGTTAACGACGTAGCAGACAAAGTGGCCCACAACCAGACAGGCCCTTCTGGCATTTGCAAGAATTGCCAGATGGCCAGTCTGGCCCTGCATCCAAACACCTTGTAAAACCAATAAAAGAATCAACCATCAAAACATCCTGCGCCGCCAAACATGTTGCAGATCAGGAAGGTGAATATATGATGTTTTTATTTTACATGGAGCACACTTTCATTTTAGAATGTCCAAGTAGTGGATAATGCCTTTAAAGTAAATCAGTCCCTTCTACTCATGTACCATTAAGTTGGTTTCACTCTTGACATGACAGCTATTTGACATTCTCCAGAATGCCCTGTTTTCCTTTCCGGTCTTTAGAACGCCTTGTATGCTCTTTGTGTCCAAGATTTATTTTCTTTTAGCTATTCATCTCATTAGTTGGCGCTTCTCTGCCTCCTTTCAGTTCTATTTAGCATACCGTAATTGTCTTTAACAAAGAACTTGGCCCTTTTATAAAATATGCAAAATCCCTAAACACAGTCTGGTCATTTGTGCATTAAGCTAAGAATTGATTTGATACATTTGTGTTATTTTGCCAAATGTTTTGGGAACAACAATAACTTTAACTGCCACCAACTTTCCTTTTGGGGAGTGCTGAAGATCAGACCCCGGACTCAGACACAATTCAGTTCGAGATTCAGACCCTACAAATGATTGCTCCATGATAGGTTACATTACTTCAATTCAGAGTCGGACAGCTAGGCAGCCATGTCACACAGTAGCAGTCTAGTACTCAATGGCTCAATTGGCAGCTTGGTGTGTGATGTAGCTACTTGGACTTCCATTCTGTAGTTAGTAAGATTAAAATAAACCTGTCACCAGAATTTTATCTACTCATACAAATTTAGACTTTTAGCCCAGGAAAGGAATCATATTAGATTAGGTTCCCATCAAAGAGGAACGCCTTGTCATGGCTGCTGGGCATACATGGATTGGGCAATTTATGCACTAAGTATCTACGTTTTTTCCTATTTTCTAGAGCAGTAATGTATTTCCAATTTCATATATTTTATGTTTGCATGTTATAGCGTTACAGAGTGCAACTTTATTTGTTAGTTATAAATGGAAATGGCTACTATTAGTATGCACCTGTTCACACCTGTTCTCTGTTTCGAAATAATGTTCAGTCTTTGATATTTGTATACATAGGATTTTGGGCTGAGCACTCCACCCCTCAGCTTATGGTGATTTAAATCACATCAGGATCCTACCTAACTATATAAATGTAGGCTATCAGCCCAGGAGAGAAATCACATTAGGATTGGTTTCCAGCAAAGAGGATCGCCTTGACGTGGCTGCTTAGCACACATGAATTGACCAATTTATGCACTAAGCATCTTCGTTTGTTTCTATTTTTAATAACAATAATGCAATTCTAATTTCATATATTTCATGTTTGCATCTATAGCGTTACAGAATGCAACTTTATTTGTTAGTTACATATGGAGATGGATACTCTAAGTATTCATATATGTTCTCTGTTGTAAGTGACGATCAGTCACTGATATTTGTATATCACACATCAGCAGCCCAGCACTCAATGGCTCAATTGGCAGCTTGGTGTGTGATGTAGCTACCTTGCACTCCAATTCTGTGCTTAGTAAGATTAAAAGAAACCTGTCAATGGGGTTTCCCAATATAAAGTAAGGCCACCACCTTTATTGCCTCTTTTGCAGCATTCTAGGAAGATGTATGAGAGTCCGCAACCCCCTCTGGATAGACCCAAAAATATATTTTATAATGCCCCCATGCAATGTGGTCCAGCTCAATGAGCATCTCTGGTCTTGAACTGGTGTCTCTTCTCTGGTCTCAAACTCCTTCCTCCTTTCCTGCTTCATGTGGGTGACTCATCCTACATCATCCATACAGCATCCAACAACTGCGCTACTGCGCAGATGTACTTCATTCTGAAAGAGAGGACTCCCACTGTATCCTTACCATGCAATAATGGAGTAGATCAAAAAGTGCTGTCCAAATAAAAAAACTAGAGATGAATTTTTTGAAATTTGAATTTAATTGCTACAAATGCACGAATCTTGATACGGTATAGATTGTGAATGCTTTTTAAAAAACATGGGGTAGTGGAGAGAGAGAGAGAGAAAAAAAACAACGCTGACCATAAGAACTTACTGTCACAAATTCACCACTCACAGTGTCCTAAGGACGCTGTGAATCACTACTCTGTTGAGCTGTCATTATTGTGAATGACAGCTTTACCACCCAATCTGAGGCACAGGTGTGAGTATTATGATTGACAGCTCTGGCTGGTTCTGTGGGATCTCTTCCAGGTGTCATCCATTCTTGGTGACCACAGGGCTATTTTGCACTTTGACAATGGTCAGACCATTGCCATTTGTAGCTTTCCTCAGTGGTGTATGTGTTTGCTCTGTGCTCTGAGTTGTATTCTGATCTCCAGTGATGACCTTGGATTTACCTTTGACCATCCATTTAACTTATTCCTTTGTCTTGATCCGCTACCTCCCTGATTCTCTGACCCCGGACTGTTAACTGACTATGCGTTTGTCTTTTTCCTTTGTCTATTATGACCCCTCTTGGTACTAATTGCAGACCTCTTGACTATCCTGTCTCATGTTAAGTCCATGAGTAGTGACTAGCGTCACAGTGAGTAGTGACTAGCGCTACACTTACACTCTATAGGAGAGAGAACGAAAAAGGATCCCACTAAACATAAAAGGTTGCACACCGCAAAAAAGAAAGAGGGCCCCATGGATCATAAAAAGTTAAACTCTACAACAGAGAGAAAGAGAGAGGATCTTGCTAATCATAGGAGCTTACACTGTGCAGGTGAGAGAAAGAGAGAGGCTCTCACTGACCAGAATTTCCAACACTCTACATGAGAGAAGACCCCACTGATCATAAGAGCTTACACTCTACAGGAGAGAGAGAGCGAGAGAGAGGAACCCGCTGATGATAAGAGCTACGAGAGAGAAAAAGTCTTCGAGAGAGAAAAAGAGAGAAGACCACGCTGAAGATAAGAGCATACAGTCTACAGAAAAGAGAGATTCACCCAGTAACAGTGGAGATGTAAAACAACCCTGTCATATAAATTGTGCTCTATTGGGAACTGCTGATCTGTGATGGCCCTGGCACTGACCACCACTGTACAAGGTATGATAATCCCTTAGATGTCATAGCTTGAGGGGGTTATGAGGATGCCTGCGTGGCAGCAAAAAAAGACATTAGCCCGCTCTCTGATGTTTCAGCAGTGTGAGTATTGTTGCTGGACAAGTTTTTTTTCCATTGAAAACCTTGGATTGAAACTCAAAGTAACAGAATTTGCTTGAAACTTGATCCTTCATGGATCCGCTCATCTCTGCAAATACCTCTTTATATGTTCAAGTATGCAGACTTTTGACCAGTATGAAAATATACCTAATTACTCACACACTGTATATAAGTACAAGTAGGTTTATATTTATGTATGAGTTTATATTTTTAAAGGAAATTATATGTCTTTTTATAAATGACAGAACAAAGTAAAGTGGTTTTGGATTTGCTAAATAGAAAACACAATTCCTTCTTTAGGAGCTCCGTCCTGATTTTAAGCAATGTTCTGCATTTATTAAATTGTGTTGGATCTGCAATGTCCTACAAACACATTACTGTGTTCTGCAGCCCCATCTGTCATTGAGTTTTAATGTCTTACTTTTAGATACCGTCTGGAGGCTCGAATGTTTATGGAACAAAATAAAACTTTGTGTTAAACCAAAGTACTATATCCTAAGACTGATAAAACACACTGACCAAACAGTGAAAATAGAAATATTGCCGCCAGTCATAAATTTGCATTTTTGCACATATTTATTAAATTAGTTTGTGTCAGTATTTGATGTGTGTATTGGTAGCCGCTAGAAATCTATGTAAAGAACTGAGCATAGCTCAATATTTGTTTTGGAGTTTTAATATACTCCTATAAGTTATGGAATGGCCAGCTTTGAACTGTTTATCCGGGTTCCAACCACAAACCACTTGGCCTAACACTACCACCGTGAAGTAACAACTTTCCATACAACTTAATTGCTGTGTCAGAATACTATACTACTCAACAAGTCAGTTAGTTAATATAACCATGTGGATTAAAAACCTTCTCAACTAGGTGGGCAGAAGGATCATCATAGATTTACCGGCTAATGTTGGGATTGGACACATCAGAGTTTGTGTTATTTTCCTTTTTGTAAAAAAAAAAATGAAGCTCAGATCGTACCAGAAGGGAAAGATAGACACAATGGGCAATTATTAAAGGAGTTTTTCAATGTTGTAACAGCTTTATTAGAGTAGTAATCAAGGATATGCCTGGCACTCATGTTCGTAAAAGTGTAGACTTTATTCTTCCAGAAAAAATATTCCGAACATGCACAAATAAAAAGAGTTCCTTTTGACGTGTTTCGAACACTCACTGTGTTCTTAGTCATAATGTAAGGAGGAACTAGCACATATATTATATAATAACAAATAAACAATAGATTATTTATTAGAGTAGGTTCACAAGAGCTTATGAAAAATTGTTCAGAGTTTCATCCATAAAAGAATAAAGATTTTTATTCTCACTTGTCATCCACATGCAATCCATTTATTTACAGCAGCAGCTATTAATAATTTAAAGGACCATTTACAGTTTCCTATGTTACAGAACTGCAATGTATCCATAAAAATCTGATGCCATACAGTGGCTTCTTATAGCATCCAATTTTTTCACACACCCATAGACTTGAATGGCCGAGTCTCACTAGAGCATACTGCGATTTTTGTCACATGCAGATTCAGTCAGTGGAAAAAATTGCTCATCTGCACTGCACTGAATAACATTGGTCTGTCTGTTTTTTTACAGACAGCACTTGGACCAAAATAAGGTTGTGTGAATGAGCCCTTATCACCTTTAGAAGCTGATTAATTAGAAGATGCATGTAGCCATGTGCACTGAATCGGTACAGCAGCACAGGTAACCCTTACAATTTCTCTTGAAGAAAATACCTTTATAATCATATTGAACATGTCATGATTGATTCTGCTCAATGTGCAGGCTCTCAGAATGAGAAAGGAAAAGAATGTAAAATTTTGGGGTATTATCTATTCATAGTAATGATGAAAAAATTCATCAGATCTAAGGGTTATCTGCTCATCTTGTACTGTTGTGCAAATAGATGGGCACAACTCCATAGAAGGGATGGAATCAATGGACGTTCTTTAGTTGCATCTTGCGTCGAGACTCCCAATGATGTTCCACTGGACTAAGAGACAACCTTACAATAGGACTAAAATGGCACTGTGAAGTAAAAACTTTTTCAAGGTAGGCACTCTTATATGTGAAAGAATGATGTCAAAGATTAAATCTGCAACACGTTTTGGCTGTGAACTACAGCGTTTATCAAGCAACATTAGAGCAAAAGTGAATCTGCCTACAGTTTATCTGCAGAGAAAACCAAACTCAGGGCCGGGTAAACGCATAAACAACATAATGGTGTATATTTCAAATAATAGTTCAAAACACAAAGAAGTTTAACAAAATTTTGCATACATTAACTCAAATTTCTTATGTATGCAACATTTTTAAAATTTCTTTTTTTGACTAGCTATCATCTGGTATGTACAGTATATCAGTTTGTTGTTTAGGCAATCACTCTGCCCCCTAATTTGATTTTTGGTGTAAATATAGGCAAATTCACTTTTGTAATATAGGTGCCTGGTGTAGGCTGTAGTTCACAGCTGACACGCATTGCATATGTAATACTGGACAGCAATCCTTCATATATAAGAATGGCTGCCATGAATACGTTTTTACTTGATGGTTTCTAGTTGTATCATAATGTTATTCCTTAGTTCGGTGGGATATGATTGATTCTGTAAAACTGGAGCAATGTGAAGGCACAGTAGTGTAGAGAGATGTACCAGGGACGGAACTGTCGGGATTGTCACCATTGTTGCCGGGGGAAGGACTTTCTGACTGGAGAGACCTTTGGACCTGACTGCAGAGGGCGGGTCTGAGATAAAAGGGACGGAGCCCCGGAGTGCGGGGCTTTTGGCGGGAAAACAGCATGTGCGACAGGAGAAGGTTGACTTCCTCTCAGCAGACCCACGCCAGCATTCAAGCCCACTTTCCATTTTGCATTCCCCCTCTCATACAGACTGTGTAGTTCCAGAGACCCATACTTCTGTCATCACTGACTTGACTAGTCCAAACCATTCCTCACCGCTGACTGTTTTGGACCCGCGACACGGGACTCAACAGACAGTGCACACTGAAAGCGTAAGCATGACAGCAGCCTCCACTTCGGGACTGAGCTCATCTACTGCGGGGCCACAGATTGGCCCTCAGGTAGCACCTTGTTCCAGGACCACAAAACTCTGTGTGAGGAGACAGGAATACGTTTCTACTGTAAAGACACAGTGCTTCACTTTCCTTCGGAACCAGTTCGGGAACATCGCGCGTCACTTGCGGCGCCACCATGGAATCTTCCAGCCTCCGCCGTCCAGGAAGCACAGACTGATAAGTTAACCTTTACTATTACTCTATAGTGTTATATTTCTTGCAAATCTTTATTATCTCTCCCAGCGTGGAGTATCCGCTGTTATTGCTATTCTCTATAAAATACCCGTTAACTCTTGCTCTGCCTCCTGCTCGTCACTGCATCCCGCGTTCCTGATAGTACCTTACAGTAGGACCCAGTAGACTTTTGTGGAAGCTGCATTATGGCTTCATACAAACGGGAGCTTGTATGGAACTGTAACACTAAAATAGAGCTGCAGTCAGACTTTCTGTCTTTCGTCTATAAGTGTTCACCTTACCTGGTGACTAGTGTTGAGCATTCCGATACCGCAAGTATCGGGTATCGGCCGATACTTGCTGTATCGGAATTCCGATACCGACTTCCGATATTTTTTCAATATCGGAAGTCGGCATCGGAATCGGAAGTTCAAAGTTGATTGACAGCCTGACGTCATCATGATGCGCGGTGTGTGCGCATCATGATGCGCCGTCATTTCGGGCCTTCCGGGGGTCTCTGCCGGCCTGCCGGGGGGGGCTGTGCCGGCCTGCCGGGGGGCTGTGTGGACTGCCCGGGGTTTGTACCGGCCTGCCGGGGGGCTGTGCCAGCCTGCCGGTGGTCTGTGCACCCTGTGGGGGTCTGTACCGGCCTGCCGGGGGGCTGTGCCGGCCTGCCGGTGGTCTGTGCACCCTGTGGGGGTCTGTGCCGGCCTGCCGGGGGGCTGTGCCGGCCTGCCGGGGGGCTGTGCTGATGTCCGGGGGTCTGTGCAAGCATCGTCCGATGGGACTACAAGTCCCATCTGGCGATGCCTGCTACCATGACAGTGATTGACACATTAGCCAATGATGGGACAGTAGTAGTCCCATCATCCGGCTAATGTGTTAAATGTTAAAAAAAAAAAAATACTACATACATACTACATACATACTACATGCATGCTACATACATACTACATGCTACATACATACTACATACATACTACATACATACCACATACATACCACATATATACCACATACATACTACATACATACTACATACATACTACATACATAACATATATACTACATACATACTACATGCTACATACATACTACATACATACTACATGCTACATACATACTACATATATACTACATGCATGCTACATACATACTACATGCTACATACTACATATATACTACATACATACTACATACATACTACATGCATGCTACATACATACTACATACATACTACATACATACTACATGCATGCTACATACATACTACATGCTACATACATACTACATATATACTACATACATACTACATACATACTACATGCATGCTACATACATACTACATGCTACATACATACTACATATATACTACATGCATGCTACATACATACTACATGCTACATACATACTACATATATACTACATGCATGCTACATACATACTACATGCTACATACATACTACATATATACTACATACATACTACATACATACTACATGCATGCTACATACATACTACATACATACTACATACATACTACATGCATGCTACATACATACTACATGCTACATACATACTACATATATACTACATACATACTACATACATACTACATGCATGCTACATACATACTACATGCTACATACATACTACATATATACTACATGCATGCTACATACATACTACATGCTACATACATACCACATACATACTACATACATACTACATGCTACATGCTACATACATACTACATATATACTACATGCATGCTACATACATACTGCATGCTACATACATACTACATACATACTACATACATACTACATGCATGCTACATACATACCACATACATGCTACATACATACCACATACATACTACATACATACTACATGCATGCTACATACATAACACATATATACTACATGCATGCTACATACATACTACATGCTACATACATACCACATACATACTACATACATACTACATACATACTACATGCATGCTACATACATACTACATACTACATATATACTACATACATACTACATGCATGCTACATACATACTACATGCTACATACATACCACATACATACTACATACATACTACATGCTACATACATACTACATATATACTACATGCATGCTACATACATACTGCATGCTACATGCATGCTACATACATGCTACATACATACTACATGCTACATACATACCACATATATACTACATACATACTACATACAATACATTCATACAATACATACATAGACATACAGTACAGATAACATAGAGTAACATACTTACCAATACTTGTCACATTGTTCCCCGAAGCCATTGTCTTTTACGGAATAAATATTAACATAACAAACCACAAAAATACTCACCCACGATCCGAAGCAGTCCACGAGTGTGTCCCACGACGATCTTGGGTAGAGAACTGCAGCATCAGCTGTTGCTGCCGTTCTCTACGGGCTGCAAGAATCCAATGACAGAAGGTAGGTATCCTTCCACACTGTATTCCTCCGCCACTTAAAAAAAAAAAGTCCCTAGTCTCACTTTATGCCATTGCTGCGTGGGAATTTCCCACACAGCAATGGCATAAAGTGAGACTAGGGACTTTTTTTTTTTTAAGTGGCGGAGGAATACAGTGCGGAAGGATACCTACCTTCCGTCATTGGATTCCTGCAGCCCGTAGAGAACGGCAGCAACAGCTGATGCTGCAGTTCTCTACCCAAGATCATCGTGGGACACACTCGTGGACTGCTTCGGATCGTGGGTGAGTATTTTTGTGGTTTGTTATGTTAATATTTATTCCGTAAAAGACAATGGCTTCGGGGAACAATGTGACAAGTATTGGTAAGTATGTTACTCTATGTTATATGTACTGTATGTCTATGTATGTATTGTATGAATGTATTGTATGTAGTATGTATGTAGTATATATGTGGTATGTATGTAGCATGTAGTATGTATGTAGTATGTATGTAGCATGCATGTAGCATGCAGTATGTATGTAGTATGTATGTAGCATGCATGTAGTATGTATGTAGTATGTATGTAGTATGTATGTAGTATGTATGTAGCATGCATGTAGTATATATGTAGTATGTATGTAGCATGTAGTATGTATGTAGCATGCATGTAGTATATATGTAGTATGTATGTAGCATGTAGTATGTATGTAGTATGTATGTAGTATGTATGTAGCATGTAGCATGCATGTAGTATGTATGTAGTATATATGTGGTATGTATGTAGCATGTAGTATGTATGTAGCATGCAGTATGTATGTTGCATGTAGTATATATGTAGTATGTATGTAGCATATATGTAGTATGTATGTAGTATGTATGTAGCATGCAGTATGTATGTAGCATGCATGTAGTATATATGTAGTATGTATGTAGCATATATGTAGTATGTATGTAGCATATAGTATATATGTAGTATGCATGTTGCATGCATGTAGTATATATGTAGTATGTATGTTGCATGTAGTATGTATGTAGCATGCAGTATGTATGTAGCATGCATGTAGTATATATGTAGTATGTATGTAGCATATATGTAGTATGTATGTAGTATGTATGTAGCATGCATGTAGTATATATGTAGTATGTATGTAGCATATATGTAGTATGTATGTAGCATGTAGTATATATGTAGTATGCATGTTGCATGCATGTAGTATATATGTAGTATGTATGTTGCATGTAGTATGTATGTAGCATGCATGTAGTATATATGTAGTATGTATGTAGCATGTAGTATGTATGTAGTATGTATGTAGTATGTATGTGGTATGTATGTAGCATGTAGCATGCATGTAGTATGTATGTAGTATATATGTGGTATGTATGTAGCATGTAGTATGTATGTAGCATGCAGTATGTATGTTGCATGTAGTATATATGTAGTATGTATGTAGCATATATGTAGTATGTATGTAGTATGTATGTAGCATGCAGTATGTATGTAGCATGCATGTAGTATATATGTAGTATGTATGTAGCATATATGTAGTATGTATGTAGCATATAGTATATATGTAGTATGCATGTTGCATGCATGTAGTATATATGTAGTATGTATGTTGCATGTAGTATGTATGTAGCATGCAGTATGTATGTAGCATGCATGTAGTATATATGTAGTATGTATGTAGCATATATGTAGTATGTATGTAGTATGTATGTAGCATGCATGTAGTATATATGTAGTATGTATGTAGCATATATGTAGTATGTATGTAGCATGTAGTATATATGTAGTATGCATGTTGCATGCATGTAGTATATATGTAGTATGTATGTTGCATGTAGTATATATGTAGTATGAATGTAGCATGTAGTATGAATGTAGCATGTATGTAGTATGCATGTAGTATGTATGTAGCATGTAATTTTTTTTTTTTTTTTTTTTTACATTCAACACATTAGCCGGATGATGGGACTACTACTGTCCCATCATTGGCTAATGTGTCAATCACTGTCATGGTAGCAGGCATCGCCCGATGGGACTTGTAGTCCCATCGGACGATGCCTGCACAGACCCCCGAAGCCTGCACAGCCCCCCGGCAGGCCGGCACAGCCCCCCGGCAGGCCGGCACAGCCCACCGGAGCCTGCACAGCCCCCCGGCAGGCCGGCACAGCCCCCCGGCAGGCCGGCACAGCCCCCCGGAGCCTGCACAGCCTCCCGGCAGGCCGGCACAGCCCCCCGGCAGGCCGGCACAGACCACCGGAGCCTGCACAGCCCCCCGGCAGGCAGGCACAGCCCACCGGAGCCTGCACAGACCCCCTGGCAGGCCGGCACAGCCCCCCGAAAGGCCCGTACAGACCCCAGAGAGGCTGTACAAGGGAAAAACAGGATTTTTCTTATTCCGATACCGGAAGTCCCATAGACTTGAATGGGACTTCCGGTATCGGAATCGGCGATACCGATACTTTTTTTAAGATCGGCCGATCCATTCCGATCCGATACTTTGAAGTATCGGACGGTATCGCTCAACTCTACTGGTGACCAAATGCATATTAATTCTTTCATGGCAGAATGTGTGATATTTTGTCAAGTGATAGAAGGGAGTAAAGTACTGCCAAAAATCAATTTCAGTTTCTTATCTTCTAGGAAAATGAAAAATTAGGCTGTTGAAATTCAATGTGCCTGATTTTTCTTTTCCCTGACACCATCTGTAGGGGTGAGGTCCACATCTGCCTAAATCATCAATTTTAGCAAAGTTTTCTTGAATGCTTATGGGAACCACTTGTGCAGCACTTATGTCTAAAAGAGACCCACAACTCACAAGTCCCAAACATTAAAAAGTCTAGAATAAAAGAAAAGAAGAACAGAAAAACAAGAGAAACATAAAATTAATGTTACTCAAAAGCATTTATAATGACTAGGACCAAGTGTATTAAAACTATGTTGGCTGGTTGGTGAGGGACCTACCACAAATATTGCCCAGTGCTCAGTCAAATCATTTTGGTCTTATGAAGGCAAGTTAGCATATTATGCTTTTGTTGGCCACTCTTATGGGTGTGAGGGACGTATAATGTGATTTTGATTTATTTAGAAATCCCCCGAGTTACTGTTATTCTTAAACTTTATGCTGTGGAGCAACTACGCATGGTTTTTACACTATATTACAAAATATACAATGAACTACTGCAAATTCATAGTAATGTGAAGGCACAGCAAGCATGAGACATACACAATGGTATGCCATGAGTTATGGATGGCCGTTAACTTAAAGGTATGGTTTATTTGTCACATACTGCTTTTATTTTTTTTTTATTTTCAAAATATTTTTATTAGGCATTTTAACAGATTTTACAAAACATGCTCTTTGTTTGTGTAATAATTCGCATTGATAAGTAGGGGAAAAGGGGAAGGAAAGGGTTTGGGATAGGAAAGGGAGAGAAAGAATTTTTAATAGTAACAAAGACAGATCTGTAAAGACTTGAATATCTACTTCAATATTGAACTGTCTTGGTCTTCCATGAATTTCTATGTTCAAACTATGTACATTGAAAATAGCAAGAAAGCTACCTTTAACACAAAAAAAGAAAAAAAATCATCAACAAAGAAACCTTAACTAATCTAAGACTTGGTATTTAGTGTTCCATAAGCTCCATTTTTTGTCGTATTTATGCATATTTGCTATTGAGAATTTTAAGTCCAAGGTATTATGCATCTTTAGTCTATCCACAATGTCAGAGAATCTTGCTATGTCAGTTCTCCTCCAGAAGGTGGCTATCATATTTTTACTTATCAGTAAAAGATGTATTATGACTTTTTTAGTTGAGTGGTGTACGTCCTCCATGTCTAAGAAAAAGAGAGCTGTTTGAGGGGAAAGAGTAAAGTTCTTATCAAGAAGTTGTCGTAGCTGTTTTTGTTCTGACCAAGCGTCAGATCTTTCCAGATCACCAGTGAGGCCGGATTGAGAGGTTTTGTCGCCCTTCTGATGACAAGCGCTTGGAGACAAAGGACTCAACACACACGGGTCGTGGTCAAATCACTTTATCTGACGTAATGAAATATAAGACATGTTTTTATACCATTTACAACAATATGTGACTCTGGAGCTCATTTGGCCCCCACCATCACCTCAGGGTCGTACGTACCTTGTTTACAATATACCCAGAACACGTTGTTGAGAACAAATATGATAACAAGTATAGTTTCCTTGAAGACAGAGACTACTAGTCTACATAAGAATAATTCTAGCAATAATAAGGCAAAAGGCAATTGAAGTCTTAAAGGCATTTAAAGGGATATAAAAGCAAACCATTAACTCTTCTATATCAAAGTCCACCAATATATATGGAAATATTATTCCATAACTCTGTGAGAGCTGGGCATGTCCAGAATATGTGTTTCAAATCTCCCTTGAACCCACACCCTCTCCAACATAATGGGGATGAATCTGGTTTGAAATGTGCTATCCTAGAGGGAGTAAGGTACCATCTTGTTAATAATTTGTAAAATGATTCGTGAAGCGGTATTGATATATTTGAAGAATATGAATCTTTTATTGCCCTCTCCCATTGATCTTTTGTTGCGCAGAACTGGAGATTCTTCTCCCACTTGAACATATATATGTTTTTTGTGAAATCGCTATCCTTATTGAAAGAGCTGTAGAGGAATTTAGTGCTCCAGAAAATTTTATGGTTTGAATTGTTTAAAAGGAAGTGAATTACTTCTGTTTTCGGAGGGACCATGCTAATAAATTTTTGTAGGTACTCCTTGATTATGCAATGTTGCATAAAGCCTGAGGAGGGTAGATTGAATTTGTTTCTAATCTCGGAAAAACTGAGTAATTTATCCGTTGCGAGAATATCTCCCAACTTTCGAATGCCATTTTTGGGCCATATTTCAGGTACAGAGAATCCGTAGACAGAAGCAATCAGGGATATTGGGAAATTTTCTTTCAGTTTTGACTTCCCAGTTTTATTCAGTGAGGCAAGATGATCCCAAGCTTGGGTAATTGCCAGAAAAATAGGGTGATTTAGTCTGTATTTTTTTAGATTGAATATATGGTTGAGAAGAAGATTTTTAAGGGGGCATGAAGTGCTATGGTCTCTTTCTAGCACCATCCAAGATGGTTTGACATCCTCATTTATCCAGTATTGGCTTTGTTTGATTAGGATGGCGTGGTAATAAGCTAGGATGTTTGGGATCCCCATTCCTCCATTGTATTTATGTTTATAGAGAATTGTTCTGTCTACTCTAACTCTTTTCTCTCCCCAAACAAAGGAGAAGATTTTTTTGTTGCAGCTATTAAAGAATGTTATTGGAAAGGTAAGAGGGAGAGCCCTAAAAATGTATAATAGTTTCGGGAGAATCACTGTTTTTATTGCTAGCACTCTGCCCATCCACGACAAGCCTATGTTTTTCCAGGGTTGGAGGTCTTTTGTGATAGTGGCCAGAAATGTCACGCAATTTGCATTAACTGTGTTGCGCACTGTTTTTTTTAAACACAATACCTAGGTGTGATATTTGTTCCTCTTCCCAACCAAACTCTGATATATTTTTAATGGAGTTTATTGTGGTGTTTGAAAGGTAGAATTGCAAGATTTTCGATTTACTATTATTAATTTTAAAGTTTGATATTTGTGAAAATTCCTCTATTATCTCGAGCAATGTTGCAATGGATTGTATCGGATTTGTGAGTGATAGCAACATATCATCTGCAAATAGGCTTATTTTGAATTGTTTAGACGGGGTGTTGATCCCCGTGATTTTTTCATTTATGCAATTGCTTCGGCTAATGGTTCTATCGCCAAGGCGAACAGCAGTGGCGAGAGGGGGCACCCCTGTCTTGTCCCATTATTTATATAGAATGATTTGGATAAGGTGTTATTTGTGTAGATTTTGGCACATGGCTGGGAGTATAAAGTGAAAACCGTTTCTATCCATTTGTTGTTGAAACCAAAATTTAGAAGAACAGTTTTTAGGTAAGACAAGTTGACCCTGTCAAAAGCCTTTTCGGCGTCTAATGTTAGGAGTAAATGAGGGGGTTCGGGTAGAGGTAATTCTATTAATAATGTTGATGCGCCTCCTAGTGCTGTCAGATGTTTGTCTGCCTTCAATGAAGCCTGATTGGTCATCTTTGATTAGTTTTGGTAGGATTCCTTTTAATCTTGTGGCTAGTATTTTGGAAAAGATTTTTATATCTGAATTTATCAGGGAAATTGGGCGAAAGTTTTTCACTTCTTCTAGATTATTTGGTGTCTTGGGAATTACAATGAGAGTTGCTTCCAACATCTCCCCAGGGAAAGTCCCACCCCCCAAAACTTGGTTAAAAATTTTTGCCATATAAGGGATAAGAATATCTGCAAAATTTTTGAAGTATTCGTTTGTTAGACCGTCTGGGCCAGGCGATTTTTGTAATTTTAGTGAGTTTACCGGTTCTATAATTTCTGAGATTGGTATAGGTGAGTTAAGTTGTGAAAGGTCTGGCGGGCTGATTTTAGGAAGTTGTAGTTTCTTAATGAACTCATTTATTTTTTGGGGATCTGGTTGAGGAATTGCGTTCTCTCCGTTTAAGTTATATAGTTTTCTATAGTAAGATGCGAATTCCTCTACAATATCAGTCAGGTGTTGTTTTGTATCTCCGGCTGCGTTTTTAATTTTGTATATTCTACTACGGACTCTCTCATTCTTCAGTTTGGACATCATGAATCTCGTTGGCTTGTTCGTTTCAGAGTATACTTTAAACTTCGATACTTTAACGATTTTATCAAAGTCATCAAGGATAGCCCTATTTAATTCTTGTCTCAAATTGAGGATTTCCCTGTAAATTTGCTGTGATTTTATGTTAGTTTTAGAGAGATCATTTTCCTTTGAATTTATTTGTTTTTGTATAGTTTTAATTTTTTCTCTTTTTTTCGAATTGTGTCTTGCTGCAATTTGGATCAATTTCCCTCTTATTACCGCCTTATGTGCGCACCACACTGTGAGTGGGTTCACCTCCTCTGTGTCGTTTTCTTTAAAATATTGTTTTAATGTCGTGGCAATTTCGTTTCTATATTCTAGAATGTTCAGTAGGAAATTATTGCACCTCCATAATGTGTAATTTTTAAAAAAGGGCCAATCCACATTTCTGATACGATGGGAGAGTGGTCCGAGATTGATCTGTCTAGTATGGATGAGTTTTTTATTTTAGTGAGAGTGAATACGTCTGTGAGAAGCAAGTCTATTCTCGCAGAAGTTTTATGTGCTGATGAGAAATGTGAATACTCTCTGGATGAAGAGTTTAGACACCTGAATGTGTCGTATAGTTCGTTATTTTGAATCCATTTATTAAGACTACCCGATAATTGGCGAGTTGAAGAAGTGGAGTCCAAATCTCCGTCAGGAACCATATTAAAGTCTCCCAGAATGAACAAATTGCCCTTCTTTTTTAACTGTACTTTCCTCATCACTTTATTGAGAAAACTCAGTTGTTTTGTGTTAGGGTAGTACACATTAACAATTGTACATTGAGACGAGTTAATTTCACAGATCAGAATATGGTACCTGCCGGCGGGGTCCACCACCTCCTCTATAAAATGAAATGGCACTGTGTTTTTTATTAACGTGATTACTCCTGCTTTTTTTTGGGAGATGAGGATGAGAAAGAGTGTAGAAAGTCCCTGTGGGTGAAGTTTGGATGATTACCTTTTTTAAATTTCGATTCCTGAATGCAGACGACGTCTGCATG
The DNA here is from genome assembly GCF_039654945.1 of Dendrobates tinctorius. Classification (NCBI taxonomy): domain Eukaryota; kingdom Metazoa; phylum Chordata; class Amphibia; order Anura; family Dendrobatidae; genus Dendrobates; species Dendrobates tinctorius. The sequence continues at coordinate 10,148,670 of NW_027361700.1, read as the reverse complement.
TGAATGCTTAATTTCTTTCCACAATGTGCACCTCTTCCATGGGCTGTTAAGCCCTCTGACATTGTGGGACATACACTTTAGTTGCATAGTTCGAAGTGTCAAAGGAGCTGTAGGAACACCAAGAAAAAAAACAAAAAAGGTTTAACAATCAGAAACAAATGGATTTGTCAAATACAATACAATATAACTGGTATGAGCAAGAAATTCAAGACTGGGTCTTTACCCTGAGGAAGTCTCGACCTGTTGGGGGAAAAGTTCGTGAAAAAGAAGAAAGCTCTCCATTTTTACCCCATGGTTATTGAGACGATAGCCCTGAATTTTCCGAAGTCTCTTTAGTTCTTTAAAGTCAGATCAGGAATGAGATTTGAATAATGCCATACCTTCCTCCAAGGTGTTAATCACTACGAATTTATCTCTATGGTTGAACATCAGTTTAGTGGGAAATCCCCATCTGTACTGGATATTTTTTCATCTTAAAATGTCTGTTAAAGGCTTGAAAGATCTACGAGTGTCCAGAGTATGTTTTGAGAGATCTGTAAATATTTTTAGTTGGTGCTAAGGTTCCGGGAGCGAACCCTTGGTTTTGATGTAATTCTGTATCTTTTCTTTGGTGCCAAAAAAATGTAGTCAAAGGATCGTATCTCTTGGTTTGTCTGCTTTGATGCCTTGGGGTTTAGGGAGTCTATGGATTCTGTCAATGCATAGATCTAGAGCATTGAGGTTTGGTATTGTTTTTTTGAAAATAGTTTTGACAAATTCTGGTAGTTCTGATTGGCTTACTTCTTCTGGAATACCCCTGATTTTCAAATTATTTCTCCGACTCCTGTCCTCTAAATCTGCCATTTTGGTTCTGAGATCGTTAATTTCTTTTTTTAAAACTATATTTTGGCTGGTTAGTGATTCTGTCTTATTTTCAAGGTCAATTATTTTGGATTCATAGATTTCCAGTTTTTGGGTAAAACCTCTGCAGACCTCCTCGAAAGAGGCATTATGTTTAGCAAAGCCCGAGTTTAGTTTTTCGTCAATCAGTGAGGTTATTTTTTGAAAGAATATTTCTTCGTGGCTCATTTTTGGAGTCTTTTGTTCAGATTCTGGTCGGTCTTTTTTATTTTTATTTTCTGAGTCCGAATTTCTCTCCTCTTCTGGAGCACTTCTCTTGATCGAGACAGAAGTATCCATCAGCTGACTCGATGCTGAGGAGGCAGCTGTCGCAGAGGGTGAGTTTTTGCTCCTAGTAATTGGGGTGGTATTTTGAGAAGTGGATTTAGCACTGTTTGATTGCGTTGTTATTTTATGAGTTTTGTAGTCATCAGCTTTTTGGGGAGATCTGAACTTAATTGGACTCAACAGGGTGGGAATATCTGTATTTGATCTGGAGTAAGATGCAGAGGCTTTCCTTTGGCTTTGTAGTGGTTTTTTATTTTCAGACTTTTGTTCCATTTGGGAATTATGATATATAAGCGAGTTATTTAGAAAGAGTCCCCTAATTTGAGTGGACCAATTCCCGGCTTTAAATAAGTAAGGCGGCAAGAGGGACACCTTCCGTGTATCTTCTCTGTTGTCACGGAGAAATATTTATTTATCCACCAGGTGGAGCTGTGGCACTGATAGGAGTCACTAGGTCAGACTTTGTTATGGGTACTATGTACCTTAAAGATTTATTCTCTGTATCAATCCACAGAGTCTGCTTTACATTCCACAGAGTTGCTCCCAGTCCCTCAATAAATGGCGATTTCCCCTACAGCACTTCCCGTCCACTTTATGTAAAACGCGTGCTCTGCAGGCTATACTTCTACAGCCTGACTCCCGGTTCCTTGAACATTGGAGTGTATATATTACCCTTTGTGATGTTCCACAGCAGGCTTCCCGTTTAAACAGTAACCCTGTCTCCCTCTCAAATATTAGTGCTAGGATGGTAATTTTCTAAGCATAGATCATATCAAGTTCCACAATATTGGCTCCCGCTGGTCAGTCTAGGGTACAACCCCTTCTTTACACTTTCTGAGCGCTAGAGTCTATGGAGGATTCCCGTTACCGGGCTTACCTTGTGCCCCTACTTGCAGGGAGGGCACTGACGCTGCTGAGGGGTCTGGAGCGCTGTTCACTGAAAACAGTGCGGCTCCCTCTCTTGTCTTTTGCCACAGTCAGTGGCTCTCGTTTACTGGCACCTCTATGTGTCCAGCTGCACTGTCCTCCGGTAGATATGTGTGTAAACGCCTGCACAGCGGTGTCCTCAGCGATGATCCAGGTAAGGCTCAGGAGCGGTCGCCGTCAGTCTCGGGTCCTCGCTGCGTCTGCGTTTGGCAATGTAGCGGCGTGTAAGAGCAGGAGCCCCGGCTATGAATCAGGCGGCACTTAAGCTACTGCCGCCTCTCCAGAAAGCTTCTCCGCAGCTGCGGTCTCAAAATTTTAGATCCCCACGCTTCCTCAGCTGGCAGGCGGTGGTCCTCTTGATAACCGGGGGAGGACAGTCAATATCCTAGCAGCCGCCACTGTCTTCTGCTGCGAGTCACAGCGTTGCTCCGGCGAATGGATGCCGGTGATTGTTATAATCCCTCAGGGGGAAGTCAGAAGTCTCTTCCTGGGGTTAGTTAAAGATGCTTGTGTCGGAGAGTATCTCTCATAAAAGTCCGGTGAGGCTCTGGAGTTTGTCTTCCATGTTCACAGGGTAATCTTAATCTCTTGAGATGTAGTAGCCGGGATCCAAAATGGCAGCGTGACCATGAGAGGCCACCAGCTCAAAGTTCAAATCTTCTTATCTCAAGTTCTCCTTTACCTAGAGATCTGGTTTTGGTCTCAATTTAAGCCCTGGAGCCATAGGAGCACCACACCATAGAGCATTCATTATAAGAAAATAGGGTCTCATATGCTGAGTATCACTAGTAGGGGTTAACATGGTTTGCTTCTTCCACACTCATAAACTGACTATCCTCAGACATATCCAGCAACATGGGGACATTTCTATCCTCCAATATTCCCCCCAGTAAAAACCCCCATGCTTAGCCCTACATAAACCTAGTGACCCATAATAAACTCACGTGTGAGTACTATAACATGCCATGAACTGGTGGCACTTCCTGGAAAGTCCCTCATGCCCCGACGCGCATTTCGCTATGCTTCATCAAGGAGACCTTCTCTCTTCCGTCCTGCATCTTGTTTTTAAAACATTTAGGAGGCCGCAATGGCACAGTGAATAAATAAAAATGTAGAGTAGGACCCCCCATATGAGATTGCCTTGGCGTGGCGGGGTGGCTCAATATATTGATCAATATTTTGCTAAATGTCTCATTTTGAATGCAGTAAGATATGTGCATATGCACCTCATGTTATGCGTTCTGACCACTGGCAGTGCTGGCTCTTCTCTCTTTTTATTGCAAATTGGTTTTGTGGCTGACCACCACTGTTGCCGTGCACGCTGGGTCATGTTCGCCATCTTTTCTGTGTTTATTGTGATTGATCTAGGCTGCTGTGCACACTCACGGCAGCCCCGCCCTGCCCCATGCTTTATTTATTTTTGCATCCATGTCTGAGCCTGCATTGCCCTTCATCTGTGTTTGCTGGTCAGGCAGTGTGTGGAGGTCAAACCTGAGATGTCTGTGTCCAGACCTGGTTGGCCTTCATCTGCACCTGCTCCATCTGGCTGCACGGGAGTGATGCAGATATGCTTCAGGTATGGATTGCATTTGATATGGTCTTGTTTTTAAAACATTTAGGAGGCCGCAATGGCACAGTGAATAAATAAAAATGTAGAGTAGGACCCCCCATATGAGATTGCCTTGGCGTGGCGGGGTGGCTCAATATATTGATCAATATTTTGCTAAATGTCTCATTTTGAATGCAGTAAGATATGTGCATATGCACCTCATGTTATGCGTTCTGACCACTGGCAGTGCTGGCTCTTCTCTCTTTTTATAGGGGTTAACATGGTTTGCTTCTTCCACACTCATAAACTGACTATCCTCAGACATATCCAGCAACATGGGGACATTTCTATCCTCCAATATTCCCCCAGTAAAAACCCCCATGCTTAGCCCTACATAAACCTAGTGACCCATAATAAACTCACGTGTGAGTACTATAACATGCAATGAACTGGTGGCACTTCCTGGAAAGTCCCTCATGCCCCGACGCGCATTTCGCTATGCTTCATCAAGGAGACCTTCTCTCTTCCGTCCTGCATCTGTGACATCACAGCCCCAAGTCCATGCAATAAGCCAATACAGGTGCTTCAGTCAGTGCCTTCTTCAGGTCTTGAAAGGTCTTTTCCTGTCGTTCTTCCCAATGAATAGTCCGGTTCTTTGCACCTTAGGGCACTCCCCTTAAAAATACCAGCAGTGGATTCACTACGCAATACCCAGTCAGTCCCAAGAATGCTCGGACGTCTATCACTGTCCTTGGAGTGGGCCAATCTTGTATCACAGCAACCTTCTCTCGGGAAGGTCTTACCCCTTCAGCAGAGACGACATGACCCAAGTACACAATTTGAGTGCGGAACAGATGACATTTCTGAGGTTTCACTTTTAGCCCGTGTCTTTGAAGGCGACTTAATGCCTTTATAAATGGTCCTCAAGCGAAGCGGCATACACTATAATGTCATCCAAATAGATTAGCGTGGCTTTGAAATTTAAATTGCCTAAACACCTCTCCATTAACAGTTGGAATGTTTCAGGGGCATTGGCTAAACAGAACGGCATCCGGTTAAATTTATATAGTCCCATGGCAAGTATAAAGGCTGTTTTCAGCCGGTCCTGCTCCGACATCAGTACTTGCCAGTAGCCACTGGCAAGGTCCTACTATGAAAAGAATTTGGCTTTTACCAACGCAGACAAAGATTCTTCAATCTGGATAACGGATATGAGTCTCTCACAGTACAGGCATTGAGTTTACGATAGTCCACACAAAAACAGTGTGCCGTCCTTTTTCCACACTATCACTATAGGGGCAGCCCACAGACTTTGGTTCTCCCTTATGACACCTTTCTGCAGCATCTGACTTAGCATACTTTTCACCTCTTGGTATAGTTGTGAGGGAATTTGTCAATATCGTTCTCTTACGGGTGCAGCATTTCCAGTTGGAACCTCGTGGGTGACAGCTGTCGTGCAGTCGAAATCATCCTCATGACCTGCGAACATGTCTCGATACTGTCCCAGTGGGGCTTCCACGTGCTGAATCTGTAGCTAATTAAGGTCTGTCAGCTCAGCTTGCATCTGTTCCAATATCTGTCATCCTTCCTGGATATGCTGAAGCTCTGGCGGCAGAGTAGTATCTACTGTCACAGTCCAAGGATCTCCCTGCTTTACCATCAGCTACACCGCCTGAGGAGGTATCACTTCTACTGGTATGCCCATAATCTGGGCTGCTTCACTTCTAAGATATGATAATGTCCTGTTCTCTCAAATTGACACAGAGTATGGGGACCATTCCGTAACGAACAATGGCTAATGTACGGGCCACAAATAGACCTGGGGGTAGTTGTTCCGTAGTGAATGGCTCAATTTGGATCTCCAATCCTTCTAGAGGTGTACGGGCCTGGAAGGGCAAGGTCAGCACAGTCTGCCCTGGCGGCAAAATGAGTTTATCAAAGGCTGGAATAATCACTTTTCCCAGCATTCCTCCGTCACTGGATGACTCCTGAGCTTGAGACATGCGGATCAAGTGTTGGAAAATTCTTCTTTGAGGAGTGTGTGGGCTCCACTGCTTCAGAGTTACATCAGAGGGTTCATTAATGAGAAGGCTCCTGAAACTTCTTTAACACATTCATCCCCAGGGTGATGGCATGTCCGTTGCTTACTTCTCCAAGAGTCAGTACCACACCCTTCCGTCCCAGATCTTTGCCGCAGATGGTTATCTGCATCCACACCACTCCTTTGGCCGGAATGGGCAACTGATTGGCAGCTGTCAACTTTAGCACCAGGCCCCACTCAGGCCGCATCACCTCAGGAAAATGTTGTCGAAAGTAGGTTTCAGGCATCATAGTCATCTGCGAGCCCGTATCCACCAGACAACATATGGCTCGACCGTTCATCGCAGCCCAGGCAAGAGGGCATGTTGAGACTAGATTTGTGGGACTTCTAATACTCCTTTGTGATTGTTCAGGCCCCGGGTGGTGTTCCCCAGGCTCGGACAGCGTTGTTGGGGCCTACCCTGGCGTGGACACTCCCGAGCCAACTATCCAATCTCTCCACAGTTAAAATAGGTGAGGGGTCTCTGTTGACGGCGCATCCTTGATTCACCATGAAGATCTGGGTCATCTCTGCCCCCTGGCGGATTCGAGGTTCCTCCTGACTTCTTTTTTTTCATCAGCCAGCTCCCCTCTAATATCTTGGATTTCCTTCTGCAGTTCTTCCACCCATTGTGGCTCAGTGATCAAGTTTACGGATACCTCTCCAGAACTTCCCTACTGGGACTGTCACCCCCTGCTTTTGTTCACGTGTACATGTTTCGCTTCCTATTTCGCTCTCGCTTCCTCAAACTCAATGTAGACAAATCTGAACTCATCATCTTTCCTCCATCTCACAGATCTTCCTTACCCGACCTAGCTATGACAATTAATTACATCACACTTTCCCCAGTACCAGAAGTCCACTGCCTCGGAGTAACCTTTGACTCTGCCCTGTCTTTCAAACCGCACATCCAAGCTCTTTCTACCTCCTGTCGCCTCCAGCTCAAAAATATTTCCAGAATCCGTCCTTTCCTCAACCCTCAATCTACTAAAATGCTTGTGCATGCTCTCATCATCTCCCGCCTCAACTACTGCAACATCCTTTTCTGTGGTCTCCCTGCTAACACCCTCGCTCCTCTCCAGTCCATCCTTAACTCTGCCGCCTGACTAATTCATCTCTCTCCTCGCTACTCCTCCGCTTCTCCCCTCTGCAAATCTCTTCACTGGCTCCCATTCCCTCAGCGTATCCCGTTCAAATTACTAATACTGAACTACAAGGCAATCTATAACCTGTCTCCCCCATATGTCTCTGAACTAATCTCCCGATACCTTCCCTCACGTAATCTCCGGTCCTCCCAAGACCTCCTTCTCTCCTCCACACTTATCCGCTCCTCACCTAACAGCCTCCAAGACTTCTCCCGAATAGCCCCTATTCTCTGGAATTCTTTGCCCAAACAAGTCCGACTATCAACCACATTTGGATCCTTCAGACGGAACCTGAAAACCCACCTCTTCAAGAAAGCCTACAGCCTGCAATGACCCCGCTACCTCCTTCTCTCTCACCACTACCGGTGATATCACCTCAACCTACACCGGAACTGCTGCAACCCACCAACCTACTGTCTCCTTCCCCACCATCCTGTAGCATGTAAGCCCGAAAGGGCAGGGTCCTCTCTCCCCTCTGTATCAGTCTGTCATTGTTAGTTTGTTTACTGTAAGTGATATCTGTAATTTGTACAGTGGGGAAAAAAAGTATTTAGTCAGTCAGCAATAGTGCAAGTTCCACCACTTAAAAAGATGAGAGGCGTCTGTAATTTACATCATAGGTAGACCTCAACTATGGGAGACAAACTGAGAAAAATCCAGAAAATCACATTGTCTGTTTTTTTTCATTTTATTTGCATATTATGGTGGAAAATAAGTATTTGGTCAGAAACAAGCAATCAAGATTTCTGGCTCTCACAGACCTGTAACTTCTTCTCTAAGAGTCTCCTCTTTCCTCCACTCATTACCTGTAGTAATGGCACCTGTTTAAACTTGTTATCAGTATAAAAAGACACCTGTGCACACCCTCAAACAGTCTGACTCCAAACTCCACTATGGTGAAGACCAAAGAGCTGTCAAAGGACACCAGAAACAAAATTGTAGCCCTGCACCAGGCTGGGAAGACTGAATCTGCAATAGCCAACCAGCTTGGAGTAAAGAAATCAACTGTGGGAGCAATAATTAGAAAATGGAAGACATACAAGACCACTGATAATCTCCCTCGATCTGGTGCTCCACGCAAAATCCCACCCCGTGGGGTCAGAATGATCACAAGAACGGTGAGCAAAAATCCCAGAACCACGCGGGGGGACCTAGTGAATGAACTGCAGAGAGCTGGGACCAATGTAACAAGGCCTACCATAAGTAACACACTACGCCACCATGGACTCAGATCCTGCAGTGCCAGACGTGTCCCACTGCTTAAGCCTGTACATGTCCGGGCCCGTCTGAAGTTTGCTAGAGAGCATTTGGATGATCCAGAGGAGTTTTGGGAGAATGTCCTATGGTCTGATGAAACCAAACTGGAACTGTTTGGTAGAAACACAACTTGTCGTGTTTGGAGGAAAAAGAATACTGAGTTGCATCCATCAAACACCATACGTACTGTAAAGCATGGTGGTGGAAACATCATGCTTTGGGGCTGTTTCTCTGCAAAGGGGCCAGGACGACTGATCCGGGTACATGAAAGAATGAATGGGGCCATGTATCGTGAGATTTTGAGTGCAAACCTCCTTCCATCAGCAAGGGCATTGAAGATGAAACGTGGCTGGGTCTTTCAACATGACAATGATCCAAAGCACACCGCCAGGGCAACGAAGGAGTGGCTTCGTAAGAAGCATTTCAAGGTCCTGGAGTGGCCTAGCCAGTCTCCAGATCTCAACCCTATAGAAAACCTTTGGAGGGAGTTGAAAGTCCGTGTTGCCAAGCGAAAAGCCAAAAACATCACTGCTCTAGAGGAGATCTGCATGGAGGAATGGGCCAACATACCAACAACAGTGTGTGGCAACCTTGTGAAGACTTACAGAAAACGTTTGACCTCTGTCATTGCCAACAAAGGATATATCACAAAGTATTGAGATGAAATTTTGTTTCTGACCAAATACTTATTTTCCATCATAATATGCAAATAAAATGAAAAAAAAACAGACAATGTGATTTTCTGGATTTTTTTTTCTCCGTTTGTCTCCCATAGTTGAGGTCTACCTATGATGTAAATTACAGACGCCTCTCATCTTTTTAAGTGGTGGAACTTGCACTATTGCTGACTGACTAAATACTTTTTTTCCCCACTGTATGTAACCCCTTCTCATGTACAGCACCATGGAATCAATGGTGCTATATAAATAAATAATAATAATAATATTTCAGAAAATGAGAGCCTGTTTTGTCAGTGCGTCTCGCAAGCCTGTCACCAATTGGTCTTGCAGCAGTAGGTCAGTAGGGCCTATGCCTATCCTGTCTTTCTTAGTGATAGTATTTAACTCCTGGAGGGCATTCATGTACTGAGTCACAGTGTCACGGTCATGCGTGGCTGGACACAGCGCCTCCAGCAGGCCGGATTTAGATGACAGGCGTGACCCTCGATACACAGCCTCCAGTTGGGCGAATTTAAATAATAAAATGTGCAGCTGGATACGCCGCCTCCAACAGGCGAATTTTGGAAATACACATATGTCTGGAAACCCCGCCTCCAGTAAGGCGAATTTAAACAATAAAAGGGAAATAAAACAATAAAAGGGAAAACCTGGGTAACAATAACAATGGTGGCCCTGCGATAGGGAACGGGGAAGTGGAGACCTCCTGCACTCCCCTGAGTCATTGTCTCTACACTCCTAACGTTCCCTAGGCCGGTTCTGCACCGGGCACCGCTCAGGATACCTTTAAACCCTAGCTCGCCCTCCACTTACCCCTTTCTAGGGTAATGGCCGGTGCGGAAACTAATCCCATCACTGCACTAAACACACATAAGGAAAAGAGACAAAACAGGGAAGCACCACTTAGCTTTGCTCTGTTGCTTACGCTCCCAGTAACAGAGCCCACCACCTGCATGCATCTTTTCCGCCAATCGGATGCAACACCATAGTGCAGCCTTGGAGCAAACAGAGTCCACCACCTGCATGCAGCTGTCCAGAAACAGAGGCCAGCATATGAGTCCAGCTTTCCAGCACAAGAGTCCAGCATCTTGAGTCCAGCTTTCCAGCAACCGAGTCCAGCATCATCAGTGCAGCTCTACACCATAGCTGCCACTCCACCAAGCCATGCAAGAACTCCTTGCTGACACCATAGCTGCAACTCCACCAAGCCATGCCAGCCCTCCTCACAGACACCATAGCTGCCACTCCAGGACTCTCAATGAGCTGCCCGGGACTCTCCTTCAGCTCCATCCTTCACCCAGGCTTGTGTGTAACTGAGGACTATCACCAACAATCAGTGAGAGCACATGACACACCTTTAAAGTAAGCCAGAGGAATCACACCTGCTTAATTATCATGTGACACTTACCACCACCGGGGGCAAACTGAAACTACAAAAGTGCAATGACCCTAATGGCCACCGGGGTTAAAACTAAGAAAAATGGCACACACTTGTGAATTCTGATGCAGAAAGGTGATTTTAATAGAGTACAGTACATACATACAGACGTTTCGGTATCCGCCGCGTCTTGCTGCCACTACTCCTTCACGAGAGATGGCTTCCTGTGCCTCCTCACCTATCGGTTCTTCTCTATTCATGCCCACTTATCCTGAGCAGTACAACCTTTGTACATTGATGAAGGTCATAGACCGAAACGTCTGTATGTATGTACTGTACTCTATTAAAATCACCTTTCTGCATCAGAATTCACAAGTGTGTGCCAAGTTTCTGTATATTACAAGTCACGGATTGGGATCCTACTTGTGCACCACCAAATACTATAGGGTTGTGCCAATGGTTCTATTCTCCAAAACTAAGAAAAAGACACCACTGTGTAATAACCCTTAATGGCCTCCGGGGGCAAAACCAACCCTGAGCAAACAGCTCACAGTAAAAAAAGGTTACTTGTGCATTTTCTCTGTCATATCCAACCTGGATCATGACACACAGTCTCCGCCTCCCTTTGCATACGGCTAAATAAAAGCATCCTCAACTCCCCTACACCCGTGGGGTCTCCATGGGTCTCCTCCAACATTTGAAGCACCTTGTTAAAGGTGTCTCACTCTCTGAGGGGTCATAGCATAACCGAATCTCTGGCTTCCCCATCTAAAGCCATCATGGCCACTTCAGCTTCCAATGCAGGGGTCATGGGGTGCATCCTCATTATCTCCCTAATGCATTCAGTCCAGATCCATAACATAGTGTTAGTCCCTGTAAACTTAGGGAGATTGTTCAACATTACCCCCAGAGAAATGCTGGACCTATGGCCAAGCCCAACTGCTTGATATGCCGCCACCGCCTTAGACTGCATTCTGCCGACTACACCAAGTGTAGAGCAAGAGTTAACGGGTTTATTACAGGGGATACTCCACGCACGGAGAGTATACAGGGGTATAAAGGATAATGCTCAGTATAGTAATGTAAGGAGAAATAATGTTTATATAACAGGTGAACTTATCAGTCTGATGTTTCCGGATGATGAAGGCTTGAAATCCCACAGTGGTGCCGCAAGTGACGAATGAAGTCTCTGGCCTGGTCCTGAAGGAAAGTGAGCCACTGTCTCCTGATGGCAGTGACTTATCCTGGCTTCCCTAGGCGCAGCCTTGCGGTATCGGGCACAAGCACATGATGCAGAGTAATCTGTGGCACCGCCAAAGAACGTCTAGGTTCGAAGGAGGGGGCCGGGATTCTGCTATCTGGCTCTGCACGTTCCTCCCGGTCAGTACTAAATAGCACGCCAGCAATTGTCAGTGGGATGGCACGGGATGTCTTATCCGTATCAAAGGTGAGAGGGCAGACAGACATAAGTTGCTCACAGACAGAAGGCGCATGAGCTAGTGCTATGCAGCACTGTCCTGTACTCTGGCATCTCTAGGCAGAGAGTGAATCAACCTTCTGCTGCTGCGCACTGTTTTCCCGCCGAGAGCCCTGCACTGGTGCGAATCGTCCCTTTTAAGTGTGACCCGCCCTCTACAGTCAAGTGCAAAGGTCTGTTCTGGTCAGAAAGCTTTCCCCCTGGCAACGGTGGCAACAGCCCGAAAAGTTCCTGCCCTGACATTAGAGAGGTATCACTGGCCCGGTCCATCTCCCTTCATATCCATAGCCGCCCAGCTCTAATAACCCTCTGATATAGGTGGGGGGACAGCCTCACATTATCACATACTTCCCTGGAGCCTATCGTGTTCATATCATTTAGCTACAGCCAGTTTATTCAGGGGGCGGTCTACATGTAAACAGGCAGGGCAGGTAGGTTCACAGTATCACGCATAAGTTATAATCTATAGAAAAAAGTCACAGATGCGGCACTTTCGACGCATGTTCTGCCGGTGGCGCTATGAACATTGGCCTCAGCACCTTGGACGTGTCTGCAATAACTTCAACAATTAAGCTCTACCAGACCCCACAAGTGATCTGGGCACAGGAGACTGACATCTGATGCCCAGGGATACAGCGTCCTTAAACGGTCCATCTGTAAACGAGACAGAGCGTCCGCTATATCATTATCTAGGCTTGGGACATGCTGAGCCGTGAACCATATGGTCAAATGAAGACAAAGTAACACCGAATATCATAACAATGCTAGAACTGGCAATGAAGAACTGCTTAGTGAGTTAATTGCATACACAACAGCACTATTATCCAACCACAAGCAAATCCTCTTATTAGCAAAAACCGAAACCTAGATTTCAACAGCCACTATTATGGAGAAAAGCTTCAGAAAAATCATATTAGTCATTAAACTGGGGTTACGCCACTCCAGTGGCCATGACGCTTGGCGCCACTCATTGCCCACGATAGCCCCTAAACCGACACTGCTAGCAGCATCCGTCATCAGCTGTATATAGACATTGGACTCTTCTTCCTCCTCACAAATGACTCTACCGTTAACAGATAAGAAATTCTGACAAAGTAACAAGTTGTCACGTGTAGCTCTTGTAATTCTAATAAAATGATACGGCTTCTGAATACCACACTTCACCAGTGACAGGCGTCTAGAAAAAAACACGCCCCATGGATGTTATGTGACATGTGAAAACCAACAGGCTCAACAGTAACTGCCTAAGCCTAACCTTCCTAGTAGAAATCACTTGATCAATAAGCAATACCAATCTCTGCAATTTCTCATCTGGGAGGCAAAAAAACATCCATCGTGTCAAGCTTAATACCCAAAATTGAGAGCTTAGTTTTTTGGCCTTCAATTTTATCCTCTGCTATAGGAACACCAATATGACCCATCAACCACCTGAAGACATGCAACAAGGAAGCGCACGTGCTATCATTACTAGGGCCAATAAAAAGAATATTGTCCAAGTAATGAACAGCAGCCAGCAAACCCGACTCAAACCTCACCATTCATTCCAAAAAAAGGTGCAAAAACCTGAAAACATTAACACAAAATTGAACAGCCCATCGGCAGGCACATGTCAACAAAAAAGAAACCGTCTAACCGACAACACAACAAATGATAACACAAAGGATGCAAAGGTAACAAGCAAAAAGCAAATTCAATATTCGATTTGGCAAGTGTGGGAGGAACGGCCCCTGTCGAGTGTCCGGGCCAGAACCAAAGGAACCGTCATCTGGGTTCCGGGGGAAACTGTCCCCGGGGGACAGAATTCGGGGACGGACCATTCTGACAGACAAATGGACTGGGGGAGGGACCAGTATAAAGGAGGCGGGGAATTCCCCGGACGATGAGTCAGCAGACCGGGACAGAGACTGCAGGAGAGCGTGGGAGCGACTGGAAGCTAGAGCAACCCACCAGTGCCAGAGTGGACGCTCACCGAGGACTCCAGAGGGACGGTGCCAAGGCGACCGGCTGAGACTTGCTGCCCCGCTCCAGCCCGCGGCCGCTGCCGCCTTCCCTCAGCCTGCGGCTGTGGCCTGTTCCCTGCCACCCGCCGCCACCCCACTCTCGCCCGTGGCCACGGCAGGTACCGTGCCGTCGGTGACCACCACTGCCCCACTCCGGTCCACAGCAGGGGCCGGGCCTCTGCTGACTGCGGACTCCCCGTCGCAGCCGCTAGCTGCGCAGGTGGCCTGTCATTCGCCACCACCCATCGCTACCGCTTGCCCCAGGCCGGGGCCTGCGGCCCACCCATCCAAGGACTCCGCTGGGGCCTGTGGGCCTCCAGTGTCACCAGCGCGCCGGAGGGCGCGAAGACTCCGTCAACACCTCAGCAACTGGGCCCAGCAACTACTACGCCAAAAGACCACCAACCCGAACGGCGAGGGACATCTGGACAGCTAAGTTGACTTTACAATTAAGGACCCATAGTCGGCCACACCGCGGCCCTATAGTGACCGGCTGTTGCCGGAAGTAGTCGTGTTCTACCTATTTGTGTTTGCTTGTCTATAGCCCCTGCAAGGGCAACCCGTGTTACCCCTGTTGGCGATCAGGCCAAGACTGAGGAAAGTTCCCTCTAGTCTTATAAACGCTATTATAGAAAGCACCAAATTGTCTCGCGACTCGTCACTGCATCCTGTGTACCTGCAATTACCACATTTGGCGTAGTCGGCAGGATGCAGTCTCCGAGCGCAGACGGCGGTGCACCTGATCAGAGTGAGGCTGCGAGCAGGGTGGATGACGGGGGTCCACGCTCCAGCATCTCCCTGGGGGCTATGCTGAGTAACCTGCCCCAGTTTTCTGGCTCCGATACGCTGTTGTGGAGCTGGACAGAACGTATGCGGGGCCTTTTCCACATGCACCCCTTGACCCCCGATTTAGAGGCTGAGGTGGCCCTTATGGTGCTAGATAGGGAGGCCCGGAAGTCGGTAATGTTGAGACACCCGGGGCGTCGTAACACCTTCGCCAGGGTCCTACAGATCCTGGAAGAGACCCACGGGGATCCAACAGAAGAGGGAGAGTTGAGAACTCGGTTGTTCAGTCGGATGCAGGGGGAGGGGGAGACCATCACCCAATATATGAACGCCCTCCAGGAGCTACACACCGCCATAGAAAGGAAGGACGGAATAGGGGTAGGGCCCATCGACATTACCCTGCGTGTCCTGCTAGTGACTGGACTCCGGGACCCGCTAATTAAGCAGGCATTGCGGGAACAAGTCTAAGTGAACCCACGTTTAGCCTTTCCCGAAGTGGGGAGTCAGGCCCGGGTGCGAGAGCAAGAGCAGGAGATGACGGCTCCTGTGGGAAAGGCCCGGAGCATGGAGGCCTCCGTAAGCGTTGTCAAAGAACATCAATGGATTGAGGAAATGAGACAAGAACTGAAGAGTATCCGGGCGAGCTGGCCGAAGTGAAGAAAAGAGCGGAGCCCGCGCCCGGCCGACCTGACTACAACTCCGGGCCCTGGGGGCCTCGCAGTACCCGGGGTGGCCGAGCCTCACCGCCCCGGTGCTATGAGTGTGGAGAACTGGGCCACTTCGCATGAGAGTGTCCGTGGCATGGGAGATACCCACCCTGACGGGCATTAAACTAGAGGGCTCCAAGCATGGGGGACGCCGCTCAGAGCCAGAAGCCACAATGAGGGGAGGTGGAAGTCCCGAAGAACTGGTTGCTAAGTGCCCAATAGTATGGGCCGAAGTTGAGGGTCATGCTGTGCGGTGCCTAGTGGATACGGGGTCGCAGGTGACGACCATGCTGGCAACGTACTTCCAGCAGCATACTTCCGGCAGCATTTCCCAGAAGCAGCAAGGCCCCAGTGGGGACCTATGATATGACTAGTGGCCGCAAACCAACTGCCGGCACCTGTCGCTGGGGTGGTGTGGCTTCAGATGACAATGTGTGGTAAATCCCTCGGTCGCCGGGTAGTGGTCCTGACTCAAGGAGAGACTAACGACCGTCATCTGATCATCTTGGGCATGAATGTACTGCGGGAGTTCGGCAATCTACTCCTCAACGATTCCACGCAGGAGACCCTAAGTCGGTGGGGTTCTCACACGGCCCAGGGGCAGGTCTTCCAGTGGTTGGTGCGGGAGGCACGAGTGCTCCAGGAGTGTCAGGAGGGCGAGGCGCTGGGCAAGGTCATCGCGCCAGCGGCCCCCCTGCTCGTGCTTCCTCTGGGGCAGACAGTGGTGGCTCTGCCGATCCGCGCCCCAATACCACTGGGGGGCGTGGAGGTGCAGGTGGAACCATGTTACTCAGAGCACCTGCACCCTGGCATCCTGGTGGCCTGCTCCCTGGCCACAGTGCGGGAGGGGACCGTCTTGGTACGTTGTGTTAACCTGGAAGACCAGGATATCACCCTGAAGCCCCGGGCAAAATGGCCAAACTAGTAAGGCCATTGGAGGAGCTGCTGCCGGACCCCGCAGTCCAGTTGCGGGTGCAACCCGAAGATCCCTGGGCAGTAACGGTACGAACCCAACAGGTTGCCGCGTCCGTGGCCCAAGAAAAAGGTCGAGTCATTCTGGAGAGAATGCGGGCTGAACTTTCCGGCCTAGCGCCAGCCCAGCTTCTCCAAGTAGAGACACTCCTTGGGCAATATTACAGTGTCTTCGCCAGCCATGAGGACGACTTCGGATGTACCACGGCCATCACGCATGGGATCCCCACGGCAGGAGAGGCCCCCATCTGGGAGCGGTATCGGCAAATACCACCGCAGCTATATCAGGAAGTGAAAACTCTGTTAGCCCAAATGCTCCGGAAGGGGGTCATACGAGAAAGCCAAAGCCCTTGGGCGGCCCCTATTGTCCTGGTTTGGAAGAAAGATGGCACTCTCCGTTTTTGCATGGATTACCGGAAGTTGAACGCCTGCACCATCAAGGATTCGTATCCACTGCCCCGCATAGATGAGTCTCTGTCCGCCCTGGGGAACGCAACGCACTTTTCGACCCTTGATCTGGCCAGCGGGTACTGGCAAGTACCAATGTCGGAGGAAGACAGAGCTAAGACGGCATTCATCCTTCCCATGGGACTGTTCCAGTTCAATCGGATGCCGTTTGGGCTGGCCAACGCCCCCGGAACTTTCCAGTGGTTCATGGAGCGTGGTGTCTAGGAGACCTCCACTTTGAAGCCACGTTGATATACCTGGATGATATCATTATCTATTCCGCCATGTTCGAGGATCACATGAGGCGGTTGGGGCAGGTGCTCGGCCGGCTGCAGAAGTACGGGTTAAAGGTAAAGCCCCAGAAATGCCACCTGTTCCGCACCCAGATCGAGTACCTGGGGCATACCGTCTCGGCAGAGGGCGTTCGACCATCCCTGGAAAAGGTCGCTGCCATCCAGGGGTGGCCTACCCCCGAGACGGTAAAGGACGTGCGGGCCTTCTTGGGGCTGGCCGGCTACTACCGTCGGTTCGTAAATAATTTTGCACGCCGAACCCAAGCCCTGCAGGACCTGCTGAAGGGGGCTCCCGCCGGGGCGAATGGACGGAAGATCCAGTGGCAGCAATCGCAAGAGGATGCGTTTCAAGACCTCAAAGCTGCTCTCTCGGATGCCCCTGTACTGGCATATGTGGATTTTTCGCTACCATTCATCCTGCATACCGACGGGAGCCTCCAGGGACTAGGAGCTGTGTTGTCACAGGTGCAGGATGGCCGGGAGAAAGTGATCGCCTACGGTAGCCGGTCGCTGCATGACTCAGAACGCAACCCGGACAATTACAGCTCCTTTAAGCTTGAGCTCCTCGCGGTAGTGTGGGCAATGACAGAGCGATTCACAGAGTATCTGGCGGGCTCCGAAGTAGTACTGCGGACCGATAACAAACCGATAGCCCATTTGGAGAATGCCAAACTGGGGGCCTTCGAGCAGCGGTGGTTGGCTCAGATGGCTAAATTCAATTATAAAATCATCTACAAACGGGGAGTTGAGAACGTGCACGCTGACAATACAACACACCACCCCAGGGAGGAACCGAGATGACTAATTAGAAGCAGATGAGACGCCGTTCGCCCTCACCACCGCCACGCTTACAGTCAACGCGCAAGAAGTGCCTCATCCGGGACTCCTAGGAGGGATGCTGGGAAACCCCGTGACAACTGGATCCAGCAGCAACAAGAAGATACAGAAATTGGACTCCTGCGCTGATGGGTGGCAACCGGTCAATTAAACAAGGGCTCGCAGTGACAGAATTTGACCCAAGAAATGTTGCTGATGCTGCGCCAGTGGGAAAAGCTAGTCATCAAAAAGGGACTTTTATATCCAAAAGCCATGTCACAAACCATGTCAGCTACGATATGGCAGGTGATCATGCCCGGAGCCCATCTCAACCAACTGGCCCGGGAGGCCCATGAAAAAGGGGCTCACTTTGGTGCGCAAAAGACTTTACAATGTTTGCAGCAGATGGTGTACCACCCACGCTTGCACGCTGCCGTAGAAGAAGCTTGTCGAACCTGCTGCCCCATACGAACTCGCTAAACCCCCTGCGCAGCGAGCCCCGGTGCAAACGATTGTAACATCAGCCCCTCTAGAGCTTCTTACAGTGGATTATCTGCCCATAGGTCATGCCTATCAGGGGTATGAACATTGTCTCGTTATGGTGGACCATTTCACCAAGTTCGCCGTGGTCACCCCCACCCGAGACCAAACAGCGGAGTCGGCCACTTATGCGATTTGTAAGAACTTTATTCAAGTGTACGGCTGTCCACAACGAATACATTCGGATCAAGGAGCGTGCTTCCTAGGAAAAGTCATGGAAGAGCTACACCATCTTTACGGCATTGATCAATCGCGGACTACGCCATACCACCCGCAGGGGAACGGAGCCTGCGAGCGATTCAATCGTACACTAATCCAAATGCTGCGCACCCTGGAGAGCGACCACAAGGCCCGCTGGCCTGAATATGTCCCCGAGCTAGTGTGGGTATATAACAATTGGGTGCATCGAGTGACTGGTTACACCCCTTACTCATTGCTGTTTGGACGAGAAGGCAAAGGAATTACTGAGGTGGAATTGAACCCGGAGGAACCACAACCCTGGACCGGGGTATCCTTGTGGGTCTGAAACCACTGACAGCGGCTGCAGACCCTCCACCATATCGTCCACATGAAGCTCCAAGATCTAGAACACCAAGGGGGAGCACTGCCCCCACCCATTGACTTTCAAGCTGGGGATCGGGTACTCGTACTTGATCAACGCACCCAAAACAAGTTAGAACCCCAGTGGGAGGCGAACCCGTACCGAGTGTTGTGCCGAATAAGCCCCGACGAGCCTGTGTACGAAATACAATTTGAAGGAAACTACACGCCTCTCACTCGGGTTGTACACCGTAACATGTTACGACCATGTATGTCTACCGATCCCCCACGGCCCGAACCAACACCCCAGGTCCCTGACCCCCTGCCTATGGTCTGGGACCTGGATGACGAAGAGGACTTCCCCGTCACATCTGCGGGGTGCCCCAGTAGTGGCACTACAGTAGACCCGGAAATCCCACCAGAACCAACTAGTCGACCACCCTCCACCACCCCAGAAGACTCCACTACACCCGAGCTTCGACGTTCCGAGCGGTCAACAGCTGGGAAACCCCCTGAACATTATGAACAGGATCAGTTTGTATGGCGACAAGGACTGTCGTCTCAAAAGACTAACCCAAGTCTACAAAAACCCTCACCCGAGGACTGGAGAGCATACAGGGCGGGGGAGTGTGGGAGGAACGGCCCCTGTCGAGTGTCCGGGCCGGAACCAAAGGTGCCGTCATCTGGGTTCCGGGGGAAACTGTCCCCGGTGGACAGAATTCGGGGATGGACCGTTCTGACAGACAGATGGGCTGGGGGAGGGACCAGTATAAAGGAGGCAGGGAATTCCCCATACGATGAGTCAGCAGACCGGGACAGAGACTGCAGGAGAGCGTGGGAGCGACTGGAAGCTAGAGCAACCCACCAGTGCCAGAGAGGATGCTCACCGAGGACTCCAGAGGGATGGTGCCAAGGTGACCGGCCGAGACTTGCTGCCCCGTTCCAGCCTGCGGCCACTGTGGCCTCAGTTTAACCCGCGCCCGCTGCCGCCTCTTCTCAGCCCGTGGCTGTAGCCTACCCGCAGTCACCTGCAGCCGCCACCTCCCCTCAGCCTGCGGCTGTGGCCTGTTCCCTGCCACCCGCTCCACTTTCGCCCGTGGCCGCGGCAGGTACCGTGCCGTCGGCAACCACTACTGCCCCGCTCCAGTCCGCAGCAGGGGCCGGGCCTCTGCTGACCGCGGACTCCCCGTCGCAGCTGCTAGCTGCGCAGGTGGCCTGTCATTCACCACCACCCATCACTACCGCTTGCCCCAGGCCGGGGCCTGCGGCCCACCCGTCCAAGGACTCCGCTGGGGCCTCCAGTGTCACCAGCGCGCCGGAGGTTACAAAGACTCCATCAATGCCTCAGCAACTGGGCCCAGCAACTACTACGCCGAAAGACCACCAACCTGAACGGCGAGGGACGTCTGGACAGCTAAGTTGACTTTATAATTAAGGACCCATAGTCAGCCATACCGCGGCCCTATAGTGCCCGGCTACTGCCGGAAGTAGTCGGGTTCTACCTATTTGTGTTTGCTTGTCTATAGCCCCTGCGAGGGCAACCCGTGTTACCCCTCTAGTCTTATAAACGTTATTTTAGAAAGCACCAAATTGTCTCGCGACTTGTCACTGCATCCTGCGTACCTGCAATTACCACACAAGCAATGCCCCCTTTCCAATGCCGATGGACCCACTGAACAGCTACGTTAAAAGAGGTATCGGATACTGTAGTATATTCTTTCAGTATCCCGTAGTTGACTGAATCCTTAGATAGATAAGATAAATGCTGTATAAGCCAAAACTTCCTTTGTTCTTTTTTGGGGACGAAGCCAAGAGGGCATACCTCTAAATTCATGAATGGTGGATCCAAAAAGGGACCAGCCATTTGTGATGACGATGCCTCTTTCAACCTACCTCCGGCCGCTCGTTAACAGATTTTAAACTATCCAACAATTGCAAAACTACCAAATGCTTGAAAGGTAGCCAAAAACAAAAGTAAAAACCTTCAACTAGAAAGTTTGCCTCCTCTGTCCTGGGATACTCGAATAGGAAATGCTGCATCATGCTGATGTGCACCAGCGTTCTCTTCCCCACCGGGCAATGCAATTTTTTCGTGCTGTCTATTATGCCTGAATGCCTGAAATGACAGAAGGCCATATGATCCCCGCCACTGACTGTACATTCGTGGCGGAATATATATGTGGTAAGGAATCTACAAAGGCCTTTGATAAAGAGCCAGTAGGTTCCGGTGGGTCTCTGAGCTGTTGCGAAGGCTGTTAATGCCACCAAGAATGCTCCTGCCTGAAAAGTAGTCCATGCTGGGTTTTTTTTTTGGGACAACATTAATTGAATGCAAACGTCAGTTGCCTTGGCCACCTAAGCAACCAATGGCGACAAAGCCAGCCAACCCCGGAACTCCTCATTGTTGCACTACAAGCTGAACCCCCGTGCAGCTTGTGGGCACTATATACGTATCCAGATACACAAAGAGTTCAGAACACTTTTCAGAAAAATGCTGACAAAAGATAAAAGCCAAAGTAGAAAAACACTGTGTCCAGTTCCTAAAAATTTTTGTTACCGTAGCCTTCTTTTCTGAATTACGTTCAAAGTTTCTCTCTTTATCAATGGTCAAATGATCCACCGGAACAAGAGACCAAATATTCACAAACTCGTGACGGATAATTTTCTCCCTCATTTCCGTAGACATGTGAGTGTTGAGCGATGCAACCCCACAGGTGTTTCAGCTGTGTCGATGAAAACCTCGGGCCGTGGTGGCGATGCTGGTGTCGCAGGATGTGAAGTGGCAAACAAAGGGCTTTAATGGGAATATGAGGACAGCCGCCTATCCCCTGGGCCATTGTGGTGGACATCATGATGGCTTCGACTCCTTCAAGATCCTTCGTGTTGATGATGGGGAGATGAATCTTTGGATGACAAATAAGTAGCTCCAGTAGCTTTGACAAATGCTGTTGGAGCGCCCTCTTGATGTGAATCTTATGGGACTTGCATGACGACTGCAACCATGGTGACCACGATGCCATCTCTGCTTGGGGAATGGCCTCTTACACCATCTGAAACAAAAATGAGAGTGAACAAACCAGCTCAGAACCAGAACCACCAGTGCCCTTCCTTGCATAAAAACACAACCAGAGCCGCACCACCACTGAAAGTAGATGCCAGAGCCTGTTAACTCACAGAGCTCGGCCAAAAGGGCGCACAGTGTACAGCCACAGAACTCTACCCCAAGAACACGGGGTTAGAGTCCTTCTAGGCCCACTGAACGCGCGGCGTCGCTGCCGCGAGCGCCGCTATAGACGCTGGCTGTGGAGAGCGTGCACTGAGGCGTGCCAAGTCCCTGGTGAGGCCAGATGCCTGACTCAACCTCAGACCTACCTACACCTAAGCCTGGGCGCTAGCAGGCTAGGCTGCACAACACATGCGTACCAAGGGTAGGGGTTTCTTAACGAGTTATTCACCAGAGACATTCATACGTGCATACATCACTCACTCCACATAGTCTGTAAATACAGTCTATACTAGCGCATGGGCGAGCAGCCATGCAGACCTTTTATAGCCACGGGCGTCCGGGACCTTCCTGGCTTCTCAGATGGGCCAATCCGAACACGAGCAGGACCTGATCATGTGACCCTCGATCTCCAATGGGAGATCACTCCATGGGCAGGCTCAGTGGCCCTACATGAGGACTTAGTCCCTGGAGAATCTTGCTGCTGAGCAGCATGCATTGTCATTTCTGTGCCAGAGGTAGCAGCAGTAAGCAAACCAACGGAGTTAGCCTGGCAGAGCGCCGGGACCGATGAATCTGCTGAGCAGGCTCCACTGCGGCCAAAGAAGAATGGGAGACCTCTGGGTGCAAGGCTCTGGATTCCTGCTGTGCAGTGGCAGGAACCCGACACCTAAGAAAGGGTATCCAATAATGCATGCCATATCTGCTCACGCAATCTCCCTGAGCCAGACTTGGATACCTTACCGGTACTCGTGCACCTGTTAACACTTTCTGCTTGAGGGTTTGCAGCAAATCTCCTGCTGTATGAGTATAGATCTACTGCACCTTTTTCATCTTCTTTATGTGTAGCTGCCTTTAGATCCTGCTCTGCCCTGCTGATCACTCACCTCCAAAACTATTATCACCATCACCGGCGGTGATGGGACCCGGGTCCATCATGCTTGCCCCTGGTTGTGTGCAGCTCTGCGAAGCCCCATCCCTTCCGGTGGCACCATGTGTCTCTTCCGGGTTGTGATGACTCTCCCACATGATGGCAGGGTGGACATTGTATCCCTTATGCTGGCTGGCCCGGATGTCATACTAGTTTGTGGCGTAAGACTCAGTGACAGACGACCCAGCTGGCTGATTCTGACTGCGGTCGGCCACGCTGGCCCTGTGACAACTGTGAGAGTTCCCATTGACCTTCCCTCTAAAACCTCTCCTCCAATCAGTGTCTTGCAGGTCTGCAGGGGACCCAAGTAGAAATTTTTAGCCCTCTGCTTTTAACCCCTCGCAGTCCTAGACACCTCTATTTGCTGTGGTGCCAATAAAGGGAAGAGCTGCTGCCTTGTGCACAGGAATCACTAGGTTTGTGTCTTGACAGATGAGCATGTTCCCACAATAGCTTAGAGTAGGTTTTTCAGTGTACAGTATGAGATGTAGTGATTGAGCCTAAACATCCTGGTCTAGCCTCCTGCATGAGTTAGTGTGGGGGAGGGGCAGTGCAGCTTAGTTTAGGTGTGTCACATTACATTGATATTACATCTTATATCCAGTTTAACATGCATGAAAAAATTGGTGAGAGGTCCTTTTTCAGTCTTAACTGAAAATCCGTGCCTGGATACAGTTATACCCAAGGTGATAGTCTCCATATGATTTCCTGTGGACTCCTTGGTTCACAATGTATTTTTTAATACTGAGTCTCTACTCTTTTAGTCTGTGGACCCCAATCCTTTACTCTAACCATGCAAAACTAAGAGACATTGCTACTGAATAACTGTATTTGGAATATTTTAAAGGTCATGTGCTGTATATATTACATTTTGAACTGTGGCATTTTGATTAGAAATATCTTAGCTTTGGACTGTGTAGCTTTCAAGAGCTTATAATGTGACTCTGTCTACTACCGTCTTTACTTCTAGACAGAATAAAAAGGCAAATTAAAACCATCTTGACTGAGCATATCATAAGTCGCGCTCCACATAATTCTCCATACCTATTCAATCCCTAGTGTGTTTTAATATGATAACCGCTATAGGTCACATATTGGTATACTCAGCTATTATCATGAATCAGGTAATTACCATAAAATTGCAAACGTATGTCAATGTCTTTACTGGAATTCAAAGAGAACTAGTCCCAAAAGAGAGTAAATCTCATGCAATAGCTATATTTCTGTTATGTGTTCATATTTTTGGTCAAGATCAAGGATAACAGCCGCTGTGGTCAAACAAATCACACCACTGTTACCAGTTTGTCACAGATGTGACCTAAGTGATCACCCAGATCCCACCGCTGCATCCAGTTGTCAAGGAAATGCAACTCCACAGTCTCCAATCGTCAGAACAATTGTGCAATTGAATGACAAGTCACGAATCCTGCTGAGAACTTTGGGGTATCTGGGATCAGAAGATCAGAGCGATTGGCAGATGGCAGGTCCTTTTTGGATTCCACTCAGCAATTAACTTGAGTGGAGCATATTGATTTTCATTTGGTGTGGAAAGGGTTAAGAGTTCCTGTGGTGTTCCAGTTACTGTTTGATTTCTCCCTGTTTTTCTCCCTCCCTACATTTCCTTACTTTACTAGTGAGACTAGTGTCTTGCTGCCCTACTCTCTGGTTAGAGCTAGCTCAGGGCCAGGGCTTAGGCACGTGATGACTCTCAGGGGGAAGGACCCGTCTAGAGATGTTAGGAAGCTTAGGGTGGAGTCTCAGACAAATTTTTAGTGGAGTCCCTTTTCACCTTTCCCTGTCTTCAAGGCTCCCTTTTACATTGTTTCCCTCTCATGCTCGGCTTTTCCTTGCTCGGGCATGACAACCAGTTATTGTGTAACTCACAGTGAACATATGATACAGTATATACACCGTCGATTCCAATGCATGGAACATATACCTTGGTACAGTCACTGCCAGCTCCACAATAACAAAGAGAACTGTACCATTACTAGCTGCCACCACCAAACGTTTATACAAACCAATTGAACACCCGTTACAGGTAGCGTATGGCTTCAGGGGTGTGACTTATAGAGTAAGAAGAACAACAGAGCTATGAAATTTTTTATATTAAAACCAAAAAGGTAGGCAGTGTTTATAAAAATACACAAAGATGTTACAAAATTGGAAACAAAAGAATACAATACATACAATTACATAACATAAAAAGAAATAATGAAATAAAATTGCTAAACCTGATGTTATGGAAATGACGCAGAGATTAGAGGAAGGAAGAGATCTGATTGGGAACATGGGTCACCCTCACAGCAAACTATAACTTCCAGAATGAACAATGACCCAAGCTGGCATCCTGTAGAATGTAAAATCTGTATTCCTCTTGATAGAGACATTGTGCATTAGATGTTGTTCTGTAGAGTCTCATTACAGAAGGATACAGATCACTTTTTATACGCACAGCTGTCCTCCAGACCATAATCCACAGGTCAGGGGGGAGGTGAGATAAGGTTAACTGTCAATGTGTATTTCATCAACCTGAATAGTTTGTTCTTCACTGTTTGCAGGTCAGCAAGCTACATGGACTTATACTATGGGTAATCAACATATTAGCAATTGATTGTTCAATGACCCTGCATCCCTGTCCTCCAAAGATAGCAACACAATAAGCTGTAGGATCTGATATAATAGGTAAACAGCAGCATTCAACAATTCACAAACATCAATTCAAAAGTCAATGTTCAGACTCATATGAACAATACACAAGACCTACTGTATATAGAAAACAAATACCATAAATAATTTATATGAAAAAACTAAGAATACCAATTCTAATAATATAACTCAAAGTATACCAATTAAAATTTTTTTGGTACTTTATTAACAAATAAAATGATTACACAAGAAGGAAAAGAAAAAATGTTGCTACAAAAAAGATAAATAAAAATATATTTTATTGATTAAAAACAGAATTAAAATAAAAGCTCCAATAGCATGTGTAATGCAAGGGGCACGGAGCAACAGACAGGCAAAGTACAAACAGTTATAAATATAAATTGGCATTAAAAAAATATAAAATTAAAAATAAGTGAATTAACTATAGTGACTGCTAGAAAAAAAATGCAAAATAATAAATAAAAATAATATACAGTGGCAAAATATTAATAATACATTATTCAATATAAATACATGCTTTTATTAAAATGTGAACACAATTAATAGTGAATATCAAAAAGCATGATTCCATTTATTACAGGTATACCCAAAAATGGGTGCATTAATTGCCAGCAATATAATATGCCAAAGCAATATAGAAAAAACCACATACCAACCGGTCTGATGCTCCACTGCCCCCCCCCCACACCACTCCAACGTGCCGCTTCATCAGGGAGTGATGTGCTAGGGGTACAGTGGTAGATAAATAGGGTGAGGGACAGCTGAAATCAATAACAATCAGAGGTACCATATTATGTGATGCCACAGCTAACCCACACAGTCGCTGCCTTCACAAGTCAGTAACCGCGTAGCCGAATGTGAAGTGAGTCACAGTCTGTTAGGTGTCGGGTTTCTTCCTCTGCACAGGAGGAATTCCGAGCCTTGCCTTCTGCGGTCTTCCATTCAGTCCTGGCCACAAAGGAGCCTGCTCAGCAAAGACGTCGTTCCCAGCATCTTGCTCAAGCTAGTGCTGTCGGGTTGGTTCCTGCTGCCATCCCTGGTTCAGCTATAGCAGCCTGCACTAGCCAGCGGCGAGCAGCTGCTGGGACTAAGTCCCTTTTTCGCTCCACTGAGCATGCCCGTGGCTCAACCTCCCATTGGAGTTCAGGGATCACATGCTCAGATTCTGTTCCTGTTCCGATTGGACCACGGAGAAGGTTCCGGAAGGTCGCCACTATAAAAGACTAAGATGGCTAGTTGTGTGTGTGATGAAGGATGCTTGTGAACCGCTAACTGACTCATTGAGACTCCCTCCCTCTGGTTATGCTTGTTTATAGGGTTATGGTATAGAGTCTGCACCAAGTAGTGGCACTGCCTAGCGCCGCAGTGCTCCCAGCTCCTCTCACATGTTAGCGCCAGAGTGTGCCAATCTGCACAAGGCACCACTGTAACACTTATACAACAGCATCCGTCAGTGCAGCGCTGTGCGCAGATAGTGCGCTTTCCAGCTCTAGCTTAGGCTGGTTAGTGGCGTCCGCCAGGGCGTCGCTGCATGCTGTTGGAGCACTTATCCCCAGTCACTTTGTCCAGGCATCGCAGTTGCGGTGCTGAACGCTAGTGGGTCTAAAAGGACTCTAACCCTGTGTCCTTGGGGCAGAGTCCTGTGTCTCTACACTAGCGCTCCCCCTGCCGAGTCCTGTGAAGTTAACAGGCTCTGGTATTTGTTCCAGAGGCTCTGTGAGCTAACAAAGTTCGCTCCTGTACACACCGGGTCAGTGGTTAACCCGCCGGTGTTCAGTTAGCACTCCGCCATTACCGAGCAGCAGGTTACCATCTCTGCATAGTGGACCCCGGGTTGCAATCGCACTTTCTTATATTTTAGATTTAGTGCAATCCGCAACCCTAACACAGTCAGCTAAGCAACAACCAGGCAAGCAATCTCGCAATGCGGCAGTCGCATGCGCAGTGCAGCATACAATACCTCCGCAGCCATCTTGAAAAGGGGAAAGTCATGCATATATAACCTACCAGGATAAGGGCACAATACATATCTATGCCAAACAAAGGAGATGTAATGGGCATATGTTTGGCATAGATATGTATTGTAGATGCCTTCATCCAGCATCACGGTATCCGGCAATTTGGGCAACTGTCATCTTCTATACCTCCTGATGATGGGGAAACGCGTCGGGGTGTATCTACTCATGATAAGACACTAATGTTTATGCCTCTAATATTTGATTCATGTTGGGTCCCTTGGCAATAGGTGGGACAGATATATTATGTGTTTCGATCAATGTTTTTTGGCTTGAGCTTGTCGTGATATGGATTTATTTGGTTATTATCCATATTTTCATTTTTTATTAAGTATGTCTACATAGAGTAACCCTATGGCATTTCTATTTTCTTCATCTCTTCACTATCGTGAAACCATAGTGCAGAGATGGACCATCAATGTAAATACATCATTGTAAATACACACCTGTATTTTGTATCTCCCCCACCTCATTGTAGATTGTAAGCTCTCACGAGCAGGGTCGTCTTATTTTGTCTTATTTTGCTTTAATTATTGTATTGTTAACGTTATTACTTATGACTTGTGTTTTGAAACTGTTAAACTGTAAAGCACTACGGAATATGTTGGCGCTATATAAATAAAGATTTATTATTATTATTATCTCTTCTATAGTGCCTACTATGCGAGGTTGTCACTATAAATCAATGACTTGGGATATTAGCCCAACCAGTATGCAATTTCTAGAACTTCTGGCCACCAGGAAGAATATAAAAAGTAACTCCTGATGCCAAATAATAATAGTGGCCCCATGCAAAGGTAATGCCCCCTCCTCCCTGAGTCCTCCAGCCTAACTTCACTCCCATGAAGAGAAGTGACATCCTTCTTCTGGCTGCAGATTCTATCCTGTCACAGGCAGTACATGGTACTGATGTTTAGGGCTGCCACTAGGAATTTCGGGGCCCCATACTGGCAACATTTTTGGGGCCCTTTGAGACTCCACCCAGGCTCTACCCCAACCCTACCTCCATCCCTCGAACTGTTCACAGTCCCACTGCTCTCTTGGAAAAACTCCACTTCTCACCAATCACACATTAACAGTTCCCATCACCAGATCACACATATAGCCAGCAGCTCTTGTTTTGGCCAAAAGATTTTTTAATCTGCCACCACGACAAGATAGATTCTTTTGGCCAGGCTCTACTCTACTCTAACCTGTTAAACATTTGTTAAAATTTGCAATATAATTTAGGTATATTTTTAAATACCACTGCACCATGACCAGGCACCATATTACCACCACATAGTGACCTATAATACCACATACAATGAACAAATACCACCATACCATTTCCAGACCACATATTACCACCACAGTGACCGAATAATATCACATACATGGGACAAATACCACCGCACCATGTCCACACCACATATTACCACCACATGGTGACCAATATTAGCACATACAAGGAACAAATACCAACACAACATGACCAGACCACATATTACCACCTCATAGTGACTGAATACAACAATACTGATCATTAAAAAAAAAAATACAATACTATCACCATAAGTGCCATTATACACAGGAGATTTGTACTTAGTAAGCAGTGTCTGTGTACAGGTAATACAGTGATCACCAGTGACAATATACACAGGAGCTCTGTATATAGTGTCAGTGAAAAGGAAATACAGTGATCACTGGTAACATTGTACACAGGACCTCTGTATATAGTATACAGTGTATAATGTAAGTGTACAAGTATCACACTGACTCACCAGTGATGTCTCTAGGTGAAGTCGACCTTTCTGCAACTTTTGACACTGTTGACCACTTAATAACTGGCGAAGAGCGGATGCGTCCAAGTACCGATTAGCCAGATGGATGAGCCTGGCTGCTGCATTAAGTATGGACTGGAGAGGGGAAAGTCAAGCAACGGGGAGGCCAATTAACAGAGCGCTGCAGTAGTCCAGTGGTTAGTGGATCAATGCAACAGTGAGGGGTTTTGTTGTTTCCATGGTGAGAAAAGGGCGGATTCTAGAGATGTTTTTTAGGTGTAAGGGGCAAGAGCGGACAAGAGTTTGTATATGGGATGTGAAGGAGAGATTGGTGTCAAACATAACACCCAGACAGCTTGCCTGCTGCCGGGGTGTTATTATGGTGCCACCCACGGAGAGGGAAATGTCAGATTTAGGGAGGTTAGTAGACGGCAGGAGCAGAAGTTCAGTTTTTGAGACGTTAAGTTTCAGATAGAGAGCGGACATGATGTTGGAGACTGCGGACAGTCACTGGCGTTGTCTAGTACCGCTGGGGTAAGGTCGGGGGATGACGTGTATAGTTGTGTGTCATCAGCATAAAGATAGTACTGAAAGCCAAATCTACTGATGGTCTGTCCATTAGGGCTGTGTAGAGAGAGAAGAGAAGGGGTCCAAGGACTGAGCTCTGAGATACCCCGACAGTGAGAGGAAGAGGAAATGACGTGGAGCCAACGAACAAAACACTGAAGGAGCGGCAGTGGCGTAGCATGGGGGGGCGGTCCGCCCCAGGCGGCACATGTGTGGGGGCAGTGTGGCAGCAGCAGCAGCAATTCCTCTCCTCTGTGGGAGAAGCGTGGAGGCACAGTGCAGCAGCAGCAGATTTTGGCGGTGAGGGCAGGTGGGTCACGGGGTGCCATGCTGGATCCACCCCTGGCTGCTGAGATCATCGGAGACATTCAGAGCAGCGGATCAAGTTCCCTGTCCTGTAATCGATTGCTGAGTGCCTGGAGCTGCCAACCTGTATTTATTAGCCGTGTGTCTGGGGAGTCTGCTGCCGCCTGCTTCATCCGTTTCTCTGGGTTTGACCAGCTGTCCCGGGCTAACCCCTGCCTGGCTCTGTGGAGTTCATGGAGGAAGTGGGAGCTGGATTAACCTCAGCTGCAGCACAACTGCCCTAGTGCCCATAGCAGCTGCAGAGCACCAGAGGCGGCCTGTCACCCTGCCCCTACCTGCCACTGCGCTGTCACCCTGCCCCGCCTGTCACAGCGCTGTCACCCTGCCTGTCACAGAACCAGTGCTGTCACCCTGCCTGTCACAGCACTGTCACCCTGCCTGCACAGCGCTGTCACCCTGCCTGTCACAGCGCTGTCATCCAGCTGTCACGCTGGCTGCACTGCACTGTCACCCTGCCTGTCATAGCATTGTCACCCTGCCCCTGTCTGTCACCCTGCCTGTCACAGCGCTGTCACTCTGCCCCTGTCTGTCGCTCTGCCAGTCACAGCGCTGTCACCCTGCCCTGGCTGTCACTGCACTGTCACTCTACCCCTGCCTGTCATCCTGGCTGTCACCCTGCCTGCACCGCACTGTCACCCTACCTGTCATAGCATTGTCACCCTGCCCCTGGCTGTCATAGTGCTGTCACCCTGCCTGGACTCATGGTTGTTATACCTGTCAGCCGCTTCTCTCCCTCCCTTACTGTCCTCCTTGTTTTGCCTATCTGCATGTCACCCCGCTGTCCAAATGCTTATCCTGCCTTATCTGCCTGTCACTCTTCTGTCCACCTGCTGAATTTTTTCTGCTACCTGCTTCTCTACTTTTCACTGAGCTGTTACCTGTCCTGCTGTTCACCTGTTTATCCTGATTCTGCGGCCGGCCCTACTACATTTCATCCAACCAATTACCAGTGCCTACCCTGTCTATCCTCCTGCCTGCTTGTTCTGACTGTCTGTCATTCTGCTGCTCACTTGCTTATCTTTGTTCTGTTATTTCTACTTTTACAATGTCAGTGCACAACATATCTGCCTGTTTGTCTGTAACTGGTGTCTGTCTGCCTGTTACTTGTACCTGTTTGTTTTTTTTTGTTTTTTTAATTCTGCTATTTGCTTTTCTACATTTCACTGGTGCCTGATTCTTTTCTGCCTGCCTGTCCTGCTGCTGTCCATCTGATAATCCTGCTTATTTTGCTGCTCGTTCTTCTACTGTTCATCCTGCCTGTCACCAGTGCGTGCTCCCCCATTTTCCTGCTTGTCATCAGTGCCTGCTCCCCCATTTGCCTGCCTTTCACCAGTGCCTGCCTGTCACCAGTGCCTGCCCCTATGTTAAGCTACACTTGTGTACATCTGGTGTTATATGCAGCCATTGTTAGTCAGTGACTGTAATAATGCTTCAGCACACATCAAGGTAGAGAGGGGGGAGTCTGTGTGTCTGAAATGTTGGGGTGCATAAACTTACTGGTGATGTATCTAGATCACAATCAGTCTTGACCACCATTTTTTTTTTTGTTCACACAGTAAGGGCTTGTTCAGACAGGCGTATAATTGGGCAGTGTGCTGTCTGTGTGCGCCATGGACCATACATGGGCTCTTCGGATGCTTCCGGATTATCAACGACCAAAGGGGCGGCAAATTTTTCGACTACGCCACTGAGGAGCAGTCGGAAAGATAGGAAGAGAACCAGGAGAGAGTGGTGTCCTTAATGCCTAGTGACTGAAGCCAGTTATCTAGAGCTCCGCTTGCAGAACACATTAAGTTAATTACTTAATTTTTTCCCAACTTCTACACTACACCAGATGAAGAGAAAAAGGCGACAGCGTCGCTCTGCACAGTAAAAGGACCGCTCCCCTATTTAAAACTGTATCCTCAAAAAAATAAAATAAATACATCACTGCAGTAATAATATCCCTTAATTAGCCGCTATGGTAATAATATCCCCCATCCTGGCCCCGTGTATCTCATTCCTGGCTCCAGCCTTATGCTTTCCCATCCTGCCCTCATGAGTATCCATTCTGCCTCATATGATCTCCTGCCCCATCTGTCCCATAATCCTGTCGCAAGATCCTGCCCCTTCTGTCTCCAATATATCCATCCTGCCCCATGATTCTGCACCATGTGTCTCCATCCTGCACCATGATCCTGCCTCATCTATCTCCATCCTGCCCCATGACCCTGCCCCATCTGTCTCCATCCTGCCCCATGACCCTGCCCCATCTATCTCCATCCTGCCCCATGACCCTGCCCCATCTATTTCCATCCTGCCCCATCTGTCTACATCCTGCCCCATATTCCTGCCCCATCTGTCTCCATCCTGCCCCATATTCCTGCCCCATTTGTCTCCCATCCTGCCCCATGTCTCCCATCTTGCCCGGTGTCTGCATTTTGCCCCATGTGTTTACATCCTGCCCCCATGTCTCCATTCTCCATGTGTTTACATCCTTACCCCATGTCTCCCCTCCTTCCCCTGTATCTCCCATCTTGCCCCCGTGTCTCCCATCCTGCCTCCATGTCTCCCATCCTGCCCCCATGTCTCCATCCTGCCTCATGTGTTTACATCCTACCCCCGTGTCTCCCATCCTGCCCCGTGTCTCCATTCTGCCCCATATGTTTACATCCTGCCCCCGTGTCTCCCATTCTCCCCCATGTCTTCCATCCTGCCCCGTGTCTGCATTCTGTCCCATGTCTCCCATCATGCCCCGGGCTTGCCGCTTTCAATAAAAATAATAATTAAAAAAAACACTTTCTCCTTACTTGGCCACAGTCCAGCACCGACATCCACCCCAGGCATTTCAAGCACGCACTCGCCTGCGAATGACAATGACGTCATATGCCGGCAACGTGCGTACTGATCTCAGCTGCCAGTCTCCGATTGGCTGGTGGCCTTTATCTATTGCCATGTGGGCCCGCATGGCAATAGAGTTTAACTGGACCTTCGTCTCAGACGCAGGTTCAGTTTCTGCACTGGCAGAATCCTGCCGCTAGGGCCTGGTGAGCAGAAGAGACAGGGCCTGATGCAGGCCCCCCTCTGTTCATTGGGCCCCATACGCCAGTCAGGGCAGTAATGCCCTGATGGCAGCCCTGGTGATGTCATTGTGCTGCTCGCATCCTCTGTGTGTTACTGGTGACATCTGGTAGGTTATAGTCTTAGATCAGCCTATGGCTTACCTGAATAAATGGCAGGGTATGGAACCTATGGCTTTCTGCTATGCCGCAGTCTTTAATATTATCTGTGTCCTAGTAGAAGGTGATGCAGACCTTATTTTCAGGCCACTGACAGTGATAAGCGTCCCCACAGTATATGAATTGGTAGACGTCCCGGGTTACCTCACCCCCTGCCACTGGTAAAAACAAAAAAGAAAACACACTCATCTGCAAACAGCTGTTTCAGAGTTCTTGCCCCTCATCAGTGCAGACCAGAGTACTGTTTGTGGGTCAAGGGGTGTAATATTTTTACTTGGGAAATGTCAATCTGGCATAAGGAGTAATATCAGCCAGGCAATGCTAAGTACCATATATAAGTCAAGACAGAGTTTCCATAATATGAATGTGAGTAAATGACCAGTAATTGTGAAATTGGAGGGGGGCTACAGTGAAGTACAGGCCGATGACCAATTACATTTATCTTCTTTCATTATTTTCTTCCTTTCATATTCATTCTCATTTTTTTTAAATCTCTTTATTTTTGGGGTTCTTTATGCTGCAAAATAAGAACAGTATTGGGTGTATTCATATACTGTATTAAGATAGTGGCTCACCATAGGAAATAGAATGCCTTGTAACAAAACAAATTATATTAAAAAATTGCTCTTTGCATGGTTTTTCCAGCTTTCCTTCAACATAATTGCACTGTACTGTTGCCAAGTGTTCCTACATGTTTAGTTTTCTTGCCATGTTTAGACTAGGGTCTAGAATTTTTTCCTCTGTAAAATCATTGAAAAGGAAAAACAAAACAAAGCAAAAAAAAAAAGATTGTAGCTACTTTCTCTGATATTAGTTTTGAAAATATCCTACCACTTTTTGATTAAAGAGAACCTGTCACATGAAAAAACGCTATTAACCTGCAGATATGAGTCAATCTGTAGATTAATAGCATTCTGAACCTTGCCAGTTCTTGCCCGTAGACCCCCGCTGACAAAAGAATATGAATTGATTCTAAATTCTCCGTAACATTCCGGTTTCAGTCATAGGTGTGGCGCCGGCACAGGTTCATGCACCGCACTGTGTGTAGAGAATGGCGGCTGTAACAACACTGACTGACAGCCAGATCTAATGCTGAGCAAGCTGTCAGTCAGTGTCAGGGGTGTAGTTAGAGCTGCCGCTCTCTATACACAGAGTGGTGACTGAACTCGCGCCGGTGCTACACCTTTGACTGAAACCGGAACGCTACCGGGACGAATAAAGTTCATCTCCTTCTGGCAGTGGGGGGGTCTAAGTGTGGGCGCGGGGCAGGTTGAGAACACTATTAGCCTAGAGATTAACCCCATATCTGCAAATTGATAGAAGTTTTTTCATATGACAGGTTCCCTTTAATGATTCTTTGTAGGTCTATGTGTCTTCATGGATACAGAGTAAAAACGCTTTGTGCACTCAGGTTCTGCAGTCATGTTGCTCAAAGTTTGTATGTACGCTGTAACCATTGAAACACATAGACCTGCACAGGAGCTCTATACAAAAATGGTAGATTGCTTTTAAGCAAGACTTTTAACAAGGGCTTAAAAGCTATTTGAAAATTAGTTTGCTTACATGTTGTGAATTTTCATATTTGTTTTTATTTTTAGTGTCAAATATGTTCTAATTTCACAATGCCGTTTATTACTTCTTTGCAAGCTACTTTCTTATTATTCGTCTCTATGCACGACATTCTCCAAAACTCTGAATCCAGCCTGTGATATGGTCAGCCTCAAGCTGCTAATTGAAAATCCTGACCTCTGTGGAGGAAGTCTGTGAAATAGACTCTTGTTCTGTACTGTATGGGATTCTTTGTCTCTCCTGCATCAGGGGTATTAATATGCAATCTTTTGATCATGGTTACATATGTTATATTACCACTGTTAATAATAAACAGCCTTTTTTCTGGATGCTATAACCCTGCTGCACCCATGTGGCTAGAATCACTTCAGTGTAAAATATGGAGAAGCAACAAACCACCATTGGTGACCAAAGCCGAGTATGATTGTATTCAGGGGTGCACAGCAGAGCCTCATGAATATAGGGCAGAAAATGCCATCAGTTCAACAGCAAACATAGTTACATACATAAAAATATCAAATTATACAGTATACTGCATGTAATTCTGTATACATGCAACAAACATAGGCAAAGCACCAAACT
Source organism: Dendrobates tinctorius (assembly GCF_039654945.1). Taxonomy (NCBI): domain Eukaryota; kingdom Metazoa; phylum Chordata; class Amphibia; order Anura; family Dendrobatidae; genus Dendrobates; species Dendrobates tinctorius. Next base: position 10,113,008 of record NW_027361700.1, on the reverse strand, counting down.
CACATGTCTTAAAGGGGTAGACCACCACAAGACAAGCCCTGCTTGATAAATTCAGGATCTCAATTAAAATAAAAACAATCAACTCTCACCTCCCGTAGAGGAGCTATTTCTGCGATGTCAGTGTCGCTATTCTCAGCAGGTGACGTGAAATTGTTGTGTCACATGCCCGCTGCAGTCGCTGTTTGGCTGCAGCATTTTCAACTACATCAGAGCCAACATATGACCTGATGAAATATTCATGAGCTGCAACCAAACAGAGGTCGCTGATTGACTACAGCGGGCATCTGACACAGCAGTGTCACATGACTCACTGGGAATAGTAGCACAACATAACTGGATCGGCGCTGCTGCAGGAGGTGAATATACATTATTTTCATTTTATATGAGATCCTAAATTGATTATTCCGGTTGATTATGCTGGGGTTGCATGCTTCATGCCAAACAATATAAATTCAATGTGAAACTAGTAGAAGCAGGGTCAGAATGACCTGGTAGGACACCCAAGGATTCTCCGGTGAGCCCTGGGTCCTCAGCAGGTCCTCAAGCAGGAAGTAGAGGGAGCCTACCTGTTCTGTCTCCGACATAAGTAATGACTCTTGAGCTGCCTATTTGATAACAAACCATGATTGCTGTATGTACAGGATGTTCAGTTTTTCCTTAGATAATGTTTAGTGTTCTTGGCTCCATCTAGTGGCCAAAAGTTATAACTGCATGTTATTATACATTCTACTTCCTGATTCATTACCTCCAATTCCCAATGTATCCTGGGTGAGTTACAAGGCATCATGGTCTAATACAGCCCCCTTTCTCTGTCCAGTCTGCCATTTTCTGCCAAGCCTGCTTCATGTGGACATCTCATTTTTCTACCTCCCCTTGTGTCAGCATCGTCGGTGAGTAACCACGCTCCCACATCTAATCCCTGTCTCAGATCACCCTAAGGCTAAGTGCACACGCTGCGGATTGGTCTGCGGATTTTTGATCTGCGGAACCGCAGGTAAAATGACCTGCGGTTTTACCTGCAGATTGGCCTGCGGTTTTCCCTGCAGTTTATCACCTCTACAATGGAGAAGATGGTAAACCGCAGCAGAATCCGCAGAAAAGAAGTGACATGTCATTTCTTTCTGCGGATTTAAAAATACGCAGCATGTGCACAGCAGAATGTAAATCTCATAGACTTACATTGTACTGTACACTGTCTGCAGAACTGCTGCAGTTCTGCTGCGGCCAAAACTGCAGCGGATCCGCAGCAAAAACCGCAGTGTGTGCACATGGCCTTAGTCAGCTCTCCCCTGGTTAGCTGTTAGCGCAGGTAATCTGTAATGTATGTATGTATTTTATGTAGCCATACTGATTGTTTGTATTATATGCTTATTTGTAGTTTGAACATGCATCTATATACCATCGCGTTCAATAAACACAAATTCAATCTACAGTCTTCTTAATGGGAGTTGGAAGTTTCGCCCCCAGCAGTTCGCCCCCAGCATTTCGCCCCCAGCAGTTCACCCCTGCACATTTCGCCCCCAGCAGTTCGCCCCCGGATGTTTCGCCCCCGGATGTTTCGCCCCCGGATGTTTCGCCCCCGGATGTTTCGCCCCCAGCAGTTCGCCCCCGGATGTTTCGCCCCCAGCAGTTCGCCCCCGGATGTTTCGCCCCCAGCAGTTTGCCCCCAGCAGTTCGCCCCCAGCAGTTCGCCCCCAGCAGTTTGCCCCCAGCAGTTTGCCCCCAGCAGTTCGCCCCCGGATGTTTCGCCCCCAGCAGTTCGCCCCCGCATGTTTCGCCCTCAGCAGTTCGCCCCCGGATGTTTCGCCCCCAGAGTTCGCCCACAGCAGTTCGCCCCCGCATGTTTTGCCCCCAGCAGTTCGCCCCCAGCAGGTCACCCCCGGATGTTTCGCCCCCAGATGTTTCGCCCCCAGCAGTTCACCCCCGGATATTTCGCTCCCAACAGTTCGCCCCCGGATGTTTCACCCCCAGCAGTTTGCCCCCAGATGTTTCGCCCCCAGCAGTTCGCCCCCGCATGTTTGGCCCCCAGATGTTTCGCCCCCAGCAGGTCACCCCCAGATGTTTCGCCCCCAGCAGTTTGCCCCCAGCAGTTTGCCCCTGGATGTTTCGCCCCCAGCAGTTCGCCCCCGCATGTTTCGCCCTCAGCAGTTCGCCCCCGGATGTTTCGCCCCCAGCAGTTCGCCCACAGCGGTTCGCCCCCGGATGTTTCGCCCCCAGCAGTTCGCCCCCAGCAGTTTCGCCCCCAGCAGTTCGCCCCCGGATGTTTTGCCCCCGGATGTTTTGCCCCCAGCAGTTCGCCCCCAGCAGTTCGTCCCCGGATGTTTCGCCCCCAGCAGTTCGCCCCCGGATGTTTCGCCCCTGGATGTTTCACCCCCAGCAGTTCACCCCCGGATGTTCACCCCCGGATGTTTCGCTCCCAGCAGTTTGCCCCCGGATGTTTCGCCCCCAGCAGTTCGCCCCCGGATGTTTCACCCCCGGATGTTTCGCCCCCTGTCAGTTCGCCCCCAGCAGTTCATCCCTGGATGTTTTGCCTCTAGCAATTTGCTCCTGGATCTTTCGCATCCGGGAAAAACCTGCCTGAACTGAACATTGGCAGGTTTGCTTATCACTAATAATACACCATATGAGTCTAAGATATACAATTCTGATCAAATTAGTTTTTTTTATTCTCAAACTTTGTTTTCTAGATGAGTAATTTTACAAACAGACAGGAAAATAGTAGGATTTCATTGGTTACTAAGGAGGTCGTGCCCCCTTGGGAGCAGAACGGATCCTGGCTCCCTATGATACATTCAGGGCTGCTTGTTCACAGCCCCCTGCAAAGCTCCCCTTCACCCTCCGCTCATGTGCTCTGTCCTGGACAAGAGGAGGGCTCCCCCCTGCCTGTGTAAAGCCGTTACAGGACGGAACACATAGGGGGGGCTTTGCAGAGGGCTGTAAACCAGCAGCCCTTTATACATCATAGGGAATATATTGTTAGCTGCATGCTCCTGTGCAGCCACGCCCTCTAGAATCCATCCACAAGTACTGCTACTAAGGAGAAACAACCTCCTTAGCAACCACTGAAATCCTGCAGCACATGGAGCTTTAACTTGGATGAGACTTTTCACACAGAAGTGAAGCTGCTGGAAGGTCTCCTTTGGAAATGAATATCATGGGCACAGGTACTATAACATAACATGTTTTTTGCAGAGTTATGCTTTAACTGTATATATCAAAACTGTTTTAACAAGAAACATAAAAAGGTATAGAGGGGAAGGATTAGAGAAAAAGAGAAAATACAAATTACAGGTTATAATGCTTGAATTATTTTACAGCTAAAAACACTGCTCTCAAAACATACAATATGTGACCATGAACTAAAAATCAAAGCTTTAGGCAATGCCTCTCAGATAATCCATCAATCTTGCACGATACGTTTAACCCTTGCTGAAATTGCAGCATACTTTTTGTTTCTTGCAGCGATGGGATTTCCTGCTATTATCTGAATAATTTCAAAACTATGGAGCTCTTGCTGATGTTTCAGACAGTTAATGAACCGGTATATATTTTGGAAAAGAGTACCACATGTTTCTCGAAAGCTACGGTGCCATCCTTCGACATCATTATTTGTTCGCTGTTGATCATTCAATGTTCGTTCATACACATTCCAGAATTGAACTGGAAACAAAGGTGCTTGACGTCCTCTGTGATTCATTCGACCGATATAGCTGTCTTCAAAATAGTTGGCAATAGGTATTGCTTCTTGTGGAAAGTCAGGATCTTCCACCAATTCTTCAAATGATTGCACAACATTCTGTGGTGGTAGAAAGGCCAGGGCAGGTATCCTGCGTATCCAACGGGCAAATTCATGGTCACCTTGGTATTGCATCTTGAGTCCTTCATTTTGAACTTTACGCCAAACCGACTGTGAAAGGTGGAAAAAGCAACCAGTCTTCACAAGGTTGGGGAATTCACTTTCAAATGCCTGTATTGCAGCTAGTTCAAAATCCAACATCAAGTTGTCTGGCTGCAGTCCAGGCTGCAAGTTCTTCAGCTCTTGCAGCAACCTCTGGTATGTAGAACGGCTCTTGTCTGTCAGCAAGGTGTACACTACAGGAACAACAAGGCCGCTGTGGACTACATGGATTGTGTAAAGTTGCTTAAACAAGGCTGGTGTAGTGAAAAACATGCCATCAGCAAACCACTCTTTACTTTGTGCCAGTAGATGGAGATTGTCTCTTGTTCCAAATATCAACATACGGCTGTGTCCATTTCCTAATTTAAAATGAAAGTATTAGTAGAGGAAATAACAGAAAAAGTGTAACAAGCAGCAGACAGAGTTTTGGGATAAATTCACAAAAAAAATATCCTAATCAGAAGACTCTGTTCATATCTCACATTAAATACTCACATTTTGCTCCAGATTTTCTGATTTCATAATAAAAAAACTGAAGCAAAATCTAGTGTGAAGGGGCCAACCAATAGTTTTTTACAACATATATTGTCCCAGTGGAAAATTATATATTTTTGTTTAAAATTAAAATTACTTCCAAACTTGAAATAGGTCACATTTTTAGGGTACCTTTAGACCCTTCAACTAGACGGCCGTTCAGCACGGCCGATCGCCACTCTGCTGAACGGGCCGTCTAGTTGACAGCCGCATCCAGACGCGGCATGCGGCTGGACGTCTGAATGAACGACTGGGCGGTCCGCCCGCCTGAATGGGGCATTCCATTCAGGCGGATGGGCACGCTAGCCGTCGGGTGGGCAGCGCGGACGTTCGTGACGTCCGCGCTGCCTATGCTGTCTCATTGAGAGGATTGTGCAGGACGCAAAAAACGCCAGTAAAATCACCAGTGTGCTTTTGGCCTAAGGCATAACTGAATGGTCCATTAGGCTGGGGTCATATGCAGCATTAATGTGTAAATCCCATCCACATGCTGATGAAAAAATTTTGTTTACAAAAAAAAAACATGCAGTGCAGCATGTCAATGTATGCTGCCATTATACAAACAAAATTCCAGCCATTCAGACAAGGGGCTGAAATCCTGCACTAAAACCTGCACCTAAATCCATAGAGTTAAGTGAAGATTTTGATACAGAATGAGGGTACCACAATAGTGGCCACAATTGCAGGCACAAATAGATTCCTGTGGGATCTCCAATTGCTACCACAATTACAGCCGCTGCGGAGATGCCGCTCCACAATCCCCTTCCGTCAGTGGGCACGAGGCCTCAGGCTTTATCCAGACAAGCTGGATTTACAGGCGTATTCCGTGCTGTGTTTCCTGCCTGAAACCCGCCCTTTCATGTCTATGGTGCGGGTTACGGGCGGATTCCGGCCGGGGCCGGAAAGCGCCCCACCGGAAAATAGCTTCAAAGCTATTTTCTGGCGGATCCCGGAAGGAATGGGAATGGGCAAGAGGGAAACCTCCCAAAAAATGCCTGCAAACCACGCCAAATACGCTCGGTTTAAGCCATAGCAGGGCATGGCCACGCCCATAGCAGAGCTTGGCCACGTCCCCTATTTGCAGAAGCGTTTTGCCAAAGCGCTTGCAAAGTGCTTAAAAAGTGCTTGGAAGCAGTAGGCAAAACGCATCTGCAAATCATGGCGTATCTCACCTGAGCTCCGGAGTTCAGCCCGACCTGTCCACGGATCTTCAGGACTGAACTACGAGAGCCGAGGAATCAGCCGGCAATGGCAGTTCAGTCCGTGCATGCCGCAGACAGGCGAGGCTGAACTCCGGGGCAGCATCCAGGACAGGTATGGCCAGTACAATGCTGCATATTTGGAATTAGTGTTGGCCGGTCCGATCACTGAAGATCGTAATTTATTACGATTTTCAGGCTGATCGTTATTTTAAATTACGATCCGATTTGTAGCCAGATCATGATGATGATCTGAATTAGAAATCGGAATCCTCCGTAATCTGAAAACACTGTCCAGGCATACACTCCCGAACAGTGTGCGCATATATATATATATATATATATATATACACACACACACACACTATACAGGTGTACAGCGTGTGTGCATATTTAGCTTTAGTAAATGGCTCCAGGCTGCGCTGTTAAAAAATAAACAAACCCAGTTACTCACCTTTCTCCAGTGTCCAGTACTGGCTCCGGCTCCTAGCCCAGCAGTGCAGGGAATCCCGAAATCCAGGCGGCGCATCGCCGCCTCTGTGCCTGCCGTACTATAACTACAGTGGAGAGTGATCCCAGGACCGCTCACTAGACGGTCCTGGGAAAGCACCACATCACGTCACAGAACAGCCCGGCACATGTGCAGAGGTGGTGATGCACAACCCAGAATGCATAGCATTGGGATTTCGGAATTCCCTGCACCGCCGGAGACAGCGCTGGACACCGGAGAGAGAGTTGAATAACTGGGTTTGTTTATTTTTTAACAGCGCAGCTTGGGGCCATTATATATATATGCAAGAAAGCTGGAAGAAGAGTGGCTCAACTGAGATTGTTGCTGAGGACTCAGTGTGCTGCTAGAGCAGGGTTTGGCTTCCGCCCGTACTTAACATGCATCCATGAAGAAAGACCTCCGCGCTCCTGAAGTCCTATACAAATCCTTTATTGCATTTCAAAGTTCCAAAAGTGCCAGACCACCATCACCCACCCACATATATGCATATATATACACACACACACTGTTCGGGCGTACAGTGTGCATATATATATATATATATATATATATATATATATATATATATCTACATCTAGCTCTGGAGATTGGATCTGAATTAATTCCAATCTTTCGGCATGATCAGCCCGATCTGATCCTATCTTTCCAGTGATCGGCCAACACTAGTTGGAATCAGTAGGCCTCACTACATTATATTACCCTCAAAGTTTCCCTTGAAGGCAAAAATCACATAGTATTTTATATCAGCACCTTATAGAGTAGCATTTTTCACATTTGTGCAAAATAAACTTTGCAATAATTATGCATAATGGAATTGTTTTAATACAATGTTAAATGGTTAAGTAGCTTACCAGAGTCATGCAGAAGGAACTGCTGCTGGACACCATCAATACTGATCTCCTGGAACTCGAGGGGGATAACAAGTTGATCAAGGGTTTGAGGTAACCTTGGGATATTGCCAAGTTGCCTTGCAAATCGTATTGTCCTCTTCAGTGATGCTTTCCTTGGGAGAAGTGCTGCAACATTAGAATGGGCTCCTGAAATGACGTCTGTGAGAATCTGTTGTGGTGTCTCCTGTGTTGTCCTTGCCCTGGTCACAGCCTCATTAACAAGTCGGATTGCTTCAGGTCTTGCAGCTTGTGCTGCGTGATTGTGAAGATTGACTACTTTCACAACTTCGCCAGATTCTTCATTGGTACAAACACGTCCCTTGCAAGTCGACCGTTTTTCACATACCCAGATGGAATGAACATCGTCAGCGGTTCGTTTGGAAAATAAGTAAATGTGATTCTCATGGACCAACTTGCTCCTTCCACGTTTGGACAGAACTGAATTCATAGTTGTAGAAAGTGAATTGCTGTGGAAGCTGACTGATTTTTTGTGGCAGTACACTTCTCTCTTTGTGGAGATTTCAGATACTGCTATATTCTGATATACAGATGGAATAAAAGCTAGTCTAATGTAACTTGCAGGACATGTGACCATGCTACTTGTTACATCTGCAACAAAACTTGCAGCAAAGCAGGTCAGTGCTGGGTCAGGTAAAAGTTCAAAATTGTTTAGATTTTAGGCCTCTTGCACACTGTAATTTTAGAGTGGTTTCACACTTGTGTTTGTGGCCCCCAGAGGTCGATCCGCTCTGGATCTGACATCCAGCTGACCCCAGGGCAATGCTGGCTGAATGCTGGCATTCCGCTTGCATTGCCCATAGAAGTGAACGGCTGGGTTCCGCGATCTGCAGACGCCCGTTCGCTTTCGTAATGCCGCATTCCGCTATCAGTGTCAGAACAAAAAGAAGAGCAATTTCATCTTTTCGTTCCGCTGCAGGTTAGCGGAATGCGGCATTACAGAAGCGAACGGGCGGCCTGTAGTGCATATGTAGCGGAAGTTTGAAAGCACCCTTATGCTGCCACTGTTTTAGAACTCCAAAGCACGTGCTTTACTGGCATTTTTCAGAGTGCTTTTGTGAGCGCTCTCGGTAATGACCCATAAGATACAGGCTATTGATGAACGCTAAGTGCTCAAAAATAGCTCCTGTAATAAAATAAAAAGAGCTGGCCGAAACAACACCTCGCTTTTCTAGCCATTGACTTATCTACTATATAATTGTCTAAGGGTCACTTTCGTCTTTCTGTCTGTAACGTTTTATTCGTATATTCATTGGTCGCGGCGTCTGTCTGTCATGTAAATCCAAGTCGCTGATTGGTCGTGGCAAAACGCCCACGACCAATCAGCGACGGTCACAGTCTGCCATAAAAATGGCCGCTGCTTCACTGCCCTGTACTCACCACTGACCGCTCACACAGGGTTAATGCCAGCGTTAACGGATCGCGGTGTACCGCACTCCGTTAACGCTGCTATTAACCCTGTGTGACCAACTTTTCGCTATTGATGGTGCCTGTGCAGCATCAATAGTGAAAAGATGTAATGTTAAAAATAATAATGATAAAAAAAAAAAGTTATTCTCACCCCCTCCAACGTCGCGCTGTCCTCCGCGCCTCTCTCCAATGCACACCGTCCAGGACCTGCGATGATGTCACGGTCATGTGAACGCGACATCATCGCAGGTCCTACGCTCAGACCGGAAGCCACCGCCAGCACTGCAGAGAGGCGCGAGGACTTCAGGGCCCGTGGCTGAGGTGAGTATATCTTTATTATTTTTTTTTAAACACGAATATAGTGCCCACATTCCTAGACTACGTGGACAGTGCAATATACTACGTGACCAGTGCAATGTACTACATTGGCTGGCCAATATACTATGTGCGCTGTGTAATTTACTATGTGCGCTGTGCAATTTACTACGTGGACTGTGCAATTTACTACGTGCGCTGTCCAAAATACTACGTCGGCTGTCCTATATACTACGTGGCCTGTACAATGTACTACGTGGACTGTCCAATATACTACATAACCTGTGCAACATACCACGTGGCTGTGCCTTCTAGAATACCCGATACATTAGAATCGGGCCACCATGTAGTATATTCAAAATTGGCAATCTTCTTAGCGATTTTCCAGTGCTTAGCACTTGGGAAAGTGGCTACTGTGAAAGCGGTCTTACGGCTAAAACACAAGGCCAAAATTCCCTGCCTAATTTGGGGCCGAAACATCTGGGGGCAAAAAGCAGGGGGCTAAACATCCGGGGGCGAACTGCTGTGGGTGAACTGCTGGGGACAAAACATCCGGGGGCGAACTGCTGGGGCAAAACATCTGGGGGCGAACTGCTGGGGATGAAACATCCGGGGGCGAACTGCTGGGGGCGAAACATCCGGGGGCGAACTGCTGGGGGCGAAACATCCCGGGGTGAAACATCCGGGGGCGAACTGCTGGGGGCGAACTGCTGGGGGCGAAACATCCAGGGGCGAACTGCTGGGGGCGAACTGCTGGGGGCGAAACATCCGGGGGCGAACTGCTGGGGGCGAACTGCTGGGAGCGAAACATCCGGGGGCGAACTGCTGGGGGCGAAATATCCAAGGGCGAACTGCTGGGGGAGAAACATCCGGGTACGAACTGCTGGGGGCGAACTGCTGGGGGCGAAACATCCGGGGGTGAACTGCTGGAGGCGAACTGCTGGGGGCGAAACATCCGGGGGCGAACTGCTGGGGGCGAAACATCCGGGGGTGAACTGCTGGGGGCGAACTGCTGGGGGCGAAACATCCGGGGGCGAACTGCTGGGGGCGAAACATCCGGGGGTGAACTGCTGGGGGCGAAACATCCGGGGGCGAAACATCCGGGGGCGAAACATCCGGGGCGAACTGCTGGGGGCGAAACATCCGGGGGCGAACTGCTGGGGGCGAAACATCCGGGGGCGAAACATCCGGGGGCAAACTGCTGGGGGCGAAATGTGCGGGAGCGAAATGTGCGGGGGCGAAACAACCTGGGGGCGAAATGCTGGGGGCAAAATATTCGGGGGCGAAGTGTACCTGGGGGCGAACTGCTGGGGGCGAACTGCTGGGGGCGAACTGCTGGGGGCGAAATGCTGGGGGCGAACTGCTGGGGGCGAAACTTCCTAAAACCCTTCTTAATGGACCCCCGGTATAGCGGTTTAGCTACCCGTATAAGCTATATGAACCCCGTGCATTTAGCTGAGGATGGAATACTACAAGTAACTGTGCTGGCTCCACCAGCTTCCTGCACCACAATAGTTAAAATGTCCGCCTGTCCTATCAAAGGCTAGCAGCTGACGTCATTGTGCATGGCAGTGATGTCATATGCTGTAGGGACACAAATATATTATCCAAGCATGCCCGCAATACTCGGATAACACTCGTGCATGATCAGATAATATGTCATTAGAGCACGTTCGCTCATCATTAGTGGAGACGGACACCAGCCGTTTCGCGCTCAATACGCTTCAACAGGACCTGTTGAAGCGTATTGAGCGTGAAATGGCTGGTGTCCGTCTTCAGCACATTGCTCCCGTACCTATGCCAATGCCTTGTGTATGTGAAATAAAGTGATTTGATTCACATGAACGGTGAGTGCCATCCTGCTTTTTCTCTTTCTCCACAACGAAATGTTCTGTTTTTTCAATATGGGATTGAGCACCCGTTCCAAGTGGGATTAAGGTGTTTTTTATTAATGTGAAAAATATATGTGCAGACATTCAGGGTATTTTTCCACACAACGGTGCCGGATATCTATTTTCTCAAATTGTGGAAAGTCATGAATATGCGCATATTTATGACTTTAATGAGCGATACCACGTGACCGCTGAAGGGAGGAAGGGAGACCGTGAGAGAATGGGGCTGCAGAGACGCGCCAGGGGGAGGTAAGTAAATGCTATATTCATCTGTCCCGGTTTCAACGCTGCTCGCCGCTGTCTGCCCGCCAGGTCCCTCGGTCAGTGACGTTCAGACAGCAGAGGGCGCGATGACGTAGTCAGTGCGTGCCCCCTGCTGCCTGACATCACTAACAGAGGGACCCAGCGGGCAGACGGCGGCGAGCAGCGTTGGAACCGGGACAGGTGAATATCTCAGGTGCCGGGTCATGATCCAGTGGCGACACCTGTCCCCCATAGCACTCCTGTGTCTGCCAGCTCAGCATACTGGTAACAGGCCCCTAGCGATGGGAGGTGACTATGTCCTATGGGGGCAGCATATGGGGGCATATTCAATGGAGCATCTTATGGGGGCATATTCAATGGAGCATCATATGGGGGCATATTCTATGGAGCAACTTATGGGGGCAGCATATGGTTGCATATTCTATGGAGCATCTTATGGTGGCAGCATATGGGGGTATATTATGTGGAGCATCTTATGGGGCAGCATATGGGGCATATTCTATGGAACATCTTATGGGGTCATAACTTTTATGGGGCAGCATATGGGGCATATTATTCTTATGGGGCCATGATTAACCATTGTACAGCATTATATGGAGTGTATTTTGTATGGATCCTCTTATGGGGCCATCATGAACTGTATGGAGCATTACATGGGGCTCCTGATTCAATATGGTTATTCAAAAACATTTAACCTACTGATGTCTCAATTAATTTTACTTTTATTGCTATCTATCTTTATTTTTAAAATTTACCAGTAGCTGCTGCATTTTCCACCCTAGGCTTATACGCGAGTCAATAAGTTTTCCCAGTTTTTTGTGGCAAAATTAAGAGGGTCGGCTTATACACGGGTCGGCTTATACACGAGTATATACGGTACGCCTTGTATGACCTCCTTAATTCCAGCGTCTATCCTTTTCCATTCTTCAAGAGTGACCTCTTTTAACTTTGGATCCTGGACAGAGAGTGATGCTCAACTTGTCTCTTCAGAATTCCCCATTGGTCAGATTGGCATGCCATGGGCCCATCATTGTTCTGAGGGCCCACCCAATAGCAGTGCTTACAAGTACCTGAAATGCTCCATTATGAGTTAAATATTTATTGCACTATATTATGAATGCCATGTATGTGTATAATGTCCATGAATAATATACATAATAAAACAGCATACTCATTTATACATTTTGGCAGTTCACTTGGAAGAAGCTGAAAATATATACATTAGTAATTATTAGTCTAGTGTGTAAAATTAAATATACACTCTCTGAATAGCTAAAATACCGCAACATCCAATAAACTGGTGGCTTTATTATTGCACTGCCTTGTATGTAAGGTCTAGTAACAGTTTGGATTATATATATTTTTATTTTTCAACACTTTCTGGAGGTAGGAGACACATGTATTTTAGCTCCCTGACAATTTTACTCTTTATCTATTCATTTTTGGAATTCCTGGAGTTGTGTTAAGGAGATTCACACATGGACATAACCCTGATATAATGTATTACAAAGATACCTTTGTTCAAGCCTTAAACTGAGAGGGGAGAATTCGGAGAAGGACTTCCTATAAGTTACAAACACTCACTGGCAGATGGATTTTCAAGAGAGCAAAGTAACCAGTAACCAGTGTCGGGATATTGATAGAAGAGGGTTTCTTTTACAAAAAAAATCACTACATTTGGTAAATACAAGAACCTCTTATAGGATTCAGTCATAATACACATTAGGCGATGTCCTGACTGTGACATTAGAGCATCTTACAATAACAGAGACATTAGACATTGTATTATAGAAAAACAAGAAACAAATCAATGCAGATTGTTTCAAGTGTTTTAACCCCTTCCTGACATTAGACTTACTATCCCATCCACGGGTCCCGGGTCCCTATGACCGGGGATGGGATAGTATGTCATCGCGATCAGCGGTGCTCCCGGGGGTGTGCCACTGTTCGCGGCCGGGTGTCAGCTCATTATCACAGCTGACACCCGGCACTATGTGCCAGGGGCGGTCACGGACCGCCCCCAGCACGTTAACCCCTGGCACACTGCGATCAGACATGATCGCAATGTACCGGGGATTAGGGAAGCATCGGCAGGGAGGGGGCTCCCTCCGTGCTTCCCTGGGACCCCCAGCGCAGCGCGATGTGCTGCACTGCTCTGGAGGCCTCCTTCCCTGCAGGTCCCCGGATCCAATATGGCCATGGGGGCCTTTGGGGGCCTGCAGGGAGGCGGCTTCCTCAGTGCCTGCAGAGCGCAGGCATGAGGAAGCCGTGTGCAGCGCCTGTCAGATCGCTGATCTGTCACAGGGCAGTGTGACGTGTCAGATCAGCGATCTGACACATGACAGTGATGCCCCCCCCGGGACAATGTAATAAAGTAAAAAAAAAAAAGAAGTGTAAAAATAATTTATAAAAAAAATCGCTACATAAATAAAAAAAAAAATATTCCCTAATAAATTCATTTTTTGGAAATAATAGAAAAAACAATAAAAGTACACATATTTAGTATCACCGCGTCCATAATGACCCGCCCTATAAAACTGTCCCATTAGTTAACCCCTTTAGTGAACCCCTTAAAAAATAAAAATGAAAAACAAAGCAAAAAACAATGCTTTTTTATCATACCGCCAAACAAAAAGTACAATGACGCGCAATCAAAAAGACGGATATAAATAACCATGGTACTGCTGAAAACAAGCCACCACACAGCATCATCAGTGAAAAAATAAAAAAGTTATAGCTCGCAGAATAGAGCGATGTAAAAGTAATTATTTTTTATATAAAATAGTTTTCTCCTTCGTCTCATTGGGGGACACAGGTACTGTGGTGTATGCTACTGCCACCTGGAGGCTGACACTAAGTGAAAAAAAAGAGGTTAGCTCCTCCTCTGCCGTATACACCCTCGCCCTGATTGCAGGCGGAAACCAGTTCATGCTTAGTGTCCGTTGGAGGCACACATCTGCTTTTTCTCCAGACTTCTTTTTTTTTTCTTTTTTCCTTTTTCTATGAAGATGAGACAGGGGTGATGGACCCTATTGAAAGGGTCCGATCTCCCCAAACCAACAACGTGCGAGCACGTGTGAGTATCGCCTTCACGCATCCTCTCCCACAACGATGGACCTGTCTGGTCTTTTTTTCCCAGACTTTTTTATCTTTACCTTCCATGAAGATGAGACAGGGGCAACAGATCCTATTGAAAGGGTCCGATTTCCCCAAACCAACAACGGGCGAGCACGTGCGAGTGTCGCCTCCACGTATCCTCTCCCGCAACGTGGGACATGATGCCGGACTTAACCCTGACCACCCCTAGGTATTGAAACCATGGGCTGTACAGAGGCACAAGCATAGTCCCAGCGGCCCCCACTGCTCCACCAATGCTAGACTGTGGTGCTGCAAAGCGGCGGACGGCCCCTCTCCTCACCCTTTGAAGGGGTTAGATGGAGCTGGGGTGCCTGTACCATCCTATATTTAGCTCGCCTCCCCTCTACCTGAGCTGGGAAGCTGAAGCATCGTCACGGCGGTGATGGCCTGGGAGGGCTCCTGCAGCAGCGTCCACAGGGCTGGAGCCCTTAGCCTTTTCTTGTCAGGCGAAGGTAGTCACCCCCGTCGCTTATGGCGGCGTGTCCTGGCGTCCGGCCATGTATCTTTGGCTGGCGGTCGGTGGCGTCCCCCCTCCTCACAGGCAGACGCTGAAAATCCAGCCCGCGGCTTCGGCCAGTGCTGGGCCATGGACGGAAGTCCTGCCTCCCTTCTTCTCGTCACTTCTGGCGGCCCGCCCCCCGTGGCCTGGGTGTGCGCCAAAGAAATTGAGCTCCCAGCTTCGGACCAGCACTAGGCCTCAACCGGAAGTACCGCCCAAGATGCCTCTTCCGACAGCCCGCCCGCAGCTGAGGCGCGTGCTTCTTTGAGTGGAGCAAGACCCGGCACTTCCAGGACATGTGGGGGGCACAGGACTGGGGTAAGTGCTGCACCCCAACCCGAGAGGCCACGTTATGGGTAGACGAGGAGTGTTCCCCCCCCCAGCAGGCTGCAGAACTGATGCCTGGCAGATGCACCATCTCCGGAAAAGAGAAGACGCACACGTTCCTATACGCTGCATGCATCTCTTGTCGGGTCGCTTTCCAGCGGGCGCAGAGCAAGTGATTATGCGAAGCCTGTGATTCCAAACACGCCCAGGAGCCCTTCCCTGTGACCGAGCCCAGTGTTCCAGAATGGGCCTTATCACTGTCGCAGTCTATGGCGTCACTTACGAGAGCAATCGGGTCCCTTCATGCCCCACATAGGGGCAGGAATAGTGGCTCGCTTGTCTTGGAGGGGTCCTCCACCTCACAGGAGCCTCCGGCCTGCACGGGCCGCTCTCACTCCAGGCAGACGCAGGGGGAAACGAACCCACACGGCGTCTCCCGGCCCGTCTGGTGCCTCAGCATCCGTGAGTTCTGCTTCTCGCTCTCCCTCACCAGCAGTCAAGAGCGAGCAAAATTCAGATTATGACTCGGATGAACCACTGGATCTAGGTACCCCGGGGTGTCGAGAAACAGTGGACAGCCTCATTGAAGCCGTCAATCAGACTCTGGGGATTGAGGATGATTCCACCCTGGCTTCAGGCAATAAGGTGTTATTTAAGCGAGCTAAGCAGCCGCATAGAGTTTTTTGCACTCACCCAGAGTTTGAGGACAACGACACAGGGAATGGCCAGACAGGCATTTCTCAGGCCAGAAGGCGCTGGTGGCAAGGTACTGTATCTGTTTGCCCCGGATCTCTGTAACAAATGGACGGAATCCCCAACGGTGGATCCACCCATGTCATGCTTGGCCTCTAAAACCCTGTTATTCGTACCTAGTGGTTCTCCTATTAAGGACCCCACTGATCGTCTCATAGAGAGCTTGACTCGCTCAGTTTTTGAAGCGTCAGGATCTGCACTCTCTCCCTCGTTCATGGCAACGTGGGTAGCCAAGGCCATAATTTCTTGGTCTGAATCATTGAACAGAGCCTTGCAGGATAGGGAACTACCTGCAGAGGTATCACAGATTGTGAGTCAGATCGCTATGGCTGGGGACTACCTAATCAATGCTTCTTTGGATGCGGCCAATTGCGCGGCACTGGCTGTCGCAAATGCAATTTCCATTAGGAGAGCCTTATAGTTAAGGACAAGGCGGGCCGATTCCACCTCCAGGAAGTCCTTGACTTCCCTACCTTATCAGTGCGGCCGCCTATTCGGAGAGAAGTTAGACCAGCTCATATCCGACGCCACAGGAGGGAAGAGCAGGTTTCTCCCCCAACAAAGGGTCAAACCGCCATTTTGCCACCAATTTCAGGCACGGTTTAGGGCCTTTCGCAACCCCTGGTGGACTACAGTGGCCAATTCTGCCGCATCAAGTCGCCCCAACCAGGATAGGGATCGACAAGTCTCAGAGCCAACCCGTTGGGGAGATTGCATGCTTGCCAGCCCAGGTCGAGGGGAACCAGGTCTCAGAGAGCCTCAGCCAAATGACTTGAGGCATTCTTTAGGCGACATCAGCAAAGTAGGCGGCCGCCTACTCTGGTTCGCCACGTCTGGGTCACCGTTGCACACAACTCATGGGTAAGAGAGCTGGTATCCTCAGGGTACAAGATAGAGTTTGTCAGGTACCCCCCAAAGCGGTTCTTTCTCTCCCGTCTTCCCAAAGGGGAGACCCGGGCAAGGGCATTGCTAGGAGCCATTGAATTACTCAAGCACAACAGAGTCATTATTCCCATACCAGAGCACGAGAAGGCTCAGGGCTTCTATTCCAACCTATTCACGGTCCAGAAGAAAGACGGGACGTCAGACCTGTTTTGGACCTAAGCTCCTGAACAAATTTATCAGGATCAGACATTTCTGGATAGTTTCTCCATTCAGTTATATCGGCCATGGGGCAGGGAGAATACTTGGCCTCTATCGACATCCAGGACGCCTACCTGCACATCCCCATTTTCCCCATCCGCATCAAAGATTTCTATGCTTCGCCATCAGCGGTTTACATTTCCAGTTCGCAGTGCTACCCTTCCGGCTAGCCACCACACCCAGAGTGTTCACAAAGGTCATGCAGTCGTCATGGCCATCCTGCACTCTCGGGGCATAGTCATTTTGCCTTACTTAGACGACCTCTTGGTCAAGGGCCCTTCAATTCGTGCATGCGAGGAAAGTGTCTTTCCCGCTTAGGATGGTTGGTCAACATGAATAAATCATCCCTGGTCCCAGCTCAGAGGATTGCCTTTTTAGGGATGATCTTCGACACCTGCCAAGAGTTGGTAATTCTCCCTCGAGACAAAGCCCTAGCGCTCCGGCAGGGAGTCCGGATGCTTCGCCGACCGGTCCCTCATACCATCCGTTTTCGGGATGAGGATACTAGGAAAGATGGTGGCAGCGATGGAAGCGATCCCGTTCGCCCAGTTTCATCTTCACCCCCTGCAGCACGCCTTCTTGTCATCCTGGGACAAGAACCCATTCAAGCTCGATCACCGGTGCCGGTTGTCCTCTCAGGTCAGTCAGTCACTCGAGTGGTGGACAGTCAGTTCCTCTCATCATCAAGGGAAACCCTTTCCCCCAGACCATTGGTTGGTAGCCACAACCGATGCCAGCCTCCTCGGCTGGGGAGCGGTTTTTCGCCACCTCATGACCCAGGGACGGTGGTCGCCGCAGGAGGCACGCCTCCCGATCAACTTGTTGTAAATACGAGCGATCTGGCTGGCTCTGCAACAGTTTCAGCACCTTCTAGCAGGCCACCCCGTCCAGATTCCGTCGGACAGTCATCAAGGGGGCACCTGCAGCAGAGCAACCATGCGCGAGGTAGGGCACGTTCTTCACTGGGCCGAAAGGAACCACTCGGTGATATCAGCGGTCCACATCCCGGGCGTGGAGAATTGGGCGGCAGACTTCCTCAGCCGGCAGGGCCTTGCGTCTGGGGAATGGTCACTGCACCCCGAGGTCTTCCAGCATAGTTGCCAATGGTGGGGAACACCGGATGTGGACCTAATGGCCTCCAGGGTAAACGCCAAGGTGCCCATGTTTGTCGCTCGGTCCCAAGACCCGCAGGGTCATCAAGAAGATCAAAACAGAGGGGATTTCAGTGATTCTGCTGGCCCCAGACTGGCCCCGTCGAGCGTGGTACGCAGATCTAGTGCAGCTGCTCGGCGACGTTCCTTGGCGACTGCCAGAGCGCCCAGATCTTCTTTCCCAGGGCCCGATCTTGCACTTGAGCTCAGGGGCCCTGTGTTTGATGGCATAGCCGTTGAATCTTGGATACTGACCCAGGCGGGGTTTGGGCGCGAGGTGGTGGCTACAATGGTTAGCGCCCGGAAACCTACCTCGGCACGAATTTACCATCACACCTGGATGGTGTTCTTTTCTTTGTGTTGAGACCACGGTTATCCTCTGCTGAGATTCTCTATCCCCAACATCTTGGCCTTTCTATGGTCTGGCATAGACTCAGGATTGGCCCCGAGCTCTTTCAGGAGACAGATATCAGCTTTATCCATCCTGTTCCAGCACAGAATTGCTGCCAATTTACAGGTAAAGACTTTCATTCAGGGAATCTCCCACTTGGTACCTCCCTATAGGGTGCCCCTGGACACCTAGGACCTTAACCTGGTCCTAGGCATTCTGCAGGAAGCGCCATTTGAGCTGCTACAGGATGTCTCCTTGTCATACCTTTCCTGGAAGGTAGTGTTTCTTGTGGCGATAGCATCAATCAGGCGGGTCTCGGAGCTGGCAGCTCTATCCTGCCAAGCCCCGTTTCTTACTTTCCACAAGGTTAAGGTGGTTCTCAGACCAGCTCCCCCCTTTTCTGCTGAAGGTCGTTTCCTCGTTTCACATTAATGAGGATATCATCTTGCCTTCATTCTGTCCAGCACCGTTACACCGCGTGGAAAAGGCTCTTCACACGTTGGACCTGGTAAGAGCCCTCAGGAGGTATGTATCATGGACGGCTCCCTTTCGGCAGACAGACACGCTATTTGTGCTCCCCGAGGGGCGCAGGAAGGGACTCGCTGCCTCGAAATCGACCATAGCCAGATGGATTCGTTTGACTATTCAGGAGTCCTACCGCATCAGAGGTGCGCCCGTTCCAGCAGGGATCAGAGCACACTCTACTCGGGCAGTGGGCGCCTCTTGGGTGCTTCAGCACCAGGCTTCGACGGAAACAGGTTTGCAAGGCAGCAACCTGGTCCAGCCTGCACATGTTTGCCAAACATCCCAATATCCATACTCAGGCTTCAGCGTATGCGAGCCTAGGTAGAAGGATTCTCCAAGCAGCGGTGGCACACCTTTAGACAGGAGGTGCATGTAGCTTGGATCGGTGAGTCAACTTCCCACCCAGGGACTGCTTTAGGACGTCCCACAGTACCTGTGTCCCCCAATGAGGCAAAGGAGAAACAGGGATTTTTGTGATAAACTCACTGTAAAATCCTTTTCTCCGAGACGCTCATTGGGGGACACAGCACCCACCAAGACAGTTGGCTCTTGTTTATTTAATTAATGTGCATTTTCAGTGACATTGAGGTGGTTATTTTCTAGACATACTGTATGGTTACTTGCATTAAGGCTGATTTTGTTCTCCTACTGCTTTTGCACTAAACTGGTTTCCGCCCGCAATCAGGGTGAGGGTGTATACGGTGGAGGAGGAGCTAACCTCTTTTTTTCACTTAGTGTCAGTCTTCAGGCAGCAGTAGCATACACCACAGTACCTGTGTCTCCCAATGAGCGTCTCGGAGAAAAGGATTTTACGGTGAGTTTATCATAAAAATCCCTGTTTCATTGCATAAAAGTGCCAAAACATAAAAAAAGACATAAATGAGGTATCGCTGTAATTGTACAGACCCGAAGAATAAAACTGCCTTATCAATTTTACCACACGTGGAACGGTGTAAACGCACCACCCAAAAGAAATTAATGAAATGCTGGTTTTTGTTCATTCTGCATCCCAAAAATCGGAATAAAAAGCGATCAAAAATGTCATGTGCCCGAAAATGTTACCAGTAAAAACGTCAACTCGTCCCACAAAAAATAAGACCTCACATGACTCAGTGGGTCAAAATCTGAAAAAATTATAGCTCTCAAAATGTGGTGCCGCAAAAACTATTTTTACAATAAAAAGCTTCTTCTAGCGTATGACAGTTGCCAAACATAAAAACCCGCCATAAATAGTAAATCAAACCCCCCCTTTATCACCCCCTTAGTTAGGGAAAAATAATAAAACTAAAAAAAATGTATTTATTTCCATTTTCCCCGTTAGGGCTAGAGTTAGGGCTAGGGTTAGGGCTAGGGCTGAGATTAGGGTTAGGGGTGTGTTGGGGTTAGGGTTGGAGTTAGAATTGGGGGGTTTCCACTGTTTAGGCATATAAGGTGCTCTCCAAACGCAACATGGCGTCTGATCTCAATTCCAGCCAATTCTGTGTTGAAAAAGTCAAACGGTCCTCCTTCCCTTCCAAGCTCTGCCATGGGCCCATATATGGGGTATCAGCCTACTCAGGACAAATTGCAAAACAACTTTTGAGGTCCAATTTCTCCTGTTAGCCTTACGAAAATAAAAAATTGGGGGTAAAAATATCATTTTTGTGGAAAACAAATGATTTTTTTATTTTCATGCCCGGGCGTTATAAACTTCTGTGAAGTACTTGGGGGTTCAAAGTGCTCACCACACATTTAAATAAGTTCCTTGGGGGGTCTAGTTTCCAAAATGGGGTCACTTGTGGGGAGTTTCAACAGTTTAGGCACATCAGAGGCTCTCCAAACGCGACGTGACATCCGCAGACCATTCCATCAAAATCTGCATTCCAAAACGTCACTACTTCCCTTCCAAGCCCTGACGTGCGCCCATACAGTAGTTTTCTCCCACATATGGGGTATCAGTGTACTCAGGACAAATTGGACAACAACTTTTGGGGTTCATTTTCTCCTGTTAACCTTGGCAAAATTGGGGACTAAAAGATCATGTTTGTGGAGAAAATATGATTTTTTATTTTCACACCCGGGCGTTATAAAGTTCTGTGAAGCCCTTGGGGGTTCAAAGTGCTCACCACACATCTAGATAAGTTCCTTGGGGGGTCTAGTTTCCAAAATAGTGTCATTTGTGGGGGGTTTCCACTGTTTAGGCACATCAGGGGCTTTACAAATGCGTCATGGCGTCCGATGCCAATTCCAGCCAAAAAAGTCAAATGGAGCTGCTTCCCTTCCGAGCTCTGCCATGTGCCCAAATAGTGGTTTACCCCCATATATGGGGTATCAGCCTACTCAGGACAAATTGCAAAACAACTTTTGAGGTCCAATTTCTCCTGTTACCCTTACGAAAATAAAAAATTGGGGGCAAAAATATCATTTTTGTGGAAAACAAATATGATTTTTTTATTTTCATGCCCGGGCGTTATAAAGTTCTGTGAAGCCCTTGGGGGTTCAAAGTGCTCACCACACATCTAGATAGATCAACATAGATCTTGGGGGGTCTAGTTTCCAAAATAGTGTCATTTGTGGGGGGTTTCCACTGTTTAGGCACATCAGGGGCTTTACAAATGCGTCATGGCGTCCGATGCCAATTCCAGCCAAAAAAGTCAAATGGAGCTGCTTCACTTCCGAGCTCTGCCATGTGCCCAAATAGTGGTTTACCCCCACATGTGGGGTATCAGCGTACTCAGGACAAAATGCAAAATAACTTTTGTGTCCTGTTACCCTTTGGAAAATAAAAATTGGGGCTGAAAAGATCATTTTTGCAGAAAAAATGTGATTTTTTTAATTTTACGGCTGTACGTTATAAACTTCTGTGAAGTCCTGGGAGGTTCAAAGTTCTCACCACACATCTAGATAAGTTCCTTGGGGGGTCTAGTTTCCAAAATGGTGTCATTTTTGGGGGGTTTCCACAGTTTTGCCACATCAGGGGCTTTCCAAACGCAACATGGTGTCCGATCTCACTTCCAGCCATAAAAGTCAAATGGCGCTGCTTCCCTTCCGAGCTCTGCCATGCGCCCAAATAGTGGTTTACCCCCACATATGGGGTATAACTTTTGGGGTCCTGTTACCCTTGGAAATTTAAAAATTGGGGGTGAAAAGATCATTTTTGAGGAAAAAATATGATTTTTTAATTGTATGGCTGTACGTTATAAACTTCTGTGAAGCCTTTGGGGGTTCAAAGTTCACACCACACATCTAGATAAGTTCCTTGGGGGGTCTAGTTTCCAAAATGGGGTCACTTGTGGGGGGTTTCCACTGTTTAGGCACATCAGGGGCTCTCCAAACGTGACATGGTGTCCGATCTGAATTCCAGCCAATTTTGCATTGAAAAAGTCAAACGGCGCTCTTTCCCTTCTGAGCTCTGCCATGTGCCGAAACAGTGGTTCCCCCCACATATCTAGTATGAGCGTACTCAGGACAAATTGCACAATAACTTTTGGATCCAATTTCTCCTGTTACCGTTGGTAAAATAAGAAAAATGGACCTGAAGTAATTTTTTTGTGAATAAAAGTTAAATGTAGGGATGGGCGAGTCTACTCGCTAGGACTCGTTACTCGGCGAATAGTAAGGGACTCGCTGGACTCATTACTCGGCGAGTCTCCCAGTGATTACTCGCACAGTAACAAGTCCAATGCAAGTCAATGGCAATCCTAGTTTTGTCAGAGTTTTTTTTTCTCACTCGCTAGACTCGCTATATCACATCGCTGTCAACAGCGAGTCTGAGCGAGTCTACGATTCCGAGTCCTGTATACTGGATTCGGGAGTCGCTTATACAGAATCTGTTATGTTCCTACAAGTTTCCAAGACAGCCTATGTCAACACACAGCGATTGTGAGAGCGAGTCTGAGCGAGTCTACGAATCCCGAGTCCTGTATACTGGATTCGGGACTCGCAAATATAGAATCTGTTATGTTCCTTTGTAATTTGTAAATCGCACATTACTCGCTAAGACTCGCTTCCCCATTCATTAACATTGGACTCGCTAGACTCGCAACGAGTAGCGAGTCCCGGGCTCGGACTCGCTAGAGTCAAGCGATTCCGAGTAATTTAGGACTCGCCCATCACTAGTTAAATGTTCATTTTTTTTAAACATTCAAAAAATTCCTGTGAAGCACCTGAAGGGTTAATAAACTTCTTGAATGTGGTTTTGAGCACCTCGAGGGGTGGAGTTTTTAGAATGGTATTACTTTTGTGTTTTTTCTATCATATAGACCCCTCAAAGTGACTTCAAATGTGATGTGGTCCCTAAAAATAAAATGGTGTTGTAAAAATGAGAAATCGCTGGTCAACTTTTAACCCTTATAACTTCCTAACAAAAAAAATGTTGGTTCCAAACTTGTGCTGATGTAAAGTAAACATATGTGCAATGTTATTTATTAAGTTTTTTGTGTGCCATATCTCTGTGATTTAAGGGCATAACAATTCAAAGTTGGAAAATTGCGAAATTTTCTAAATTTTTGCTAAATTTCCATTTTTTTCACAAATAAACGCAAGTTATATCAATGAAATTTTACCACTAACATGAAGTCCAATATGTCAGGAGAAAACATTGTCAGAATCACCAGGATCCATGGAAGTGTTCCAGAGTTATGACCTCATAAATGGATATTGGTCAGAATTGTAAAAAGTGGCCCTGTTATGAACGTCAATCCACCCTTGGGTGTAAAGGGGTTAACTAAGTGTTTCACAGGATTGTCTTAAGGCCCCATCACACACAGTCTCGCTAGGGACATAGCTGATTTTGTTACACCACAGCGATCTCGCCAGCGAGATCTCTGTGTTTGATGGGGATCAGCGACCTGCCACCCTGCCGGGTATCGCTGATCGCTCTCCATCGTCCTGGGCCGTTTTTTGATTGCTCGCCTCCCGCTGGCCAGCATGCATCGCTGTGTGTGGGAGTGAGAGACCAGCGATCAACGATGCTGGACGCTGGTTTCCAATGTAAACATCGGGTATCTAAGAGCCGCGCGGCTCTTAGATACCCAATGTTTACATTGGAAACCAGCTTGGTCCTGATTGCTGGATGGGCTGTCTATGTGACAGCTCACCAGCGATCAAGCCTAACGATGTCCCAGCGATCCCATCCCTGTCGGATCGTTGGTGGGATTGCTGGGACATCGCTATGTGTAACGGGTCCTTTAGAGCCCCAGGATTGGCCAACCACGTCATACACTGATGAGAAAAATGGTAACAATGTTTTGAACAATTATGCCTTCATTTTCCTTAAAGAGTTATCCATAAGTTGTCTCTTGAGCTCCTCACAACTCTCTTATCTCCTTTGAGTCTCCTTACTTCCTGGTTTCTGGCAGGGTGGGCTCTCCTGTTTGAATGACAATTCTGGTGAGAAGTAGAACTGTAGCATTATTAAAACCATAAAGATCAGCACAAATTTTGCTGTACCACATTCAACTATCAATGGTATGTTATGAGTCAACACTCTAGAGCAGGGCAGCACGGTGGCTCAGTGGTTAGCGCTGCAGCCTTGCAGTGCTGGAGTCCTGGGTTTGAATCCCACCAAGGACAACATCTGCAAGGAGTTTGTATGTTGTCCCTGTGTTTGCGAGGGTTTCCTCCGGGTACTCCAGTTTCATTTCCAAAGACATACTGATAGGGAATTTAGATTGTGAGCCCCATTGGGGACAATGATAATGGGCGCAAACTGTAAAGCACTGCGGAACATGTTAGTACTATATAAAAATAAAGATTATTATTATAGAGATAACTGTACATTTTTCACAAGCACATAGCTCTGGACAGAGAAAGCAATGATGCTGGGTGCCAAGAAGGAGGAGGGGTGGGATTATGAGATTGATATTAGCTGTGTCAGGAGCTGAGAGGAAGGGGAGGGAGGTGAGCAGCTAACTGCTCTATAGAAATCAATGGTCTGGAGAGAGCTGACTGGTATGTTAAGAGATACCCGCTCTCTTGGAAAGTAACTGCTGCACACATTTGACCAGGGTCTGGGCAGACATTCAATGGAAACCTGCTTTATACTATGTAAGAGAAAAACTGTATGAGAATGAGAGCAGAGAGTAAATAGCAAAAGCAAGTGAATTGTAAACTTGCTTATTTTCAAGTTTAATACAATTTAATAACTTGTGAATGACCCTATAGGTGAATAGTGTTGATAACAAGTGGAAAATTTGTTCTACCATAGTAAAACAGTGATAGATAGCTTCCACCCCCAGATAGGTCTTTATCAATGGCTGCACTTTTTGTTGTAACTTATACAAATATGGATGTCATTAAAAAAATGAAACATTTGTAATGTCTGCACTTAAGGAAAAAATCTTCTTGAAGTCCAAATTTTAAAAAAGCACTAGGGGAATGGAAGGATGAAATATTTTAGTTGTGCTATGAGACTCACCCAGTTTCACCCCAAACTATTTTCTAGGCTTCTGGTAGGGATGTTTTTACAGGTCTATAAATTCCCAGGAATGAACAGAACATTTTAACTGTGCTAATAAAGTTTTAGGCATGGTGTGTGGACATGGACAATTTATAACATGACCTCTGCAAATACCGAATTACTTGAGATGTTATAGTGCAGAGATACCATTTTTCTAATATTGGCAAAGATGTAGATGCAAAGATGTTCCACAGTCTTGCAACTCTTCTTGCTCTGTACTCTTTTGTGCTCCATACTTTTGCGGTTCTGGTCCTGCTGCTGAAGAACCTCTTGCTGCTCTTCCCCGCAGCCTTGCGGTTCTCCTCCTGTATAAACCTATTCCTCCATTCTCCACTCCTTCTTGCCTGTATCCGTACCTATACCTCCTGTGTGAACAGGTCCAAATCTGTTCCGTCATACTCCACCCTTTCCTGTCTGTACCCGTACCTGCTCCTCCTGTGTGAACAGGTCCAAACCTGTTTCGACATACTCCACTCCCTCCTGTCAGTCCCCATACCTGCCCCTCCAGTGTGAACAGGTTCAAACCTGTTCTGTCATACTCCACTCTTTCCTGCCTGTTCCAGAACCTGCACCTGCTGTTTGAACATTACTCTCCCTGTTCCTTCCTATACCACTCCTGCCTGCCCTGTGTCTCTGCTGTGCCAGTCTGCCCTGTGTCTCTGCTGTGCCAGTCTGCCCCGTGTCTCTGCTGTGCCAGTCTGCCCCGTGTCTCTGCCGTGCCAGTCTGCCCTGTTTCTCTGCCGTGCCAGTCTGCCCTGTGTCTCTGCCGTGCCCACCTGCCAGTGTCTCAACCGTGCCTGCCTACCAGTGTCTCAGCCGTGCCACCGTCTCCCCAAGTGAGATCAGTAGCCACAGCCAGACACCACCCTGAAGTGGCACCTGGCAGCTGCCTGCCGCACAAGCCTGACATCACCATCAGAGGCTCCAGCGAAAACCAAGGCAGCTGTCCTAGTCACGCCCCTTCCAGGGTAGTCTGGTTTGTGATACAGTGGGGCCACAACCCCCTGACTCACACCCACCAGTCAGGGCGTGAGCGTGACACCCTTCTTCCCAGAGCCATAACTTTTTTTATTTTTTGGTCAATACGGCCTTGTGAGGGCTTGTTTTTTGCGGGACAAGTTGTACTTTTGAATGACACCATTGGTTTTAGCATATCTTGTACTGGACACGAGGAAAAAAATTCCAAGTGTGGTGAAATTACAAAAAAAGTGCAATTCCACAATTGATTTTTTATTTTGCTTTTTTGCTTTTTTACTGTGTTCACTAAATGCTAAAACTGACCAGCCACTATGATTCTCCAGGTCATTACGAGTTCATAGACACCAAACATATCTAGATTCTTTTTTATTTAAGTGGTGAAAAAAAATTCCAAACTTTGTTAAAAAAAGAAAAAAAAATGCACCATTTTCAATACCCGTAGCGCCTCCAATTTTCATGATCTCGGGTTGGGTGAGGACTTTTTTTTGTGCACCGTGGTGATATTTTAATGATACCATAATGGTGCAGATACGGTCTTTTGATAGCCCGTTATTGCATTTTAATGCAATGTCATGACGACCAAAAAAACGTAAGGCTGGTTTCACATTAGCGCTTTTTAAGCGCACGCACGGCCGGGGGTAGCTCCGCCCCCGAGCCGGCTCTCTGCCCGGCGTGCCCGCCCCTTGCTTGTAGCGCCGCCTCCTAGCGCACAGCGGCGCCTGCGATCGGCGCACCCTATCTTTAGCATAGGGTGCGCAGATCGTGCGCAGG
The DNA here is from genome assembly GCF_039654945.1 of Dendrobates tinctorius. Classification (NCBI taxonomy): domain Eukaryota; kingdom Metazoa; phylum Chordata; class Amphibia; order Anura; family Dendrobatidae; genus Dendrobates; species Dendrobates tinctorius. Next base: position 10,085,962 of record NW_027361700.1, on the reverse strand, counting down.
CCGTGCGCTAGTTGCGCTTTGACCTGCGCTGCGCACTTTTGACGGTGCGCCGAGCACGCCAAAATCCGAAAAGTTTGATTTTGGCGCGCACGGCGCACCGTCAAAAGTGCGCAGCGCAGGTCAAAGCGCAACTAGCGCACGGCCTGCGCACGATCTGCGCACCCTATGCTAAAGATAGGGTGCGCCAATCGCAGGCGCCGCTGTGTGCTAGGAGGCGGCGCTACAAGCAAGGGGCGGGCACGCCGGGCAGAGAGCCGGCTCGGGGGCGGAGCTACCCCCGGCCGTGCGTGCGCTTAAAAAGCGCTAATGTGAAACCAGCCTAATTCTGTCATTTTGACTCTTTTTCTCTCTACACCGTTTAGTGATCAGGATAATCCTTTTTTTATACATCAGGTGATTCTGAACACGGCGATACCAAATATGTATGTTTGATTTTTTTTTATTGTTTTATTTTGAATGGGGGGAAAGGGGGGTGATTTGAACTTTTGTATTTTTTAAACTTTTTTTACTTTTGGCATGCTTCAATAGTTTCCATGGGAGACTAGTAGGTGCCATAACCCGATCAACTCTGCTACATACAGGCGATGATCAGATTGCCTGTATGTAGCAGAATTGCTGACTTGCAATGAGTCCCGGCCACGGCATTGGGAACCAAAGAGGTCTACAGGAGAACTTTGGTTGTCATGCTAACCCATCGGTGACCCGCGATCATGTGACGGAGGTCACCAATGGGGGTCAGAGTTTGACAGTGGCATTTAACAGGTTAAAAGCCGCTGGTGGATCGCGATTCCACCTGTGGCTATTCGGGCACATGTCAACTGTTCAAAACTGTTCAAAGGGAGGGTGTCTGACATCAGTGTATTCAGATGTCGGAAAGGGGTTACTATAGACAGGACAGGACTGTCCCGATTGGGTACACCTTGTTGCAGTAGGATGGCTTTTACGCATTTTTGATCAAAATAGTGTTACCTAAGTACCCTATTATATTTACATGTGATATTAATGTATATTTACTTACTACAGGGTATGTGCTCATTTTGTTTTTTCTTGGCTTTTGTCTGGCCACATTGTGAACAGTCTCTTACAAATTGCACATATACCTAGTTATGCTCCAGCTCATTTCTTTGGTTTTAATAAATAAGGGAGCTTGTCTAAAGCTGCATGAACTTGTCACCAACCAGTGTCTTTATAAATGCAGATACAATGTGCATTTTGGGACATGGAGTGTGGAAAACCGATGGAAGAAGGGACCTGAAGGAAAAATTGTAGGAAGGAAGGACTGAGAATGGTTAGATTAGTGAAATGATGTGGTCGACCTACCTAAAAATATGTGTATTTAGAGCCTGCTTAAATCTTTGCATACCGGGTTTTAACTAGGTTGTCTGGGTTAGTGCATTCCAGGGAATGTACGGAAAAAGTCTTGAAGAGTGGAAGGTTTGGATTATGGAGGAAGTTAGTCTTAGTTAACTAGCAAAATGAATAGCACGGGTAGAATGGTAGACAGAGATTAGTGAGAAGAGGTATAGCATTAAAGCACTTTGAGCGTAGAGTGATAAGTTTATATTATATTTTGAATAGGATGGGCAATCAGTGAAATGACTGGCAGAGCGTGGTGGCATCGCTGTATTTGAATATACTTTAGTACCTAGATATTACTTGTTATTACTGACTGTACATGTACAGTGCACAGACAGCTGTTATAGAATTTATTAGGCCATTGCTGAGGGTTGTCATCTGTCAATAAGTTATGCCTGCCCTGCAGATGAGCAAAATGCAAAGGCTCTCTGCAGGTTGATGGAAGTAAGGGTCTAGTCACACTTCTTCATCAAAAAGCATTTTGAGAGCAGGAGAGCTGTTCAGTCTGTGATGACGGCGCAATCACATAATTACCAACCCTCATCATCATTGGGGGTTGGTGTCACTCCCACTGCTTCCTTTTCTGCATTGAAATGAAGCATCTTCAGTATCTGTGCTGTGGTCACTTACCACAGCTTTTATCACCACCGTTACTTGACGATGCCCTATTTCAGTAGCATTCATGGAGAAACAACCTCAGTTTCAATCACGCTGCCACACATCCATTGCCCTGCATCTTCAGACAACACTGCTATACTTTTTCTGTCCCCACCACCCTGCATCTTCAGGCCACATTGCTACACTGCTTCTGTCCCCATCCCCATTGCCCCCTGCTTCTTCAGGCCACACTGCCACACGTCTTTTTTCCCCACCACCCTTCATCTTCAGACGGTAAAGGAGTTAAGTTAATTATGTTCATTGTTGTATTTATGCCTTTTTATTTACTGGTATTGATACATGTTACATGTACTACCTCATGTATGACATGGTACTGTTACCCCTTCTGGTTATTACCATCGGTTTGCTTCCTTGGTTGAGTGTTCTTCATTGTATATAATGTGATAATGTTCACTATGTTTCTGTGCACAGTATAGGGAAAGCGTAGTGCTCTTGGTTGGACACTAGAGGGGGCACTCTAGTATACAAAGCAGTTAGTAGTTAGTATAGGGTTAAGTGTGGGAGGGGCTGCTGAGAGTTACGGTTAGAGCAGAAGGGAAGTTAGTCAGATGAGGCTAGGATGCCCTAAGTGTCCACATGGGTTATAGGCCCAGGACGACTTGGCAGCCACACAATGTTAAGCAGCGACAGCCCATGCTATCCATGGCCATTGGGCATCATTGCAGTGGGCCAGTACAGTAGGAAAAAGATGTGGTGACTCATAGCCTGGGAGGACGCCTTTATTGGTGGGAGTCGGTTGGAGTGAGGAAGAGAGCGAAGTTGAAGCTTCGCAGGGAATGGTACAGACGAGCCGGATGCTTTTCCAGAAGCAACTAAACTGGGTGGTGGATGATTTCAAGTCTGGGGCGAAACAGACAGAAGCTGGGAAGCAGTCTAAGATGGTCCGGTCTGGACGTGTGCCGCACAGAAGCATCAGCAAATTAGGGAAAGCTAAGGAAGCAAGTAAAGTTGAATGTGAATTCCATGATGTGCCAACTGTGGATATAATGTGTGAAGTTCTAAGTAAAGAAAGCATTCAAGTTATTCTGCACTGTGTCTCCATTACTGGGGGTCACCTGGAAGAAGGGCCGTCACCACCTGAGAAGTGCCCAGCGGGACCTAAACCTGGAGATGCAGGTACGCTGAGCAGTGAATTAAAGTTTTCTGTGAGGGAAGGTCGGGACACAGATGCTTCAGTGTCTCTGGCCATGACTGTAGTCCTGGCCGAACCTTACATTCGGCGTAGTCGGCAGGATGCGACTACCTCACAGTGCGGAGAACCCACAGAAAGAAAAGTTAATGATGTGTGTGCGACTGCTGTGCCCCAGGAAGGTGACCGGGGAGAAAGAGCAAGTGGTTGCTGTATCTGGAAAAGATTTTGTGGATGAAACACTGGATTTGCCTACTACAGTTGTTGTGACAACACTGGACTTGGCTACTGAATTGGACTTGGCTTATTTATAAAGAAAGTCTGACACCATTACTGTGACCAAGATGGCGGCTGCAGAATTGGTGGGAGATGGTGAAGAAGAAGCAAACAACAACCAGAACCGCATCCTTCGTGGGCGTTGCCATTGTTCCCTGGCGCCAAAACCTTACTGTCAGTACGCCCCAATCTGCTCCTGGTGGGTGTGGATGAAGAAGAGAAGAACCTACCTCCCTTCACTGATTAGCAACAGATGGTTGGAGTCGTCGGAGGTGTCCCTACCTGGAAATGGGTGGGGCCTAGACAGAACAACCCGACCCACCAGATAGTGTGAAGAAATCGCAGAGCACCCCACTTACTAGCCCGGAGAGTTCTTCATCACAGATTCGGAAGCTGCCAGAGTCGACAGTGTCCCGAGGACCAGAGTCCTTGAGTCTGGAGTCAGTGCTCCGATGTCCTCTGCAGCGGGAACAAGCAGCGGAGCCATCATCTCCACATTCTTTAGAGGCAGAACCATCAGCATGATGTCAAGCAGGGGAACCCTGTAGACCGGAACCTTTGTTGCTAGTTCAGCGGAGACCGGAACTGGTGTCCGCCCTGGAGGAACCTTTGCTGGAAACAGAGAACGGGCCGGAGCTGTATCTACCAGCCGACTGTGCAGGCGTTCCCACGGAAGAATCCAGCGTTTCCAGGATGGCTGCGGCCTATGTTCCTGCATCTGAGTGGGTGAGTGCACCTCAGCCCCTAACCCTGGAGGGATGGTCCTTGTCACGGGCCCCCATCTCGGAGGCCGTTGTTTGTTCACGCATCACGGCAGGGGAGTCTGCGCTCCAACCCCCCAACCTTCTGAGGCCCAGACCAAGCTCCGCCTTTATCTGCCCCAAGGCCACTGCTTCAGTGTCGTGGTGGCCAACGGCTCTTGCGGCTGCAGAATCGTCCTCAGCCCAGAACCAGGCATGGGATTTCAGCTATGTTCACAGTGACACGGAATGCATGCCGCTAAATTGCTCAAACTTGTCTTCCCAGAAAAAAGTTGTGCACATTGCACCATGTTTTTGATTCGGGACTGTTACGCGTCCCAATAGGGCAGGGAGCCCTGTCATGCTCTGTGGATTAAAGAGCCACACGGCCATTGTGGCCTTTAGTAACACTGAAGATGAAGCTTTGTTTTTTTGTGTATATTTATTTATCTTGGCCTGGAGGGCTGTGAGCTAGGCGTTATTTCTGGAGCCTATGGACTCTTCTTGTTTGTTTTGTTGCGCTCGTTGCGCCCATTCTGCTGGAAAAGGAGAGACTGTCTTCTTAGCTGGAGACTGCCGGAAAGAAAGACTATACTTTCCTCAAAGGTAGGGGGGGATCTTATTCTCAGGACTGCTGACCCATGCGTAGGACACGAACTTTGGTGCGTACCAGATGTGGCTACCTCATATATTCTCCCTGTGCGGAGTATATACTGTAAATATTAAAGTTTTAAATGTGTTTGGTCAGGGACGACCAAATTTAAAGAAAGGATGAGTGTAAAGGGGTTAAGTTAATAATGATTATTGTTGTATTTATGTCTTTTTGCTTACTGGTATTGCTACATGTTACATGTACTACCTCATGTATGATATGGTACTGCTACCCCTTCTGGGTTTTACCATCACTTTGTTTCCTTGTTTGATTGTTCTTCATTGTATATAATGTGATAATGTTCACTATGTTTCCATGTACAGTATAGGGAAAGCGTAGTGCTCTTGGTTGGACACTAGAGGGGGGCACTCTAGTATACAAAACAGTTAGTAGTTAGTATAGGGTTAAATGTAGGAGGGGCTGCCGAGAGCTTAGGTTAGAGCAAAAGGGAAGATAGTCAGATAGGGCCAGGGTGCCTGAAATGTCTACATGGGCTATAGGTCCAGGATGGCTCGGCAGCCACACAACGTTAAGCAGCGACAGCCCACGTTATCCACGGCCACTGGGCATTATTGCAGTGGGCCAGTACAGTAGGAAGAAGATGTGGTAACTCATAGCCTGGGCAGACACCTTTAGAGCAGGAGTCAGTGGGAGTGAGGAACAGAAGGAAGTTGAAGCTTCACAGGGAACAGTACAGATGGGCCGGATGCTTTTCCAGAGGCAACTAAACCAGGTGGCAGTTGATTTCAAGTCTCTTGCGAAACAGAGAGAAAATGTTCAAGTTATTCTTGACTATGTCACCATTACTAGGGGTCACCTAAAAGAAGAGCCGTCACTGCCTCGGAAGTGCCCAGGGAGACCTGAACCTGGAGATGCAGGTATGCTGAGCAGTGGATTGCAGTTTTCTGTGAGGGAAGGTCGGAACACAGATCCTTCAGTATCTCTGGCCATGACTATAGTCCTGGCCGACCCTTACGAGACCACACTGCCCCACTGTTTATCTCCTCATTCACTAAAATGACATATCATCAAAGTGTGCTGATAGAAGCAGGATGATAGACAGCAGTGCCACCCCCGAATCATGTTTCATTTCATGCCAGAAAAGAATGATGTGTAAGTGGCAGCAGCCCATCCCCCTTGATAACATTTAGTTTGAGAATATCTAGAAGACTCAAATGAATCGTAATCAGAAGTAAGAAAAAACACACACGGGAAGTTAAAGCAGAGATGGAAAGGTAGAGATTTTTTTATTTGAACTATATTACAAAATTGGTTAGATTATTAAATTAAATTTTTAGACAAAAATTCTGAAATTCACTAGCTTTGAACAACTACTTTAAACTAAAACTGTTTATACTATTTTACTTTAAAAATAAATATAATGAATGTACATTTAGACCGAATTTACAAATGATCAAATAATAAATTTGGAGATCAAGTGTGAAAACACAGAAGATTATTCTCATATTTTAAGGGAAAAGTGGATGTATTAACACAAAATGTCCACCAGACGGTGCAATAACACAATAACTGGAGCCGTATAACTTGGCAATGGCCAAATTGCTTCTATTACATTGGTACAACTGGTTGCATTTGTACTTTATTGACACAATGATCTAATACTTAATAGCACACACATAGTAATTATTTCAAACACAATTTTACTGATAAAGGGTAATAGGAGTAGAATTAGTCATATCAATTGTGCAAGTAACTACACCCTATGGTTTATTGGCATCATTACAACAGTTTTGTAACATGGATAATGGTGTTTATATCATTATAGTCTGGATCTTTAGGTTCTTTACCAGGGAGAATTGTGTGTAGAGGAAGTATATCTGACACCACACAAAAGATGAAGTGGACCCCGATATCAGCCTTCCAGGGTGCAGTACGATGAAAGTTCATTTGTCTCAGCAATATTTTCCAGACCAGGGTCACATAAAACCCTGGGGCTTTCTAAAAACTGGTAAGGGGTTTCCCATAAGATTTCAGCATCAAGACTCGATACTTGTACAGGAAGGTTTTGTTTTTTTTCTGGTGTTTCGCAGAAAGGGAAACATTTTCAGGTGTTCTCTCAATGTTGAAATGGTTGGAATGATTGAATTATGGAACCGTGTTTCATAGACTGACTGTGATTTTCCCGACCCAAACTCAATCAACCATAAGCCTATGACAGTCCATGTATGGATCTGTGATTGAGGCATTAAACCATAAATGTAGATTAACTTTAAAGAGATAGCTTAACGTCACATTTTTAATTTTTTTAAAGGGAACCTGTCATTTGATACATGCTGACAGATCTCCCCCCATGTACACGCAGAAGAGAGACCCATCAATAACTAGAGTCTTTTGACAAATTCTGCTTTTTTTTCTGCTTCTTTTTAAACTAAGGTTGAAAAAGCTCCATGTTAATTGGGTATTTTTCATCCACAGAAATAAGTGCAAAACACACTGATTTCTTGCAATTTCTAGCCAAGTTAATGTGGTGATAAAAAAAACACACAATATTACTGAATTCCATATAATGCATACAAAACATATTGAAAAAACGCATAAAAAATGCATTTTTTCCCAAATTGGGCCAAAAATTACTAGTTAGTGACTTTTTGATTTATGGCAAATTCATCAAACAACTTGCGCCCTTTTAAAGTTGTCTTTTGTGGCTTAGTTTTCTGATTTTTGTGACTTTCTAGATGTTTTAGATTGGTTCATCTAAGAGATAAGGTTTCTCCTTGTGGAGAGTGACAAGTAAGACATGGCATGTCAGAGTGAGGAGACTTATTCGCCATGCTTTCTCCCCTGGGAAATTAAATATGTAAATTGCCTCTTCAGAGATGAATAAGACTTGAACTTTAATGCCACCTATTGGAAGCAGCAATCCTAAAAGTCAATATCAAACCTTTAACAAAACTTGCAATATGACTTAAGCCCACATTACACACTGCGATATCGCTAGCAATATCGCTGTAACGTCACCGATTTTGTGACGTTGCAGCGATATTGCTAGCGATATCGCTGCATGTGATACTTACCTCCGACCGGCTCCCCCGCTGGTTATCGCTGATCGCGCGAGAAGCTCCTGGACCATTCTTCGTCGGCCACTTCCTGCTGGGCTTCCTGTGGCGCCGACGAGTGACGCGTGGAGCCTGGCGGGAGGACGCAGGATCGCCGCGTCTGACAGGTAAGTAGCGATTCCCGACCACCGCTATGTCGCTGGTGAGATCTGCCTGTGTGGCAGCTCACTAACGACCACCTAGCGATGCACCAGCGATCCTGACTGCGTCATATCGCTGGTCGGGATCGCTGGTGCATCGCTAGGTGTTATTGGTACCCTTAGTATAAAAGCCAAATCAGAATCTCACCTTGCAGAGTGTTTACTAAAAAGTAAATCAATTTGGTGTAAATTTACTCAAGACTCCACCCCCCGAAATTATATTATGTTATTTTTAGCTACTTTTGAACAATTTTGCAAAACGAGTGACTTTTTGCGCTGAAGTCTCAAAATAGTCGAAAATACAAATAGAGCATTCTATTTTGAACAATTTGATAGAAAAATTACAATGAACAGCACAAGGCTAGAAATAAAAGTGAGTTAAAAAATATTAAAACGATGAATCATGTTTTTAAAAGTTTCTTTATGTGAATTTTTCAGTCTGAAAATTTCATTCAATAAATCTCTGTGATCATTCCCTTAGTTTCTTTAATGTACTGCTATTCTTTTTTATTGCACCATTCAAAAAAGTGAATATTAATAAGTATTAATAATCCCGAAGAACCATCAGAACAATACAGTGGCTATTTACAGCACAATATGGTCTGCAGAGAATTGAACCAGAACTTTGTAAACTGACGGGAAGGAAGAATATGCAGAAGTTGTAGACCTGTTGGCCCTTGAGAATCACTGCCATTGGTACAGAAAGCCTTTCTGGGAATGACTGTCTATTGGGAATTGCTCATTCAGAAATGTAATGCTTGACGTATCTCATTAAGGTTGCGTTACAATTATATGTAAAGAAAATGCAAAAAATATAGAAAGATGTTATTAGATGTCACTGAAATGAACATTCTACTGCAACACTGACACTGTGTGGCCGATCTACAGCATGCAACATGAAAAGTACAAAAACAGTTTAAGGTTATAGTCTAGACCTAGATAATAATAATAATTTTTATTTCTATAGTGTCAACATATTCTGCAGCACTTTACAATTCAGAGGGGACTTGTACAGACAATAAAGACATAACAGAGTACCAAATAATTCAGATACCAAGAGGATTGAGGGCCCTGCTGCTCACAAGCTTATAATCTTTGAGGAGATAGGGGAGACACGAAAGGTAAATGGTAAAGTGCTTGTCATGTACAGTCCAGTCATCAATATCATAAAGATACTGTTATTATTAGAGAATTGGTGAAAATCTTAAACGATTAATCCCAAACAGTTCCATAGTAAGTTACCTCTATTCTATGGATAACATACTGATCCTGAGAATAGGGCTCGGAAACCCAGGAACCGGGCTCTGCAGTTCCCTCTGCATTCTTGACTAAGGCAGAGGTCCACTACGCTACATTTATTGTCTATGGGACTGCCAGAAAAGGGGTTTATATGTGACTCAGGGGTTTTATATTATTAGGCTAAGAACTTAGAATCATAGAATCATAGAATCATAGAATCGTAGAGTTGGAAGGGACCTCCTGGGCCATCTGGTCCAACCCCCTGCTCAAAGCAGGATTCGCTAAATCATCCCAGTCAGATGTCTGTCCAGCCTCTGTTTGAAGACTTCCATTGAAGGAGAACTCACCACTTCTCGTGGCAGCCTGTTCCACTCATTGATCACTCTAACTGTCAAAAAGTTTTTTCTAATATCTAATCTGTGTCTCCTCCCATTCAGTTTCATCCCATTGCTTCTAGTCTTTCCTTGTGCAAATGAGAATAAAGTTGATCCTTCTACAATGTGACAGCCCTTTAGATATTTGTAGACAGCAATTAAGTCTCCTCTCAGTCTTCTCTTTTGCAAACTAAACATTCCCAAATCCTGCACCTTTCCTCATAAGACAGGGTTTGCAGACCGGTCACCATTCTGGTCGCTCTTTTCTGAACTTGCTCCAGTTTGTTGATGTCTTTTTTAAAATGTGGTGCCCAAAACTGGACACAATATTCCAGATGAGGTCTGACCAAAGAGGAGTAGAGGGAAATAATGACTTCACGTGATCTAGACTGTATGCTTCTGTTAATACATCCTAGAACTGCATTTGCCTTTTTTGCTGCTGCATCACACTGTTGACTCATATTCAGTCTGTGATCTATTAGTATACCCAAGTCTTTTTCACATGTGCTGTCACTTAGCCCTATTCCTCCCATTCTATATATGCTTTTTTCATTTTTATTGCCCAGATGTAGTACTTTGCATTTCTCCCTGTTAAAAACCATTCTGTTAGTTACTGCCCACTTCTCCAGTTTATTTAAATCTTTTTGAATCCTCTCTCTCTCTTCTCTAGTATTAGCTATCCCTCCTAGCTTTGTGTCATCAGCAAATTTAATCAGTTTACCCTCAATTCCTTCATCTAAATCGTTGATAAAGATGTTGAACAATACAGGGCCCAGGACAGAGCCCTGTGGTACCCCACTTGAGACATTCTTCCAACTGGATGTGCAGCCATTTACGACCACTCTTTGGGTCCGATCACTAAGCCAGCTATGAATCCACCTAACAGTTGCCTTGTCCATTCCATACTTAGTCATTTTTTCAATAAGGATTGTATGAGAGACTTTGTCAAATGCTTACAGGCAGGTATTTATTAACTACTTGCCTGTTTTGCCCTGTATTATCTGTTCTGGTTCAGAGTGTTCATGGACCGCTGCTACTTCAATTCTCCTTGTTACGGTGACGTCACATCAACAGAGCAACTTTTCCTCTGGTCTGTTGAAGGGGGTTTCTCTGTGGATGTCAGGTTCACTGCTGTCTAACTGCAGGGAGCTGGCTGTATAATTAGCATAACATTGACAGTTATGCCTCGTCAAAGCCTTCTGAGCTGGGATAGATCTCCTTAGGGCAGAACAGGCAAATAATTACCAACTACTAGAGTGGAGCGACTTTTGGTTTTTTAGGGTCGAGTTTCGTTTCGTGAAACCCGACTTTTCCAAAAGTCGGGTCGAGCAAGATCGGCCGATTATAGGGAAAAGTCGGGGTCGTCCCGAAACACGAAACCTAATGTAAGTCAATGGGGAATAAAAGTCGGCAGTGAGAGGAGGACAGGAAACACACCTACAGTGCCCATTTGAATGCCAAAAGCATCAATTCTTCTTACTTAAGCTTGTCAACCTTAATTAACTTCATAATACAAGTTACTCACTGAAAAATGGGGGTTAGTTGGCTAAAGGTGTGGGGGGGTAGGGCTGGCTCCAGGTTTTCATGTGCCCTGGGCGAAAGAGCGCCCCTTTAACACATACCACAACTCATCATGCTCCGATACGGCAGAGAAATAGCGGTATAGTACAATGAAAAATACTTCACTTTTTACATCTCATGACGAGGCCCATCTATTTCACCATACAGAATCATTGGTCCCATATAATGTTTGAAACAGTATATGATGATCTCCACATAATGCTACAGTATATGTTGGTCCCCATGGATGAAGCTCCACTGTCTTAAGGGCCCAAATAATGCTCCAAATAATAATGGGCCCCATTTCTAATGCTCTAGTGTATAATGGGCCCTGTAAATGCTGCTCCAGTGTCTGATGTCCACCTTTGGAATGTTCCAGTGTATGGTGGGCCCCATCTATCATTCTCCAGAGTATAGTGCTCCCCAAAAATTGCTGTCCCAACATTGAAAACAATCAAATAAGTCTCCTCGCTAGGGAATCCCTGTACTAGTCTGGACTCCTCGTCGTCCCCATCTTCCATCTCACTGCACAGTATTTCAACCTTGCAAGTGCTGTGATCCTGAGCAAGCAGGGGGGGCCCACTCGTTGGCGACGGCACTGGCACAGGGCCCCTGACAGTACGGTGGTGTGTCTGATGGCGGGTGGGCCGAACCTGCACTTTCATCTGCAGCTTCCTCTTTGTCACCGTGTAAGATGGAACTGTATATGGGAAGGGTAACCTGAGTTTCGTCAGGGTCAGATTCAGGCCGTGTAGCGTGCGAGAGGAATGTAGTGGTCTGGGTCAATGTACCAGCAGATTCATCGAGCAGTGGCTGGGCATCAGTGCACTTGTGTCGCCCCCAGGAGTACGGACGCCACAGCGGCATTACCTTCCTCCTATGGAGTGTGATGTCATGCTTGGGAGCAACGAAGGATCTCTCTAGCAGGTTAACTGATTGGGCGGCGTTATTCCCACGAGTCATGACCCTCCAAACAGCGTTCATGAAGGCAAAGTGTTTGTTTTACGTGGGCAGTATGGTTGCAAAGCTGAACCTTAAAGGAATGTCCAGAAGGGCACCACCAGGAATGGAGCCTACGGTTAAATTCGACTCCACCTGGGAAACCTCAACCATGCCAGCTACAGAACAGATGCACACATTGCAAGCTTAATTCCGTTAACGAACGAGACTCCGTCATGCCCCGCGGTCCGAGTCCGGCTTACTAGAGGGACACGTGAGGCTCTGGCACATGAGATTGGCCAATAACTGGTGTGTCATGCCCTTACATGTCCGTGGCTGCATGTGCGCTACACTGAAAAGGCCAGCGTTTGTCGCTTACAGGTGCAGATAACCCGCTGAACAACGTTAGTGAAGGGGATCACTGATTACAATTATTACACGCGAACGATTATTTCCCAGTAAGTGCAGGTCAACCGCAGTTCCGGAATTAGGCCTAACCGTCATTCCTGAAAAAATGAAAAACTTACGTGTGCAAACCACAGGTGCTGTAGCTTGCTTAACAGCTCGCAAGCCGTTCTCACGCCCAGTATGGATTACACGTGATTGCACAAAGGTGAGAAAGGGTACCGTATCCCCGGATAACATGTATGGATAGCGTACACATTCAAAATATATGTCTATACATCAGGAGGCAGGCTCAGACAGTGTTAGGCCCAGTATGGCTTGCACGTGATTGCACAAAGGTGAGAAAGGGTACCGTATCCCCGGATAACATGTATGGATAGCGTACACATTCAAAAGATATGTCTATACATCAGGAGGCAGGCTCAGACGGTGTTAGGCCCAGTATGGCTTGCACGTGATTGCACAAAGGTGAGAAAGGGTACCGTATCCCCGGATAACATGTATGGATACCGTACACATTCAAAATATATGTCTATACATCAGGAGGCAGGCTCAGACGGTGTCAGGCACAGTAAAGCTTGCACGTGATTCCACAAAGGTGAGAAAGGGTACCATATCCCCGGATAACATGTATGGATAGCGTACACATTCAAAATATATGTCTATACATCAAGAGGCAGGCTCAGACGGTGTTAGGCACAGTATGGCTTGCACGTGATTGCAAAAAGGTGAGAAAGGGTACCGTATCCCCGGATAACATGTATGGATACCGTACACATTCAAAATATATGTCTATACATCAGGAGGCAGGCTCAGATGGTGTTAGGCCCAGTATGGATTGCACGTGATTGCACAAAGGTGAGAAAGGGTACCGTATCCCCGGATAACATGTATGGATAGCGTACACATTCAAAATATATGTCTATACATCAGGAGGCAGGCTCAGACGATGTTAGGCCCAGTATGGATTGCACGTGATTGCACAAAGGTGAGAAAGGGTACCGTATCCCCGGATAACATGTATGGATAGCGTACACATTCAAAATATATGTCTATACATCAGGAGGCAGGCTCAGACGGTGTCAGGCACAGTATGGATTTGACGGCCCAGACTACACAGCGGAGGAGCAGGGAGAGGTAAAGATTGCAAATGCTGGGGCCCTGCCCAAGCAAGGGGGCCCACTCGTGGGCGTCGGTACTGGCACTGGGCCCCTCATAGTACGGCGGTGTGTCTGACGGCGGGTGTGCACCACCACCGTCAGAGACACTTGATTGCACTATGAGAGACCCTGTGCCAGTGCCCGCGCCCAAGAGTCGGCCTACCCACCTGTCCAGGGCAACGGCACTCGCACGGTGTCATGCGCTAGGTGGTGACCCCGGCCATGGGGGGGGAGGCAGCACAGTTAGGGAGTTTTAGAAAGTGGCATATGTTGATGTTGGACATTCAGCTGATGCAAAAGGCGAAATAGGTCAAGTCCCAGGAAGAGGTGGACCAAAGCAAGCCATTTTTCTGTCACCCTATGTGTCATCAGGGGAAGGTGGGACAAAATCCTTGGAAACCCATGCATGGATCATTTTAATGAAGGTTAGATCATCCACATTTTGGGTTGACAGACGGGTCCTTTTTTCTGTCAGGATTGATCCAGCTGCACTGAAGACTCTTTCCGATAGCACACTTGCAGCAAGGCAAGCGAGCTCCTGTAAGGCATATTGTGCCAATTCAGGCCAGGTGTCCAGTTTAGCGGCCCAATAGTCAAAGGGGAATGACCTGTGTGGGAGAACATCGATATGGGAGGAAAAGTAGTTTGTAACCATAGTTGACAACTGCTGTCTCCTGTCACTTTCCATCGATGCAGTATTACCAGTTGTGTGAGCGGTACTTGAAAAATCAGTCCACAACATTGTCATGAAACCCCTGTCTCCAACGCTAGAGTTGAGTGAAACGGGTCGAAAAATTTAAAAAGTCGCCGACTTTTGGCAAAGTCGGGTTTCATGAAACGAAACCCGACCCTAGGATGAGGTCGGCCACGAGGTCGGCGACTTACGCGCCAAAGTCGCATTTCAAAAGTTTGTTTTACGCTCTTTTTCAGCCAATCAGGATCCACGGACACTGTGGGCAACGTGATGACATAGGCAGGGGTCACCACCATCTTTCAGAAGGGCATGCAAGTGATTGGCTTGCTTTGGTGGGCGTCACAGGGGGTATAAAAGGGCGTGCACGCCGACTGCCATCTTACTTCTGCCGATCTCAGTATAGGGAGAGGTTGCTGCTGATTCTGTAGGGAGAGCGTTAGGCAGGGAAGAAGACAAAAAAACTGCTTCTGCTGCTAGCGATTTGGCCTGCACAACACACCAGTCACTGTGTGTGCAGTGCAAGGGGAGGCTATATAGTGGTGTATCAGTGGTGTTGGTTGTTGGGCTGCCTTCTAAGGCTTCCTGACATTCCTGCATTGCTGTTTACCCACTGCTCCGCAAACTGCTTTTTTAAAAGCAATCCCAATTTTTTTTTTTTGTCCTGCTGAGAAGAAAAAAAAACTGCCTCTGCTGCTAGCAATTTGGCCTGCACAACAAACCAGTCACTGTGTGTGCAATGCAAGGGGAGGCTATATTGTGGTGTATCAGTGGTGTTGGTTGTTGGGCTGCCTTTTAAGGCTTGCTGACAGGCTGGCATTGCTGTTTACCCACTGCTCTGCAAACTGCTTTTTTAAAAGCAATCCAATCTCCCTTATCCTCTAGTCACTTTTGTCACAGCTGTGCCATCGAGCCTGTCACATAGCGCTCAGATATTCATTGGGCCTCACACAATCCAAAAGTGTCCAGTGTCCAAAAGTGTGTGCAGAGATTCAAAATCTCCCTTATCCTCTAGTCACTTTGGTCACAGCTGTGCCATCGAGCCTGTCACATAGCGCTCAGATATTCATTGGGCCTCACACAATCCAAAAGTGTCCAGTGTCCAAAAGTGTGTGCAGAGATTCAAAATCTCCCTTATCCTCTAGTCACTTTGGTCACAGCTGTGCCATCGAGCCTGTCACATAGCGCTCAGATATTCATTGGGCCTCACACAATCCAAAAGTGTCCAGTGTCCAAAAGTGTGTGCAGAGATTCAAAATCTCCCTTATCCTCTAGTCACTTTGGTCACAGCTGTGCCATCGAGCCTGTCACATAGCGCTCAGATATTCATTGGGCCTCACACAATCCAAAAGTGTCCAGTGTCCAAAAGTGTGTGCAGAGATTCAAAATCTCCCTTATCCTCTAGTCACTTTGGTCACAGCTGTGCCATCGAGCCTGTCACATAGCGCTCAGATATTCATTGGGCCTCACACAATCCAAAAGTGTCCAGTGTCCAAAAGTGTGTGCAGAGATTCAAAATCTCCCTTATCCTCTAGTCACTTTGGTCACAGCTGTGCCATCGAGCCTGTCACATAGCGCTCAGATATTCATTGGGCCTCACACAATCCAAAAGTGTCCAGTGTCCAAAAGTGTGTGCAGAGATTCAAAATCTCCCTTATCCTCTAGTCACTTTGGTCACAGCTGTGCCATCGAGCCTGTCACATAGCGCTCAGATATTCATTGGGCCTCACACAATCCAAAAGTGTCCAGTGTCCAAAAGTGTGTGCAGAGATTCAAAATCTCCCTTATCCTCTAGTCACTTTGGTCACAGCTGTGCCATCGAGCCTGTCACATAGCGCTCAGATATTCATTGGGCCTCACACAATCCAAAAGTGTCCAGTGTCCAAAAGTGTGTGCAGAGATTCAAAATCTCCCTTATCCTCTAGTCACTTTGGTCACAGCTGTGCCATCGAGCCTGTCACATAGCGCTCAGATATTCATTGGGCCTCACACAATCCAAAAGTGTCCAGTGTCCAAAAGTGTGTGCAGAGATTCAAAATCTCCCTTATCCTCTAGTCACTTTGGTCACAGCTGTGCCATCGAGCCTGTCACATAGCGCTCAGATATTCATTGGGCCTCACACAATCCAAAAGTGTCCAGTGTCCAAAAGTGTGTGCAGAGATTCAAAATCTCCCTTATCCTCTAGTCACTTTGGTCACAGCTGTGCCATCGAGCCTGTCACATAGCGCTCAGATTTTCATTGGGCCTCACACAATCCAAAAGTGTCCAGTGTCCAAAAGTGTGTGCAGAAATTCAAAATCTCTCTTATCCTCTAGTCACTTTGGTCACAGCTGTGCCATCGAGCCTGTCACATAGCACTCAGATATTCATTGGGCCTCACACAATCCAAAAGTGTCCAGTGTCCAAAAGTGTGTGCAGAGATTCAAAATCTCCCTTATCCTCTAGTCACTTTGGTCACAGCTGTGCCATTGAACCTGTCACATAGCGCTCAGATATTCATTGGGCCTCACACAATCCAAAAGTGTCCAGTGTCCAAAAGTGTGTGCAGAGATTCAAAATCTCCCTTATCCTCTAGTCACTTTGGTCACAGCTGTGCCATCGAGCCTGTCACATAGCGCTCAGATATTCATTGGGCCTCACACAATCCAAAAGTGTCCAGTGTCCAAAAGTGTGTGCAGAGATTCAAAATCTCCCTTATCCTCTAGTCACTTTGGACACAGCTGTGCCATCGAGCCTGTCACATAGCGCTCAGATATTCATTGGGCCTCACACAATCCAAAAGTGTCCAGTGTCCACAAGTGTCTGCAGAAATTCAAAATCTCCCTTATCCTCTAGTCACTTTGGTCACAGCTGTGCCATCGAGCCTGTCACATAGCGCTCAGATATCAGTGGGCCTCACACAATCCAAAAGTGTCCAGTGTCCACAAGTGTCTGCAGAAATTCAAAATCTCCCCTGTCCTATAGACACCTTGTACCTTGTTTTACATTACTATATAGTTTGTTGGATTTTGTCTACATTTCTACAAAAAATGAGGAAGGCTGGTGGAAGAGGCCGTGGAATTGGGCGGGGGTTGGCAGCTGGTAATGATGGTGTTGGTGGTGGATCCGATGGTAGTGGCAAGAGCAAAATAGGACCGAATGCAGGAGGTTTTGAGCCTGCGTCATCATCTGGCTACATAAGGCCTCGAACGCTTAGTTTTCTAGGAGTTGGCAAACCGCTTTTAAAGCCAGAGCATCAGGAAAAAGTTTTGTCTTACATTGCTGACTCAGCCTCCAGCTCTATCGCCTCCTCTTCTTCAGTTGTAAAATGTAAAAGCACTGAGTCGTCATTGGAGGCTCATGTTCATGAACCACACCTTTCCTTGTGTCCTTCACCCCAACCAAGATTGAAGGATGACGCAGGCCATACTACTGATTACTCCATGGAGCTGTTTTCACATACCATGCCTGGATTATCAAGTGAAATGGTGAATTACCCAGGCCAAGATGAATCTGACATGGAGTGCACTGATGCACAGCCGCTGATGGATGATTCTGCTGGTACATTCACTCAGAGCACTACATTGTCCTCGCAGTGTACAGAGCCAGATTCTGACCCTGATGAGACTCAGGTGCCCCTTCCCGCACACTATACCACCATACACGGTGACACAGAGGAAGGTGCACATGACATAGAAGAGGAGGTGATGGATGACCCAGTTGTTGACCCAGATTGGCATCCATTGGGGGAAGAGGGTGCTGCTTCCAATAGCTCAGATGAGGAGCATCCACAGCAGACATCGACATCGCAACAGCTGTTATCTGGCAGGCCCGGAGCACTCCAAAGACAGGTTCCAAACATCAAAAGAGTTGCTGGACAGCTTGTCCAGAGGGTCAAAAGATCACAGCGTGCTAGGCCACAAAATGTCTGCCAAAGTAGGAAGAGTGCAGTGTGGCACTTTTTTGAACAAAATCCTCATGATCAGGCCAAGGTTATCTGTAAGAAGTGCGCAAAGACCTTTAGCCGAGGGAAAAATCTGAAAAATTTGAATACCAGTTGCATGCTTAGACATTTAACCAGCATGCACTTGCAAGCGTGGACACAACACCAAACCTCAAGTGCCACATGTGCAACTGATCACAATGAAGGTAGTCAGCAACGCTACATTGTTTCCCCCACTGTAAGCCCACCGGTTAGCACAGCAGCAAATGTTGAGGTGTCGTTGCAAGGCCACAGCAGTCAGGGAATCCCACTGTTATATCAACGAAAGACTGATTCTAGGCCATGAGAAAGAACACCAACTCCATCACCAACCCTCTCTCAGTCCGCCCTGTCCACCGCTACTTCCACCATATGCAGCTCTCAAGTCCAGCTCACCCTCCCAGACACTATGAGTAGGTCAAGAAAGTACTCAGTCTCTCATCCGCGTACACTGGGTTTGAACGCCCACATTGCCAAACTAATCTCGTTTGAGATGATGCCCTTTCGGTTGGTGGAAAGCACAGCTTTCCGCGAACTCATGGCCTATGCAGTACCACGCTATGACCTACCCAGTCGCCACTTCTCTCGCAAAGCCATCCCAGCCCTCCACCATCATGTGAAAAACCTTGAACCTGGTGGTGCAGTGCTTCCTCAAAAATTATCCGGAGTTAACAGCCCTGCTCCAGAAGGTGCGAAGACTGTGCGCGCACATCCGCCGGTCGCCTGTACACTCCGTTCGTATGCAGAAGCTGCAGCGATTGCTCCACCTTCCCAACCACCGCCTCATTATCGACATTGCAACAAGGTGGAACTCCACCCTGCACATGGTGGAGCGGCTGTGCGAGCAGAGGCAGGCCATAATGCATTTGTGGGAGGATACACGGCCAGGCACTTTGAGAGCAGACATGGAGTTGACAGGTGTGCAGTGGTCGAAGCTGAAAGACCTCTGTAAAGTCCTTCAGTGTTTTGAGGAATGCACACGGCTGGTAAGCGCAGACGACGCCATCCTAAGCATGAGCATCACACTTATGCGTCTGCTCATGCAAACTTTGACGCACCTTAAGGAGCAGGCGTCTGCAGCCAATGTTGATGAGGAGGAAGAGGAGGAGGGAATCCTTGATGACATTCAGCCATTGTCTGCTCAGGGACCTCTCCTGGACGAGGTGGAGGAAGAAGAGGAGGAGGAGGAGGATGATGGGGATGATTACTTAGGGGAGGAGGATGCATCTCGTGGGGCAAGTGAAAATGTTGGCGTGGCAAGGTCTGGTACAGGGTTTGTGCGTGACTGGAGGGATGTGGATTTGCCAGAAAGTGCTCCTCCACCCAGCACTCGCAGTGCATCATTGACACCGGGAACATTGGCCCACATGTCAGATTATGCCTTGCAGATCCTAAAAAGGGACCCACGCATTGCCAAAATGATGAGCGATGACGACTACTGGTTGGCCAGCATCCTGGATCCACGCTATAAAGGCAAATTACAAAACATCATGCCACAGGAGAACCTTGACCTAATATTGGCTAATAAACAAGCAACTCTGGTAAATCGGTTGCTTGAGGCATTCCCAGCACACAGCAGCGGTGATGGTTCTCACACGAGCCGTACGGGCCGGGGGCAGCTTGGCAGAGGTGTTCGTGGTGCACACAGCAGAAGTGGCGTTGGAGACAGGGGTTTCATGACAATGTTGTGGACTGATTTTTCAAGTACCGCTCACACAACTGGTAATACTGCATCGATGGAAAGTGACAGGAGACAGCAGTTGTCAACTATGGTTACAAACTACTTTTCCTCCCATATCGATGTTCTCCCACACAGGTCAATCCCCTTTGATTATTGGGCCGCTAAACTGGACACCTGGCCTGAATTGGCACAATATGCCTTACAGGAGCTCGCTTGCCCAGCTGCAAGTGTGCTATCGGAAAGAGTCTTCAGTGCAGCTGGATCAATCCTGACAGAAAAAGGACCCGCCTGTCAACCCAAAATGTGGATGATCTAACCTTCATTAAAATGAACCACGCATCGGTTTCCAAGGATTTTGTCCCACCTTCCTCTGATGACACATAGGGTGACAGAAAAATGGCTTGCTTTGGTCCACCTCTTCCTGGGACTTGACCTATTTCACCTTTTGCATCAGCTGAATGTCCAACATCAACATATGCCACTTTCTAAAACTCCCTAACTGTGCTGCCTCTCCCCCCATGGCCGGGGCCACCACCTAGCGCACGACACCGTGCGAGTGCCGTTGCCCTGGACAGGTGGGTAGGCCGACTCTTGGGCGCGGGCACTGGTACAGGGTCCTTCATAGTGCAATCAAGTGTCTCTGACGGTGGTGGTGCACACCCGCCGTCAGACACACCGCCGTACTATGAGGGGCCCAGTGCCAGTACCGACGCCCACGAGTGGGCCCCCCTTGCTTGGGCAGGGCCCCAGCATTTGCAATCTTTACCTCTCCCTGCTCCTCCGCTGTGTAGTCTGGACCGTCAAATCCATACTGTGCCTGACACCGTCTGAGCCTGCCTCCTGATGTATAGACATATATTTTGAATGTGTACGCTATCCATACATATTATCCGGGGAAACGGTACCCTTTCTAACCTTTGTGCAATCACGTGCAATCCATACTGGGCCTAACACCGTCTGAGCCTGCCTCCTGAGACATATATTTTGAATGTGTACGCTATCCATACATGTTATCTGGGGATACGGTACCCTTTCTCACCTTTGTGCAATCACGTGTAATCCATACTGGGCGTGAGAACGGCTGGCGAGCTGTTAAGCAAGCTACAGCACCTGTGGTTTGCACACGTAAGTTTTTCATTTTTTCAGGAATGACGGTTAGGCCTAATTCCGGAACTGCGGTTGACCTGCACTTACTGGGAAATCATTGTTCGCGGGTAATAATAGTAATCAGTGATCCCCATCACTAACGTTGTTCAGCGGGTTATCTGCACCTGTAAGCGACAAACGCTGGCCTTTTCAGTGTAGCGCACATGCAGCCACGGACATGTAAGGGCATGACACACCAGTTATTGGCCAATCTCATGTGCCAGAGCCTCACGTGTCCCTCTAGTAAGCTGGACTCGGACCGCAGGGCATGACGGAGTCTCGTTCGTTAACGGAATTAAGCTTGCAATGTGTGCATCTGTTCTGTAGCTGGCATGGTTGAGGTTTCCCAGGTGGAGTCGAATTTAACCGTAGGCTCCACTCCTGGTGGTGCCCTTCTGGACATTCCTTTAAGGTTCAGCTTTGCAACCATACTGCCCACGTAAAACAAACACTTTGCCTTCATGAACGCTGTTTGGAGGGTCATGACTCGTGGGAATAACACCGCCCAATCAGTTAACCTGCTAGAGAGATCCTTCGTTGCTCCCAAGCATGACATCACACTCCGTAGGAAGAAGGTAATGCCACTGTGGCGACCGTACTCCTGGGGGCGACACAAGTGCACTGATGCCCAGCCACTGCTCGATGAATCTGCTGGTACATTGACCCAGACCACTACATTCCCCTCGCACACTACACGACCTGAATCTGACCCTGATGAAACTCAGGTTACCCTTCCCATATACAGTTCCATCTTACACGGTGACAAAGAGGAAGCTGCAGATGAAAGTGCAGGTTCGGCCCACCCGCCATCAGACACACCACCGTACTATCAGGGGCCCTGTGCCAGTGCCGTCGCCAACGAGTGGCCCCCCCCTGCTTGCCCAGGATCACAGCACTTGCAAAGTTGAAATACTGTGCAGTGAGATGGAAGATGGGGACGACGAGGAATCCAGACAAGTACAGGGATTCCCTAGCGAGGAGACTTATTTGATTGTTTTCAATGTTGGGACAGCAATTTTTGGGGAGCACTATACTCTGGAGAATGATAGATGGGGCCCACCATACACTGGAACATTCCAAAGGTGGACATCAGACACTGGAGCAGCATTTACAGGGCCCATTATACACTAGAGCATTAGAAATGGGGCCCATTATGTTTGGAGCATTATTTGGGCCCATAAGACAGTGGAACTTCATCCATGGGGACCAACATATACTGTAGCATTATGTGGAGCTCATCATATACTGTTTCAAACATTATATGGGACCAATGATTCTGTATGGAGAAATAGATGGGCCTCGTCATGAGATGTAAAAAGTGAGGTATTTTTCATTGTACTATACCGCTATTTCTCTGCCGTATCGGAGCATGGTGAGTTGTGGTATGTGTTAAAGGGGCGCTCTTTCGCCCAGGGCACATGAAAACCTGCAGCCAGCCCTCCCCCCCCACAACTTTAGCCAAATAACCCCCATTTTTCAGTGTGTAACTTGTATTATGAAGTTAATTAAGGTTGACAAGCTTAAGTAAGAAGAATTGATGCTTTTGGCATTCAAATGGGCAATGTAGGTGTGTTTCCTGTCCTCCTCTCACTGCCGACTTTTATTCCCCATTGACTTACATTGGGTTTCGTGTTTCGGGACGACCCCGACTTTTCCCTATAATCGGACGATCTTGCTCGACCCGACTTTTGGAAAAGTCGGGTTTCACGAAACGAAACGCGACCCTAAAAAACCAAAAGTCGCTCAACTCTATCCAACGCCACTTCTGCTGTGTGCACCATGAACACCTCTGCCAAGCTGCCCCCGGCCCGTACAGCTCGTGTGAGAACCATCACCGCTGCTGTGTGCTGGGAAGGCCTCAAGCAACCGATTTACCAGAGTTGCTTGTTTAATAGCCAATATTAGGTCAAGGTTCTCCTGTGGCATGATTTTTTGTAATTTGCCTTTATAGCGTGGATCCAGGATGCCGGCCAACCAGTAGTCATCATCGTTCATCATTTTGGCAATGCGGGGGTCCCTTTTTAGGATCTGCAAGGCATAATCTGACATGTGGGCCAATGTTCCCGGTGTCAATGATGCACTGCGAGTGCTGGTTGGAGGAGCACTTTCTGGCAAATCCACATCCCTCCAGTCACGCACAAACCCTGTACCAGACCTTGCCACGCCAACATTTTCACTTGCCCCAAGAGATGCATCCTCCTCCCCTAAGTAATCATCCCCATCATCATCCTCCTCCTCCTCTTCTTCCTCCACCTCGTCCAGGAGAGGTCCCAGAGCAGACAATGGCTGAATGTCATCAAGGATTCCCTCCTCCTCTTCCTCCTCATCAACATTGGCTGCAGACGCCTGCTCCTTAAGGTGCGTCAAAGTTTGCATGAGCAGACGCATAAGTGTGATGCTCATGCTTAGGATGGCGTCGTCTGCGCTTACCAGCCGTGTGCATTCTTCAAAACACTGAAGGACTTTACAGAGGTCTTTCAGCTTCGACCACTGCACACCTGTCAACTCCATGTCTGCTCTCAAAGTGCCTGGCCGTGTATCCTCCCACAAATGCATTATGGCCTGCCTCTGCTCGCACAGCCGCTCCACCATGTGCAGGGTGGAGTTCCACCTTGTTGCAATGTCGATAATGAGGAGGTGGTTGGGAAGGTGGAGCAATCGCTGCAGCTTCTGCATACGAACGGAGTGTACAGGCGACCGGCAGGTGTGCGCGCACAGTCTTCGCACCTTCTGGAGCAGGGCTGTTAACTCCGGATAATTTTTGAGGAAGCACTGCACCACCAGGTTCAAGGTGTGAGCCAAGCAAGGTATGTGGCTGAGTTTTGAAAGGGCTATGGCTGCCACAAAATTACGGCCGTTATCACTAACTACCTTGCCTGCCTCAAGATGTACACTGCCCAGCCATGACTGAGTTTGTCGCTTCAAGTACTCGGCCAGCACCTCGGCGGTGTGTCTGTCGCCCAAACACATCATCTGCAACACAGCCTGCTGACGCTTTCCACTAGCTGCTCGATAGGGGGACACCTCGTGTGCAACAGTGGCAGCTGCAGATGGAGTGCTCGTACGACTGCGCTCTGTGGACGAGCTTTCGCTTCTGGAGGAGGAGGAGGAGGGTCGAACGCCTACAGCCAACTGTTTCCTATACCGTGGGCTAGGCAGCACTGTCCCACCACCGCTGTCCCCTGTGGACCCTGCATCCACCACATTAACCCAGTGCGCAGTGATGGACACGTAACGGCCCTGGCCATGCCGACTGGACCATGCATCAGTTGTGAGGTGCACCTTTCCACTCACTGACTGCTTGAGTGCATGGACAATGCGGTCTTTTACATGATGGTGGAGGGCTGGGATGGCTTTGCGAGAGAAGAAGTGGCGACTGGGTAGGTCATAGCGTGGTACTGCATAGGCCATGAGTTCGCGGAAAGCTGCATTTTCCACCAACCGATAGGGCATCATCTCAAACGAGATTAGTTTGGCAATGTGGGCGTTCAAACCCAGTGTACACGGATGAGAGACTGAGTACTTTCTTGACCTACTCATAGTGTCTGGGAGGGTGAGCTGGACTTGAGAGCTGCATATGGTGGAAGTAGCGGTGGACAGGGCGGACTGAGAGAGGGTTGATGATGGTGATAGAGTTGGTGTTCTTTCTGATGGCCTAGATTCAGTATTTCGTTGATATAACAGTGGGATTCCCTGACTGCTGTGGCCTTGCAACGACACCTCAACATTTGCTGCTGTGCTAACCGGTGGGCTTACAGTGGGGGAAACAATGTAGCGTTGCTGACTACCTTCTTTGTGATCATGTGGCACTTGAGGTTTGGTGTTGTGTCCACGCTTGCAAGTGCATGCTGGTTAAATGTCTAAGCATGCAACTGGTATTCAAATTTTTCAGATTTTTCCATCGGCTAAAGGTCTTTGCGCACTTCTTACAGATAACCTTGGCCTGATCATGAGGATTTTGTTCAAAAAAGTGCCACACTGCACTCTTCCTACTTTGGCAGACATTTTGCGGCCTAGCACGCTGTGATCTTTTGACCCTCTGGACAAGCTGTCCAGCAACTCTTTTGATTTTTTGAACCTGTCTTTGGAGTGCTCCGGGCCTGCCAGATAATAGCTGTTGCGATGTCGATGTCTGCTGTGGATGCTCCTCATCTGAGCTATTGGAAGCAGCACCCTCTTCCCCCATTGGATGCCAATCTGGGTCAACAACTGGGTCATCCATCACCTCCTCTTCAATGTCATGTGCACCTTCCTCTGTGTCACCGTGTATGGTGGTATAGTGTGCGGGAAGGGGCACCTGAGTCTCATCAGGGTCAGAATCTGGCTCTGTACACTGCGAGGACAATGTAGTGCTCTGAGTGAATGTACCAGCAGAATCATCTATCAGCGGCTGTGCATCAGTGCACTCCATGTCAGATTCATCTTGGCCTGGGTAATTCACCATTTCACTTGATAATCCAGACATGGTATGTGAAAACAGCTCCATGGAGTAATCAGTAGTATGGCCTGTGTCATCCTTCAATCTTGGTTGGGGTGAAGGACACAAGGAAAGGTGTGGTTCATGAACATGAGCCTCCAATGACGACTCAGTGCTTTTAATTTTTACAACTTCAGAAGAGGAGGTGATAGAGCTGGAGGCTGAGTCAGCAATGTAAGACAAAACTTTTTCCTGATGCTCTGGCTTTAAAAGCGGTTTGCCAACTCCTAGAAAACTAAGCCTTCGAGGCCTTGTGGAGCCAGACGATGACGCAGGCTCAACACCTCCTGCATTCGGTCCTATTTTGCTTTTGCCACTACCATCAGATCCACCACCAACACCATCATTACCAGCTGCCAACCCCCGCCCAATTCCACGGCCTCTTCCACCAGCCTTCCTCATTTTTGGTAGAAATGTAGACAAAATCCAACAAACTATATAGTAATGTAAAACAAGGTACAAGGTGTCTATAGGACAGGGGAGATTTTGAATTTCTGCAGACACTTGTGGACACTGGACACTTTTGGATTGTGTGAGGCCCACTGAATATCAGAGCGCTATGTCACAGGCTCGATGGCACAGGTGTGAAAAATGTCACTAGAGGATAACTGAGATTTTGAATTTCTGCACACACTAGTGGACACTGGACACTTTTGGATTGTGTGAGGCCCACTGAATATCAGAGCGCTATGTCACAGGCTCGATGGCACAGGTGTGAAAAATGTCACTAGAGGATAATGGAGATTTTGAATTTCTGCACACACTAGTGGACACTGGACACTTTTGGATTGTGTGAGGCCCACTGAATATCAGAGCGCTATGTCACAGGCTCGATGGCACAGGTGTGAAAAATGTCACTAGAGGATAACGGAGATTTTGAATTTCTGCACACACTAGTGGACACTGGACACTTTTGGATTGTGTGAGGCCCACTGAATATCAGAGCGCTATGTCACAGGCTCGATGGCACAGGTGTGAAAAATGTCACTAGAGGATAACGGAGATTTTGAATTTCTGCACACACTAGTGGACACTGGACACTTTTGGATTGTGTGAGGCCCACTGAATATCAGAGCGCTATGTCACAGGCTCGATGGCACAGGTGTGAAAAATGTCACTAGAGGATAACGGAGATTTTGAATTTCTGCACACACTAGTGGACACTGGACACTTTTGGATTGTGTGAGGCCCACTGAATATCAGAGCGCTATGTCACAGGCTCGATGGCACAGGTGTGAAAAATGTCACTAGAGGATAACGGAGATTTTGAATTTCTGCACACACTAGTGGACACTGGACACTTTTGGATTGTGTGAGGCCCACTGAATATCAGAGCGCTATGTCACAGGCTCGATGGCACAGGTGTGAAAAATGTCACTAGAGGATAATGGAGATTTTGAATTTCTGCAGACACTAGTGGACACTGGACACTTTTGGATTGTGTGAGGCCCACTGAATATCAGAGCGCTATGTCACAGGCTCGATGGCACAGGTGTGAAAAATGTCACTAGAGGATAACGGAGATTTTGAATTTCTGCACACACTAGTGGACACTGGACACTTTTGGATTGTGTGAGGCCCACTGAATATCAGAGCGCTATGTCACAGGCTCGATGGCACAGGTGTGAAAAATGTCACTAGAGGATAACGGAGATTTTGAATTTCTGCACACACTAGTGGACACTGGACACTTTTGGATTGTGTGAGGCCCACTGAATATCAGAGCGCTATGTCACAGGCTCGATGGCACAGGTGTGAAAAATGTCACTAGAGGATAAGGGAGATTTTGAATTTCTGCACACACTAGTGGACACTGGACACTTTTGGATTGTGTGAGGCCCACTGAATATCAGAGCGCTATGTCACAGGCTCGATGGCACAGGTGTGAAAAATGTCACTAGAGGATAACGGAGATTTTGAATTTCTGCACACACTAGTGGACACTGGACACTTTTGGATTGTGTGAGGCCCACTGAATATCAGAGCGCTATGTCACAGGCTCGATGGCACAGGTGTGAAAAAAGTGACTACAGGATAAGGGAGATTTTGAATTTCTGCACACACTAGTGGACACTGGACACTTTTGGATTGTGTGAGGCCCACTGAATATCAGAGCGCTATGTCACAGGCTCGATGGCACAGGTGTGAAAAATGTCACTAGAGGATAACGGAGATTTTGAATTTCTGCACACACTAGTGGACACTGGACACTTTTGGATTGTGTGAGGCCCACTGAATATCAGAGCGCTATGTCACAGGCTCGATGGCACAGGTGTGAAAAATGTCACTAGAGGATAACGGAGATTTTGAATTTCTGCACACACTAGTGGACACTGGACACTTTTGGATTGTGTGAGGCCCACTGAATATCAGAGCGCTATGTCACAGGCTCGATGGCACAGG
The DNA here is from genome assembly GCF_039654945.1 of Dendrobates tinctorius. NCBI lineage: Eukaryota > Metazoa > Chordata > Amphibia > Anura > Dendrobatidae > Dendrobates > Dendrobates tinctorius. The sequence goes on along the minus strand of NW_027361700.1, from coordinate 10,057,878 downwards.
TGTGAAAAATGTCACTAGAGGATAACGGAGATTTTGAATTTCTGCACACACTAGTGGACACTGGACACTTTTGGATTGTGTGAGGCCCACTGAATATCAGAGCGCTATGTCACAGGCTCGATGGCACAGGTGTGAAAAATGTCACTAGAGGATAACGGAGATTTTGAATTTCTGCACACACTAGTGGACACTGGACACTTTTGGATTGTGTGAGGCCCACTGAATATCAGAGCGCTATGTCACAGGCTCGATGGCACAGGTGTGAAAAATGTCACTAGAGGATAATGGAGATTTTGAATTTCTGCACACACTAGTGGATACTGGACACTTTTGGATTGTGTGAGGCCCACTGAATATCAGAGCGCTATGTCACAGGCTCGATGGCACAGGTGTGAAAAATGTCACTAGAGGATAACGGAGATTTTGAATTTCTGCACACACTAGTGGACACTGGACACTTTTGGATTGTGTGAGGCCCACTGAATATCAGAGCGCTATGTCACAGGCTCGATGGCACAGGTGTGAAAAATGTCACTAGAGGATAACGGAGATTTTGAATTTCTGCACACACTAGTGGACACTGGACACTTTTGGATTGTGTGAGGCCCACTGAATATCAGAGCGCTATGTCACAGGCTCGATGGCACAGGTGTGAAAAAAGTGACTACAGGATAAGGGAGATTTTGAATTTCTGCACACACTAGTGGACACTGGACACTTTTGGATTGTGTGAGGCCCACTGAATATCAGAGCGCTATGTCACAGGCTCGATGGAACAGGTGTGAAAAATGTCACTAGAGGATAATGGAGATTTTGAATTTCTGCACACACTAGTGGACACTGGACACTTTTGGATTGTGTGAGGCCCACTGAATATCAGAGCGCTATGTCACAGGCTCGATGGCACAGGTGTGAAAAATGTCACTAGAGGATAACGGAGATTTTGAATTTCTGCACACACTAGTGGACACTGGACACTTTTGGATTGTGTGAGGCCCACTGAATATCAGAGCGCTATGTCACAGGCTCGATGGCACAGGTGTGAAAAATGTCACTAGAGGATAACGGAGATTTTGAATTTCTGCACACACTAGTGGACACTGGACACTTTTGGATTGTGTGAGGCCCACTGAATATCAGAGCGCTATGTCACAGGCTCGATGGCACAGGTGTGAAAAATGTCACTAGAGGATAACGGAGATTTTGAATTTCTGCACACACTAGTGGACACTGGACACTTTTGGATTGTGTGAGGCCCACTGAATATCAGAGCGCTATGTCACAGGCTCGATGGCACAGGTGTGAAAAATGTCACTAGAGGATAACGGAGATTTTGAATTTCTGCACACACTAGTGGACACTGGACACTTTTGGATTGTGTGAGGCCCACTGAATATCAGAGCGCTATGTCACAGGCTCGATGGCACAGGTGTGAAAAATGTCACTAGAGGATAACGGAGATTTTGAATTTCTGCACACACTAGTGGACACTGGACACTTTTGGATTGTGTGAGGCCCACTGAATATCAGAGCGCTATGTCACAGGCTCGATGGCACAGGTGTGAAAAATGTCACTAGAGGATAATGGAGATTTTGAATTTCTGCACACACTAGTGGACACTGGACACTTTTGGATTGTGTGAGGCCCACTGAATATCAGAGCGCTATGTCACAGGCTCGATGGCACAGGTGTGAAAAATGTCACTAGAGGATAACGGAGATTTTGAATTTCTGCACACACTAGTGGACACTGGACACTTTTGGATTGTGTGAGGCCCACTGAATATCAGAGCGCTATGTCACAGGCTCGATGGCACAGGTGTGAAAAATGTCACTAGAGGATAACGGAGATTTTGAATTTCTGCACACACTAGTGGACACTGGACACTTTTGGATTGTGTGAGGCCCACTGAATATCAGAGCGCTATGTCACAGGCTCGATGGCACAGGTGTGAAAAAAGTGACTACAGGATAAGGGAGATTTTGAATTTCTGCACACACTAGTGGACACTGGACACTTTTGGATTGTGTGAGGCCCACTGAATATCAGAGCGCTATGTCACAGGCTCGATGGCACAGGTGTGAAAAAAGTGACTACAGGATAAGGGAGATTTTGAATTTCTGCAGACACTAGTGGACACTGGACACTTTTGGATTGTGTGAGGCCCACTGAATATCAGAGCGCTATGTCACAGGCTCGATGGCACAGGTGTGGAAAAAGTGACTACAGGATAAGGGAGATTTTGAATTTCTGCAGACACTAGTGGACACTGGACACTTTTGGATTGTGTGAGGCCCACTGAATATCAGAGCGCTATGTCACAGGCTCGATGGCACAGGTGTGGAAAAAGTGACTACAGGATAAGGGAGATTTTGAATTTCTGCACACACTAGTGGACACTGGACACTTTTGGATTGTGTGAGGCCCACTGAATATCAGAGCGCTATGTCACAGGCTCGATGGCACAGGTGTGAAAAAAGTGACTACAGTATAAGGGAGATTTTGAATTTCTGCACACACTAGTGGACACTGGACACTTTTGGATTTTGGATTGTGTGAGGCCCACTGAATATCAGAGCGCTATGTCACAGGCTCGATGGCACAGGTGTGAAAAATGTCACTATAGGATAACAGAGATTTTGAATTTCTGCACACACTAGTGGACACTGGACACTTTTGGATTGTGTGAGGCCCACTGAATATCAGAGCACTATGTCACAGGCTCGATGGCACAGGTGTGAAAAAAGTGACTACAGGATAAGGGAGATTTTGAATTTCTGCACACACTAGTGGACACTGGACACTTTTGGATTGTGTGAGGCCCACTGAATATCAGAGCGCTATGTCACAGGCAGAAATTGGCTAGTGTATCACAAACTACAAGGTGTATGTAGAATTGGGCAGGATAGGAATCTCCCTAGAGTGTAGGTCTGTAAGAACGGAACAAGTCCTCCACTTATCCTTCCACAGTGACACACAGATAGCTTCACTGTGGCTGTGATAACAGCCGTTACACGGTACTGTGTGAGGAGCGTACACCGCTGTATGGTGTGAAAAAATGCACGCTCAGTACCTCAGCAGGACAAAAAAAAAATTGGGATTGCTTTTAAAAAAGCAGTTTGCAGAGCAGTGGGTAAACAGCAATGCAGCTGTCAGGAAGCCTTAGAAGGCAGCCTATCAACCAACACCGCTGATCCACCACAATATAGCCTCCCCTTGCACTGCACACACAGTGACTGGTGTGTTGTACAGGCAAAATCGCTAGCAGCAGAAGCAGTTTTTTTTTCTTCTTCCTTGCCTAACGCTCTCCCTACAGAATCAGCAACCTCTCCCTATGCTAAGATCGGCAGAAGTAAGATGGTGGTCGGCGTGCACGCCCTTTTATAACCCCTGTGGCGCCCACCAAAGCAAGCCAATCACTTGCATGCCCTTCTGAAAGATGGTGGTGACCCCTGCCTATGTCATCACGTTGCCCACAGTGTCCGTGGATCCTGATTGGCTGAAAAAGAGCGCAAAACAAACTTTTGAAACGCGACTTTGGCGCGTAAGTCGCCGACCTCGTGGCCGACCTCATCCTAGGGTCGGGTTTCGTTTCATGAAACCCGACTTTGCCAAAAGTCGGTGACTTTTGAAATTTTTCGACCCGTTTCGCTCAACTCTACCAACTACCTACTTGTAAATTTACAGCCTTAAAGGAAAAAACCCCTAAGGCTACTTTCACACTAGCGTCGTGCACTGCACGTCGCAATGCGTCGTTTTGGAGAAAAAACGCATCCTGCAAAGTTGCCCGCAGGATGCGTTTTTTCTCCATAGACTAACATTAGCGACGCATTGCGACGTTTGGGCACACGTCGCATCCGTCGTGCGACGGATGTGTCGTGTTTTGGCGGCTGCGATGCACAAAAAAATGTTACATGTAACGCTTTTTTGTGCGTCGTCTCCGCCATTTTCAACCGCGCATGCGCGGCCGAAACTCCGCCCCCTCCTCCCCGGACATTACAATGGGGCAGCGGATGCGATGAAAAATTGCATCCGCTGCCCCCGTAGTGCTGCGCTTCCACACTATGCGTCGGTGCGCTGCAACGTCGCATAGCAATGTGCAGTGCACGACGCTAGTGTGAAAGTAGCCTAAGTCTTAGCTAACCCCTTTAAAGGAAATCTATGAGGTCATTTTTGCATACCCTACTAATAGTATCCTGAAATAGGGCTTGGGCAGCCCTTTCAGAATATGTAATTGTGGTGCCCCACAAAATTTACAGTCGGTCGCCAACTAGTCAAGCGTATGTAAATGTGAAATGAATATTCACCTCCCACTATAGTCCCACCCCTCTGAGCATTTAAGGGCTTAATGACTCTAAAAATGAAGATCCACAGCAAAGGACACATAAGCAAGATATCATAACTTTATTATCAGCATACTGGCTTAATTTTGAAAATAAAAAATTAAAAAATTGTAGCTGGACATCTCCTTTAATACAGATCTTGTACAAATAGAAAGGATCTTTCTTTACTTCTGTATGTCCCCAAAATGATATGGAAGCACATAGAGGGTTTATTTTTGACAGAATCAAAGAATATACATTTCAAAAACTGACCGTCACATCCAAGCATAAGCATAGTGTGAACAGGTGTTTAACCTAGAGTCACCAACTCATATCCATTCAAGCAAAATTCTTGCCAAGAATAGGGACCTGGAAAACGAGAAATGCCTTTACGTGGCTTCCAGGTACACATAACTTGGCCATTTTATGCGCTAAACTTTCTCAATTTTTCTTACTTCTAATGTAGTAATGCAATTCATTATTCATTTTTCATGTTTGCATGGTTTGGCACTACAATGTGCTTCCTTTTTTTGTTAGAATCAAAGAATATAACACCATTATACAGTGGTAATAGTGACACAACTTGTGATGTTGGTAGTGGATTTTGCAATAAATCTCTGGCCATATTACATACAGTTACATGTGTGTTTTTTGGGAGATTTTACAGCAGATTTTATGCAGATTTCACCCATTTTATCTACTGTGGAATCTTCACATTAATAGAAATATATATCAATTACTGGGCTGTTTAATGCAGCTTTGCTAAAATCACTTTTATCTGCTGCAGATCTACTGGTTCTCCAAATGCTGAACTATAGCAAAACCAAAGAAATTAGGCAGAACATAAGTTGGTATAAGTGCAATGTATAGGTGCACATTCACACTGTGGCCATTATTAAACATAGCTTAGGATAAAAATAAAATGGCCAACGATCCTGCATTTAGCATACATAGTGATAGTACATGTAAATAACATAGGGTACTTAGTTGCCACTATTTTGACTGTTTACACATCTGTCCGTTATAGGTGCACATTCACACATTGCGCTTAGAACAATATGTGTTTAAGCTTATTTCTTTGGTTTTGCGTTAGTTTTTTGTAGTTTGTAGATACAGGGGCTGCGCATTTAGTCTAAATACCTTTCCACGGGCAGGTGTTTAAAAGTCAGGTCTGGGTCTTGCTCTGCCCTTGTCTATTTTGAGGCCTGTGGGCACGTAGAGAGATGAACTACAAGACATTTTATATAATTTTCCTCTTTCTGATAATTCATATTATTACTTATACCTCCCCATCAAAGTAGTAGTATCTATGGTCTGATGAAACTAAAATTGAACTTTTTGGGCATAATGACCATCGTTACGTTCGGAGGAAAAAGGCAGAAGCTTGGAAGCCTATGAACACCATCCCAACTGTGAAATACGCGACTGGCAGCATCATGGTGTGGGGTTGTTTTTCTGCAGGAGGGACTGGTGCACTTTACAAAATAGATGGCATCTTGAGAAAAGAAGTTAATGTGGCAATACTGAAGCAACATCTCAAAACATCAGCCAGGAAGTTAAAGCTTGTGCGGATATGGGTCTTCCAAATGGACAATGACCAGAAGCATACTGCCAAAATGGTAACAAAGTGGCTTAAGGATAACAAAGTCAATGTTTTGGAGTGGCCATCACAAAGCCCTGATCTCAATCCTATTGAAAATTTATGGGCAAAGCTGGAAAAGCCTGTGCGAGCAAGGCGACCTACAAACCAGGATAAGTTACACCAGTTTTGTCAGGAGGAATGGGCCCAAATTCTAACCAACTAATGTGAGAAGCTTGTGGAAGGATATCCTAAACGTTTGACCCAAGTCATTCAGTTTAACCCCTTTACCCGCAAGGGTGGTTTGCATGTTAATGACAGGGCCAATTTTTACAATTCTGACCACTGTCCCTTTATTAGGTAATAACTCTGGAATACTAACATGGATCCTGGTGATTCTGACATTGTTTTCTCATGACATATTGTACTTCATGATAGTGGTAAAATTTCTAATATGGCTTGCATTTATTTGTGAAAAAAACAGAAATTTGGTGGAAATTTTGAAAAGTCACAATTTTCCAAATTTGAATTTTCATGCCCTTAAATCACAGAGATATGTCACACAAAATACTTAATAATTAACATTTCCCACATGTTTGCTTTTTGTCAACACAATTTTGGAAAAACAAATGTTTTTGTTAGGATGTTATAAGAGTTAAAAGTTAAACAGCCATTTCTCATTTTTACACCATTTTTTGGGGGGGAACCACTTCACATTTGAAGTCACTATATGATAGAAAATACCCAAAAGTGACACCATTCTAAAAACTGAACCCCAGAAGGTGCTCAAAACCATATTCAAGAAGTTTATTAACCCTTCAAGTGCTTCACAGGAAATTTTGGAATGTTTAAAAAAGTGAACATTTAACTTTTTTCACAAAAAATTTACTTCAGATCCAATTTTTTTTGTTTTACCAAGGGTAACAGGAGAAATTGGACCTCAAAATTTGTTGTACAATTTGTTCTGAGTACGCAGATACCCCATATATGCAGGTAAACCACTGTTTGGGCGCATGGCAGAGCTCAGAAGGGAAGGAGCGCTGTTTTACTTTTTCAACGCAAAATTGGCTGTAATTGAGATCGGATGCCATGTCACCCTTGGAGAGCCCCTGATGTGCCTAAACAGTGGAAACCCCCAATTCTAACTCCAATCCTAGCCCCAACACACCCCTAACCCTACTCAGAGCCCTAACCATAACCCTAACCACAAACGTAACCCTAACACACCGATACCCTAACCCTAATCCAAACCCTAACCCCAACTCTAGCCCCAACCCTAACCCTAACTTTAGCCCCAACCTTAACCCTAACTTTAGCCACAACCCTAACTCTAACCAAAGCCTCAACCCTAACCCTAACTTTATCCCCAACCCTAACCCTAACTTGAGCCCAACTCACTTTAGCCCAACTCTAACCCTAATGGGAAAATAGAAATAAATACATTGTTTTTATTTTATTATTTTCCCCTAACTAAGGGGGTGATAAAGGTGGGTTTGATTTACCATTTTTTTTATTTTGATCACTGTGATAGACCTTATCACAGTGATCAAAATGAACCAATAGGAAATAATCTCCTATTGTTGCTGGATGCAGGCCGACAGATCTCGGCGGGTGCACTGCACATGCACCCGCAATTTTCTCCCGGCAGCCTGGGGGACTTTAGGGGGCCTGCAGGGACAATGGAGGTACTGAGGAGTGATCGGGGGACCGAGGGAAAATGGATAATCGGATTTTTTTTGCGGTCGCTGTTATACCGTTAATAATGGTGATCACAACACCGGGGTTGGTAAAAACCGACCCGAATCATGTTCTGTGGGGTCTACGCTACCCCCCGGCAACCGAGATCGTGGAGAAATTCTGATGCTGGGGGCCGCTATAATCTTAAACCTCAGCGCCATTAAAAGCGACGCTGTGGTTTAATAACCCTTAACTGCCACCATTAAAAGGTATATCGTCGGTCGTTAAGGAGTTAAATGTAACTCTCATCATTCTCCCCTGCTCGCGCAGATCGCCGGCAGAGCAGGGGAGAATGACGAGAGCCGTGTTCACACCCGGCGCCGGGGAACAGCGCTTACTGTAACGTTTCTTCCCTGGCACCGTCCTTGTTGTATTGATGCCGCACACACGTGCCGCAAGTGTTACACACACAGACATTGACATCTCTGGTACCGGAAATATCAGGAAGTGTGAAAGAGGCCTTATAACGGGTTTCTATGTTTGGCACCTGTAACACATTAAAAGACGCTTTTTATTGCAAAAAATAGTTTTTGCCTCACCACATTTTGAGAACTATAATTTTTCCTTATTTTTGCCCACAGAGTCATGTGAGATCTTGATTTTTGCAGGACGAGCTGACGTTTTTATTGGTACCATTTTCGGGTACATGACATTTTTTGATCGCTTTCTATTCAGATTTTTGGGAGACAGAATGAGCCAAAACCAGCAATTCTTGAATTTAATTGGGGGTAGGGTGGCGTTTACACCGTTGCACGTGTGATAAAATTGACAACGCAGTTTTATTCCTCGGGTTAGTACGATTACAGCGATACCTCATAGCTAGAGTTGAGCGACTTTTGGTTTTTTAGGGTTGAGTTTCATTTCGTGAAACCCGACTTTTCCAAAAGTCGGGTCGAGCAAGATGGGACGATTATAGGGAAAAGTCGGGGTCGTCCCGAAACACGAAACCCAATGTAAGTCAATGGGGAATAAAAGTCTGCAGTGAGAGGAGGACAGGAAACACACCTACAGTGCCCATTTGAATGCCAAAAGCATCAATTCTTCTTACTTAAGCTTGTCAACCTTAATTAACTTCATAATACAAGTTACGCACTGAAAAATGGGGGTTATTTGGCTAAAGTTGTGGGGGGTGGGGCTGGCTCCAGGTTTTCATGTTCCCTGGGCGAAAGAGCTCCCCTTTAACACATACCACTACTCATCATGCTCCGATACGGCAGAGAAATAGCGGTATAGTACAATGAAAAATACTTCACTTTTTACATCTCATGACGAGGCCCATCTATTTCTCCATACAGAATCATTGGTCCCATATAATGTTTGAAACAGTATATGATGAGCTCCACATAATGCTACAGTATATGTTGGTCCCCATGGATGAAGCTCCACTGTCTTATGGGCCCAAATAATGCTCCAAACATAATGGGCCCCATTTCTAATGCTCTAGTATATAATGGGCCCTGTAAATGCTGCTCCAGTGTCTGATGTCCACCTTTGGAATGTTCCAGTGTATGGTGGGCCCCATCTATCATTCTCCAGAGTATAGTGCTCCCCAAAAATTGCTGTCCCAACATTGAAAACAATCAAATAAGTCTCCTCGCTAGGGAATCCCTGTACTAGTCTGGACTCCTCGTCGTCCCCATCTTCCATCTCACTGCACAGTATTTCAACCTTGCAAGTGCTGTGATCCTGAGCAAGCAGGGGGGGGCCCACTCATTGGCGATGGCACTGGCACAGGGCCCCTGATAGTACGGTGGTGTGTCTGATGGCGGGTGGGCCGAACCTGCACTTTCATCTGCAGCTTCCTCTTTGTCACCGTGTAAGATGGAACTGTATATGGGAAGGGTAACCTGAGTTTCATCAGGGTCAGATTCAGGCCGTGTAGCGTGCGAGAGGAATGTAGTGGTCTGGGTCAATGTACCAGCAGATTCATCGAGCAATGGCTGGGCATCAGTGCACTTGTGTCGCCCCCAGGAGTACGGTCGCCACAGTGGCATTACCTTCCTCCTAGGGAGTGTGATGTCATGCTTGGGAGCAACGAAGGATCTCTCTAGCAGGTTAACTGATTGGGCGGCGTTATTCCCACGAGTCATGACCCTCCAAACAGCGTTCATGAAGGCAAAGTGTTTGTTTTACGTGGGCAGTATGGTTGCAAAGCTGAACCTTAAAGGAATGTCCAGAAGGGCACCACCAGGAGTGGAGCCTATGGTTAAATTTGACTCCACCTGGGAAACCTCAACCATGCCAGCTACAGAACAGATGCACACATTGCAAGCTTAATTCCGTTAACGAACGAGACTCCGTCATGCCCCGCGGTCCGAGTCCGGCTTACTAGAGGGACACGTGAGGCTCTGGCACATGAGATTGGCCAATAACTGGTGTGTCATGCCCTTACATATCTGTGGCTGCATGTGCGCTACACTGAAAAGGCCAGCGTTTGTCGCTTACAGGTGCAGATAACCCGCTGAACAACGTTAGTGATGGGGATCACTGATTACAATTATTACCCGCGAACGATGATTTCCCAGTAAGTGCAGGTCAACCGCAGTTCCGGAATTAGGCCTAACCGTCATTCCTGAAAAAATGAAAAACTTACGTGTGCAAACCACAGGTGCTGTAGCTTGCTTAACAGCTCGCCAGCCGTTCTCACGCCCAGTATGGATTACACGTGATTGCACAAAGGTGAGAAAGGGTACCGTATCCCCGGATAACATGTATGGATAGCGTACACATTCAAAATATATGTCTATACATCAGGAGGCAGGCTCAGACGGTGTTAGGCCCAGTATGGCTTGCACGTGATTGCACAAAGGTGAGAAAGGGTACCGTATCCCCGGATAACATGTATGGATAGCGTACACATTCAAAATATATGTCTATACATCAGGAGGCAGGCTCAGATGGTGTCAGGCACAGTATGGATTTGACGGCCCAGACTACACAGCGGAGGAGCAGGGAGAGGTAAAGATTGCAAATGCTGGGGCCCTGCCCAAGCAAGGGGGGCCCACTCGTGGGTGTCGGTACTGGCACTGGGCCCCTCATAGTACGGCAGTGTGTCTGACGGCGGGTGTGCACCACCACCATCAGAGACACTTGATTGCACTATGAGGGACCCTGTGCCAGTGCCCGCGCCCAAGAGTCGGCCTACCCACCTGTCCAGGGCAACGGCACTCGCACGGTGTCATGCGCTAGGTGGTGACCCCGGCCATGGGGGGGGGGAGGCAGCACAGTTAGGGAGTTTTAGAAAGTGGCATATGTTGATGTTGGACATTCAGCTGATGCAAAAGGCGAAATAGGTCAAGTCCCAGGAAGAGGTGGACCAAAGCAAGCCATTTTTCTGTCACCCTATGTGTCATCAGGGGAAGGTGGGACAAAATCCTTGGAAACCCATGCATGGTTCATTTTAATGAAGGTTGGATCATCCACATTTTGGGTTGACAGACGGGTCCTTTTTTCTGTCAGGATTGATCCAGCTTCTATGATTCTATGATTCTATGATTCTATGATTCAGCTGCACTGAAGACTCTTTCCGATAGCACACTTGCAGCTGGGCAAGCGAGCTCCTGTAAGGCATATTGTGCCAATTCAGGCCAGGTGTCCAGTTTAGCGGCCCAATAGTCAAAGGGGAATGACCTGTGTGGGAGAACATCGATATGGGAGGAAAAGTAGTTTGTAACCATAGTTGACAACTGCTGTCTCCTGTCACTTTCCATCGATGCAGTATTACCAGTTGTGTGAGCGATACTTGAAAAATCAGTCCACAACATTGTCATGAAACCCCTGTCTCCAACGCCACTTCTGCTGTGTGCACCATGAACACCTCTGCCAAGCTGCCCCCGGCCCGTACAGCTCGTGTGAGAACCATCACCGCTGCTGTGTCCTGGGAATGTCTCAAGCAACCGATTTACCAGAGTTGCTTGTTTATTAGCCAATATTAGGTCAAGGTTCTCCTGTGGCATAATTTGCCTTTATAGCGTGGATCCAGGATGCTGGCCAACCAGTAGTCGTCATCGTTCATCATTTTGGCAATGCGGGGGTCCCTTTTTAGGATCTGCAAGGCATAATCTGACATGTGGGCCAATGTTCCCAGTGTCAATGATGCACTGCGAGTGCTGGGTGGAGGAGCACTTTCTGGCAAATCCACATCCCTCCAGTCACGCACAAACCCTGTACCAGACCTTGCCACGCCAACATTTTCACTTGCCCCACGAGATGCATCCTCCTCCCCAAAGTAATCATCTCCATCATCATCCTCCTCCTCCTCTTCTTCCTCCACCTCGTCCAGGAGAGGTCCCTCAGCAGACAATGGCTGAATGTCATCAAGGATTCCCTCCTCCTCTTCCTCCTCATCAACATTGGCTGCAGACGCCTGCTCCTTAAGGTGCGTCAAAGTTTGCATGAGCAGGCGCATAAGTGGGATGCTCATGCTTAGGATGGCGTCGTCTGCGCTTACCAGCCGTGTGCATTCCTCAAAACACTGAAGGACTTTACAGAGGTCTTTCAGCTTCGACCACTGCACACCTGTCAACTCCATGTCTGCTCTCAAAGTGCCTGGCCGTGTATCCTCCCACAAATGCATTATGGCCTGCCTCTGCTCGCACAGCCGCTCCACCATGTGCAGGGTGGAGTTCCACCTTGTTGCAATGTCGATAATGAGGCGGTGGTTAGGAAGGTGGAGCAATCGCTGCAGCTTCTGTATACGAACGGAGTGTACAGGCGACCGGCGGATGTGCGCGCACAGTCTTTGCACCTTCTGGAGCAGGGTTGTTAACGCCGGATAATTTTTGGAGAAGCACTGCACCACCAGGTTCAAGGTGTGAGCCAAGCAAGGTATGTGGCTGAGTTTTGAAAGGGCTATGGCTGCCACAAAATTACGGCCGTTATCACTAACTACCTTGCCTGCCTCAAGATGTACACTGCCCAGCCATGACTCAGTTTGTCGCTTCAAGTACTCGGCCAGCACCTCGGCGGTGTGTCTGTCGCCCAAACACATCATCTGCAACACAGCCTGCTGACGCTTTCCACTAGCTGCTCGATAGGGGGACACCTCGTGTGCAACAGTGGCAGCTGCAGATGGAGTGCTCGTACAACTGCGCTCTGTGGACGAGCTTTCACTTCTGGAGGAGGAGGGTCGAACGCCTACAGCCAACTGTTTCCTATACCGTGGGCTAGGCAGCACTGTCCCACCACCGCTGTCCCCTGTGGACCCTGCATCCACCACATTAACCCAGTGCGCAGTGATGGACATGTAACGGCCCTGGCCATGCCGACTGGACCATGCATCAGTTGTGAGGTGCACCTTTCCACTCACTGACTGCTTGAGTGCATGGACAATGCGGTCTTTTACATGATGGTGGAGGGCTGGGATGGCTTTGCGAGAGAAGTGGTGACTGGGTAGGTCATAGCGTGGTACTGCATAGGCCATGAGTTCGCGGAAAGCTGCGCTTTCCACCAACCGATAGGGCATCATCTCAAACGAGATTAGTTTGGCAATGTGGGCGTTCAAACCCAGTATACGCGGATGAGAGACTGAGTACTTTCTTGACCTACTCATAGTGTCTGGGAGGGTGAGCTGGACTTGAGAGCTGCATATGGTGGAAGTAGCGGTGGACAGGGCGGACTGAGAGAGGGTTGATGATGGTGATGGAGTTGGTGTTCTTTCTGATGGCCTAGATTCAGTATTTCGTTGATATAACAGTGGGATTCCCTGACTGCTGTGGCCTTCCAACGACACCTCAACATTTGCTGCTGTGCTAACCGGTGGGCTTACAGTGGGGGAAACAATGTAGCATTGCTGACTACCTTCTTTGTGATCAGTTGCACATGTGGCACTTGAGGTTTGGTGTTGTGTCCACGCTTGCAAGTGCATGCTGGTTAAATGTCTAAGCATGCAACTGGTATTCAAATATTTCAGATTTTTCCCTCGGCTAAAGGTCTTTGCGCACTTCTTACGGATAACCTTGGCCTGATCATGAGGATTTTGTTCAAAAAAGTGCCACACTGCACTCTTCCTACTTTGGCAGACATTTTGTGGCCTAGCACGCTGTGATCTTTTGACCCTCTGGACAAGCTGTCCAGCAACTCTTTTGATTTTTGGAACCTGTCTTTGGAGTGCTCCGGGCCTGCCAGATAACAGCTGTTGCAATGTCGATGTCTGCTGTGGATGCTCCTCATCTGAGCTATTGGAAGCAGCACCCTCTTCCCCCAAAGGATGCCAATCTGGGTCAACAACTGGGTCATCCATCACCTCCTCTTCAATGTCATGTGCACCTTCCTCTGTGTCACCGTGTATGGTGGTATAGTGTGCGGGAAGGGGCACCTGAGTCTCATCAGGGTCAGAATCTGGCTCTGTACACTGCGAGGACAATGTAGTGCTCTGAGTGAATGTACCAGCAGAATCATCTATCAGCGGCTGTGCATCAGTGCACTCCATGTCAGATTCATCTTGGCCTGGGTAATTCACCATTTCACTTGATAATCCAGGCATGGTATGTGAAAACAGCTCCATGGAGTAATCAGTAGTATGGCCTGCGTCATCCTTCAATCTTGGTTGGGGTGAAGGACACAAGGAAAGGTGTGGTTCATGAACATGAGCCTCCAATGACGACTCAGTGCTTTTACTTTTTACAACTTCAGAAGAGGAGGCGATAGAGCTGGAGGCTGAGTCAGCAATGTAAGACAAAACTTTTTCCTGATGCTCTGGCTTTAAAAGCGGTTTGCCAACTCCTAGAAAACTAAGCCTTCGAAGCCTTATGGAGCCAGACGATGACGCAGGCTCAACACCTCCTGCATTCGGTCCTATTTTGCTCTTGCCACTACCATCAGATCCACCACCAACACCATCATTACCAGCTGCCAACCCCCGCCCAATTCCACGGCCTCTTCCACCAGCCTTCCTCATTTTTTGTAGAAATGTAGACAAAATCCAACAAACTATATAGTAATGTAAAACAAGGTACAAGGTGTCTATAGGACAGGGGAGATTTTGAATTTCTGCAGACACTTGTGGACACTGGACACTTATGGATTGTGTGAGGCCCACTGAATATCACAGCGCTATGTCACAGGCTCGATGGCACAGGTGTGAAAAAAGTGACTAGAGGATAAGGGAGATTTTGAATTTCTGCAGACACTAGTGGACACTGGACACTTTTGGATTGTGAGAGGCCCACTGAATATCAGAGCGCTATGTCACAGGCTCGATGGCACAGGTGTGAAAAAAGTGACTACAGGATAAGGGAGATTTTGAATTTCTGCAGACACTAGTGGACACTGGACACTTTTGGATTGTGTGAGGCCCACTGAATATCAGAGCACTATGTCACAGGCTCGATGGCACAGGTGTGAAAAAAGTGACTACAGGATAAGGGAGATTTTGAATTTCTGCAGACACTAGTGGACACTGGACACTTTTGGATTGTGTGAGGCCCACTGAATATCAGAGCGCTATGTCACAGGCTCGATGGCACAGGTGTGAAAAAAGTGACTACAGGATAAGGGAGATTTTGAATTTCTGCAGACACTAGTGGACACTGGACACTTTTGGATTGTGTGAGGCCCACTGAATATCAGAGCGCTATGTCACAGGCTCGATGGCACAGGTGTGAAAAAAGTGACTACAGGATAAGGGAGATTTTGAATTTCTGCAGACACTAGTGGACACTGGACACTTTTGGATTGTGTGAGGCCCACTGACGCTGTATGGTGTGAAAAAATACACGCTCAGTACCTCTGTAGGGTCGGTGGTGGGGTGCCGAGCTGGGGGGGTGGTCCCACTTCTTACCGCGCAGAGATGACACAGAGACACGATGGAGGCAGATTCTGGGTGCAACAGGTCCAAGTTTATTCACGCTTGCCGTCCGACTGACGGCACACCTCGCGGCCCTCCGTTTCCAGAGCCGCTTCTCACACCGTACACTAGGGACGTGTCTGCACACACCGTCCCCTCCTTTACTGTCGACGCTCCTGACAGGTCCGTCACTGTGGCCGCCTTAGGCCCGTAAACCAACAGCGCTTCTACTGCTCAGTCGTCGTGTTACATACGGTGTCCTTCACCCAGAGCCTCGTCTCTGCTGCGGTCCTTTCCTGTCAGGACCACACCCCTGACGTTTCCTCTCCTCAGTCCCCTTGGTCGGATTCTCCTCAGAGCGCACAGACTGGCGCAGTCATCCTGTCACCTGAGCTCCCCCTGGGGACTGGAACTTTCTGGAACCCTCCCTCAGTATTTATAACTCTCCCGGTTCCTTGAAACTGTCACTCTAACTGTCACCACGCCCCCCATGACCAACGGTTTCTAAAGCCCTAAGCTGCTGTAAAGTCCTTTGCTCACACTCCTCCCTGCCATCTACTGTCCTCCCAAGGTACTGCACGTCCACTACACTTTCCTAGCTGTTTTCCCACTGTCATTACTAACACCTGTCTACACTGTGCATCCCTTTCCTTCTTCTTCAGACTAGTCCGTCCGTCCGTCAGGTCACCTTCCCTACACTCCCCCTTCCTTTGTCCATTGTCGTCCTCGACAATCGTCATCCCTGCCTTCGTCGTTCTGAATCTACACCTACATTCTGTTGTCGGACCAGCTGTTGAGCCAAACCCATTATCTGCGGGGGCCGAACCATACTGGGAGCACTATGCTCTGAGCAGCCTACTGCTACTCACCAGCGCGCACGCCACATGACAACGTCTTTCAAACTGGGCAAGGTACACCCGTATTCTCTCTACGGCGTGTATCTTTCCCCTACTCTCCCCTTCTGTTACCTTTCACTATACGGTACGACATGATCGAGGCCACACACCTACCAGATCATTGCCGGCGCCCGCCTTTCCTTCTTCAGGGGTGTCCGTGGTGTTGGGGACCTGACCTAGGACGGCTGTCACTTCTTTCAATTACATGTCATGGTCGGCGTCCCGGTCTCCCAGACCTCAACTCTTAGATCCCTACCGGATCTCACACTTTCCTTTGGTCCCGCAGACCTTCCCTTACCCGGACCTGTTGCATTTTACTTGTGCATATTGTACACCAAAACAACTTTACAATATCACAAGTACCCATTTTTATAATTTTTTTTTTTTTCTTGCTTTTAAAACCAAAATATAACATAACATTGCATGTCTCCTTTCCTCCTCCCTTCCTTGGACATGGACACTCCCTATCTTCTAAGTATCCCGCGCTCTGTCAGTCTAAAAAGTAAACACAAACTATCCTGTAAGAGGAACATAGAAAAACAGACATAAAAATCACAGATAAACATTTCTTTTTTTTTTTAAAAGCTGACCGCGAACTGTCCTTTTGACCTGCACAACGGTGCAACGAACTCCTGACAGTTCAATCCTCCTTTCGGTGGTCAGTAGTATGGGACCCCACAACCGTGGAGCTCCCAGGATGCAAGAAGTGTCCCTTTCTGCAAGATAGTATAAACGAGCCGTCCCGGGGGTCGTGCAGCCGCCATGCCAGCCTCTCCCCTCTCATGGAGCAGGTTCCAGACTTCCTGCCCCCTGGCCCTCTTCTTCTCTATAACTCCTGCGACCCAAACAGAGGGTCCGGCATGAGCCCTGGAGTCCGGTGGGCGGGACTTAACCGAGGAAGGACGTGGATCAGAGGCGGCCGATGATTTTTGTGGCCCAGCAGCCGCTGGGGTCAGGTGGCAAATGGGGACAACCGGGTCCTCGGGGGCTGGAATCACAGGGCCCACTAAGTCGGTCGCAGCCGACTCCAGCAGTGGCATAACCGTGGCCTCAGGACTGGCCGCATCCACTACTTCCAACGGAGTCGGAGTAACGGCCGATTTCAACAATGCAGCTGCTATTAGCAGGGAAAGCGCAGCAGCATCTTATTTGGGTGAGCTCTGCACTGGTGACTCCTGGCGGAGTAGTTCGGGGACATGAGCGGGGACCTCGCTCAGCTCTGCATACACCACGGGGCCCGTGGTAACTAGGCCTTCCGGTGCGCAGGGGGCCGCGTGCTGCAGCAGAATGGTGGGGGCCACTTGCGGAGGCACTGGTAGGGCCGGGGGTACTCTCACCTTCCCCGGCGCTGCGGCCTCCGTTCCATCATCACGCAGTTTCCCCCGCAGCCTCCGTTCCTTGCTCCACTGTCCTGTGGGCCTTCCCTCCGGACTCGGGGGCTCCGCTGAGAAGTCCACTGCTGGTATTGGTGGCAGCCGTTCTCGCTGACTCCCCTCAGGCTCCGCTCCCCGGCTCAGCATCCCGCTGCCTGCCCGTAAATCTGAAGATGACTTCTGGTGCAGCTCCATCTCTCGCCGCCATTGCCACTCTAGGCGGCCGATGCCCCGACACCCGCAGCATCTCATACCGTCCGTTGGGCAGCACTCGAATGGCGTCAGACAGCCGCAGCCAAGTTTTTCTTCTGTGCCACTCCTCCTGCTGGGTGGGGCGTTGGCAGACCTTTCCACCCATCTGCCAGGGTCCAATATATGGAAACGTCGGTCTCCGGGCATATATTGCTTCCTTTTGGGGTACGTTGGAGGGGGTCCCAGTCCATTCTAAACAACTGCAAACACCCGGACCTCTCCTCTGCGCTGAAGTAATACCGCCATCTTGGGCAGAATCAGCTACTGCCTTGGATCCTCTGCAAGCAACACAGATCCGACACAGCGTCCCAATTTGTAATCCACAGGTCAGTAATTGGTAGTCCACAGGTGTTTATAATCCGAAATAGAGCAGTCCAAGTTTTCCTCAGTCCTTCAGTTGCAGGCCTGCCGCAGAAGATAGCGTATTAGCGGCGGCGATCCTGCCGACTACGCCAAATGTAGGGTCGGTGGTGGGGTGCCGAGCTGGGGGGGGGTGGTCCCACTTCTTACCACGCAGAGATGACACAGAGACACGATGGAGGCAGATTCTGGGTGCAACAGGTCCAAGTTTATTCACGCTTGCCGTCCGACTGACGGCACACCTCGCGGCCCTCCGTTTCCAGAGCCGCTTCTCACACCGTACACTAGGGACGTGTCTGCACACACCGTCCCCTCCTTTACTGTCGACGCTCCTGACAGGTCCGTCACTGTGGCCGCCTTAGGCCCGTAAACCAACAGCGCTTCTACTGCTCAGTTGTCGTGTTACATACGGTGTCCTTCACCCAGAGCCTCGTCTCTGCTGCGGTCCTTTCCTGTCAGGACCACCCCCCTGACGTTTCCTCTCCTCAGTCCCCTTGGTCGGATTCTCCTCAGAGCGCACAGACTGGCGCAGTCATCCTGTCACCTGAGCTCCCCCTGGGGACTGGAACTTTCTGGAACCCTCCCTCAGTATTTATAACTCTCCCGGTTCCTTGAAACTGTCACTCTAACTGTCACCACGCCCCCCATGACCAACGGTTTCTAAAGCCCTAAGCTGCTGTAAAGTCCTTTGCTCACACTCCTCCCTGCCATCTACTGTCCTCCCAAGGTACTGCACGTCCACTACACTTTCCTAGCTGTTTTCCCACTGTCATTACTAACACCTGTCTACACTGTGCATCCCTTTCCTTCTTCTTCAGACTAGTCCGTCCGTCCGTCAGGTCACCTTCCCTACACCTCAGCAGGACAAAAAAAAAAATTGGGATTGCTTTTAAAAAAGCAGTTTGCAGAGCAGTGGGTACACAGCAATGCAGCTGTCAGGAAGCCTTAGAAGGCAGCCTAACAACCAACACCGCTGATCCACCACAATATAGCCTCCCCTTGCACTGCACACACAGTGACTGGTGTGTTGTACAGGCAAAATCGCTAGCAGCAGAAGCAGTTTTATTTTCTTCTTCCCTGCCTAACGCTCTCCCTACAGAATCAGCAACCTCTCCCTATGCTAAGATCGGCAGAAGTAAGATGGCGGTCGGTGTGCACGCCCTTTTATAACCCCTGTGACGCCCACCAAAGCAAGCCAATCACTTGCATGCCCTTCTGAAAGATGGTGGTGACCCCTGTCTATGTCATCACGTTGCCCACAGTGTCCGTGGATCCTGATTGGCTGAAAAAGAGCGCAAAACAAACTTTTGAAACGCGACTTTGGCACGTAAGTCGCCGACCTCGTGGCCGACCTCATCCTAGGGTCGGGTTTCGTTTCATGAAACCCGACTTTGCCAAAAGTCGGCGACTTTTGAAATTTTTGACCCGTTTCGCTCAACTCTACTCATAGCATTTTATGTTTTGACACTTTTATACAATAGAAACTATTTTATATAAGAAATAATTATTTTTGCATCGCTTTATTATGAGACCTATAACTTTTTTATTTTTTCGCTGATGACGCTGTATGGGGGCTTGTTTTTTGCGGGACAAGATGACATTTTCAGCGGTACCACGTTTATTTATACCCGACTTTTTGATCACGTGTTATTCCACTTTTTGTTTGGTGGCATGATGATAAAGCATGTCATGACGCCATCGGGTTACCATAGCAGCGATCAGGACCCCGCATCATGCCGCGGGGTCTCCGATCCAAAGGCAGAGGGACTGTCAGCCCCTGTGCCGGCTCTGGAACACTGTGATGATGTTTGATCGCAGTGTTCTGGGGGTTAAAGTGCAAGGAGCGGTCTGTGACCGCTCCTGGCACTTAGTACCAGGTGTCAGCTGTGAGAATCAGCTGACACCCGGCCGCGATCGGCCGCGCTCTCCCGTGAGCGCAGCTGATTGCCCATAACGTACTATGCTGTCCATGGAAATTGAGTCCCACGGCACATGGACGGGATAGTATGTCCACTGTCAGAAAGGGGTTAAGGGCAATGTTACCAAATACTAATGAAATGTATGTAAACTTTTGACTTTGCAGTAAGTAATAAAAATGCCTTAAAATTTTCGCTCTCTCTCTCTTTTCTGGCATTTGGCAAATATTAATAATTATGGTAATCCTAATCGACCTAATATTGAGAAAAACATGCATATGTGTCTTTTTACATAGTGTATGTAAACTTCTGGTTTCAACTGTATGTGTATATGTGGGTTACCTTTTATTTCTCCTTTGTGATATATTATCAATATTATGTGTTGACTAATCAGTAAAAAAGTGTCTTTCACTCTGTGGCATGGAGAATCATCAAATACCAAACTCTAGAAGACATTCCGATCTGGTTAATAACGCCATTTAGAACTGCCCTCTGGGAGCTTTCTGCGCCTCAGGCTGAAGTTTCAGATTTTAGCTTTGCTGCAAGCAAAGGGTGTGAGATAGAGAAACTGCAGGTAGCGCTATGAAAATTCCACATATTACACTGTACTGTAAGAAAAACAACTGTTAAACTATATGCAATCTTGGTTGAACCAAATATCCTTGTCTGTGTCTGTAAGGAACAAAGCTGTCAAAAAGTTATGCAATGGCTAAATTCTAGGATGACCAGAAATAGTGTTGGGGGTCAAATAAAATACAACTGGTGACTCTTACTGGATATAATACACTGTCCACTGCTTATGTACTGTATGATTGTAGTCTGTACAGGAGGTCACACACCATCAACAGGCTCAGTTTTGTCTCAACTTAAGAGGTGTTTTTACAAATTTGCAGGAGAGCGGCTGTTTTCTTATATTTGTTGTCATTTCTGGGTGAATGAGTTTGGAGCATTCCTTACAAGTTTGAACTCATACAGCGCAATAATATAATGATGTATATGAGGTCTTGTATTGATGACTATGTTTACTAAAGATTATATGCAAGATGATTTTTTCATAGAATCATAGAGTTGGAAGGGACCTCCTGGGCCATCTGGTCCAACCCCCTGCTCAAAGCAGGATTTGCTAAATCATCCCAGACAGATGTCTGTCCAGCCTCTGTTTGAAGACTTCCATTGAAGGAGAACTCACCACTTCTCGTGGCAGCCTGTTCCACTCATTGATCACTCTAACTGTCAAAAAGGTTTTTCTAATATCTAATCTGTGTCTCCTCCCATTCAGTTTCATCCCATTGCTTCTAGTTTTTCCTTGTGCAAATTAGAATAAAGATGATCCTTCTAGAATGTGACAGCCCTTGAGATATTTGTAGACAGCTATTAAGTCTCCTCTCAGTCTTCTCTTTTGCAAGCTAAACATTCCCAAATCCTGCAACCTTTCCTCATAAGACAGGGTTTGCAGACCAGTCACCTTTCTGGTCGCTCTTTTCTGAACTTCCTCCAGTTTGTTGATGTCTTTTTTAAAATGTGGCGCCCAAAACTGGACACAGTATTCCAGGTGAGGTCTGACCAAAGAGGAGTAGAGGGAAATAATGACTTCACGTGATCTAGACTTTATGCTTCTGTTAATACATCCTAGAATTGCATTTGCCTTTTTTGCTGCTGCATCACACTGCTGACTCATATTCAGTCTGTGATCTATTAGTATACCCAAGTCTTTTTCACGTGTGCTGTTGCTTAGCCCTATTCCTCCCATTTTGTATATGCTTTTTTCATTTTTATTGTCCAGATGTAGTACTTTGCATTTTTCCCTGTTAAAAACCATTCTGTTAGTTGCTGCCCACTGCTCCAGTTTATTTTTATCTTTTTGAATCCTCTCTCTCTTCTCTAGTATTAGCTATCCCTCCTAGCTTTGTGTCATCACCAGCAAATTTAATCAGTTTACTCTCATTTCCTTCATCTAAATCATTGATAAAGATGTTGAACAATACAGGGCCCAGGACAGAGCCCTGTGGTACCCCACTTGAGATATTCTTCCAACTGGATGTGCAGCCATCTACGACCACTCTTTGGGTCCAATCACTTTTAATTTACTTGGTGATAGCGTGGTGTAGCCACCAATGTTGCTGTGGTGCTGGGCCTTTGGGCTTGTGCTGTGGGGTTTCTGGATCGCTTCTCCTTCCTGGTGTGATATCGCTTTGGCAACTTTAACCCACTAAGAGGCTTGCCGTCACGCGGCAGTGGGCTTTATACAGTTTGATTAGAATGTTACCCAAGAACCTCATGTTCAGTTTTGGAAATTATTGCTTAGCAGTAAGAGATTAGTAAGTTTTGGCTGTGCGATCCATGTCTTTTATTTTCTACAGCCTGAGGGAGGCGAACCTTCCCCTGCTGCAGGAGGGAAAGAGAAGAGAGACGGAGTTTCCTGCTGACAGGAGGGGGCGGGGAGAGCCCAGGGAGAGCATGCTGACACAGGGAGAGAGGAAAGAAAAGCGCACACTGTAGGAGAGGTTGGCACCAAGTAAATGCAGCGCGCAGATCAGAGAAGAGGGCACTCTGCTTCCCCGACGCGAGTGTGCTGGTCCTGTGACAGGTCATGATGCTGCTATCCAGAATAGAAGCTGTGGTGCTGGGGGGATTAGTCGTACCAGTAGTAGAAAGCGGAGCGTAAGGAGCCATCTCAGCAGAGCAGAGCATGCGGAGTCATCCCAGCAGAGTGGAGCATGCAGAGCCATCCCTGCAGAGCGGAGTGAGCGAAGTTAAACCAGGTGCCGTACACTATCAGACAGTACGCGGTGAGCGCCCTTTGTGTGAACGTGGACCCGCGCCAGCCTCCGTGACCAGAGGAGACTCCCCTGACAAGTCTGAGACAGACGCTAGTGCCTGCAGGCCTGGCGTGCACAGTGACAGACCTGACCTGAGAATAGTAGCTGGACTGACCGAGGAGTGCGGCATCTTTCCTGCGGTGACACGTTCTGAGTGTGGACTTGTGGCTAAGAGTGGTGATAGCAGGACACCCTCCACCGCCCAGCATCCTGTTGTTTTCCCCCGGAGGCCATTTCTTCATCGAGGACAGAGACTTGAGAGACTGCACGCGCCGCTGTTGCCTGTGCCACCGTTGGAACCCTGAACTTCCTCGCGACACAAGACTACAGTCCGATAAGTTTAACCTCTTTATTACTGAACACTCGTTCGTCCCTCACCTCCCCTGCCATCCTTGCAGTTCCGCCCTATTCCTACCATCACCCTACAAACCCTCACTCCCTGTGTGGAGCACATCCCCCTGTAAATAAACCTGTTTAAGCCTTGCTTTGCCTCCCCGTGCGTGAGTGCATCCCGCGTACCTGCAGGTTATTACACTGACATTTTATTAAAACATCAAAAATATATACCGTATATCACAGATATTTATGAAATTTCAAAATATCCTTTGAGACCATCATCAATCTGGAGAATGCAGTTCACTTATGCCACGTCCCTCCTGGTATGGCTGATGGGGAGGGACAACGCCAATCTTGACCACTGGCCAAGCAGTTCTAGTGATCAGCAGGGTTTTGGTGACCCTTATTCAAAGTTATGGCTGCTCCTGATCAAAGATCAATGGGGTTCATAGAAATCAGACCAATAAAATAGTGAAGCATATCCTATTGATATGACAATGCTTAGCACAGTGGAATAAAATCTATCCTGAAATATTGCTGTTTTTAAAGAGCCAGGACCATGGGCCTTGACAAAAGCTGGCACTACATTGACATCATCTGAAAGCAGGATTACAGTAAAAGGCAATACCTCTATTGTTCACCTGGAAACAAATGGCAGCATAACTCACAATAGGTCGTGGGGACAGCTGAGCTCCCCTTCTCTTAGGGTACCGTTACACTTAGCGATGCACCAGCGATCCCGACGATATGGATCGCTGGTGCATCGCTAAGTGGTCGCTAGTGAGCTGCCAAACAGGCAGATCTCACCAGCGACATAGCAGGGGTCGGGGGTCGCTACTTACCTGTCAGACGTGGCGATCCTGACGTCCTCCTGCCCACGTCCACGCGTTGCTCGTCGGCGCCACAGGAAGCCCAGCAGGAAGCGCCTGACGAGAAATGGTCCAGGACATTCTCGCGTGACCAGCGATGAGCAGCGGGGGAGCCGGTCGGAGGTAAGTATCAGACATAGCGATATCGCTAGCAATATCGCTGCTGCGTCACAAAATCGGTGACGTTACAGCGATATTGATAGCGATAGCGCTATTTGTAACAGGGCCTTTAAACACAGAGTGTGTCAACACCACTCTCAAAAAAAGTTGATTTTCAGACTGATAGTTTTCCTATGTCCATGTGTTTGCTGTAAAAGTAAATTTCTTCAGTTGTTCTAGTCGTTTATTAACCATGTGAGGAAAATATAATAAAAATATATAAAAAAATAAAAGAGAGTATGTTCATATGAAAGGGTATGTTTGAATAGGCATCATTGGTATATCATAAGAACACCCTGTCATGACTTCAGTGAAACACGCTGATTGTAAATACTGAATGGCAGTAGCACTAGAAAAGGACCATGACTAGGGATGAGTGAGTAGTGAAATACTCGGACTCGCTGTACTCGTTATGAGTAGCTCCTAATACTCGGGTACTTGTAACGAGTAGCGAGTCCAATGTAAGTCTATTGGAAATGCGAGTAATGGGCTCTGTGTGTGTGCTGGGCTGGGTGGGGACTGTGCGAAGACTGTGCTGGGCTGTGTGGGACTGTGCTGGGCTGTGCGGGACTGTGCTGGGCTGTGCAGGTACTGTGCGGGGACTGTGCTGGGCTGTGTGGCACTGTGCTGGCCTGTGCAGGACTGTGCTGGTCTGTGTGGTGACTGTGCTGGGCTGTGCAGGACTGTGCTGGGCTGTGCGGGATTGTGCTAGGCTGTGCAGGTACTGTGCGAGGACTGTGCTGGGCTGTGTGGCACTGTGCTGGCCTGTGCAGGACTGTGCTGGGCTGTGTGGTGACTGTGCTGGGCTGTGTGGGACTGTGCTGGGCTGTGCAGGTACTGTGCGGGCACTGTGCTGGGCTGTGCGGGACTGTGCTGGGCTGTGCGGGGACTGTGTCGGGCTGTGCTGGGCTATGCAGGGACTGGGAGGGAACTGTGCATGGCTGTGCGAGACTGTGCTGGGCTGTGCCGTATATTGCGAGGCGAGTAGTGAAATTTACTCGCCAGGATTCGAGTACCGTGAGTACCGTATTACTCGACGAGTACCGAATCCTAACGAGTATACTCGCTCATCCCTAACCATGACATATTGTCTGCTTTTAGCTCCATGTATCTATATCTCAGAGACAACATAGCCATTGCCAATGCTGGCCGAACCATGTGGACAAAGTGCCATGACATTTACCTAGCTCCGCTAACACTTTGTTAATTAGTGAAGGTAAAGCGGTCCCTTTCCATTTCCCCCATTGATTGGACATAGGTAACGTACCCTAGTGATTTGCCACCAATGTTTATGCTAGGACTATATACTTTGTCTGTTTTATAGTAAATCTCCCATTCAATACAATGTCATGACATGAGGAAATCCCTCCCTAGTGCATCCCTCCCGTACTGCATGCAAAAACTGTATGTCTGTGTCTATCACATTAGTCTGAATGAGGCATGCATGATTCCATTCCACAGAAACGACTCAATACCAATGTATGGATTGGATTTATCAGCTGAAGCAATTTCTGTAATAAATCTACCTTGTGTAAACATACCCTTGTAGTTCTCTACTTTCTAGCATTGGTGCTTCACATGCGAAGGTAAGACCAGATTTTCCTTAAGAATCAGGGCTTTTGGCTGTGAAGCCTGCTGTCTGCCCCAGATGGAAGATATTAAGATCTAGCAGTAAATATACACTCTAAGAGGAAAACAAACATTAATCCTGCAATCAGGAGAGGGTGTTGAGTCCAAGGTATAAGATGATACAAGGGAGTGTCCGATCCTTGGAGATAATGAGGTCTGGGAACTCAATTAACACTGCAAGATTCAAAAGACCTTTTGCAAACATTCCCCTATGACATTTCTGGCAGTGCTCACACTAGCAGTTCTGTTCTCTTGTGTAAGTCATCTTCATACTTTTCCCTTCAAAATGTTCAGGATTCTTTTATGGTTACATCACCAGCTTCAAGGTCTGTTAAATATATTAAGGCACACAAACTACCTACAAAAATAGTGCAGGCACCAGACAAAAGAAATGTTTCCATGACAGCTTGACCATTTGAAATTATTATTATACAACCCTTAATTTAATAAATATATTATGATGCATACAACAGTAATAAAGGGTGTATGTAAATGTAAAGAAGATTTCCCATCAAAGTTTTTATCCTCTTTATACACTGCTCAAAAAAATAAATGGAACACTCAAATAACACATCCTAGATCTAAATGAATGAAATATTCTCATTGAATACTTTGTTCTGTACAAAGTTGAATGTGCTGTCAACATAATCACACAAAAATCATCAATGGAAATCAAATTTTTGAACCAATGGAGGCCTGGATTTGGAGAGACCCCCAAAATGAAAGTGGAAGCAAGTCAAAATGAAAATCAAAACAAGACAAAATTAAAGTGGAAACAAGTCAAAATGATGCTCAGTATTGTGTGTGGCCTCCACGTGTCTGTATGACCTCCCTACAATGCCTAGGCATGCTCCTGATGAGGTTGCGGATGTTCTTCTGAGAGATCTCCTCCCAGACCTGGACTAAAGCATCCGCCAACTCCTGGACAGTCTGTGGTGCAACATGATGTTGGTGGATGGCACAAGACATGCTGTCCCAGATGTGCTCAATCGGATTCAGGTCTGGGGAATGGGCAGGCCAGTCCATTCCTTCAATGCCTTCATCTTGCAGGAACTGCTGACACACTCCAGCCACATGAGGTCTGGCATTCTCCTGCATTAGGAGGAACCCAGGGCCAACTGCACCAGCATATGGTCTCACAAGGGGTCTGAGGATCTCATCTCGGTATCTAATGGCAGTCAGGCTACCTCTGACGAGCACATGGAGGGCTGTGTGGCCCTCCAAAGAAATGCCACCCCACACCATTACTGACCCACTGCCAAACCGGTCATGCTTAAGGATGTTGCAGGCAGCAGGTTCACACTCAGCACATGTGACAGACGTGACAGAGTCTGGAGACGCTGTGGAGAGCGATCTGCTGTCTTCAACATCCTTCAGCATGACCGGTTTGGCAGTGGGTCAGTAATGGTGTGGGGTGGCATTTCTTTTGAGGGCCACACAGCCCTCCATGTGCTCGCCAGAGGTAGCCTGACTGCCATTAGGTACCGAGATGAATTAGAATCATAGAATCGTAGAGTTGGAAGGGACCTCCTGGGCCATCTGGTCCAACCCCCTGCTCAAAGCAGGATTCGCTAAATCATCCCAGTCAGATGTCTGTCCAGCCTCTGTTTGAAGACTTCCATTGAAGGAGAACTCACCACTTCTCGTGGCAGCCTGTTCCACTCATTGATCACTCTAACTGTCAAAAAGTTTTTTCTAATATCTAATCTGTGTCTCTTCCCATTCAGTTTCATCCCATTGCTTCTAGTCTTTCCTTGTGCAAATGAGAATAAAGTTGATCCTTCTACAATGTGACAGCCCTTTAGATATTTGTAGACAGCTATTAAGTCTCCTCTCAGTCTTCTCTTTTGCAAACTAAACATTCCCAAATCCTGCAACCTTTCCTCATAAGACAGGGTTTGCAGACCGGTCACCATTCTGGTCGCTCTTTTCTGAACTTGCTCCAGTTTGTTGATGTCTTTTTTAAAATGTGGTGCCCAAAACTGGACACAATATTCCAGATGAGGTCTGACCAAAGAGGAGTAGAGGGAAATAATGACTTCACGTGATCTAGACTGTATGCTTCTGTTAATACATCCTAGAATTGCATTTGCCTTTTTTGCTGCTGCATCACACTGTTGACTCATATTCAGTCTGTGATCTATTAGTATACCCAAGTCTTTTTCACATGTGCTGTCACTTAGCCCTATTCCTCCCATTCTATATATGCTTTTTTCATTTTTATTGCCCAGATGTAGTACTTTGCATTTCTCCCTGTTAAAAACCATTCTGTTAGTTGCTGCCCACTTCTCCAGTTTATTTAAATCTTTTTGAATCCTCTCTCTCTCTTCTCTAGTATTAGCTATCCCTCCTAGCTTTGTGTCATCAGCAAATTTAATCAGTTTACCCTCAATTCCTTTATCTAATATGGTCTGAGATCCTCAGACCATATTGTGAGACCATATGCTGGTGCGGTTGGCCCTGGGTTCCTCCTAATGCAGGACAACGCCAGCTCTCATGTGGCTGGAGTATGTCATCAGCAGTTCCTGCAAGATGAAGGCATTGAAGCTATGGACTGGCCTGCCCGTTCCCCAGACCTGAATCCAATTGAGCACATCTGGGACAGCATGTCTCGCTCCATCCACCAACGTCACGTTGCACCACAGACTGTCCAGGAGATGACGGATGCTTTAGTTCAGGTCTGGGAGGAGATCCTTCAGGAGAACATCCGCAACCTCATCAGGAGCATGCCCAGGCTTTGTAGGGAGGTCATACAGGCACGTGGAGGCCACACACAATACTGAACATCATTTTGACTTGTTTCCACTTTAACTTTGTCTTGTTTTGATTTTCATTTTGACCTGTTTCCACTTTCATTTTGGGGGTCTCTCCAAATCCAAACCTCCATTGGTTCAAAAATTTGATTTCCAGTGACAATTTTTGTGTGATTATGTTGCCAGCACATTCAACTTTGTACAGAACAAAGTATTCAATGAGAATATTTCATTCATTTTGATCTAGGATGTGTTATTTGAGCGTTCCCTTTATATTTTTGAGCAGTGTATATTGCAGTCATGATATTATATGGGCCAGACATAGATCTCCAAGAATCTGCCACCAGAGCTTATTTTAATTGAAAAGGGGAGTTACCAGTGTGAGACATGTTAGTAACACAGGAGAGTAGAACTGAACTTTTTCCCCTTACAAACACAGTTTTTCATTTCTCAGAGCTCTGTTTTATTGCAACAATATTGCAAGTAGTTTAAGGGAAATTCCAGCTCACCTGTTGCAGTTCAGTATGTTAGAGCGAAGAAATTCGTCCTGACTAGACATAGAGCAGAGAGCAGTCATCACACTGGTAACACCCCCTTTATTTACAATAAGCTCTGGAAGCAGATTCTCAGGGAGATCTTTGTCCGGCCCATAGATCTTAACAGCCTATTTACATAAGAAAAATGTGGATTTCTCTAGAATAAAACATCAGATAGCATATATCAAGGTATCACTTTATTCATCTTCCTTTGATCTACATGCCCATATAGATGGGTTAGGAGGGTTGATCCTCCTGACAGATT
Source organism: Dendrobates tinctorius (assembly GCF_039654945.1). NCBI lineage: Eukaryota > Metazoa > Chordata > Amphibia > Anura > Dendrobatidae > Dendrobates > Dendrobates tinctorius. The sequence goes on along the minus strand of NW_027361700.1, from coordinate 10,028,290 downwards.
CTTTTTAACTGTTAGTTTGTTAATGTGGGTGTTCCTCTAAATTGTACTATGTGACTCCTCAGCTTTGTGTCAATTTTTTCCTGCAGCCTCCATATTGTAGAAGATGAGGAAGATAATGAATTCCATATACACCTATGTAAAACAATTATTTCTCCCATAGTGTTTGAGTGCTGATAATTGTGCTATTAAAATCTGCAACCGAAATGTGTTCGGTGGACGCTACTATATCTTGCAAACTGATGGACAAGTCTAGGTTTTAGGAATGCCAGGAGAAGTTATTATCTGCGTAACGGCATTGTGACAATAGTAAAATTTGGATAATGCTATGCGGTTGTTTTTGAGGAGTCTGTCTAACCACCTTAGTTCCAGTGATGGAAAATCTTATTGCTTAATTACACTAAAACATTTGAGTAATTGTATGCTTCCAACTTTGTGGAAAAGTAATTTTTATGTTCTCCATGATTGTGCACCAGTGCTAAAAGCAAAGTCCATAAAAGCAATGAAGGAATGAAGGGTGAGTCCTGACATCAAACCCATTCAATACCTTAGATATAAACGGAGAAAGTGAGGCAGACTCTTTCATCCACTATTGGTGTCTGACCAATATTCTTCTGAAAGGATGGTCAAAAATTCCAACATATACTTGCACAAAATTCTTCCAGAAGAGTGAAAGCTGTTTTGGCTGCAAAGGAGTTAAACTACATATTAAACCCTTAGTGACTGAGCCAATTTGCAGCTTAATAACAGGGCAATTTTTACAATTCTGACCACTGTCACTTTATGAGGTTATAACTCTGGAATGCTTTAATAGATCCCGCTGATTCTGAGATTGTCTTTGCGTGACATTTTTTACTTCATGTTAGTGGTAAAATTTCTTCAATATGACTTGCGTTTATTTATGACAAAAATGGAAAATTTTGCGAAAATGTTTAACATTTTGCAATTTTCAAACTTTAAATTTTTATGCCCTTAAATCAGAGAGATATGTCACAAAAAATACTTAATAAATAACATTTCCCACATGTCTGCTTTACATGAGCACAATTTTGGAACCAAAATTTTTTTTGTTAGGAAGTTATAAGGGTTAAAAGTTGACCAGCAATTTCTCATTTTTACAACAACATTTACAAAACCATTTTTTTAAAGGACCACATCACATTTGAAGTCACTTTGAGAGGTCAATATGACAGAAAATACCCAAAAATGACACCATTCTAAAAACTGCAACCTTCAAGATGCTCAAAACCACATTAAGGAAGTTTATTAACCCTTTACCTGCTTCACAGAAACTGAAGCAATGTGGAAGGAAAAAATTAACATTTAACTTTTTTACAAACACTTTACTTCAGAACCAATTTTTTTATTTTCACAAGTGTAAAAAGAGAAAGTGAACCAAAAAATTTTTGTGCAATTTCTCCTGAATACGCCGATACCCCATATGTGGGGGAAAACCTCTGTATGGGCGCACGGCAAGGCTTGGAACGGAAGGAGCGTCGTTTGACATTTTCAATGCAGAATTGGCTGGAAATGAGATCGGCCGCCATGTTGCGTTTGGAGAGCCCCTAATGTGCCAAAACAGTGGAAACCCTCAACAATTGACACAATTTTGGAAACTAGACCCCTTAAGGAACTTATCTAGATGTGTGGTGAGCACTTTGAACCTCTAAGTGCTTCACAGAAGTTTATAATGTAGAGCCGTGAACATAAAAAATATTTCTTTCCACAAAAATGATCTTTTTGCTCCCAAATTTTATTTTTTCAAGGGTAACAGAAGAAATTAGACCCCCAAAGTTGTTGTGCAATTTGTTTTGAGTATGCCTATACCCCATATGTGGGGGTAAACCATTGTTTGGGCGCACATCAGAGCTCAGAAGGGAAGGAGCGCCGTTTGACTTTTTAAATGCAGAATTGGCTGGAATTGAGATTGGACGCCATTTGAAGAGCCCCTGATGTGCCTAAACAGCGAAAAAATCGACAAGTAACACCATTTTGGAAACTAGATCCCTTAAGGAACTTATCTAGATGTGTGGTGAGCACTTTGGACCCCAAAGTGCTTCACAGAAGTTTATAATGCATAGCAGTGAAAATAAAAAATGATTTTTTTCCTCAAAAATGATTTTTTAGCCTGCTATTTTTTATTTTCACAAGGCTAACAGCAGAAATTGGACCACAAAAGTTGTTGTGCAATTTGTCCTGAGTACACTGATACCCTATATGTAGGGGAGAACCACTGTTTGGGCGCTTGGGAGAGCTCGGAAGGAAAGGAACGCCGTTTTGCATGGATGATAGCAAAATCTGCAAGCCTGTGTAGTACTGTATTAGAATCTGCTGTTAGTACTAGGGAAGGAGCGCCATTTTGGAATGCAGACTTTGATGGAATGTTCTGCGCGCGTCATGTTGCGTTTGCAGAGCACCTGATGTTCCTAAACAGTATAAACCCCCCACAAGTGACCCCATTTTGGAAACTAGACCCCCCATGGAGCTTATCTAGATGTGTGGTGAGCACTTTGAACCCCCAAGTGCTTCACAGAGGTTTATAACGCAGAGCCATGAAAATAAAAAATAATTTTTTTCCTCAAAAATAATTATTTATCCCACTATTTTTTATTTTCACAAGGGTAACAGGAGATTTGGACCACAAAAGTTGTGCAATTTGTCCTGAGTGCGCTAACACCCAATATGTAGGGGGGAACCACTGTTTGGGCGCATGGGAGAGCTCGGAAGGGAAGGAGCGCCATTTTGCATGGATGATAGCAAAATCTACAAGCCTGTGTAGTACTGTATTAGAATCTGCTGTTAGTACTACACAGGTTTGTAGATTTTGCTATCGTCCATGCAGGTTTACTTTTTTGATATGGACCAGCAACCGGAAGCTTGCTAGACCTCGGTCATGTGTTCTTGATGTGGACTTCTCTTTGTTTGACGCGCATTGTCTGAGAGCAGTGAGGCTGCATCTTCAGAAACTTACGTTCCAGTTGCTTAGCGACTGAGTGCCTACAGCATACACGCGTCTTCCGGACATACGTTCCAGCAACCGGAAGTCTGTTAAGTTCCGGTCACGTGTTTGTGATGCGGGTCTCTTTCTGCTTGCCACGTATGGTTTGAGAGCGGTGAGGCCGTGTCTCTAATGGTTGTTGATTTTGATTCATGCTACAAGAACCGGTAATGTTAGTACTAGTCAGGTAATGCTATTTGGTTATTAGCTGATCTTCATGTGGTTCAACAATCCGGAAACCACCCAAGCGTGAGTTCCACACACCGGAAATTGCATGGAACAGCATTATTGGCTTAACCATATACATGCAAAATGGGGGAGATGTTACAGACCATTTTCTTTAAGGACTACCCTATAGGAAGTGGTGAGTTTATTTCAAGATATACCACCTTCTATTTAAAGACATCCCTGCCTTCCTTTCACTCTCTGCAGAACAGCGTAGAGTGGAGGGACTATATGCCTCTTTACCTTAGCACTTAAGCACTTTATCTCCTACTACAAGCTAGTCCCCTGATTCAGCTTGGAAGAAATGCATTGGGACAACTTATGAGGGAGAGTGCAGGCCGCATTTAGCACAGGGGTAGATGAGGACTGCCCTTATTAGGGCGGGAGTTTTGGGGACAGTATACTGCTAGCCCTATAGGGACTGACAGGGTATTGTCTTTCCCATGAGTTGCCTGATGAATCATCTGTGATCCAAATGCAAAGTGCAAATGCCTAAATGCAAACTGATAATATTGGCCTATTAGAGTCAATAGTATTGTGCAAAAAAGGGGGGAAAAGATGTCTCCCAGCAATCCACTAATAGCTGCCTAAACTAGTATACATCAACAATAGGTATCCAAGAAAGAAATCATATAGAATAATAAAAACCACTCTTACCCATAGTCCCTCTCTAAGGATCCCGGAACACGCAGCCCCAACGCGCATTTCGCGTTGGCTTCCTCTGGGCTGTGTGTTCTGGGATTTAGGCATTTGCACTTTATGCTGCAATGATTGTGTATCCAATATAGAGATGCTACGTGTACCACCTTCCCACCTCTTTATATATACAGTATCTAAGGCCCGGTTTACATTTTTCTTTGTTTGTCCCTCCCCTGAATTTAATTTTGTATTGCATGTTTTTATGAATTTTGTGTGATGGTTTTTCCATCTGAATAAAATATTGATTTTTCATCTAAAATCTACTTTTTAGGTATACACTCTGTTGTTTTGTATATTATTATTTAGTGAGTGTTGCAATTGGGATATTTCCCTGGTCCCTTCAAGACTTAAATAGAGGACCATTCATGATGTAGTGATAATGTATTCTGTTCTAATTTGTATATACCTCGTCCAAGTGTCTGTGGTGAAATATGTAAGGAGGTGGCTGGGAACCTCACGTGCCTCCTCTCCCCTGGACACTGTTCACACAATTGCATGCAGCTTCTGTGTTTGGTCTCACCCTAAAGAAAGGAAGTTTGTATGAATTGTAAGAAATGCGGAACCATGTATTTCACTGCACTTCACAGCCCAGTAACTAGAGCACACTTGTGGCCAGTGAAAGCAGAGGAGAGAGGGAAAGTGAGCTCTGGATACTGGGCTGTGACATGGTGAAACACTGCCCACTGCCCAGTCAATCAGGGGGAGTGTGTGTGACTGTCTCACGCTTTGGTGATGTAAAGGAGTGTAGAAGATGGAAGTCAGCAATGGCTGCAGCCATAGGTCACGTGATCGGGACAGAGTGTGCAGTGATAGCGCCGCTCACAGGCAAATATAGTAACATAAGGTATTTACAAAAATACTTATTTAAAAGGTTTAAATTGATGGGCGCATTATACATTTTAGTGGATCATCTTTTTATTACCAAGGATGACCCCTTGTAGAATATCTTATAGCAATATATAGCAGTGCAAAAGCACCCATAATTGATGGACTACAGAAAACAGAAAACCCACATTGCCCAGTACCCTGAGGCGAGTTTTGCATGTAGTTTCGTTAGGTGGGTTTCATGGGGTTTTATTCATTTTTGAGCATCATTATTCAACCTGACAGGTTCCCTTTAAAATAAATATTCAGAACTCTGATATAATCAAAGTTTCATCTCTCTCTGTCAAACTGCTCTAGTCATGCTATTTATGCCTATTTCATTTGGCTAAATGGCTCTGTCATTTGTACAATTAAAATAAAGATAGGGATAGGTGACAGACAAAATATTCATGAGAACAATATGATCAGACAGGTTGAAATAGAAGTTGTCCAATCCCTGTATTGTTGACAACAAAGAACTTGTACTTCTAGCAGGCTTCCGTTATTACATTTTCTGAAAAAGGTGGGTATCAACCATTACACCTGGGCGGGTATTCAGCTTTTCCAGTATCAAAAGGAAGGCATATTTAGCTATGAAGCAATACAATAGACAGATTTGCCATTCAGGATTCTTGTCTGGTTCAATAAAAATAGGAACTATTATTGAGGACCTATTAGTTGTCATCCAGTTTTCCTAAAACCTATTTCTCCGTGAAACTGCTGAACATAATCATTTTAAATTTGACAATAAAAGTCAACTCAATTGATGGTGGTTTAGGAACAATAACAAAATGTTTCCAAATTATTTTTTAAAACATTTATCTTTAAAAAAATATGTCTTTGTTGGTTAATTTTTATGTGTCTTTTTAGAAGTTACCAAAGGGTTTCTCCAAATGAAAAGCTGTTTTCTGCCGGGAGTTACCTGAGAGGCCCCTGGGATTCCGAGTGAGCATACTGTACTCAACAAAAATAGTATTTATTCTTTAGAATGTGAGATTTCTGGTCTGACCGTTACTATGGGTACTTGGAAAACAAATGATACACATTAAGGCAAGGCACAGAGAAAGAAAGCATGTCATTCACATGTGAAAGGAAATATGATGAATGGGGTAGAATAAACATAGGGAAAAAATATAAAGAGCCGGAAATAACAATAAAAAAAAAATACAAGAAACAAATCAGTGAAAACACGAAACACACAACAAAAGCACAAAAATTCCAATGAACAGAGTTACATAGAAAGTAAAGAGACAGATGCAGATAGGGGATCACCAATTACCTTTGTAATAGACCACTTGGGTGGTAGGAGACATAAATTACCCTTAAAGGGGTTGTCCAGGACTTTTTTTTTTACTAGGGACCAAAACACTAACAGGCAGATAGCTGTTAACGACCTGCCTGTTCTACCCAGTGCCAGTTCAGAGCAGTCACCAACCACTCCTGCCAGCGACTCAGCTGCTCCTCGTCAACAGAGCAGTTCTTCCTCTTCTATGCTGCTCTGTCGATGGGGCGTCACTGCTGTCTTCATACTGATTGAAAGCTGGCTCCTGGCAGTTAGGCAGCAGGGAGCAAGCTGTTTATCAGTATGATGTTGGCTTCACACCCAATCAACAGAGCAGAGTGGAAAGAAGCTGCTGCTTTGTCTACGTGATGTCAATGGAAACTGCTGAATCGCAAGCAGGAGCAGTCAGGGACCACTCTATGCTGGCAGAGATTACAACTACCTGCTTTTTTTTTTTGACATGCAGTAAAAAAAATTACAGAGTCCCAGATAACTTCTTTAAGTTAATCATAATTATACTAAGGTAGACAATTTTGCGGTGAGGTATGTTCTTCTCTGAAATGGATCAGGTACTATTGTTTAACCCCTGCCCTAGAGACAAAAAACAGTAATCTGCATAATCTTAAGTTTTAATAATTAATGACAAATGAAAAAAGACAAAGTGCATGCAGTTTATTTGAAGATGGTTCCCTTTAAATGTAAATTATTTAAAATATTAGCGCTTCTTGTATTTCACCAAGAGCTTACGTAATATGTAGAAGGCAGATGGAATCCCTATGTCACCTTATTATGGACCTGTAGGAACTCAAGGGGTTTTAGCTCACTCTTTCCTTTCTCTAGTAATCAGGGCTGTGCGTCTTCCATTTTGCTTGCGGCTCTCGTATACAGAAGTTACTTTAAGGCTTGAATCAGATTTACCGTATAAAAAAATCGGTCCGATTTTGACGGCCGAGAATCGCACAAATGAACAGTGAATTGTATGTAATCCATTTGCAATGTGAGGATGCAATTTCATCGCATCTAGTAACAGTGTGACATCTGTATGGCATCAGTATGCAATGCGATTTTAGCATGAGCTTTTACATACAGCAGTTCACTCTATGTAAAAGCTCATGTTAAAATCGCATTGTAAAACACAGCTGTAAACATTGTTTTAATACCAATTAATCTTCAAAATATACATATATTTATAAACATACCACTCAAACCTATTTCCTAGAATGTAGGATAGGTAATACTAAACATGACAGATAAACATACTGATCTCATAGTTACAGAACTATAGACAAGATCAAATAGTGTCTTACACAAAAATACTAAAAAATAAATTTTTATTGAAAAATATCATTAAAATTCATACAGGAAAAATGTATACATTGGTGCCTCAAACCAGACAACATGAAGGAATCAGATTGAGGGGAACAACCACAATTCACAAGGATCAGGGCTTCGCGCTTTATGCACATATTACTAAAAAAGAGTTTTTATATTCAAAAATCTTGGACAAAATATGCTAAATAGGCTAAGAAAGCTCAAAATATAAAGTCCATGACTCAAAATGCTAAAATAGTTAGCAAAAGTGCAAATGCAAAATTCACAGTATATTAGTAACCTCCACATGTCCAGATCCGACTATCTGAAACCTGTCATACATCTCTAGCCTTGAATGAGGGCCCATGCAGCGCTCAATCCAGCTGCATAGCCACAGAAAAGCGAAAAACCCAGTTCAAGACTATGTGCACACGTTGCGGATTTTGCTGCGGATCCGCAGCGTTTCAGGCCCTGCGGGTCCGCAGAAGAATCTGCTGCGTTGTACGGTACCATTTTACTCTATGTTAAATGAAAACCGTTTTGCACATGCTGCGGAATTTTCCGCACGTTTTCTCTGCGGTTTCAAATCTGCAGAAAGAAATGACATGTCACTTCTTTTCTGCAGATTCCGCTGCGGTTTACCATCTCCTCCATTGTAGAGTTGATAAACCGCAGGGCAAAACCGCAGGTAAACCGCAGGTCTTTTGACCTGAAATTTACTTGCGGATTTTACAAAATCTGCGGGGAGAAATCCGCAGCACCTAAAAACTACATGTGCACATACCCCAATTGTTCCTACCCAAGATGGTGGTCCCCACAAAATGTAATGTCCAGTGACAAGCTGATCCTCCAGACCCCGACGCGCATTTCGCACGGCAAGTGCTTCTTCCTGGGGGCGTGTCTAAGAGCGGGCATAAACTGCATAAACGGGCTGTTACCCATAGTACTGATCAATAGAGTGCATAGCACATACCCAGATCTAGCCCAATAAGGCAAAAAGCACACATGTGCCGATTGGTGAAAAGGTAAAACTATATACAATACAATCAGTCCAGAAATTAATTCTAGAGATTATTGTAATACTACTAACTTTGCAAAATGATCCTATAAAAAACTCTCAAAAATGGATGACCAGCAAACACTACATAGCCACAAGAAGCTGTATATTGATCATGAGATAGGACAGAAGGTCGCCTCCCCTGCAGGAAAGAGACGAACCATTCATGGCCATTACCCAGTATATACATCGAAGTCGGTATGGTCATCAATGATTGTTTTCTAAAAAGAAAAAAAAAAATATGAAAATTTTTTTTTAAAAGTGCATAGTGTCAAAGTGCAAATATAATATAGACCACCCAAATATACACCACTAAATTAATACAAAAAAATGAAATAAATATAATATGACCAGAATTGGCAATTCTATAATAAGAAGCTGAATCAGTACAAAAATATATGCAAAAGTGACTATTTTAGTAAAATGTCAAGGTCAATCACCAGACATACACATATAGTATAATATACACAATTACATTGATCACAAATCATGAAAGCACATAAAGGACAGAAAACAGACAACATAATGACATCCATAGAAAATCTCAATAATAGTCCGCATAACGGCTTCCATGGTCCAGATTCTTCACAGTTGTGTTCATACTCCACTCAAACAGACAAGGGTACTTCCTTGGAAAATGTCTTTGAAAGATCCCACTGGACATAACTGGCTCAGATGGAAAGAAATAGCCAAACAATATAATATCCTGAATGTAAAATTAAAAAAATAAAATTAAAACCACACCGAAAGACACACATAAAACCAATTAAAATGGTGAAAGAGAGCAAACTCTACAACATAGACCAATTATAAGAATGCACTGAAACCAAGATTTTCGTTAAGACCGTGAGGAGCTAAAATCCCTAAGCGGTAGATCCAACGGCTCTCGACTTGGGAAAGAGCTTTGCCCAAATCACCCCCTCGCAATTTTCCAACTTTGAATTTTTATGCCCTTAAATCACAGAGATACGGCACACAAAAAACTTAATAAGTAACATTTCCCACATATTTACTTTACATCAGCACAATTTTGGAACCAAATTTTTTTTTTGTTAGGAAGTTATAAGGGTTCAAAGTTGACCAGCGATTTCTCACAAGGGCTTCACAGAAGTTTATAACGTAAAGCGGTACAATTAACAAATCATATTTTTTTCCACGAAAATCATCTTTTCACCCCCAATTTTTATTTTCCCTAGGGTAACAGGACCCTAAAAGTTATTGTGCAATTTGTCCTGAGTATGCTGATACCCCATATGTGGGTGTAAACGACTATTTGGGTGCATGGCAGAGCTCAGAAGGGAAGCAGCGCCATTTGACTTTTTTGGCTGGAATTGAGATCGGACACCATGTCGCGATTGGAAAACCCCTGATGTACCGAAACAGTGGAAACCCCCCACAAATGACACCATTTTGGAAACTAGACCCCCCAAGGAACTTATCTAGATGTGTGGTGAGAACTTTGAACCCCCAAGGGCTTCACAGAAGTTTATAACGTACAGCCGTACAATTAAAAAATCATATTTTTTCCACAAAAATGATCTTTTCACCCTCAATTCTTATTTTTCCAAGGGTAACAGGACTCTAAAAGTTATTGTGCAATTTGTCCTGAGTACGCTGATACCCCACATGTGGGGGTAAACCACTATTTGGGTGCATGGCAGAGCTCGGAAGGGAAGCAGCGCCATTTGATGTTTTTGGCTGGAATTGAGATCGGATACCATGTCGCGTTTGGAAAGCCCCTGATGTACCAAAACAGTGAAAACCCCCCACAAATGACACCATTTTGGAAACTAGACCCCCCAAGGAACTTATCTAGATGTGTGGTGAGCACTTTGAACCCCCCAGTGCTTCACAGAAGTTTATAACGCCCGGGCGTGAAAATAAAAAAAATCATATTTTTTCCACAAACATGATCTTTTAGTCACCAATTTTTTTATTTTCCCAAGGGTAACAGGAGAAATTGGACCCCAAAAGTTGTTGTCCAATTTGTCCTGAGTACGCTGACACCCCATATGTGGGAGAAAACTACTGTATTATGGGCACATGTCGGGGCTCGGAAGGAAAGTAATGACGTTTTGGAATGCAGACTTTGATGGAATGCTCTGCAGGTGTCATGTTGCCTTTGGAGAGCCCCTAATGTGCCTAAACAGTGGAAACTCCCCACAAATGACACCATTTTGGAAACTAGACCACCTAAGGAACTTATCTAGATGTGTGGTGAGCACTTGGAACCCCCAAGGGCTTCACAGAAGTTTATAATGCCCGGGCATGAAAATAAAAAAATCGTATTTTTTCCACAGGCATGATCAATTAGTGCCCAATTATTTTTATTTTCCCAAGGGTAACAGGAGAAATTGGACCCCAAAAGTTGTTGTCCAATTTGTCCTGAGTATGCTGATACCTCATATGTGGGAGAAAACTACTTTATGGGCACACGTCGGGGCTCGGAAGGGAAGTAGTGACATTTTGGAATGCAGACTTTGATGGAATAGTCTGGGGGTGTCGATTGAAGAGCCCCTGATGTACCTAAACTATTGAAACTCCCCACAAGTGACCCCATTTTTGAAAATAGACTCCCCCACGGAACTTATCTAGATGTGTGGTGAGTACTTTGGACCCCCAAGTGCTTCACAGAAGTTTATAACGCCCGGGCTTGAAAATAAAAAAATCATTTTTCCACAAAAATGATATTTTTGCGCCCAATTTTTTATTTTCCTACGGGTAACAGGAGAAATTGGACCCCAAAAGTTGTTTTGCAATTTGTCCTGAGTAGGCTGATACCCTATATGTGGGGGTAAAACACTGTTTGGGCGCATGGCAGAGCTTTGAAGGGAAGGAGCACCATTTGACGTTTTCAATGCAGAATTGGCTGGAATTGAGATCAGACGCCATGTTGTATTTGAAGAGCACCTGATTTGCCCAAACAGTGGAAACCCCCCAATTATAACTCCAACCCTAACCCCAACACACCCCTAACCCTAATCTCAGCCCTAACGCTAGCCCTAACCCTAGCCCTAGCCCTAGCCCTAACCCTAGCCCTAGCCCTAACTCTAATGGGAAAATGGAAATAAATATATTTTCTTTTAATTTTATTAATTTTCCCTAACTAAGGGGGTGATAATGGGGGGTTTGATTTACTATAGCGGGTTTTTATTTTTGGCAGCTGTCGCACGCTAAAAGATGCTTTTTATTGTAAAAATAGTTTTTGCATCACCACATATTGAGAGCTATAATTTTTCCATATTTTGACGCACAGAGTCATGTGAGGACTTATTTTTTGCGGGACGAGTTGGCGTTTTTATTAATATAATTTTCGGGCATGTGACATCTTTTGATCGCTTTTTATTCCGATTTTTGGGACGCAGAAAGAACAAAAACCAGCATTTCATGAATTTCTTTTGGGGGGTGCGTTTACACCGTTCTGCCTACGGTAAAATTGATAAAGCTCTTTTATTCTTCGGGTCAGTACGGTTACAGCGATACCTCATTTAGGTTGTTTTATTATGTTTTGGAGCTTTTATGCAATGAAAACAATTTTATATAAAAAATAATTATTTTTGCATCGCTTTATTCTGCGAGCTATAACTTTTTTATTTTTTTGCTGATGATGCTGTATGGCAGCTCATTTTTTGCAGGACAAGATGACGTTTTCAGCAGTACCATTGATATTTATATGCGTCTTTTTGATCGCGTGTTATTGCGCTTTTTGTTCGACGGTATGATAATAAATAATTTTTTGCTTCGTTTTTTATTTTTATTTTTTAAGGGGTTCGCTAAAGGGGTTAACTAATGGGACAGTTTATAGGGTGGGACATACCTGTCATGTGACAGATCGCTGATCTGTCACATCACAGATCACTGTGACAGATCAGCGATCAGACACAGGCACTGCACAAGGCTTCCTCCTTGCCTGCACTTTGCAGGCATGAGGAAGCCAGCTCCCTGCAGGCCCCCGAAGGTCCCCGTCGCCATCTTGGATTCGGGGACCTGCAGGGATGGAGCCCCCCGCAGCAGCGCTGCACATTGCGCTGCTGTGGGGGGCTCAGGGAAGCACAGAGGGAGCCCCCTCCCTGTCGATGCTTCCCTTTAACCCCCGGTACACCGTGATCATGTTTGATCGCGGTGTGCAAGGGGCTAACGTGTCGAGGGCGGTCCGTGACCACCCCTGACACATTGTGCCGGGTGCCAGCTGTGATAAACAGCTGACACCCGGCTGCGATCAGCGGCGCTCAGCACGTGGGCGCCGCTGATCGCTGTGACGTACTATTCCGTCCCTGGGAATTAAGTCCCAGGGCACATGGACGGGATAGTACGTCACATGACAGAAAGAGGTTAATACTAAGTGCTTGTCACCTGCGCTCTGAGATGGTTGTTCGTGTGAGTATGGGTTGAATGCTGTGATTGGTTCCAGTTGTTCTAATCCCTCCTCTCTGGGCTCTGATTTAGTGGCCGATGTGTATATGATACGGGTGCGGTGATTGGGTATGGCTGTGATAACTCCTCCCCCTTCGATCTCTGATTGGCTAGCCAGCGGTATAGCTTCTAAGATGCCCGCTCTTAGACACGCCCCCAGGAAGAAGCACTTGCCATGCGACATGCGCGTCTGGGTCTGGAGGATCAGCTTGTCACTAGACATTACATTTTGTGGGGACCACCATCTCGGGTAGGAACAATTGAACTGGGTTTTTCGCTTTTCTGTGGCTATGCAGCTGGATTGAGTGCTGCATGGGCCCTCTTTCAAGGCTAGAGATGTATGACAGGTTTCAGATAGTCGGCTCTGGACATGTGGAGGTTACTAATATACTGTGAATTTTGCATTTGATCTTTTGCTAACTATTTTAGCATTTTGAGTCATGGACTTTATATTTTGAGCTTTATTAGCCTATTTAGCGCAAGATTTTTTGCAAGATTTTTGAATATAAAAACTCTTTTTTAGTAATATGTGCATAAAGCGCGAAGCCCTGATCCTTGTGAATTGTGGTTGTTCCCCTCAATCTGATTCCTTCATGTTGTCTGGTTTGAGGCACTAATGTATAAATTTTTCCTGTATGAATTTTAATGATATTTCTCAACAAAAATGTATGTTTTAGTATTTTTGTGTAAGACAATACTTGATCTTGTCTATAGTTCAGTAACTACAGTTGTGGCCAAAAGTATTGACACCCCTGCCATTCTGTCAGATAATACTTAGTTTCTTCCTGAAAATGATTACAAACACACATTCTTTGGTATTATTATCTTCATTTAATTTGTCTTAAATGAAAAAACACAAAAAGAATTGTCCTAAAGCCAAATTGGATATAATTCCACACCAAACATAAAAAAGAGGGTGGACAAAAGAATTGGCACTGTTCGAAAAATCATGTGATGCTTCTCTAATTTGTGTAATTTGTGTTTGCAATCATTTTCAGGAAGAAACTGAGTATTATCTGACAGAATTGCAGGGGGGTCAATACTTTTGGCCACAACTGTATGTCAGTGACATACACATATATTTATATGTCTTTATATTTCATAGAGAGATACCAGAATAGCCAATAATTCATTTGTCGGCTTCCGTAAAATGATTGCAGAACTCAACAGGTAGGAGACATGGTTTACATACAATAAACCCATGCAGAACAGTTAGATTTATATATGTCAGTGTCTAATACTGTTAATGGTATGTGTGTGTAAAATTTGGGACCTGTATGTATTTACTAAAAGAATGTATTCACAGAAAAAACTGGCATGGGCTCCCGTGCAATTTTCTGCGCCAGAGAGGGAAAGCCAGTGACTGAGGGCAGATATTAATAGCCTAGAAAGGGACCATGGTTCTAAAAAAAAAAATCTGCCCCCAGCCACCCCAGGAAAGGTGCATCTCTAAAAGATGCGCCTTTCTCTATACCAAAGGAATTGAAAAGAAAAGTCTTGAGTGAGGAAAAGAAGGGCTCAAATCTGGCTTTCCTAGCAGAGGGGTACAGTGAGCGTAATGTTGCCTCCATTCTTAAAATATCTGAGAGGGCAGTCCATTACAACAGGGTCAAGCAGCAGACATTGGGGACAACAAAGCTACAGACTGGCAGAGGGTGAAAACGACTCTACACTGACCAGGATGACCGTCAACTTATTTGAATGTCACTCAGCAACTGCAGGATGACATCAAGCATGTCGTGTACTCGAAAATGGGAAAAAAAATAATTCCAAGTGCAGTGAAATTGCAAAAAAAGTGAAATCCCACACTTTTTTTTTGTTTGGCTTTTTTGCTAGGTTCACTAAGTGCTAAAACTGACAAACTGACCTGCCATTATGATTCTCCTGGACATTTCGAGTTCATAGACATCAAACATGTCTAGGTTATTTTTTTATCTAAGTTGTGAAAAAAAATTCAAAAGTTTGCTAAAGAAAAAAAAAATTGCGCCATTTTCCGATGCCTGTAGCGTCTCTATTTTTCTTGATCTGGGGACGGGTAAAGGATTATTTTTTGCGCGCCGAGCTGAAGTTTTTAAGGATACAATTTATGTGAAGATACATTCTTTTGATCGCTTGTTATTGCATTTTAATGCAATGTCGCTGCGACCAAAAAAACGTAATTCTAGCGTTTCGATTTTTTTCCCGCTACGCCATTTAGTGATCGGGTTAATCCTTTTTTTTATTGATAGATTGGGTGATTCTGAATGCGGCGATACCTAATATATGCATGTGTGTTTTTTTATTGTTTTATTTTGAATGGGGCAAAAGGGGGGTGATTTAAACTTGTATTTTTTTTATATTTTCATATTTTTTAAAACATTTTTTTTTAAATTTTGGCATGCTTCAATAGCCTCCATGGGAGAATAGAAGCATCCACAACTCGATCGGCTCTTCTACATATAGGCAATGAGCAGATCGCCTATACTGTATATAGCAGAATTACAGCATTGCTATGAGCGCTGAACACTGGGTGGCACTCATGGCAATGTCTCATCAACAATCATAGAGGTCTCTGGGAGACCTCAGGTTGTTATGGCAACGTGTCGCTGATCCCCGATCACGTGATGGGGGTTGGTGATGCGCTCATTTCCAGCCGAGCGGCCGGAAGCTCTAGTTAAAGCCCGCTGTCAGCGTTTGACAGCGGAATTAACTAGTTAATAGGCGATTCCACTCGCGCCTATTGCAGGCACATGTCAGCTATTGAAAACAGCTGACATGTCGCGGCTTTGAGGAGCTCATCTCAAAGCGGGGGATACTGACTGCTGACGTACTATCCCTTCAGCGGTCAATAAAGAGTTAATGGACTGCCACTGGATCCGATCATTACTGGACATGCAAACTTAGCCTTAGGCTATGTGCACAAGTTGCGGAATTGCCACGGAAATTTCTGCGGGAATTTCGGAATTCCATTCCGCTGGAAATATGCGAGAAAACCGCATTTTAATTCCCGCCTATTTCCCTAGGAAAAACTAGCAATTTGCAAGTGTAATTAACTTGCAGAATGCTAACGGTTTCCAAGCGATCTGTAGCATCGCTTGGAAAACTGATTGACAGGTTGGTCACACTCGTCAAACAGTGTTGGACTAGTGTAACCAACTTTTTACTATTGAAGCTGTTTTTCTCACCTTCCGGCGTCCCGCGAAGCGTTCCCGATCATCGCGATGCTCCCGGTAGGTCCCGTTCCCAGTGATGCATTGCGACAATGACCTTTGATGACGTCGCGGTCTCGCGAGACCACTATGGTATTGCGAGACTGCGACGTCATCAAAGGTCATTGTCACAAGGGGTCAGTTTTGGGCCCGCTTCTTTTTAACATATTTATTAATGACCTTGTAGGGGGCATAGAGAGTAGAATTTCAATATTTGCAGATGACACTAAACTATGCAGGGTAATCAATATAGAGGAGGACAATTTTATATTACAGGAGGATTTATGTAAACTAGAAGCTTGGGCTGATAAATGGCAAATGAGCTTTAATGGGGATAAATGCAAAGTCATGCACTTGGGTAGAACGAACAAGATGTATAATTATGTGCTTAATTGTAAAATTGTGGAGTCGGGAAGGAATTTTTTTCCCCAATGTGAAGCTTACTGTTTGCCACATGGGTTTTTTTTGCCTTCCTCTGGATCAACATGTTAGGGCAAGTTAGGATAGGATATGGGTTGAACTAGATGGACTTAAAGTCTCCCTTCAACGTTAATAACTATGTTACTATGCTACAATGCATCACTGGGAACGGGACCTGCCGGGAGCATCGCTGAGGCCTGGTGACGCTGCGAGGGACGCCAGAAGGAGAGAATATGAAGATTTTTTTATTTTAATTCTATTTTTTACAGGGTACCCAAAGCCTGGAGAAGAATCTCCTCTCCCCCAGACCGTGGGTACCATCCGCAAATGTTCTGTTTACTTTTCGCATGGTGGGCACAGCCACATGCGGAAAGTAAGCAGAACAATGAATTCCTATGTGTGCAGATTTTCCCGCGATTCCGCACAAAGAATGAGCATGCTGCATTTTTTTCTGCGATGCAATTCTGCCGCAGAAAATTCCGCAGCATTAGCACAGCATGTGCGGAATGCCATAGAATTGCATGGGATGCTTTTTTTTGCTTTTTCGCGGCAAAATCGTGCTTTTAAAAATTGCAAAAAAGCTACATGTGAACACAGCCTTACTCTGCTTGGTAAAGTGTAGCCACTTCTACTGCTGAGAAGGTCGCCAGCTGACACCATTTAAGCAGAGTTGCCGATAGGCCCAAGCTTTATTTATGTCCTTGTTGGAAATGTAGTCCCGATTACTGTCAATCAGACGAGCAAATCCACCTGTAGAAATTTCAACCAGGACACAACCATTTAATCCCTCTGCTGGTCCAGTGGTCACTACTGAACCAGCAAAGGTGGCTTAACATCCATCACTCACAAGACCACTGCAGCCAATCACTGGCCTCAGCAGTAATGTTTGCATGTATGAACACCGAGCGACTGGTTTCGGTGGTCATATGAATGATGAAGTAATCTTTGTTCAATAACCTCTGCACACATGTATATCACTGTTAAAGCAACACAACCATGCTCACCACAAGTCCCAACAATGTCTCTATGGTTCTGTTTAGAATTTAATTTTATAATAGCATGATTACCATGTATAGGAATAAGAAAGCCCATCTAAGCAAACTCATTCTGACATTGGGTTATGCATGGACCTCCAATCAATCCCTTCTAATCAGTGTCAACAACTGCAGCTTCCTTGGTTTGATAGATAGGAATAAGATTGCTCTGCTGGTTGTTAGTTTTCTAGTGGAAAGTCCAAATAACAAATGACACACTCTGGACGTGCTGTCTAAGTAAAGCTCTCAAAAATCCAGGATGTAGAAGTGTGAGTTCGCAGACTGGCCTTCTTCAATCTCAAAAGTTCCCAGGAACTTTTTATGACAGATTATTGTTCTCCTAATGTGAAACCTTTTTTTAAAGTATCCTGCATCCTTCAATCAAAATTTCAGAACTCCAATGCTATCATTGCTGATTTTTCAAGAAATTCTTTACTTTTGAGTAGGACCTAAATAGGGTGCAAAAAATGACTAGTAGATTGGAATACGAGCACATAAGTAAATCTCCAGACATCTCCGCACATTAGATTTTAGTCATTTGTTTGACATATAGAAGATGTGATGTGTAGCAATGTATTTCATAACTCAGTAGACACCTGCCAGAGCATAGGCCCTTTATTCCAGTTCTTTGTATTCCTTGAAATCTCGCTTCTATCTTGGCATAGTTTTGTTAGTTTGTTCTGTATTATGTCAATCTCAGTATCAATTCAGCTTGTGTAATAGCAAAAAAATGTTTACAGTGTGAACGTAAAAAAAAACAATTTTTACAACCATTTTTTCATGGAGCCTACCTGGTCGGTGAAGATACAACTCTATAAAATTTCAAGTCCAACCAATATTCCTCTAGCCAAAACGTATCTGGCTGAACACTGAGAAAAATATTGAATAAATCACTCACTGTGCAATGAATTATGAAATCTGTCCTTTATATGTGATCGGCGCCATTTCAAATACTGCTTACCGCCAGAAAATATATCCAAGAAAAATAAAGTTGATTGGCAAATCCCCCAAAACTAGATAAAATCTTCACATTTTTTTCTTTATTTGTTAAACAATTAAAAGCCACATGTTAGTGATAGAAAAAACACTCATGTGTTTCTGGTTCTGTGAGTGCCCTTAGTCATAGTCATTCTCTAAGACTACACAAAGCACACAAAGCCAGAAATGCGTAAAGTGTTTTTTCGTGAATTTTAATTGTTTGACATTCATAGAATAAAATTTGAAGATTTTATTTATTTTTTTTGAATGTGATGATTAACCTTATTTTTCTCGAACATCTGGCTGAATAAGAGAGGTGTACCTAAGTATCACACGACAAACCAAAAGAACAAGGGTGCTACAAATAATCTCACAAACATATTAACTTTATTAATCGTTTCACACCAGAGCTTGTTTTTGCCTTTGCGACCGAGCCAATTTTTACAATTCTGACCACTGTCACTTTATGATGTAATAACTCTGGAACGCTTCAATTTATACCAGTGATTCTGAGAATGTTTATTCATGATTTATTGTACTTCATGATAGTGGTGAAATTTGTTTGCTATAACCTGTGTTTATTTCTGAAAATATTAGAAATTTGGCAAAAGTTTTTGAAAATTTCACAATTTTCAAACTTTGACTCTTTATGCCCTTAAGTCATAGAGGTATGTCACACAAAATAGTTAAGAAATAACATTTCCCACATGTCTACTTTATATCAGCACAATTTTTGAAACATAATTTTTTTGTTACGAATTTAGAAGTGTTAAAATTTTATCAGCAATTGCTCATTTTTCCATAAAACTAACAAAACCATTTTTTTTACGGACCACATCATATTTGACGTGACTTTGAAGGGCCTATATGACAGAAAATACCCAAAAGGGACACCATTCAAAAAACTGCATCCCTCAAGGTACTCAAAACCACATTCAAGAAGTTTATTAATCCTTCAGGTGCCTCACAGGCATCAATGGAATGTGTAAGGAAAAAATGTACTATTAACATTTTCCCACAAAAATGTTACTTTAGCGCCAAATGTTTCATTTTCACAAGAGTACCAGGAGAAAATGCACCATAAAATTTGTTGTGTGATTTCTCCTGAGTATGCCAATATCCCATACTTGGTGGAAAACTACTGATAGAGCGCATGGCAGGGCTCAGAAGGGAAGGAGAACCATTTGAGTTTTGGAATGCGAAATTGGCTGGAATTGATGTGCCTAAACAGTGGAAACCCCCCACAAATTACACCATTTTGGAAACTAGACCCCTCAAGGAATTTATCTAGATGTGTGGTGAGCACCTTGAACCCTGAGGGACATCATACAATTTTATAATGTTGAGCTGTAAAATTTAAAAAACTATTTTTCCCACAAAATGTTATTTTAGCTGCAATTTATTTTCACAAGAGTAACAAGAAAAATTGACCCCTAAGTTTGTTGTGCAATTTCTCCTGAGTACGCCGATACCATATATGTGGAAGAAAACTACTGTTTGGGCAAACGGGCAGGGCTCAGAATGGAAGAAGCGCCATTTGACTTTCGGAATAAAAAATTGGCTTGAATCAATAAGGTTCCTAAACAGTGGAAATCCCCCACAAATTACCCATTTTAGAAAACTGTTCCCCTCAAGAAATTTATTTAGCTGTGTGGTCACCATCTTGAACCCCCAGGTGCTTCACAGAAATGTGTAACATTAAGCCGTGAAAATAAAAAATCTAATTTTTCCCACAAAAATGTTGTTTTAGCCCCTTTTTAATTTTCACAAGGGTAACAGGAGAAAATGGATGCCAAAATTTTCTGTGCAATTTTTCTAAAGTACACAGGTACACCATATTTGTTAGAAAACGACTGCTTGGGCGCATGGTAAGGCTGGAAAGGGAATGAGTGCTTTTTTGGCTGGAATACGTTGTGGATATCATGTCACATTTGACATGACATGCCAAAACAGCAGAAACCCCCACAGGTGATCCCATTTTGTAAACTACACCTCTCAAGGAATTCATCTAGGAAAGTAGTGAATATTTTTAACCCTCAAGCAATTCACAAACTTGCATAACATTGGGCTGAGTAAATGAAATATTGCTATTTTTTCCACTAAAATGTTGCTGTCATGCTGTGACTTGGCCCTGTGTGACACGACCCAGAGATCGGTCGGTTACTAAATCAACCAATAATAATAATCTATATTTATATAGCGCCAACATATTCCGCAGCGCTTTACAGTTTAACAGTTCCAAACATAAGTCATAAGTAACAACGTTAACAATACAATAATTTAAGCAAAATAAGACGACCCTGCTCGTGAGAGCTTACAATCTACAATGAGGTGGGGGAGATACAAAGTACAGGTGTGTATTTACAATGATGTATTTACAATGATGGTCCAGCCATCTTGAGGGAGTGAGGGATGGATGGAGATAGTGAATGGGCTACACATGCACACTTACACATAGAATGGCTGTGATTAGTGAACGTGATATGCTGCTCTGTCCAAACAAGACAGACAAGGGGACACCGGGGACACAATTACAACGGTTGGCCATGCAATAGGGAATGGGGAAAGGGACACGTCCTGCACTCTCCTGAGGCTGTGTCCCTGAACTAGCCTGACGTCCCTATACGGCTTATTTCATATAACACCAGCGGCCACCGGGGGCAAAAACTGATATTAACCCCCGATGGCCTGAAATGAAAAAAGTTTATATCCAGAATCTGTGACGTATACTGTGATGACAGATAGGTTACATCCGAGAGTGGACCCTCTGGATCGCGGCACTGGAGCTTCCGGGGGTGAGCACGCCAGGTGGTGCCGACCCCTATACAGGGGCCGTTAGAGGTAGGCCCTCGGAAGACAGATGCCACGACTGCTAGAACCAAGGGGGCGGCTCAAAGGACTGAGTGAGGGGTGCAGGCCTGAGAATGGAATGCAGAAGGGAGTAGGAAGTACAGAGTGGAGAGCAGGACGGAAACATGGAGTATAGGACCAGGCACAGAGAGGGGAATACGGGACAGAGACATGGAGTACAGGACTGGGCACTGGGGTGCAGGACGGAGACACGGAGTACAGGACTGGGCACTGGAGTACAGGACGGAGACACGGAGTACAGGACTGGGTACAGGACAGAGACACGGAGTACAGGACAGGGCACTGGGGTGCAGGACGGAGACACGGAGTACAGGACTGGGCACTGGAGTACAGGATGGAGACACGGAGTACAGGACTGGGCACTGGAGTACAGGACTGAGGAGAGAGAGTGAGAAGGGGAAACCCCTAAACACTTGGCCAGGATACCGTAAGGAAAGGCACACGATAATCAGGCGTCTCCACCATGTTGGAGACAGCTGATATACCCCGTGCTGCCGGCTGATTGGGCGCTCAGGCTTCTGGGTGGGCGCTGCAGGGTTAAGAGACCTGCAGAGCGCGCGCCCGCGGCCTAAGGCGCCCGCACGAAGCAGGCACGTGCCGGACAGAGAGGAACGAGGAGGAGGCGGGCCCAGTGCGGCTTGGCGAGTGCCGGTGAGTATAGGCGGCGACGGTCCCCGCCGCTGCTGGGACGGCGGCGGCTACCACCACCGACGTGACAGAATCCAGAATCTGACAGACCCAAAAATGGATCGTGACAGTACCTTTCCTTCAATTAGGGGCCTCTGGACCCTCAACACTGCACCTCACCAGAAAACCACGGTGAGGACGCCCAGCTCCACCAGAGTTCACCTCAGCCACCACCTGACTCTCAGCTTTATGGCAAATGCGGACTGATGGAAGTAACAATAACGTATGCTCCGGAGGTTCCACAAATCTCCAGAGTGCCGACCTGGGGAATGAGTTGTATATTGGCATTACTGGGGTTAACTCCAGCTGGTAAGTCCCCGGGCCGAGGATGGCCGACACCTGATACGGTCCGATCACCCGAGAACTCCAGACCCCAGCAGCACACTTCCACTGGATATTTCTGGTGGACACCCATACATACTCATTCTCACACAGGTCCGGACCTGAACGTTTATTGTCACACACACGTTTGCCACAAGACGGTGAACTCTTCAAGGAACTGAAAACAGAGGCGTCCCCCTGTGTCACCACACTCGCACCCCCATAATTCTGAGAGGGAACCACCACCCTCCTCTGACCCCTCCTCCTACGAGGACTCCGACACTCAGGGTTAGCTTGTGGTGAGGGTTGAGACTTGCTCCTACTCCCTGGCAAAACCTCTGCTGTCCCCACTGGAGAAGAAGGGGATAGTTGTAGAATGACAGAGGAGACAGTAGCCCCCGGGCAGCAGCCCTCACACGACTGACCCAAGCTGACTACTTCCCTAGACTGCCAATCTATTACCGGGTTGTGTTTTTTCAACCAAGGGAGGTCTAAAACGATAGGTGATGGCATTCATTCCCCCCAAGACGTAGCATGACAGGGACTCTTCATGATGAGTCAATATATACAGATGTATATTATCCACAAATTGCGTCAACCTCCCCTGGCTAAATGGGACAGAGTCAATGGCCTGGACACTTAGGGGATTAGCTAGCATCCTACACCTCAGGCCATGGGTCTGGACAAAGTGGGCGTCCACCAAATTGACTCCTGCTCCACTGTCCAGAATCACCGGTATGCACTCAGTTACCCCGCCAACCACCACCTCTGCTGACAAGGTACACTGAGGGTTAGGGTCAGGGTTAGATTTCCATGTATTAGGGTTAGGATTAGGGTTAGCAGGAAAAAAAATACTAGTGTTAGATTAGAGTTAGTTTTTCGTTAGGCAGGCACTTAAACAAACGGCCCACAAAACATTCAGCGCTGAGCAAGCGTACAGCCTGCTTTGTTTTGGCAAGCCCCAGCGGTGAAACAGCATCTGCCTCTGAATTAGAGCAGTTCTAAGGTAGTGACGACAACTCTTCCTCCACGGGATCCCACAGCCCAATGGTAGCGGAGTTGATTTATTATTACATCGTCTACATATAGGAGAACATACATCCACTCCTTCACTACATTTTTTGTATACAAACATGGATCAGCTGGAGATCTTTTAAATCCTTCATTCATCAAAACTTTATTCATTTTCAAGTTCCAAGCTCTTGCTGACTGCTTAAGTCCATAGAGAGATTTTTGCATTTTTGCATTTTACAAACAAGGTGCTCTTCACCCTTTTTAATATATCCCTCGGGTTGGCTCATGAACAACTCTTCTTCAATGTCACCATGTAGGAAGGTTGTTCATCTGATGAACTGCAGCTATGGACATTAAAGTTCTGAATGTGGTTTGGTTTGCAACTGGAGAAATTGTACAGTAGCATCATAATCTTCACCATACTTTTGTGAGTTTTCTGGAGTTACTGAAGGGACTCCATCTTGTCATTAGAGGCATTTATCCACTTCTGTTTCTCATGAACAGGCAGTTTTTGCATCTCTTGCCATGACTGTGGCTCTGGTTCAGGAAGTGTTCTGACCATATAAGAAAGGCATCTAGCTGGAATTGAGATTTTTGTCCTTGCTTCTTAGGTTGAATAACTGGGGTAACTTCTTGGAACTTGAGTGATACAGAGTTTTCATTAATCACTACATCTCTGCTGATTGTTACTGTGTTGGTCTCTGGGTGCAGGATTCTGTATCCCTTTTGAGTTTTGCTATAGCACACCAGGACTCCTTGCTATGCGTGTGATTCCCACTTGGAACCTTTTTCTTTGGGAACATACACAAACGTTTTGCTTCCAAATATCCTGAGGTGCTTCAGTTTAGGCTGGATTCATATTGCGTTAGGGGGGTGCATATAACGCATCCGTTACATAGTGGCATTAACGCTATATAACGGATGAGTTAACACACCCATACACTGCTATAGACAAGCGCATCACTAGCGCATGTCATAATCGGCATGCATTAGCGATGTGCCGTCATTCTGTGACGGACCCTCAGACGCGGTCTGCAGGATCCGAGGGTCCATCACTGCTAGCCCAGATGCGATCGCATAACGTGATCGCGTTAGGGAGTAGCGTTAACGCAGTCCGCCAACGCTATGCGTTGAACGAACTGCATAAATGCTATGTGAACCTGGCCTTAGACTTCTCGCAGTTTCATAGCTAATATTTATTTGTGGCTTTACCTGGCACTCTGTTTTGAAGATAGCTAGCTGTCACGATGGCTTCTCCCCAATACATTGTAGGTAGATTCGCATCAAACAACATACTTCTTCCACTTTTACAGAGAATAAGGTTCTTTCTCTCTGCAATGCCATTTTCTTCTGGGTTGTATGGAATGGTAGTCTGGAACACGATTCCATCCTTTTTCAAAATGGTTTGCACCTTACCACGTGTATGTTTGGTTCCATTATCTGCACTCAGGGCTTTTGGCATTCTTCCAAATTTGTTAAACACTACAGCAAGATATTCTTCAAGTTTCTGTGGAACTTCATCCTTACTGTGAAGCAGGTAGAGGACTGTATATCTGGAGTAGTCATCAAGAAATGTGGTTCCCCAACTCCAGTCCTCAAGGCCCACCAACAGATCATGTTTTCAGGATTTCCTTAGTATTGCTCAGGTGATAATTGCTTCACCTGTGCAATACAAAGAAAATCCTGAAAACATGATCTGTTGGTGGGCCTTGAGGACTGGAGTTGGGGAAGCCTGATGTAGACCTTGTCTAGCTCTGTACACTCTTTCTTTGCATTTTAGCTGATAAAGTTCATCTTGGATTTTTATTTCTGCAATAGAGTGACCCTTCTTTGAGATGATGCAGGTATTATCTTTAAAAGTAACTACATTCCCCTTTTGCATGAGCTTCTTTACTGACAGACGATGGCTTTCAAGGCTGGGAACATAGAGAACATACTTTTCTGGGATCTTTCTGCTTAGTGCTGAGAAAAATGGACAGTGGAGGTAGCCGTCTCCTACGCCTTCTGAAGTCATATAGTGACTATTAGCTAAGATTACCTTTCTGACTTGCTTTCATTAAGGTCAGTTAAGAAATCCTTTTTATTTCTCATATGACTGCTTGCACTAGAATCTATACACCATATATGCTTTGCATATAGGCCTGTACTGGCATTAAATGCCAGATTCAACACATGCAGAATATCCATTTACAGCTGTTTTAACCCTTTGATGACTGTTCTGCTTTTTTAGCTGACTCATTTTGCTTTCCAAATTCTGCAGTCTGCTTTAAGGTGGCCAGGCTTTTTACAGACAAAACATTCACAAGTTCCTTTTAGATTGCTCTTTCATTTACGGAAATACTGTGCCTTTAATGCTGTTTCTGCTCTGGATTCATTACTACTGCTTACATGCTACATTTTACTCTTGAATTCATTCACTAGTTTGCCTTTAAAATACTCTAGTGTCAGCTCATCATCTGGCCGTGCATCTAGTGCAGTCACAATTGTGCCATAACTCTCTGGAAGACCACTTAATAGATGTGCTGCAACATGAAAATCTTTAATTTCTTCTCCAATACCCCTGAGACGCTCCACAATCTCTTGGGTGTTTCTTATATAGTCCTGCATATTCTGTCCATCACTTAGCTTAGACTGATACAGCTTTCACATGAGATAAAGCTGACTGCTGAGATTTGATCTTTCATGCACTTTCTGAAACTCATCCCACATCTCCTTTGCAGATGCACACTTGCATATATGCATAACCTGATTATCATCTACAGGGTGGGCCATTTAGATGGATACACCTAAATAAAATGAGAATGGTTGATGATATCATCTTCCTGTTTGTGGCACATTAGTATATGGGAGGGAGGAAACTTTTCAAGATGGGTGGTAACCATGGTGGCCATTTTGGATCCAACTTTATTTTTTCCAATGTGACACATCAAACTTATTGAGAATTTCGCAAGAAAATCAATGATGTGTTTGGTTTTAATGTAACTTTATTTTTTCATGAGTTATTTACAAGTTGACATCACCAACCATTCCCATTTTATTTAGGTGTATCCATATAAATGGCCCACCTTGTACACCGAGGGAAATCGTGCTTTGTGATCCTTCTCTAGTCAATCATCTTGTAATGGATGAGGCACTTGTTCCTGAGTATATTTCCACGTACCTTCTCTTAGGAGCAGCATCTTCACCTTGAATTTCCATGACTGGTAGTTGTGGTTAGTGAAGCTTGGCACTGAGAACTTGACAGGATTGCCGCTAGTGGACAGCTTCTGTGTTGCTCTGTGCTGCTTTTGCTCTGGTCTTCTGTTGCTTTGGTTCTGTGTCACTCTGGGCCCATAACCTGTTGGCAGCGGATTATTCAGGATACTCTCCAAGCGTGTGACAACAGAGCTTCTTTATTCAGAAACAAACAGGAACAATATATGATAAGGTTAATAGATCAGGAATAAATCATTTGTGTGTCTCTATCTGTGCAGCATCTACGGCAGGCTGATTCTCTCATATACAGACACAGGAAAACAAACAGAAAATACAATCACATGCTCTTCCTGTGTGAGCCTCTGGGAGTTTTTTTTTATTCTAACTTTATAAACGGCATAAAAATGTAGCAGCTAAACACTCATAGACAGGAATAGAGTTGTTGCGCCAAACATATTCCAACACAAATAAATTGAAGTTCTGCAGGCTCAGGGTACATCAGTGTCAGCGCAAAATATCTGTTGACATTTGAATGAAATTAAACGCTATGGCAAGAGAATTAGGAGGACCCCAGAACTTACACAGAGCCATGAAAAGCTACACTCCAGATTGCAAAAATGTTCTTGAGTAAGCCAAAATCCTTCTGGGAAAGCAACTTGTGGACAGATGAGACCAAGATAGCTTTCTGGTAAAGCACATCATTCTACTGTTTACCATTAATGGAATGAGGCCTACAAAGAAAAGAACACAGTACCTACAGTCAAATATGGTTCAAAGATGTTTTGTTGCCTCTAGCAGTGGATGCCTTGTCTGTGTGTAAGGCATCATGAAATCTCAAGATTACCAAAGGATTTTGGGTTGCAATTTAGTGCCCACTGTCAGAAAGTTGTTTGCATCCTAGGTCATGGGTCTTCCAGCAGGAAAATGACCCCAAATATACTTCAAGAAGCACCCCGAAATGGATGGAAACAAAGCCTGGAGAGTTCTGAAGTGGCCAGCAATGACCCCTGGACAAAGCATTCATATGCGAAACGTATGTCGGGTGTGGTGTACACTCGGACCTGTGGCTACTACTCTCTGGGTATGAACTTTTGATTCTTATATGTCACCTTCATGTTTTGCAATAGGCACTTATACTGGCATATATTACATATACTTATTATGTATACCATTTACTTTTCAGCTACTAAGATGTCCTCAAATGTTATTGAAATTACCTTGCACTGTTTCTGTGCTTTATACAGTGGGTATGGAAAGCATTCAGACCCCTTTACATTTTTCACTCTGTTTCATTGCTGCCATTTGGTAAATTCAAAAAAGTTCATTTTTTTCTCATTAATGTACACTCTGCACCCCATCTTGACTGAAAAAAACAGAATTGTAGAAATTTTTGCAAATTTATTAAAAAAGAAAAACTGAAATATCACATGGTCATAAATATTAAGACCCTTTGCTCAGTATTACGTAGAAGCACTCTTTTGAGCTAGTACAGCCATGAGTCTGTCACGGGGCAGTAGTGGGAAAACAGGGGATGAGGAACCTGGGCCCCTGAACTGCCCCTTAGGCTAAAGGGGGTGCCTTGACTTTCCTTAACATGGGGGTTCACTTGATGGTAGTGGGACCCAAGTCTCTGACCTGTCCCTATCTCCTATTTAGCCCTGAGCTAAACCCTCAACCCCTTCCCCAGAAGGTGAGACAGGGAAAAAAGTGTGCTGCACCAATAACACAAAAGGAAAGATAAAACAGACACCTCGGGGTTAAGACAACTAAACAACAAAACTTAGCTTTCTCTGCTGTAATGCACCGAACAGCAGAGTTAGGCACCAGATGAAGGTTATAGCTGAACTTCACCACACACAGCCAGCTCCTGACTCCAGCTTGGTTGGTCTCCAAAGAGAAAGAGTATCACCAACAGTGAGCTGCAGCACCTGGTGACCTTTTATAGGAAGGAGGGAGTGGTCACCACCTGCTGACTAACTAAACATGTAGTAACACCAGCGGCCACTGGGGGGAAAAACCCATCAGCAGACTCACTAAACTTGTAGTAACACCAGCGGCAAAAACTAATATTAACCCACGATGGCCTGAAAGGAACAAAGTTTATATAAGAGAATCCAGACTCTGAGCCAGATCCAAAAATGGATCGTGACAGTACCCCTCCCTAAATGAGGTGCCTCTGGACCCTCAACACTGCACCTCACCAGAAAACCACCTATGGTGAGGACGCCTAGATGCACCAGAGTTCACCTCAGCAACCACCTGACTCTCAGGTTCATGGCAAATGTGGACTGATGGAGGTGGCAACATATGCTCCGGAGGTGCCACAAATCTCCAGAGCGCTGGCCTGGGGAATAAGTTGTTTACGTGCAAAACAGGGGGTAACTCCAGCTAGTAATTCCCTGGGCCGAGAAAGACCGACACCCGATGCGGCCCAATCACCCGAGAACTCCAGACCCCAGCAGCACACTTCCACCTGATGTATTTGGTAGACAGCCATATGTACTCATTCACACACAGGTCCAGACCTGAACATTTATTGCCACACACATGTTTGCCACAAGATGGTGAACTCCTCACAGAACCGACAACAGAGGCGTCCCCCTGTGTCGTCACACTCACACCCCCACAAAGCTCAGAAGGAAACACCACCCTCCTCTGACCCCTCCTCCTAAGAGGACTCCAACACCCAGGGTTAGCATGTGGTGAGGGTAGAGACTTGCCCCTACTCCCTGGCAGCACCTCTGCTGCCCCCACTGTAGTAGAAGAGGACGGTTGTAGGAAGACGGAAGAGACAGTAGCCCCCGGGCAGCAGCCTTCACACGACTGACCCAAGCTGACTACTTCCCTGAACCACCAATCTATCACCGGGTTGTGTTTTTCCAACCAAGGGAGGCCTAAAACGATGGGTGTTGGCATTCCCTCCAGGATATTGCATGACAGGGACTCTTCATGATGAGTCCCTATACGCAGATGTAAATTATCCACGACTTGGGTCAACCTCCCCTAGCTAAGTGGGACAGAGTCAATGGCCTGGACACTTAGGGGTTTAGCTAGCATCCTACACCTCAGGCCATGGGTCTGGACAAAGTGAGCATCCACCAGATTGACTCCTGCTCCACTGTCCACAATCACCAGTAAACCCTCAGTTTCCCTGCCAAGCACCACTTCCGCAGACAGGGTACGCTGAGGGGAAGAGATGGAGGAAATATACACTCCCTGGTCGCCTCCCTCCACATGACCAGGGGGACGTGGCTTCTTAGGTGGTACAGATGTTTTGGCGCCAGCTGGGCAGACCCCGATAAAATGACCAGTCTGCCAACAGTAAAAACATGCCCCCAGACCACGACGAACCGCAGGCGACACCGTTTGGGAACTAGCTCCTCCCACCTGCATGGGTTCATCCATCACCACTGGTGTGTCCTCCTCCCTAGCAAGGACTACAGGGGGCAAATTTGGTGTATGCCTCTCCCTGAGGCGTCTATCCACACGGATGGCAAGGGACCTGGTGGCCTCCAACGTCCTGGGGGCGGCGTACTGCACCAGAGTATCCTGCAACTTTGGGGACAGACCCTGCACAAAATGACTCCTAAGGGCAGGGTCATTCCACTGTGTGTCAGTGGCCCACCTCCTAAACTCTGAGCAGTTCTCCTCAGCAGGCCGGCCCCCTTGCTTGATCTTACAGAGTCAGGTTTCTGCCAGGGAGACGCCATCAGGATCTCCATACACCAGCGCCAATGCCGCAAAAAACTTGTCCACTGATCGTAGAGATGGTGAATCGATCGGCAGGGAGAAGGCCCAGGATTGGGGATCACCCTTAAGAAGGGACATAATGATTCCCACCCATTGTTCCTCACTCCCTGATGAATGAGGATGGAGCCTGAAGTGTTGTGAACACTTTTAACCTGGCTTCTGAGTTTGGGCTCCCTCTGATGGTTGCCGCTGGTAATGGAGCTGGTCTAACTGACAGAAGTCAATCACCTGAGCAGGATGATTGGAGGTCAGGTGTTAAACAGACTGGGGAGATTTAAGTGAACAACCTTCCCTCAGGTGATTTGGTTTGCTTCCTGAGCATATTTTGAAGTCTGCTTGTCTCCTGCTCCATCCTGCATCTTTAAGGCTACTTTCACACTTGTGTTTTTTTGCTGCGCGTTTTTTGCGCACACAAACGCATGAAAAAAACGCATCTTGTGTTTGTGTGCGTTTTTTTGCGGGTTTTGATGCATTTTTAAAAAAAAAAAACCGCATGCATTTTTTGTGCATACGTGCGCATTACAATGTGCACGTATGCGCACCCATAGACTTTAATGGGTGTTTTGCTGTAAAAAAAAAAAACGCATTGCGTGCGCATGCGTTTTTGGGGGGCAAGTCGGACACACAAAAAATGCAACAGGATGCATTTTGTGCGCCCGAGCGCACACTGCAAAAAAACGCATGCGCATACAAACGCGTACGTGCGCATATGTAAGCGCACATATGCGCACCCATGTTAAAGTATAGGGGAAAAAACGCATGCGTTTTTTTGCGCTAAAAAGCAGCGCAAAAAAACGCAAGTGTGAAACCAGCCTCAGATAAGTTATTTGTCTTCTTGAATCTTTTTTTGCATTTGATCCATTTTTGCTTGTCTCTGATTTTTGCTTAGCTGGTGTTAGTTCAGCCTGTTTCCCTGTTGGGACCTGTGCTGGACCCTGTTCCATATGCCACAGCGTATATTAGTATTTTTAGTAACCAGTTCACACCAGAGTTCTGATTTAGTGGGGGAGAGATCATGTGGCCTCAGTATTTTTGCATATCAGACGTGTTGGATTTTTCTTAGGGTTTTTTGCGTGATTGCAGACAGTATCCTTTCGTGTCCTATTCTACCTAGACAGTTTAGGCCTCATCATTTGCTTACTCTATTCTCTTCCTGTATTTATTTTGTGCTTCATCTTGTCTCACCGGCAATATATGTTCGGGGGCTATCTATTCCTTTGGGGTTCTACTCCGGGGCAGTTTAGCTTTCCCATTTCTCTCTTTAGGCTTAGTTAATTCTGTGGCTGTGCCGAGGCGTCTAGGGCATCGTAGGTACGTCCCATGGCTAATTCTAGTTGTGTTGTCAGTTTAGGGGTCTGCATTCCGCTAGCTACCAACCTCTCTGGTTATCTGGTTGCCTAGTCTATTCTCCGTTATCCTTCTCGGTTACCTAATCATAACACTGAAGTATAACTTGCAGGCCTCCTGAAAAAGCAAAAATTTATCTCTCCCTCCAGAAAACCTGTCAGGGAGAGATATCTTGGATTCTGGATGAGCCTGCACCTGAACCAAGGCCTCAAACCCCACCAACTGCTGCACCACCTCACCACGCAGCACCCTAAGCTCATCAGTGAGGGTCTAAAGCAGTTGGGCAAAGGCCTGCATTTGGGCCATGGCTCACCAGACAAAATGGGACGGTTGGTAATAATGTCACGGGGCAGTAGTGGGAAAACAGGGGATGAGGAACCTGGGCCCCTGAACTTCCCCTCATGCTAAAGGGGGTGCCCTGACTTTCCTTAACTTAGGGGTACACTTGATGGTAGTGAGGCCCAAGTCTCCGACCTGTCCCTATTTCCTGTTTAGCCCTGAGCTAAACCCCCAATCCCCTCCCCAGGAGGTGAGACAGAGAAAAATGTGTACTGCACCAATAACACAAAAGGAAAGATAAAACAGACACCTCAAGGTTAAAACAACTAAACAACAAAACTTAGCTTTCTCTGCTGTAATGCACCGAACAGCAAAGTTAGGCACCAGATGAAGGTTATAGCTGAACTTCACCACACACAGTCAGCTCCTGACTCCAGCTTGGTTGGTCTCCAAAGAGAAAGAGTATCACCAACAGTGAGCTGCAGCACCTGGTGACCGTTTGTAGGAAGGAGGGAGTGGTCACCACCTGCTGACTAACTAAACATGTAGTAACACCAGCGGCCACTGGGGGGAAAACCCACCAGCGGAGTCACTAAACTTGTAGTAACACCAGCGGCAATCGGGGCAAAAACTAATATTAACCCCCGATGGCCTGAAAGGCAAAAAGTTTATATAAGAGAATCCAGACTCTGACACAGATCCAAAAATGGATCGTGACAGAGTCTTCTTGGGAATGATGCAACAAGTTTTTCACACCTGGATTTGGGGATTCTCTGCCATTCTTCCTTACAGATCCTGTCCAGTTCCGTCTGGTTGGATGGTGACTGTTGGTGGACAGACATTTTCAGGTCTCTCCAGAGATGTTCAATTGGGTTTAGGTCAGCGCTCCGGCTGGACCAGTCAAGAATGGTCACAGAGTTGTTCTGAAGCCACTCTTTTGTTATTTTAGCTGTGTGCTTAGGGTCATTGTCTTGTTGGAAGGTGAACCTTCAGCCAATTCTGAGGTCCAGAGCACTCTGGAAGAGGTTTTCATCCAGGATATCTCTGTACTTGGTTACATTCATGTTTCCTTCAATTGCAACCAGTTGTCCTGTCCCTGCAGCTGAAAAACACCCCCATAGCATGATGCTGCCACCACCATGTTTCACTGTTAGGATTGTGTTGGGCAGGTGATGAGCAGTGCCTGGTTTTCTCCACACATACCGCATAGAATTATCACCAAAATGTTCTATCTTCATCTCATCAGACTAGAGAATCTTATTTCTCAAAGTCTGGGAGTCCTTCATGTGTTTTTTTGCTAGCAAACTCTATGCGGGCTTTCATATGTCTGGCACAGAGGAGAGGCTACTGTCAGACCACTCTGCCATAAAGACCCGACTGGTGGAGGGCTGTAGTGATAGCTGACTTTGTGGAACGTTCTCTCATCTCGCTACTGCATCAGTGGAGCTCAGCCACAGTGATCTTGGAGTTCTTCTTTACTTCTCTCACCAAGGCTCTTCTCCCACGATTGCTCAGTTTGGCTGGACGGCCACGTCTAGGAAGACGTCTGTTGGTCCCAAACTCCTTCCATTTAAAGATTATGGAGGCCACTGTGCTCTTAGGAACCTTGAGTACTGCAGAAATTCTTTTGTAACCTTGACCAGATCTGTGCCTTGCCACAATTCTGTCTCTGAGCTCCTTGGCCATTTCCTTTGACTTTATATTTGGTCTGACATGCACCTTGAGCTGTGAGGTCCTATAGAGACAAGTGTGTGCCTGTACTAATCAAGTCCTATCAGTTTAATTAATCACAGCTGGACTTCAATGAAGAACCATCTCAAGGAGGACCACAAGGAAATGGACAGCATGTGACTTGAATAAGAGTGTCTGAGCAAAGGGTCTGAATAGTGAATACTTATGACCATGTGATATTTCAGTTTTTCTTTTTTATTAAATTTGCAAAAATGTCTACCTTTCTGTTTTCTTTCAGTCAAGTTGGGGTGCAGAGTGTACATTAATGAGAAAAAAAATGAACTTTTTTGAATTTATCAAATGGCTGCAATGAAACAAAGAGTGAAAAATGTAAAGGGGTCTGAATACTTTCCTTACCCACTGTATATGCCTTGCATATGGCATAATGTATGAACTGTAGACTAACATGTGACTCCTACTAGTTTATGCTACCAGTCATTATACCATGCACCTGTTACACTAACCAGATCTTTTATCCTACAATGCACTATTTTTATACTTTACATGGACTTTGTGTGCAATTCAAATAGGGCCTATGCATTTATCACCTGATACCTTTTTCTTATGTGTATACTCTGATTGGACTTACTGTGCTGCTGTCTTAGTACTATGGTCAGTGGTTTTACCATACTTTTTTACCTTATCAGAGAATATAGATTATACCTACTCATTTTGTGCGTGTAATTTTACACATTATTTTGGGTCCGGGCTTTCCACCCTGTTGCCTCATCTGTGGTTTTTCCTAGTTTTTAACACATTTCCTTATGTCATGTACTTTCTTTTATGATTTGTCTAATAAAATGTGATTTTATTCTTTACCGTGACTCATGTTTAAAGTATTACCTTCTGGTGTATATATTAATCATACTATGCTTTGAGGCCTCCAATTATAGGATTTTATTCCATTATCCAATATAGTAAAACCCAAAATATCTACCAAGTACACAAGATATAAGAACAAAACAACTTTCAAATGTCACACAACTTTTAATAGGTCATAAAAAACACATCTATATATAAAAATGAGTGTATGTATGTATTTGTGTGTGTGTCAAGCCACGCCCACTCCACATAGCCCCTCCCACTACATATAGCCACACTCACTCCACACGTGAAGCCCCATACAATAAATACAATAAATATCTAATCTAATATATATATATATATATATATATACTAGCTATGAACCCGTTCTATGCCCGGGTGGCGAGCATTTTTATTGGTATATGGTCACCCATCCTGGTATGTGCTGCCCCCCTCCTATCCTGGTATGCATGGCCCCCTTATCCCTATAATGGTATGCATGGCCCCTCATCCCTATCTTGGTATGCATTGTACCCCTTCAACCCTATCCTGCTATGCATGGCCCCTCATCCCTATCCTGGTATGTTTGGTACACCTTTATCCCTATCCTACTAAGCATGGCCCCTCATCCCTAAAATGGTATGCATGGCACCCCATTCCTCATCTTGGTATGCATGGCACCCCATTCCTCATCCTGGTATGCATGGTCCCCTCACTCCCCAATCCTGGTATGCATGGTACCCCCTCATCCCTATCCTGGTATGTATGGTCCCCTCACCCCCCAATCCTGGAATGCATGATCCCCTCACCCCCCAATCCTGGTATGCATGGTCCCCTCACCCCCCACTCCTGGTATGCATGGTCCCCTCACCCCCCCAATCCTGGTATGCATGGTCCCCTCACCCCACAATCCTGGTATGCATGTTCCTCTCACCCCCCAATCCTGGTATGCATGGTACCCCCTCATCCCTATCGTAGGATGTATAGTACCCACTCACCCTCCCAATCCTGGTATACATGGCACCCCTTACCGCCCAATACTGGTATGTATTGTCCCCTCATCCCCAATCCTGATATGCATGTTCCCCTCACCCCCTATCCTGGTATGCATGGTCCCCTCACCCCCAATCCTGATATGCATGGTCCCCTCACCCCCCTATCCTGGTATGCATGGTCCTCTAAACCCCCTATCTTGGTATGCATGCGCCTCTCACCCGCCTCTCCTGGTATGCAAGCTACCCCTCACCCCCCAATCCTGATATGCATGGTCCCCCCTCATCCCTATTGTAGGATGTATGGTACCCCCTCAACCCCAATCCTGGTATCCATGGTCCCCTCACCCCCAATCCTGGTATACATGGTACCCCTCACTCCCCTATCCTGATATGCATGGTCCCCTCACCCCCCATCCTGGTATGCATGGTCCCCTCACCCCCCTATCCTGGTATACATGGTCCCCGCACCCCCCAATCCTGTTACGCATGGTACCCCCTCGTCCCTATCCTGGTATGTATGATCCCCTCACCCCCCAATCCTGGAATGCATGGTCCCCTCACTCCCCAATCCTGGTATGCATGGTCCCTTCACCCCCAACTCCTGGTATGCATGGTCCCCTCATCCCCCAACCCTGGTATGCATGGTCCCCTCACCCCACAATCCTGGTATGCATTGTCCTCTCACCCCCAGTCCTGGTATGCATGGTCCCCCCTCATCCCTATCGTAGGATGTATGGTACCCCCTCACCCCCCAATCCTGGTATACATGGCACCCCTTACCACCTATTTCTGGTATGTATTGTCCCCTCATCCCCAATCCTGATATGCATGTTCCCCTCGCCCCCTATCCTGGTATGCATGGTCCTCTCACCCCTCTCTCCTGGTATGAAGGGTCCTCTCACCCCCCCTTTCCTGGGATGCATGATCCTCTCACCCCCAATCCTGATATGCATGGTTCCCTCACCCCCCTACCCTGATATGCATGGTCCTCTCACCCCCCTACCCTGATATGCATGGTCCTCTCACCCCCCTTTCCTGGTATGCATGCTACCCCTCATCCCCTATCCTGGTATGCATGGTCCTCTCACCCCCCTATCCTGGTATGCATGCTACCCCTCACCCCCTATCCTGGTATGCATGGTCATCTTACCTTTGCATGCATGGTCCTCTCACCCCCCTTTCCTGTATGCATGGTCCTCTCACCCCCAATCCTGATATGCATGGTCCTCTCACTGACCCTCTCCTGGTATGCATGGTCCTCTCACCTCCCTTTCCTGGTATGCATGGTCCCCTCACCCCCCTATCTTGGTATGCATGGTCCCCTCACCCCCCTATCCTGGTATGCATGGTCCTCTCACCCCCCCTTTCCTGGTATGCATGGTCCTCTCACCCCCTTTCCTGGTATGCATGGTCCTCTCACCCCCCCTATCCTGGTATGCATGGTCTTGTCACCCCCCTATCCTGGTATGCAGGGTCCTCTCACCCCCCTTTCCTGGTATGCATGGTCCCCTCACCCCCCTATCCTGGTATGCATGGTCCTCTCACCCCCCTATCCTGGTATGAATGCTAAACCTCACCCCCCTATCCTGGTATGCATGGTCCTCTCACCCCCTTTTGCTGCTATGCATGGTCCTCTCACCCCCAATCCTGGCATGCATGCTACCCCTCACCCCTGTATCCTGATATGTATGATCGCCCTCACCCCTATTAAAATGCACACATACAAAAAAAACCCAAATATTTATACTCACCTTTCTTCCCTGTGCTCCACCGCTGTCCCGTTCTGCCGGAGGAGTGTGGCGCCGGATTGAGCGCATGCCCATACTGCGCTGTCCGGCACCATATTGCTGAAGATGCACTGCAAATGTGTCTTCAGTAAAACAGCGCTGGATAGAGATATGAGTATGCCCCGTTCTCCGGCGAGAAGAGAAGCGCCACGGCAACGCTCCTCCTGGTCAGGTAAGTATGTAAGTATGGCGCGGGAGATCGCGGTATGCATTCAGTGTCTACGCGTACCGCCATCTCCGGTGCCATACCCTTCTCTTATGTATGTGTGATGCCCCTGAGGCTCAGTCGCCACAGAGGTACTGCACCTTCTCCTAAGGTGTAGTGCCCCACCACCTAGGTAAGTTGGGAACTCCTTTCCACACTCCAACACCTGCATCCCACACACAGGATAGTTCAGAACTGACCACATTGCGGCTTCATGCTTAGAGGGTAGCAGAGCACCTTTCGTGGTTCCTTGCTTCGTAACACGAGATGTGCTGGGAAGTGGGTGGAGTTAGATATAAAAGAATGGGAAAGTTTAGAATTACAGGTCAGTCTGACAGAGGGTCAGAGGAGTCTGAGAGTCAGTCAGGAGAGACTGACGACGGATCCCTGGAAGAAGGGATGGAGGAAGGAGTGCTGCAGCTGCCTCAGTGACCTGAGCCAGCTGGCACGGGAAAGGAACAGAAGGAGAAAGACGTAGAACTGCAACCTAAGCTTCCATAAGAGAGAGAAGGAACAGCGCGGAACGAACGAGTAGGAGAACAGAGAGGAGTTGTGGGTTGGAAGAGGAACCCTGCCTATAGGTTCTCAGCGCAAGGCCGGGGCCCGGTCCCCGAGGTTGTATGGACACTTATGGTTCTGCAGCAGACACCGGTGGAGTAGTTGGCTGTAAATGCACTACTCCCATCCAAGACTTGGGGCACAACACCATCTGTATAGAGAGCCGGGACTCAGGATAAAGGGAGACCCCGAAATAGGCTACAGCTGTCTGCCGTACAAGGAGGTTTGTTAGGAACATCTGACAGGAGGAACTTCAGAGTACCACGGTACTGGAGCTCTTCACACTGCAAGGCGAAATAGAGGAGTCATTCAGGAGAGGTACATGTTGGCGGG
Organism: Dendrobates tinctorius; assembly: GCF_039654945.1. NCBI lineage: Eukaryota > Metazoa > Chordata > Amphibia > Anura > Dendrobatidae > Dendrobates > Dendrobates tinctorius. The sequence continues at coordinate 9,989,947 of NW_027361700.1, read as the reverse complement.
GTGTTGGAGAGGAGAATCCTGACTTGCCCAGGAGGTTGATTAAGTCTCTACCCCGGAGGACACGGCACGGAGGCAGGCATCAGTGTGTACCACGAACTGTGAGTAAAGCTTTGGAACTACAAGCCCTAGTGTCCTCCAGTCATTTGTGCGCCAACCCCGTCAGCACCGCTACATCTGGGTACCAACATCCCTCACCCCGCCTGTGCCTATACACTGCCCTGGGGTTACAGCTTCACCTGTGGGGAGCTACACCATCTATGCTGCAACACACCATCAGCCCCAGAGGATCTATATGCAGCGTTGGCTTAACATCTTGCTTGCCAAACACCACAGGTGGCGTCACGAACTATTCCAGTCCATTAACTACAAACCACCATTGATTTGGGCGCCCAGGGCCACGGACCGGGCTACTGCCGCTGTGACACATCCCGCTGACACCGGCTCGGTACCGAGTACCCCACAGCCCTGGGACGGGGCGACCCATATGTGGTCAGCATCAGTTTGTAAAGTACATTTCTAGGTACCATAATATTGAAAGAACATAATGTAGGGAACAAACTATGCTTCTGAATAGTTATTTAACCCCTTAATGATCGCCGACATGCCTTTTAACAGCGGCAGTTAAGGATACTTAAACCATAGCGCCATTAATTAACAGCCCTGAGGAAAAAGTATCTAGTGCCCCCCCAGAGTCGGAATCTCTCCTGGGTCTTGGCTGCCGGGGGTAGTCGAGACCCCAGAGAATATGATTCGGGTCGGTTTTTACCGACCCAAGTGTTGCGATCTCCGTTATTAACTGTATAACAGCGACCAAAAAAAAGTCTGATTTTCCACTTAATTTCTCTCTTCTCTGATGTGATTGCGGCATCAGAGGAGAGAGAAATAGGGCCCCCCAAGCTCCTCATGGTACCTTATGTACCGGGCCAGTTGTCCCCCAGTCCCCTGGCCCCCTCCGTCCTCCGTCAGAAACAAAACGGTGGGCGCATGCACAGTGCACCCACCAAGATCTGCGTGCCTGCACCCGGCAACCGATGAGAATTTTCTAATTGGCTGCTGGGTTTTGATTACTGTAATAGACCCTATCACAGTAATCAAACCCCCCAAATATTAAGTAAATATGGCAACACTTGGGCAGTGCTTCTCTCTTCTCTCCTTGTAGTTGTTCTGGGAGAGAAGAGAGAGAGACTACAGTCCATGCACTGTCCTGTCAGAGTTATAAAAAATAATTCCTGCATCCGCAAGCTCCATAAAACATCCAATTACCCACCCTCATTCTCTGTAATCCCTGTTGTCAGGGGACTATAAAAATATATTTTTTTTTAGATATTTTTTTATATAATTTTTTGCAGTTAGGGTTACACATATTAGGGTTAGGGTCAGGGTTAGCATTACACGTATTAGGGTTAGGATTAGAGTTAGAAGGAAAAAAAATACTAGTGTTAGATTAGGGTTCGTTTTTCGTTAGGTAGGCAAATAAACAAATGGCCCACAGAACATTCAGCGCTGAGCAAGCGTACAGCCTGCTTTGCTCCGCCAGCCCCGTCAGTGAAACAGCATCTGCCTCTGAAGTGGAGCAGTTCTCAGGTAGTGACGACAACTCTTCCTCCACGGGATCCCACAGCTCGATGATAGCGGGGTCGGTTGTCACTGCTGAAGCTTCAGAGGCAGGACCAAGTATCGCAGTCCCCTCACCGCTGTGGTATAATGACACTTCATTTTTCCCTCAAATTCCCACTTTTTCTGCAGCCCCTGGAATAAGAGAAAAATGTGGCAGTCAACGAGTCCTTGATGACATACAAGGGCCGTCTGTCATTCTGCAAATTTATCCTCTCCAAGCAAGCCAAATATGGCATCAAATTGTACAAAACTTGTGAGAGCTCAACAGGTTACAATTCCACCTTCTTAACTTATGAAGGTAGGGACCGCCAAATCACCCGCCCAAGCTGCCACCAAACAATTGGCATCACAGTCAAAATTGTCTGGGAGCTAATGACGCCCTTTCTCCATCAAGGGTACCACGTGTTAATGGACAACTATTACACAAGCATCCCACTATATAAATCCCCCTTCACTGCAAATACGGGGGCCTGCGGGACAGTCAGGAAAAACAGAGTGGGGTTTCCATCACAGTTGGTGTCCAGACTTTTGGAGAAGGGGGCGTCATTTTCACTCGCAAGTGACCAACTTCACGCAGTGAAGTGGAATGACAGGAATGACGTCTACATGCTGACCACACTGCATGTGGATACCCCTGTGATGGTCAGAGACAGGGGCACTACCAGGGATAAACAAAAACCAATCTGTGTCACAAATTACAACAAATTTATGGGTGGTGTTGACCTGTCAGACCAGGTTCTGCAACCATACCTGGTGAAGCGGAAGACCAGGGCCTGGTACAAAAAGGTGGCAATCTACCTTATCCAATCTGCCACATACAACAGTTTTGTCCTGTACAAAAAGTCCCAAGGACCGCTTACATTCCTCCAGTTTCAAGAAAAAATTGTTGAGTGTCTCATGTTTGGCACAGGGGGAAGCCTTTGAGTCTGAGGATTTCTGGAGACATACAGAGCACTATATTCCTTGCCCTGTCCCTGTCACTCCCACCCAAAAGTATCCTCAAAAAAGATGCTGGGTCTGTAGGAAGCATGGTAGACGGAATGATTCCAGGAACTATTGCTCCACATGCCCATCCCAACCTGGCCTTTGTATCTCCCCCTGTTTTGAAACCTACCACACCACTTACAATTATTATCATTTTTTTTTATAATTTTCATTTTCTGCTTCGTGGCACCAGTAGAGTAATTTGGAACTAGTAAAAGAGAATATTTTCAATAGTAGATTCCATTTTACCTCATTTCACAATTAATTCTAGGACTTGATCAATCACACACCAAACTACTATTCCAACAAATTTTCATCCATGAATCCACATTTGCACACACCAGAGTGTGGACCCCACAAATGTTCTTGAAAAGTCAGGTCATCTGAAAATTAATTCTAGGACTTGATTACTCACAAACATTTTTGACCATGTATCTAACTTTGACTGTTTTTACGACTGTCTTGCTACACAGAACTTTGGCTTCCACTTATATTTCTTATATTTATGTTGGTGATATGGGCATGATCATTTTATTGGCGGATCACTAATAATGAGGAAGTTCCATACTTATACACTATGGATTTTACTTTATGGTTCTTGCCGAACCTCTGGTAACAGACAATACTTTACGGTTTCTGTAGAGAATTGGTTGTTTTGTGCATATAGCGGTTCCAAACTTGGCGGGTGGGAGCTTGCTATGGTGTACCACGTCTAGTGGCACATTCGTCTCTCATATAGGGATTGATGGAACTAAACGGACGTTATACGACCAGTCTTTGAAAGTGTCTGCCATTCTAGCCCTGCTGGTGTTCTTTCATCTTTGGAACAAACTCAGCTTTGCCGCATAGTTGGCTGCATTTTCCTCCACATTTTACCCTTCATTCCAGTACTGTTTATTCTTCATGCTACAATATACCCAAATGCGGGACAACTGTTTTGTTAGCAAGACCAAATTTTATAATCAGCCAATGTGTTTTTAGGAGCATGCCTCCCTCTGTGAGTAATAATTCCTGGAAGGATTTTCCTGTTTGCTCAATGTCTCTAGAAGCTTTGAATGGATACTGTAACTTCAATTTTACCCTAAAGACCAAATGGTGTGACATCTATTATTATAGACAAAGCCGAGTGTCCAGTACTCACATTGGTGCCATAATGGATATATTTTTGAACATATAAAAACTAGTGAAATAAAATTTGAAGTGTGTTCCTCAGAAAGTACAAAAATAATCATAAAGGAGACAGTAAAAAAAATGAAAATTGTAAATTCTCAAACTTGTGTTGCATCAGCTGCATAAAAAATGGTGGAATCAAACTACTCACTATCTCCCTAGATAAATAGATTAGAGGATACAATTTATAAAAAAAAACATTTCTGAGGGATTTCTGTTGCTCTTGAACCACACAGGCTCTGCAAATATGACAATCTATTTCAAATAAAGCCAAATTTGTAACATTGTGCCCTTTCCTGTCCGAACCCTGCCGTTTGTCCAAACAGAACTTTTTGACTACATATGGGATATCGCCGCACTCATAAGAAAATGGGTAACAAATTGTGGGGTCCACTTTTTGGTGTAATCTCTGACAAAAGTGAGAAATTCAGGTCTAATACAAGATTTTTGTGAAAAAAATGAACTTTTTCAATATGACGACCTAATGCTATAAAATTCTGTGTCGTACCTGTGGGTTCAAATTGCTCCATACACCCCTGGATAAAATCTATGAGGGGTGTAGTTTTTCAAAATGGGGTCAGTTGTGGGGGGTGTCTGCCGTTTAGGCACATCTCCTAACCTGACATGGCAGCCGCTCTCACAATTTTGAGATTAAAAGTCAAACGGCACTCCTTCCCTTCCGAGCTCTGCCGTGCACCCAAACAGTGATTTCCCTCCACATATGGGGTATCAACATACTGAGGACAAAATGCGCAACAACTTTGGGGGTCTAGTTTCTCATGTTACCCTTGGGAAAATAAAAATTTGAGGGCGAAAAAAATCATTTCTGTGGAAAAAATATGATTTTTTATTTTCACGGCTCTGCGTTATAAACATCTGTGAAGCACTTGGGGGTTCAAAGTGCTCACCACACATCTAGATAAGTTCCTTGGGGGGTCTAGTTTCCAAAATGGTGTCACTTGTGGGGGTTTTCCACTGCTTAGGCACATCAAAAGTGACATGGCATCCGATCTCAATTCCAGCCAATTCTGCATTGAAAAAGTGAAACGGCGCTCCTTCGCTTCCGAGCTCTGCCGTGCGCCCAAACAGTGGTTTACCCTCACATATGTAGTATCGGCGTCTTCATGAGAATTTGCACAACAGATTTTGTGGTTCATTTTCTCTTTTTACACTTGTGAAAATAATAAAAAAATGGTTCTGAAGTAAAATGTTTGTGAAAAAAAGTTAAATGTTTATTTTTTTCTTCCACATTGCTTCAGTTCCTGTGAAGCTCGTAAAGCGTTAATAAACTTCTTGAATGTGGTTTTGAGCTCCTTGAAGGGTGCAGGTTTTAGAATGGTGTCACTTTTGGGTATTTTCTGTCAGGTAAATCCCTCAAAGTGACTTCAAATGTGAGGTGGTCCTTAAAAAAAAAATGGTTTTGTAAATTTTGTTTTAAAAATGAAACTCAATGATCAACTTTTAACCCTTATAACGTCCTAACAAAAAAAATTTTGCTTCCAAAATTGTGCTGATGTAAAGTAGACATGTCGGAAGTGTTATTTATTAAGTATTTTGTGTGACAAATCCCTCTGATTTAAGGGCATAAAAATTAAGTTTTAAAATTGCAAATATTTCCGTTTTTTTTCATAAATGCATGTCATATCGAATACATTTTACCACTAACATGAAGTACAATATGTCACAAAAAAAAACAATCTCAGAATCAGTGGGATCTGTTAAAGCATTCCAGAGTTATAGCTACATAAAGTGACAGTGGCCAGAATTGTAAAAATTGGCCCGGTCATTAAGTAGCAAATTGGCTCTGTCACTAAGGGATTAATGGGTATGCAAGTATTAATAAGTCACATGTGCAGATAAATCCTTTTTAATTAGTCCCCCAATCTTACTAAAGAAAGCAACAAGTAAAATAATTTGATTCACCCATTACTGTCATGTCCATGAGTCACATTTAAATTATTTAGCTTGCAGAAAAAGTTTTTCGCTTTAAGTTAATCTATCAGTACTTTTGATCGATATAAGATATGGCCACCGCCTTTCAGGGCTTATCTACAGCATTCTATAATGATGTAGATAAGCTCCCGGTCCGATCTGAAAGATAAGAAAAATAAGTTTTATTATACTCACCCAGGGGTTGGTCCCATGAGATAGCTGTCGCGGGTTCGGCACCTCCCATCTTGTTGCGACGCCGCCCTCCTGCTTGCTTCCCAGGGTCCCCGGCATTGCGCTCCTGCACAGTCATCCTTAGGGCAGAGAAAATTCCTGCAGTGCGCAGGCGTTGGTCCTCTCTGACCTTTCCCGGTGCCTGCACACTGCAGTACTTTGCTCTGTCCTCAACAGGGCAGAGAACTATGCCTGCGTAGGAACGCGATTCCGGGAGCCATGAAGCAAGCAGGAGGGTGGCATCGCAAGAAGATGGGAGGTGCCAGACCCGGACCCATGACACCCATCGGACTGGACCGCCCCCTCGGGTGAGTATAATAAAACTTTTCTTATCTTTCAGATTTTATCGGGGGCTTATCTACAGCATTATAAAATGCTGTAGATAAGCCCTGAAAGGCAGTGGCCGCATCTTATATCGGCCAAACCTGATGACAGATTCGCTTTAAATCATGATGTACACTCATCCCCTGGACGTGGAGCACATAAACACTGTGTTAAGCAGAACCTGCTATACAACTAAATCTGCAATATCTACTAGTCAGATTTAGGTGAACATTTGAGTTACATCAGCTTTTATTATGCATTCTCATTTTATTCCATTTTGAAGGGTTCATTTAACATGACTGATGGGCTAGAGTAGCAGTGTAATAATGTGATATATACAGTCAATGTTATAGACAGTAAGACCAAGGAGAACTGAGACAATAAGGTATTAGAAGATACCCTCAGGTCTGATATAGAGCTCTGGCAAAAATTAAGAGACCACTGCAACATTTTCAGTTTGTCTGATTCTTCTCTTTATAGGTATATTTTGAGTAAAATGTAAATCACTCTTTTATTCTATAAACTACTATCTTCGAATTTCTAAGCACTAAATTTTTTATTTATTTTCAGAAAATGAGAAATGGTCAAAATAACAAAAAAATGCAGTGCTTGCACACCTCAAATAATGCTAAGAAAACAAGCTCACAATCATTTAGAAACAACAATACTGATGTTTTAACTCAGGAAGAGTTCAGAAATCAATATTTTGTTGAATAACCATGATTTTTAATCACAGCTTTCATGCGTCTTGGCATGCTTTACACCAGCCTTTCACACTGCTTTTGGGTGACCTTATGCCACTCCTGGTACAAAAGTTTAAGCAGTTCTTCTTTGTTTGATGGCTTGTGACTATCCATCTTCCTCTTGATTACATTCCAGAGGTTTTCAATGGGGTTCAGGTCTGGAGATTGGGTTGGCCATGACAGAGATTTGATGTGGTGGTCCTTCATCCACACATTGATTGACCTAGCTGTGTGGCATGGTGCATTGTCCTGCTGGAAAAACCAGTCCTCAGAGTTGGGGATCATTGCCTGAGCAGAAGGAATCAACTGTTTTTCCAGAATAAACTTGTATGCGGCTTGATTCATACGTCCACCCCACGCATTCATACCGGGCTGGTGAGCTGCACGTTTGCAGATGATCGATGGTGCTGGGGCTCCACCGGTATTTTGTGAAAGGCCGGAGCGCCCACACTTCCATTGCTGTAATGAATCTGATGAGTTGATCTTCATGAAAATGGCCGCTGGAGGCTGCGCATGCGCAGAATGAGATCTCGGGAGAGCTCCGGGACTTCCACAAATGCAGGCGGAGCCCCCGCACCACCGATCATCTGACTGCTGCACATCAGCCTGGGATGAATGTGTGGGGGCTTTCAAACAATGGTGGAGCCCCCGCACCACTGAACCTGCTGCACCAGCCTGGGATGGGCCAGATCACAGAACACCTCCTATGACCCCGCTCCATCAGCTCTCCCTATCACACCTTACCCCCAGGTAAGCTGAATAATTCCAACTGTAAGACGGACCCTCATTTGACATATTAATTTTTTTCTCCTATTTTTCTCCTGAAAATTTGGGGTGCGTCTTATGGTCCGGAGCGTCTTATAGTCTGAAAAATATAGTAAGTCACATGCTGTCCATTTCATTGTAACCCTCCTTGAGATGGTTCTACTCCATCATTGGAATCCAGCTGTGTTTAATTAAACTGATAGGACTTGATTTGTAAAGGCACACATCTGTCTATATAAGACCTCATAGCTCAAGGTGCATGTCAGAACAAATAAGAATCATCAGGTCAAAGAAACTGGCCAAGGAGCTCAGAGACAGAATTGTGGCAAGGCACACATCGGCCAAGGTTACAAAAGAATTTCTGCAGTACTCAGGGATGGGTTCCTAAGAGCACAGTGGCCTCCATAACCCTTAAATGGAAGAAGTTTGGGACCACTACAAGTCTTCCTAGACCTGGCCATCCAGCCAAACTGAGCAATTGTGGGAGAAGAGCCTTTGTGAGAGAGGTAAAGAAGAACCCCAAGATCACTGTGGCTAAGCTACACAGATGCAGTAGGTAGATGGGAGAAAGTTCCACAAAGTGAACTATCACTGTAGCCCTCCACCAGTCGGGCCCCTATGGCAGAATTGCCCGACGGAAGCCTCTCCTCAATGCCAGACATATGAAAGCCCGCATAGAGTTTGCTAAAAAAAAAAACACATGAAGAACTCCCAGACTGTGACGACTCCTGGAGTGGACCCTCTGGGTCGAGGCACCAACTCTCACAGGGTGACCTGACCTAGTGAAGACCACCCCCTATACAGGGAGTGTCAGGGGCAAGCCCCAGGGGGTGAGGTACCATGACTGCTGGCACCAGGCGGCCGGCTCACAGGAGACACAAGTGGGTGAGTGTGTCTGCAGGAATGAGTAAAGCATGGACACGGGAACACGTGGTATACAGAGACTTCGTACGTCCGGGTGAGAGTGAAGCAGGATGCATGCAAGGAGCTCATCAGAGCACTGAGTCAGGCAGCAGGTGTGCCAGGAGGTGTAACAGAGTACAGGAGCAGGGTGTGTGCCAGAGGGCACAGCTGAGTGTAAGACAGAGCACAGGATCAGAGTGTGTGCCAGGAGGCACAACTGAGTACAAGACAGAGCACAGGATCAGAGTGTGTGCCAGGAAGCACAACTGAGTATAAGACAGAGCACAGGATCAGAGTGTGTGCCAGGAGGCACAACTGAGTACAAGACAGAGCACAGGATCAGAGTGTGTGCCAGGAAGCACAACTGAGTACAAGGCAGAGCACAGGATCAGAGTGTGTGCCAGGAGGCACAACTGAGTACAAGACAGAGCACAGGATCAGAGTATGTGCCAGGAGGCACAGCTGAATGTAAGACGGCGCACAGGATCAGAGTGTGTGCCAGGAGGTACAACTGAGTATGAGACAGAGTACAGTGTCAGAGCGTGTGCCAGGAGGCACAACCGAGTACAAGGCAGAGTGCAGGTTCAGAGCATGTGCCAAGAGGCACAACAGAGTGCAAGGCAAAGGACCCGAATACAACGCACAGCCAGGCAGGGACACGGCAGACCAAGCCAGGAAGCACAGCAATAATCAGGCACCTCCCCTAGGAAGAGGTAGCCTGATATAGCACATGATCACGAGACCTTCGGGGTCAAGTCCTCCAGTACCATAGAGAGGACTGACCTGGAGACCGAACTGAGAAAAGCGCACAAGCGCAGACATAACATGGAGGAGACAGGAACCTAGGTACGAGAGGTGCGCATGCGCACCCGGCGGGACCCCCGGAATGACCGCGGCTCCAGAAGAGATGACGTCGGGACCGAGGTCCCGCCCCCGGGTGAGCGCCGCGTGACAGTACCCCCCCTTTACACACCCTCTTTCTAAAACTGGAGAGGAACTTAGACAAAATCTGGGGTGCGTGGATATTCTCACTGGGTTCCCATGACCTTTCCTCAGGGCCAAAACCCTTCCAATCGATCAAGAACATGGTTCTCCCTCTTACCTTCTTCATGGCCAAAATGTCATTCACCTCAAACTCATCCCCCAAGCCAAGAGAAGCCTGGAGAAGGATGAAATCGGTTAAGAACCACAGGTTTAAGGAGAGACACATGGAAGGAATTGGGAATACGGAGTGAAGGGGGCAGCTTCAATTTGTAAGCAACATCATTAATCTGCCTGAGGACCTCAAAAGGACCAATGTAACGGGGACCCAGTTTGTAAGATGGTACCTTAAGGCAGACGTATTTGGTGGAGAGCCACACCTTGTCACCAGGGAGAAATGGAGGAACATCCAGGCGCCTCTTGTCAGCGTGTAATTTCATTCTGTCCCGGGCTTTCTCGAGAGCGGTTTTGGTCTCCTGCCATACCCTGGAGAACTCCACAGACAGAGAATCGGCAGCAGGTACCCCCGAGATAGGAAGTACCTACCGGTAGAGGCACACTGGGATGCTGTCCAAAGACGATGAAGAAAGGAGACTTGGTAGACGATTCACTGGAATGATTATTGTAGGCGAATTCAGCCCAAGGAAGTAGACCGACCCAGTCATTCTGATGAGCACTAGAAAAATGCCGGAGGTAGGATGTAAGGATCTGGTTGGTACGTTCCACCTGCCCATTGGTTTGGGGGTGATAGGCGGAAGAGAAATCCAATGCCACTTTCATGAGTCCGCATAGAGCTCTCCAGAACCGAGAGGTGAATTGGACCCCTCTGTCTGACACGATGTGCTGGGTAAAGCCGTGAATCCTGAAGATATGGGAAATGAAGATCTTCGCCAAGTCAGGAGCAGAGGGTAGTCCAGGAAGAGGAATGAAGTGGGCCATCTTTGAAAATCGGTCTACGACCACCAAGACCACAGTACAACTGGAAGAACAAGGCAGATCCGTAATGAAATACATGGCTATGTGCTGCCATGGAGCCGAAGTAATGGGAAGCGGAAGCAGAAGGCCAGAGGGTGGCTGTCTGGGTATCTTGTTCTGGGCACAGGATGGGCATGATGCCACAAAGTCTTTAACATCCTGGGAGAGTGAAGGCCACCAATGATAGCGAGAGATTAAGTCCAAAGTCTTTTTGACACCAACGTGGCCAGCAATCTTGGACAAATGTCCCCAGTTTAACACTCGTTTTCGATTATTCTCAGCCACAAAGGTTCTTCCCGAAGGTAACGTGGTTAACTTGACAGGAGCCACGGTAATTACTTTGGACGGATCAATGATATGAGAGAGTTCTTCCTCTGCATCAGATGACAGGAATGATCTTGACAACGCATCCGCTCTAACGTTTTTATCGCCGGGCCGAAAATGTAGTTCAAAGTCAAAGCGGGCGAAGAATAGGGACCACCTGGCTTGCCGAGGATTGAGCCTCTGTGTGGACTGGATGTATGCCAGGTTCTTATGGTCCGTGAAGATCTTGAATGGATGTATGGCACCTTCCAGTAAGTACCTCCACTCCTCCAAGGCCAATTTAATGACCAATAGCTCTTTGTCGCCAATGGAGTAGTTCTGTTCAGTGGAGGAAAATACTTTAGAAAAGAAGCCACAGGTGACAAAATGTCCAGAAGAGGATTTCTGCAGAAGGACTGCTGTTATGAGCTCATTTTCTGCTCCACCAGTTGAGAGTTCTCCTTCCGTTCTCCCTCTGGTGGTGACAGGAGGTAGTGAGGTTGGTTTAATTGGTAGTGATCTGCCACCTGATGAGGAAGATAACGATTGGATCTCTGGAGTATCAGACTGGATATAAGACAGCCGACGCCCTATCCTGTTGCTGGAGATTCAGTCTGCTTCTCAGGTATTTGACTCAGCTCTGTTCCAGTCTTCTCAAGTTAAGTTTGTTTTTGCTAATGTTCACACTTGCTCTTGTTGGTCAATTCAGTTTTTTGTGTGGTCAGCCAGCCCGGCTGGGCTGTGCTGAATTTCCACTCTTATTTATCTGTATTTGCCAATTTGCCATTTTTGTCCCTTATTAGATTGGCCTCTTTTTGTTCTGTCTCAGAATATTTCAGAGTGCTGATATAGTGGGAGAAGTCTTGTGACTTCAGGGTTAATTTTACTATCAGTTGTGTTGGACATTATTTTTGGTAGGGTTTTTGGCAGATTGCAGACAGTGTCTTTCCTTTCCTGTCCTTTCTAGTTAGTCGGGCCCCATCGTTTGCTCAGCCTATTTTCCTGCCTTTGTGTGTGTTTTCATCTTTTTTCACCGTCAATACTTGTGGGGGGCTGTCTTTCCTTTGGGGTCTGCTGTGGGGCAGTTAGTTTTCCTCTTTTCCTGCTTTAGGCTTATGTAGCTCTCCGGTTGTGACGAGGCGTCTAGGACCAACATAGGAACGCTCCACGACTGCTGCTAGTTGCGTGGTTAGAATCAGGGATTTGCAGTCTGCATAGTTACCAACCTCTCTGGTTTTCTGAGACTTAGCTCGTGTTGTTTTTTTTTCCTCGGCGACCCATTCATAACAGACTGCGCCAGCCCCGCTAGAGGATGCGTCCACCTCGAGAGTGAAAGGTCTACTAACCTCAGGTCGGTGAAGCGCCGGGGCAGCGGCGAAGGCTTGTTTCAACGACTGGAAGGCCTCTTCAGCCTCAGAGGGCCAAGCCTTTGGGTTAGCTCCCTTGTGGATAAGGGACGAGATGGGGCGAACCAACGAGGAGAAATGAGGAATGAACTGTAGGTAGTAGTTCGCAAAACCAAGGAAGCGTTGGATTGCCTTCACCCCATGGGGCTGTGGCCAATCGAGGACAGCGGACACCTTTGCCGGATCCATGCGTAGACCTGAGTCTGAGATAATGCACCCCAAGAATGGCAGGGACGCTTGCTTGAAGGTTCATTTCTCGAGCTTGGCATAAATGCGGTTCTCCCTCAGGTGCTGGAGGACTTGACGCACGTTCTTTCTGTGGGCGGAGAAGTCTGGAGAAAAAACGAGAATGTCATACAGATAGACTACCACGCAGGAGTACAGCATGTCCCAGAAGACATCATTCACGAACTACTGGAACACCACTGGGGCATTGCAGAGGCCGAAGGGCATGACCAAGTACTCATAGTGACGTCTCTGGTGTTAAAGGCGGTCTTCCACTCATCACCGGAACGAATGCGGATCAAGTTGTAGGCCCCACGAAGATCCAGTTTGGTGAAAATTCGAGCTCCTCTAAGCCGGTCAAAGAGCTCCGGGATCAATGGCAATGGGTACTTGTTCTTGACCGTGATATCGTTCAGGCCTCGGTAGTCTATGCAAGGACGGAGGGAGCCATCCTTCTTTTTGACAAAGAAAAATCCCACTCCCGCGGGCGAGGAGGATTTACAGATTAAACCTCTCGCGAGGTTCTCCTGGATATACTCAGACATCGCTTGGGTTTCAGCAGGGGATAGCGGATATATTCTACCCATGGGTGGCGTAGAACCAGGAATGAGGTCAATCGGACAGTCGTATGGCCGATGGAGGGGCAGAGTCTCGGACTCCTTTTTGTCGACAACATCTGCAAAAGACCAGAAAGCCGACGGCAGACCTGTAGGTGCCGGGGACGGACAGGCAGAGTTCATCGGGTGGACGGGCAACAGACACTTCTCCTGACAGAACGGTCCCCAACGGAGTATATCGCCCCACCGCCAGTCCAGGGTTGGCTCATGAGTCTGTAGCCAAGGGAGACCTAGAAGAAGCGTGTGAGACATGGTAGACAAGACTTGGAAGGAGATCTTCTTCCGGGGCAGGGCTCCGATCTGCAGCTTGATCTCTTCGGTGGCCTGGGTAACGGTCTCCTGCTCGGTCGTACCATTGACCGAAACAATCGACAGGGGAGTCTCCAGGGATCTGACAGGAATCCGGTATTTTTTAACCGCCTCAAGTGTGATAAAATTCCCCTCTTCGCCAGAATCCAGAAAAGCTTTCTCAGAATAATGCTTGGCACCGAGATTCAATAACACGGACACGAGCAGGGGAGGAGAGGGATCACGTACACCTAGGGAGGCCTCTTCTACCAACCCTAGGTGCAGAAGTTTCCTGGCTTCTTGGGGCAGGAACGAAGGAGGTGAGAGGAGCTCCTCTCTCTGGCTGATTCACGGGCACGCTCCTGAAACCGCAGGTCAATGCGTGTCGCCAGAGAGATCAGATCCTCTAAAGAAGTGGGAGTATCCCGAGCTGCCAGTTCGGCCACGCCAAAAGTTCCCTACGAGGACCTCATTGTTCCAACCGAGTTCGGAGGACAAGGTACGAAAACGGATGGCATACTGTCCCACCGGTAGCGTACCCTGATGGAGGTTAAAGAGAGACTCGGTGGTAAAGGCCAGCCGACCCGACTCGTCGAACACCTTGCGGAAGGTGTCCAAAAAGGTGGAAAGCTGAGAGACGAGTGGGTCATTGCGCTCCCAGAGGGGGTTCATCCATGCTAACGCCTCCCCCTCTAAGTGTAAAACAATAAAGGCAATTTGGGCATGCTCAGTGGGATAGTGCTGCTGCTAAAGCTCAAAATGTAACCGGCATTGGTTCAGAAATCCTCGACAAAACTTAGGGTCCCCGCTATATCGGGGTGGCTTGCCAAGGCGCGGCAGGGGGTGCGGGGCCGAGGACTGGGCAGATACGGATTGTATGGAAAGGAGACAACTGTCTACCGAAGCCATACAGTTGAGGATATGGACCTGGGTGTCGCGTTGCTGTGTGAGTTCTTGCTGGAGGCTGGCTAACTGGGAAGCATTCCCGGGGTCAGAGGACTGCATGGCCGACAAACGGGACTCCATGGATTTCAAAAAGGCCATAATCCTAGTTTGATTAGAAGACTGAATAGTTGAAAAACAGGACTCCATAGATTTCAGAGAGGACATGATCCTGGTCTGACTCTCCCGTAGGAACACCAGTTCCTTTTGGGCGGAGATGGTGATACCAGAGGGGTCTGTTATTAATGGGTCACCGAGGAGAAAAAAGCAAAGCAAGCTAAGTCACAGAAAACCAGAGAGGTTGGTAACTATGCAGATTGCAGATCCCTGATCCTACCACACAACTAGCAGCAGCCGTGGAGCGTACCTACGATGTTCCTAGACGCTTCGTCACAGCCAGAGGACTAAATAAGCCTGAAGAATGAAAAGGGGAAAACTAACTGCCCCAGAGCAGACCCCAAAGGAATAAATAGCCCCCACACATGTATTGACGGTGAAACAAGATGAAGGCACAAACACAGGCAGGAAAATAGGCTGAGCAAACGATGGGGCCCAAACTAACTAGAGAGGAAAGGAAAGGAAAGACACTGTCTGCAACCTGCAAAAAACCCTACAAAAATAATGTCCAACACTTCTGATAGCAAAATTAACCCTGAAGTCACTAGACTTCTCCCATTATATCAGCACTCTGAAATATTCTGAGACAGAGCAAAAAGAGACCAAACTAGTAAGGGACAAAAAGCAAATTGGAAAAATACTGATAAATAAGAGTGGAAATTTAGCACAGGCCCCAGCCGGGGCTGGCTGACCACACCAAAAAACTGAATAGACCAACAAAATCAAGTGTGAACATTAGCAGAAAAACTTAGCTTTAGATGACTGGAACAGAGCTGAAAACCAAGAGCTGACAAGCCAGAAGGAATCACCAGCAACTGAATAGGGCGTCGGCTGTCTTAGATCCAATCTGAGACTCCTGAGGTCCAATCGTCATCCTCATTCTCAGGTGGCAGATCTCCACCGATCAAATCAGCCTCACTACCTCCTATTACCACCAGAGGGAGTCTGGAAGGAGAACTCACAACTGGTGAACCAGAGAATAAACTCACAACAGGGGTCCATGGCCTGATTATACCGTGACGACTCCTGGAGTGGACCCTCTGGGTCGTGGCACCAACCCTCCCAGGGCGAGCTGACCTAGTGAAGACCACCCCTATACAGGGAGTGTCAGGGGCAAGCCCCAGGGGGTGAGGTACCACGACTGCTGGCACCAGGCGGCCGGCTCACAGGAGACACGAGTGGGTGAGTGTGTCTGCAGGAACGTGTAAAGCGTGGACGCGGGAACACGTGGTATACAGAAACTTCGTACGTCTGGGTGAAAGTGAAGCAGGATGCATGCAAGGAGCTCGTCAGAGCACTGAGTCAGGCAGCAGGTGTGCCAGGAGGTGTAACAGAGTACAGGAGCAGGGTGTGTGCCAGAGGGTACAACTGAGCATAAGACAGAGTGCAGGATTGGAACGTGTGCCAGGAGGCACAACTGAGTATAAGACAGAGCACAGGATCAGAGTGTGTGCCAGGAGGCAAAGCTGAGTGTAAGACAGAGCACAGGATTAGAGTGTGTGCCAGGAGGCACAACTGAGTACAAGTCAGAGCACAGGATCAGAGTGTGTGCCAGGAGGCACAACTGAGTACAAGGCAGAGCACAGGATCAGAGTGTGTGCCAAGAGGCACAACTGAGTACAAGACAGAGCACAGGATCAGAGTATGTGCCAGGAGGCACAGCTGAATGTAAGATGGAGCACAGGATCAGAGTGTGTGCCAGGAGGCACAGCTGAGTATGAGACAGAGTACAGGGTCAGAGCGTGTGCCAGGAGGCACAACCGAGTACAAGGCAGAGTGCAGATTCAGAACGTGTGCCAAGAGGCACAACAGAGTGCAAGGCAGAGGACCCGAATACAGCGCACAGCCAGGCAGGGACACACGGCAGACCAAGCCAGGAAGCACAACAATAATCAGGCCCCTCCCCTAGGAAGCGGTAGCCTGATACAGCACATGATCACAAGAGCTTCAGGGTCAAGTCCTCCAGTACCATAGAGAGGACTGACCTGGAGACCAATCTGAGAAAAGCGCGCAAGCGCAGACATAACATGGAGGAGACAGGAACCTAGGTACGAGAGGTGCGCGTGCGCACCTGGCAGGACCCCCGGAGTGACCGTGGTTCTGGAAGAGATGACGTCGGGACCGAGGTCCTGCCCCCAGGTGAGCGCGGCGTGACACAGACTATAACAAATAAGATTCTCTGGTCTGATGAGATGAAGATAGAACTTTTTGGTGATAATTCTAAGCGGGAGAAAACCAGGCACTGCTCATCACCAGCCTATTACAATCCCAACAGTGAAACATGGTGGTGGCAGCATCATGCTATGGGGGTGTTTTTCAGCTGCAGGGACAGGATGACTGGTTGCAATTGAAGGAAACATGAATGCATTCAAGTACAGAGATATCCTGGATGAAAAACTCTTCCAGAGTGCTCTGGACCTCAGACTTGGCTGAAGGTTCACCTGCCAACAAGACAATGACCCTAAGTACACAGCTAAAATAACAAAGGAGTGGCTTCAGAACAATTCTGTGACCATTCTTGACTGGCCCAGCCAGAGCCCTGACCTAAACCCAATTGAGCATTTCTGGAGAAACCTGCAAATGCCTGTCCACCAATGTTCACCATCCAACCTGATGGAACTGGAGAGGATCTGCAATGAAGAATGGCAGAGGATCCTCAAATCCAAGTGTGAAAATCTTGTTGCATCATTCCCAAGAAAACTCATGGCTCTAATAGCGCAAAAGGGTGCTTCTACTCAATACTGCGCAAAGGGTGTGAAAACTTATGATCATGAGACATTTCAGTTTTTCTTTTTAATAAATTTGCAAAAATGTCTGCATTTCTGTTTTTTTCAGTCAAGATGGGGTGCAGAGTGTACATTAATGAGAAAAAAAATAATGAACTTTTTTGAATTTACCAAATAGCTGCAATGAAACAGAGAGTGAAAAATTTAAAGGGGACAGAATACTTTCTGTAACCACTGTACCTAAAGTCCCCCCAACACTTTAGATATATGACTCTTCCATACACAGGAACACTTGCTCTGTGAAATGCTCCTGTGTTCTTTTTGAGAGAGCCCCGGTAATACAGTTGTGGCCAAAAGTATTGACACCCCTGCAATTCTGTCAGATAATACTCAGTTTCTTCCTGAAAATTATTGCAAACATAAATTCTTTTGTATTATCTTCATTCAATTTGTCTTAAATGAAAAAACACAAAAAGAATTGTCCTAAAGCCAAATTGGATATAATTCCACACCAAACATAAAAAAGGAGGGTGGACAAAAGTATTGGCACTGTTCGAAAAATCATGTGATGCTTCTCTAATTTGTGTAATTAACAGCACCTGTAACTTACCTGTGGCAGCTAACAGGTGTTGGCAATAACTAAATCACACTTGCAGCCAGTTGACATGGATTAAAGTTGACTCAACCTCTGTCCTGTGTCCTTGTGTGTACCACATTGAGCATGGAGAAAAGAAAGAAGACCAAAGAACTGTCTGAGGACTTGAGAAACCAAATTGTGAGGAAGCATGAGCAATCTCAAGGCTACAAGTCCATCTCCAAAGACAAGAATGTTCCTGTGTCTACCGCGTGCAGTGTCAGGTTGGAGTTTGCAAAAACGTACCTGAAAAAGCCTAAAACGTTTTGGAAGAATGTTCTCTGATCAGAAGAGACAAAAGTAGAGCTTTTTGGGCAAAGGCATCAACATAGAGTTTACAGGAGAAAAAAAGAGGCATTCAAAGAAAAGAACACGGTCCCTACAGTCAAACATGACGGAGGTTCCCTGATGTTTTGGGGTTGCTTTGCTGCCTCTGGCACTGGACTGCTTGACCGTGTGCATGGCATTTTGAAGTCTGAAGACGACCAACAAATTTTGCAGCATAATGTAGGGCCCAGTGTGAGAAAGCTGGGTCTCCCTCAGAGGTCATGGGTCTTCCAGCAGGACAATGACCAAAAACACACTTCAAAAAGCACTAGAAAATGGTTTGAGAGAAAGCACTGGAGACTTCTAAGGTGGCCAGCAATGAGTGCAGACCTGAATCCCATAGAACACCTGTGGAGAGATGTAAAAATGGCAGTTTGGAGAAGGCACCCTTCTAATATCAGGGACCTGGAGCAGTTTGCCAAAGAAGAATGGTCTAAAATTCCATCAGAGCATTGTAAGATACTCATTGATGGTTACCGGAAGTGGTTGGTCGCAGTTATTTTGGCTAAAGGTTGTGCAACCAAGTATTAGGCTGAGGGTGCCAATACTTTTGTCTGGCCCAATTTTGGAGTTTTGTGTGAAATGATCAATGTTTTGCTTTTTTCTTCATTCTCTTTTGTGTTTTTTCATTTAAGACAAATTAAATGAAGTTAATAATACCAAAGAATTTGTTTTTGCAATAATTTTCAGGAAGAAACTGAGTATTATCTAACAGAATTGCAGGGGTGTCAATACTTTTGGCCACAACTGTACATGTCTGATAGTGGCTGATCTTTTAGGAAGAGAGGATCGGAAGTCTGATATCAAATGCCTCCACCTCATTTGACTGTCAGAAGAAACTGTTAATATTGGCAGATTTGCCTCACATTTGTCTAATGTGTATGTGGGCTTTATGACCACGTTCACACATCTGAGTTTCACATACATGTTCTGTCATTTTTTTTCATGTACCCAATTTAGCCTATGGGTCTTTTTCCATTTCTGAGATTGGCACAGTTTGCATACCAAAATTGCCCATTCAAGTGAAGAAATGTGATCTGGCTCTCGTATGACGCAAGTGGAAAATGTGATTTTTTTTTTTAGGAAACGCAATTCCACAAATGTGACGTTTCGGTCTGTAACTTAGTCCTTTCCACTTGCGTCATACGAGACCCAGATTGCAATTCTACATTGTTTATGGAGTGGTATCCAACCTGAGCACCCCATTACACAGAGTGACATTCAATATATCCTTATCCATTCACGGTAAAGGGTAAAAAAAAAACCTACGGCACCTAGATAACATCATTGTTTAGTTTGCTCTATGTTTTTCACTAACTGACTAGTACTACTAGAAGCTTGGGAAACATCTCTCAATATTTCTTTTTGCATATGAGAAAAATAAAATGAAGGGTTTTTTACATGATGGCCAAATATTCATCTATCTCTACTGACTAAACCATATACAGTGGGGCAAAAAAGTATTTAGTCAGTCAGCAATAGTGCAAGTTCCACCACTTAAAAAGATGAGAGGCGTCTGTAATTTACATTATAGGTAGACCTCAACTATGGGAGACAAACTGAGAAAAAAAAATCCAGAAAATCACATTGTCTGTTTTTTTTTCCTTTTATTTGCATATTATGGTGGAAAATAAGTATTTGGTCAGAAACAAGCAATCAAGATTTCTGGCTCTCACAGACCTGTAACTTCTTCTTGAAGAGTCTCCTCTTTCCTCCACTCATTACCTGTAGTAATGGCACCTGTTTAAACTTGTTATCAGTATAAAAAGACACCTGTGCACACCCTCAAACAGTCTGACTCCAAACTCCACTATGGTGAAGACCAAAGAGCTGTCAAAGGACACCAGAAACAAAATTGTAGCCCTGCACCAGGCTGGGAAGACTGAATCTGCAATAGCCAACCAGCTTGGAGTGAAGAAATCAACTGTGGGAGCAATAATTAGAAAATGGAAGACATACAAGACCACTGATAATCTCCCTCGATCTGGTGCTCCACGCAAAATCCCACCCCGTGGGGTCAGAATGATCACAAGAACGGTGAGCAAAAATCCCAGAACCACGCGGGGGGACCTAGTGAATGAACTGCAGAGAGCTGGGACCAATGTAACAAGGCCTACCATAAGTAACACACTACGCCACCATGGACTCAGATCCTGCAGTGCCAGACGTGTCCCACTGCTTAAGCCTGTACATGTCCGGGCCCGTCTGAAGTTTGCTAGAGAGCATTTGGATGATCCAGAGGAGTTTTGGGAGAATGTCCTATGGTCTGATGAAACCAAACTGGAACTGTTTGGTAGAAACACAACTTGTCGTGTTTGGAGGAAAAAGAATACTGAGTTGCATCCATCAAACACCGTACCTACTGTAAAGCATGGTGGTGGAAACATCATGCTTTGGGGCTGTTTCTCTGCAAAGGGGCCAGGACGACTGATCCGGGTACATGAAAGAATGAATGGGGCCATGTATCGTGAGATTTTGAGTGCAAACCTCCTTCCATCAGCAAGGGCATTGATGATGAAACGTGGCTGGGTCTTTCAACATGACAATGATCCAAAGCACACCGCCAGGGCAACGAAGGAGTGGCTTCGTAAGAAGCATTTCAAGGTCCTGGAGTGGCCTAGCCAGTCTCCAGATCTCAACCCTATAGAAAACCTTTGGAGGGAGTTGAAAGTCCGTGTTGCCAAGCGAAAAGCCAAAAACATCACTGCTCTAGAGGAGATCTGCATGGAGGAATGGGCCAACATACCAACAACAGTGTGTGGCAACCTTGTGAAGACTTACAGAAAACGTTTGACCTCTGTCATTGCCAACAAAGGATATATCACAAAGTATTGAGATGAAATTTTGTTTCTGACCAAATACTTATTTTCCACCATAATATGCATTCTGGATTTTTTTTTCTCAGTTTGTCTCCCATAGTTGAGGTCTACCTATGATGTAAATTACAGACGCCTCTCATCTTTTTAAGTGGTGGAACTTGCACTATTGCTGACTGACTAAATACTTTTTTGCCCCACTGTACATCAACGTCAACTCTTCTGCTTAGTGTTATCTTTTTAATGGGGAGAGGGGAGTAAGCTGCTGGCTTTAACTTTTGTGATTGACTTATCTCTGTGAAAACAAAAGGATCAGGTATGGAAATTCAAACTGTCTATAAATGTATGCAGGTCTTTAACCTAGTGCAGTGGTCCCCTAACTTTCTGACATTGTGCTTGAGAGTCACATTCAGCTCTGAGAAAGGGTCACGAGCAACATCGAGCTCCAGCTCCCCCTCACAGTAGTGGCAACCAAAGCCTCCATTATGGGTATAATGATAACCAAAGCTTTTCAACAGAAATCACCCCCAAAGCAGTATACCAGGATCTAGGGGTTCCTACAATACCCCCATTCAGCATTCTCCCATCAAGTACTCCAAACACACTGTCACATCCAGCTTTAAGCACCATCCTGTCTCTAGCTGTCACGGTGTGACTTTACCCCACCAGGTGGTCGGTCAATGGACAGCGCAACTCATATCAAACGGGATGGAAAAAGACGAGGCCTAGCGAAGGCCCTAGCAATAGGGAATGAGGGATGGTCACAACCTGAGCTCAGCCTGAGCCGATCCCTACACTCCCCTAACACCCTATGCAGGTCCTTCCCCCTGCCGCCATCAGGAATCTAATCCCTAGTGTCACTTGTCTCTGCCCTGGCTAATGCACTGGCCGGCAAGGAGCACTAGGCTTTGCCACTGCAGATAGAAAACACAGGTAAAAGTGACAAACACCAAAAGGCACTAGGAGAAAAAAACATCACACTTAGCTTATATGCACCGCTGCAAAGCTCCACACCGCAGATATCAACAGCAACAGGACTCTTAACACCAAACGTGGCAGGCACCAGACAGCAGCTTCTGCTAGGCTGGTCTCCAGAAAGGACCTGTATAACCAACAATCAGCAGCTGATGCATTAGTTGACCTTTGAAAGGATGTAGGGAGTGGTCACCACCCACATCAGCTGACCCAGCAGCACTGCAGTAACACCAGGTTGCCAGGAGGAAAAACTGACATTAACCCCCAATGGCCCAAAAGGATAAAAGGTTAAACTGAGTGGAACCAGAGCTGCCACAAATCCAGAAATGGATCGTGACACCAATATATGCGCATCTAGATCTGCTCTTCACTGCAGGGCTACACACAAAATTCATTTTAAGATGTGCTTTTCATACCTGTTTGCTAGACCTGGAGCTAATGCACCAAACTGCCAGGCAGCCGCGAACCACAATTCATGGGACCTTGAGCTATATGTGGCTCCTGAGCTACAGGGTGGGGCCCCTGACCTAGTGTCACATTCGTAAGAGAGATGCCTAGTTGCAACCAGTCAAGGTTATGTAACATATACTGGTGTAACAGTAGACTATACATTCATATACTACCCTTCTTGATTATCCAGCCCTCAGGCATTGCCTCACAGCATGGTATGGACCAGTTCTGTTAGACATACAGATCCTCATTATCATTATGGACACATAGAAGCCACCTGGTTAAGGTCTCTGCAGGGGGAAATAGCTAAGTAACTAGGTTCATGATCACTGCCGTTGCAAAACAAAAGTGGACAATGAACGACTCAGAGAAACTCATCACTGCTTTGTAAGTGTCAAATCATTATGATAAATTCTAGCATTATGACATTTGTGCAAAAGGCATTATCCTTAGAACCTGCTAGTGTATTTGTGGAATGTAAGAATGCCATCTAGAAACAAAGCTATTTTCAGTTGTTATAACAATGAAGTTATCTGAACCCTGGGGCTTTCACACTTCTGAGTAATTAAGTGAAGAACAGTATGTTGAGTATATCCAATAATTTATTGTAATTATGGTTAGATTTTAACCCCTTAAAAAGGAGTACCATGACCTTCCTCCCCCTTAGTGATGTTCAAATTGCTCTTTACATGGCCATTCATTTGAACGAATGGACGAACATACACTGCTCAAAGAAATAAAGAAAACATTAAAATACCACATCCTAGATATCACTGAATAAAATATCCCAGTTGCAAATCCTTATTCATTACATAGTGGAATGCATTGAGAGCAATAAAACATAAAAATGATCTATGTAAATCAAAATTAATATCCCATGGAGGTCTGGATTAAGAATGATACTCAAAATTAAAATGGAAAATCAAATTACAGGCTGATCCAACTTCAGTGGAAATGTCTCAAGGCAAGGAAATGATGCTCAGTAGTGTGTGTGGCCTCCATGTGCCTTTACTACCTCCCTACAATGCCTGGACATGGTTCTGAAGAGGCAGCGGATGTTCTCCTGTGGAATCTCCTACCAGACCTGGATTAAAGCATCAGTCAACTCCTGAACTGTCAGTGGTGCAACTTGGCGTTGGTGGGTGGTGGGTGGATCGAGATATAATGTCCCAGATGTGCTCGATTGGATTTGGGTGTGGGGAACGGGCAGGCCAGTCCATAGCATCAATGCCTTCATCATGCAGGAACTACTGACACACTTCAGCCACATGAGGCCTAGCATTGTCATGCATCAGAAGGAACCCAAGGTCCAGTGCATCTGCATATGGTCTCACAATGTGTATGAGGATCTCATCCTGGTACCTAATGGCAGTCAGAGTACCTCTGGCTAGCACATGGAGGGCTATGCGGCCCTCCAAAGAAATGCCTCCCCACACCATTACTGACCTACTGCCAAACCGGTCACGCTGAAGAATGTTGCAGGCAGCAGAACATTCTCCACCGTGTCTCCAGACTCTGTCATTTCTGTCACATGTGTGCAGTATGAACCTGCCTTCATCCGTTAAGAGCACAGGGTGCTAATGTCGAATCTGCCAATCTTGGTGTTCTCTGGCAAATGCCCATCGCCCTGCCCGATATTGGGCTTTAAGAAGAACACCTACTTGTGGATGTTAGGCCTTCATACCACCCTCATGGAGTCTGTTTCTGACAGTTTGAGTAGACACATGGATTTTAGTGGCCTTCTGAAGGTCATTTTGCAGGGATATGGAATTGGTCTTCTTCTTTCTCCATGCAAGTCAATGGGAAATAAAAGTCGGCATTGAGCGGATAACATTCATCCACTCAATGCCGTCTTTTATTCCCCATTGACTTGCATAGGGGTCGGGTTTTGGACGAAACTTCGACTTTTTTTGCCCTACTCGGACCAGTTTCATCTGAAACAAATTTTGTTTCATGAAACCCGATCCGACCAAAGTCGCTCAACTCTAACTACTACAGCTCGTTGGGATGCTATATTTGGAATGGTGGCACATGACAGGAACTCATATTAAACCACTTATTTACATGATCTCTCGTATTATGTTATGATCTTCTTAGCCTGCTCCCCTGCCTGGATATTACATCACTACCTCATAATGTTACTACTATTTTTGGAGTATACCTCTGTATTTTTTGTACTACCAATAGTTTGTGGCGTCTCCTTTGTGAGGCACTCTGCTTTTTTATTGTTTTTTCTTGTACTATTGGTTTTAATTTGAATTAATAAAAGAATATATTTTACTATAATGAATCTCTACATTTTCTCTGGAGTAGCTATGCACCAAGATTGGATTTAATTCTTGACACGAATTGCCATTGTTTTATTACATGAGGTCACCTTTTGATAATTACGGTAATTGACATGGTTATGTCTGGTCCCACAGACGGCTGCTCTTTTTTGGGCTGCTTCTGCATAGACAGTATAGAACAACTACCAAATGGACTTGTCAAGTCAAACTGACGATGTCTAGTCCCACAGACAGCTGCTCCTCTTTGGGTCTGCTTCTGTGTAAACAGTATAGGACAACCCCAACTGGACTTCTTGAGTCATTCACAAAGGCATCAGAGATCTACTTCTCATACCTCACAGACATGGCACCTCGCCACCTCAGCATCTGCAGCACACAAGGAGCTATCCTTACATACAAGTGACAACCACATTTCTATATCTAAGTTACTCACAATTATTGTCTCACAGGCACCTTCTGTGGCAACTAAGTCATTCGGGGTCTCGCACTTGCTACCTGAAGCATTTGGAGGGTGAATTGCTTGCACAATATGCCCCAATGCATATTTTTTCCAAATCCTACTCATATACATGGATGCAATAAATGCTTTAAATGGGAATATAGTGTAATAACAAAACATTAATAAGTGCCAACATGGTGCTCAAGACAGCAGCAACAGAAATACCAGTGAGAGCTGGTCCGGGCCAAACATAGAACTAATGCTTTTAAGAGGAACAGCATAAAAATGTTGACCTTCATTCATATACACTTCAGTTGAAACCTAGCAAAATGAATCGACATGCTCCATGACACAACATAATCTGCAAAACCCATTTATGTTCATTTTATTAATAATAGTCAAATGATCATCAAGAACTTCCTTAAAATTGGTGACTTAATAGCTCAGGACATTGTCCTAATACAATTGGACCAAAAAGTAAAGATGTGACTGCTCAGAGCAAAAACACACCTAAAAAACCATTTAATTTTTCTACAGAGATTCAGCAAGTGCACATTATCCCATTGTGTTGGCTGGCAATGATCTTCAATTATGGGAACACGGAGTGTGTCACCCACAGCCAGACTATGCTGTTCTTTCATCCCCATCTCACAATGACAATAGGAATGAATTAGTCACATTCCAGAGACAGATGCAGTTCAGAAACCATTTGTCCTGGGGATACCAGGTTGCTTGCCCTGCAGTTTTATCAAAAGGGAAGGTAGACAAAAAACTAATGCTGCTGCCACAGACACGTTTTGTCTTCAGTACAATTAAACCTGTTATTGTAGCGCCCGAAGTATGTGTAGGATCACTTGAATCAGGATAAGAAAGAGAATGAGACTGGAATTGGACTTTTTTCATAAATGTCATGAGACAAACTTTCCATAGCTCCAAGTTTTAGATAGTAAGCAAATCAATAGCGACTAAATCAAACCTTGCCAATTTTCCTGTATTAGAGTCTGGGTATAAATAACATTTGCAAAACTATAACTCCCAGAATACTCTGGCGGAGCTGTGGTTGTTACACCACATTATGAGTTTAAATGTAAATTGCTGCGGAATATGTTGTCCCAGGAGCGGACACTGACAACTTGGGGCCCCTGTAGCAAGAAATGTGTCTGGGCCCCCTTCCTTTTATGGCGACAAAGCTATATATATATATATATATATATATATATATATATAGCCACACACACATACATGTATATATACTACATAGTCTCCTTTATTATGTATATTGCTGTCCCTTATACAGTGCCCTCTCTTGTTATGTACATTACCGTGCCTTACATATTGGATTATATAGAGCCCCGTTTTTTATTACATACCATCCTGTCTTGTTAGCTGTTTAATGCAATGATGGCTGATGGAGCATGCAAAAGTTTCCTTTCTAATGGAGGAGCTGATGGACTGGTAGTCTGGTCACCGGCTGCTCCATCAGCAGTCATTTTATATCTAAAAAGAGAGGGGACTATGTAATAAAAGAGGGCGCTATGAATAACAAAATTAACAAGAATACACTATGTAAGAGAAAGCACTGTACATAACAGCAGAGGAAGCTACTGTATATAATAAGGGACTGCACCATATATAACTAGAGAGGATGGTACATAATAAGGGATGGTGTTATAAATATTAAAAGAGGAAACTATGTAACTAAGGATGGTATTATGCAGAATTAGTGAGTACACTATATACTAAGGCACTGTTATGCATAAGTACGTACACTATATACT
This sequence comes from Dendrobates tinctorius, assembly GCF_039654945.1. Taxonomy (NCBI): domain Eukaryota; kingdom Metazoa; phylum Chordata; class Amphibia; order Anura; family Dendrobatidae; genus Dendrobates; species Dendrobates tinctorius. Next base: position 9,962,991 of record NW_027361700.1, on the reverse strand, counting down.
AAGGGACTGTGTTAGATATAAAAAGCGATAATAATGTCTTCCTCCACCTCCCCCTGTTCCTAAGTCCATTAGAAGTCCCCCTTCCTCCCATCCAAATCCCCCACACCCCTCACTGTCCACCTCCCCCTGCATCCCATTATTGTCCTCTCCCCACCCCACCATTGCCTTCTCCCCCACCACTATCATTGCTTTCTCCCCTGCAACCCCATCATTATCTCTTCCCCCAAAACTCCCATCATTGGCCATTCCACCACCTCCATCATTTCCTTCTCCCCCACCACCCCCATTATTGCTCTTTCCACCACCATCATTCCATTCTCCCCCACAACCCCCATCATCATTGCTTTTTCCCCCACCACCCCATCCTTGCCCATTCCACCACTTCCATCATTTCCTCCTCCCTACCACCCCCATCATTGTCTCTTCCCCCACCACTCCCATCATTGCCCATTCCACCACCTCCATCATTTCCTCCTCCCCACCACCCCATTATTGCCCTTTCCACCACCATCATTGCATTCTCCCCCACCACTCTCATCATCATTGCTTTTCCCCCACCACCCCATCATTGCCCTTTTCACCACCTCCATCATTGCCTTCTCCCCAACCACCCCATCATTGCCCTCTCCATCACCCCATCATTGCCCTTTCAACCACCTCCATCATTGCCTTCTCCTCCACCACCCCTATCATTGCTTCCTTCCCCACCACTCCCATCATTGTCTTTTTCACTACCACCATCATTCCCTTCTCCTCCATCTCAATCATTGCCTTCTCCCCCACCCCCATCATTGCCCTTTGCACTACCTCCATCATTTCCTCCTCCCCTACATCCCCATCCTTGCCTATTCCACCACTTTGATCATTTCCTGATCCACCACCAACCCCATCATTTCCTTCTCCCCATCACCCCCATAATTGCCTTCTCCCCATCACTCCCATCATTGCCTTCTCCCCATCACCCCCATCATTGCCTTCTCCATCACCCCATCATTGCCTTCTCCATCACCCCCATTTCTGTCTTCTTCCCATCACCCCCATTATTGACTTCTCCCCATCACCCACATCATTGCCTTCTCCCCATCTGTCATGGTGTGTTTTGAGTTTTGGGTAGGTGGTGTAGGAGTTAACTCTGAGAGCCTCTCTGTGGATCTGGGGAGAGTTTTTATAGCTTCAGGGGAGAGCCGTCACCTGTCGCTTATACTCCTATCTGAGTGTGCCCGACCCTGCTCTGTCCGTGCGTCACGACATTCATTGTCCGTCTGCTTGGTATTCTGACCCTGCTCTATTACAGTTTACGTCTCTGGTTTGCTGACTCTGTACCTGCTTTGCCTGTGCTGTGTATGACCCTTGGCTTTGTCTGACCTCCCTCCTGAATATCCCTCCTGTACCGCGTTTGCCCATACTGTGTATGACCTTTGGCTTTGTCTGACCTCCCATCTGTATATCCCTTATGTACCTCGCTTGCCCGTACTGTGTATGACCTCCGTTTTGCCTGACTCTAAGTTTTCTGTATAGTGTCCTGCCATCTCTGAAAGCAGAATGCTAAGCCCCGCCCCCTTGCAGTCACATGACCGTAGGTCCTGTGACTGCTTGCTAAATTTCAGCAGCCACAGGTCCTGTGTATCTGTACTTTCCGGCTGTACCTGTCCCCGGGCCCCCTCCAGTGCAGGTGAGTCCCTGCTCAGCGGAGGCTGTACGCCAGCGCTGTCAGGATCCTGACATTATAAGCGAACTATAACAGTTCATTCCCCCCGCCCCTGAGAGTAAGAGGTGTGAGTGTGGGAATTACAGTTTCAGAAACTTAATGTGGAGCTGCGCTCTAGGGCCCAAACCCAGCAGCAGCTGGTTAAAACTGTACAGGGAGCTCTCGGTCCTGAGATCAGGGACGTGTCACTTACTTCCCTGGAATCTCCGGTTAAACTGCCGGACTCTTTTTCTGGGGACAAAAGGGAGTACAGGGTGTTTAGAGAGGGATGCAAATTGTTCTTTTCCCTGAGACCCCGTTCATCTGGGGGAGAGTTTCAGAGGGTGGGGGTGATTATTTCCCTACTTCGGGGTGCCCCCCAAGCCTGGGCGTTCTCTCTAGCCCCCACAGCCCCAGAACATATGACTGTGGATGTATTTTTTGAGGCCTTGGGCCGCATTTATGACGAACCAGACAGGGTTTGCTTGGCAGAGGACATGGTGATGAGCACACGTCAGGGTCGGCACTCAGCAGAGTGGTTCTGCTCTGAGTTCCAAAGGTGGTCAGCGGAAGTCTCCTGGGATGATGCTACTCTCCATGGACTATTCCGTAGGGGCCTGTCGGAACGCCTTCAGGACGCCCTGGCTCTGCATCCACCTCCTGACAGTCTGGAGGATGCCATGACCCAAGCCGTGCGGATGGATCGCCAGCTCAGAGCCAGAGGGGTTATGCACTCCGAGTTGTCCTTGTTTTCCAATAGTAAAGAGGTGGAGGCCAGTCCTGTGCCTATGGAAATTGGTGCCACCTCGGTCAGAGAGAAAGAGAGGAAGCGCCGCCATGAGAAACAACTTTGCGTCTACTGTGGGGAACCAGGACATTGGAGGAGAGATTGTCCAGTATGTCCAACATCTTCCAAGCTGACGGGAAACTACTAGGTCTGGGTAGTGATCGAGGAGGCTGCCCAGACCCCCAGGTACTTTTTTCCTCATGCCCTAAATTTCTACCTAATGTTGAACTGGTAGTAGACAACTGTCATTTTATTTCTACCGCCCTGGTGGACTGCGGTTCATCACTTAACCTGGTCAGTTCCAGTACCGTCTCCAGGGTCAAGATAGGGACAGTCAGGTTGGAGACCCATCTGAAAATCGTGGCCATTGACTCTTCCCCTCTAACCCATTCGGGAATTCATTATGTTACTAACAGTTTTGCTTTGCATGTTGGTTCCTCTCATGTTGAGGAGATGAAATGTTTTGTCATGGACAACCTGCCTGAAGGGCTGGTATTGGGCATGCTGTGGCTTCAACGGCACAACCCAGTTATTGATTGGGAGAAAAGTGAAATTATTAAGTGGGGTCCTAAATGTATTGACTGTGCCTATAAACCTGTGTTCTGTGTTACACCTGCAAAACCTGCCTGTGAGTCTTCTATTTGTCTGGAGGGTATTCCGGAGTACCTCAAGGACTTTGAAGACGTGTTCTCCGAAAGCGAGCCGAGGCATTACTCCTACATAGGTCATTTGACTGCACTATAGACCTAATCCCTGGGGCCAAATTGCCCAAAGCCTGTTTATTTAATTTGTCAGGACCTGAGCGTCTGGCAATGAAGGAATGCATAACGGAAAGTCTCCGAAAAGGGCATATAAGACCCTCAGTTTCTCCGGTAGCAGCAGGGTTTTTCTTTGTTAAAAAGAAAGATGGTGGCCTGCGCCCCTGCCTCGACTTCAGAGAACTCAACAAGATTACTGTCAGGAATACGTACCCCTTATCCCTGATTCTAGATTTATGTAACCAACTTTCAGGGGCAAAATGGTTTTCCAAATTGGATCTTAGAGGGGCTTATTATTTGATAAGAATTAAAGAAGGGGATGAATGGAAAACTGCCTTTCTCACGTCAGAGGGATTGTTTGAAAATTTAGTGACGCCGTTTGGCCTCACTAATGCTCCAGCGGTCTTTCAAAATTTCATTAATGTGGTGTTTGCGGACCTCATTGGCCACTTCATTGTCATTTACTTGGATGATATTCTGATTTACTCGACTGACAAAGAGTCTCATTTGTTCCATGTCAAAACGGTACTTCTAAGACTCAGGCAAAACCAATTATTTGTTAAACCTGAAAAATGTACTTTTTTCGTCCAGGAGCTAACGTTCTTGGGACTCATAATCTTGCCACAGGGGTTTCGGATGGATCCCAAGAAAGTGCAAGCCATTGTGGAGTGGGTCCAACCTCAGGACCTGAAAGGACTCCAGCTCTTCTTGGGATTCGCAAACTATTACCGTAGATTTATCAAGGGCTTCTCACAGATTGTGAAACCTCTCACCAATCTCACATGCAAAGGGGTTGATATCAAAAATTGGTCCCCCTCGGCGAAACAGTCCTTTCTGGTTTTAAAAAATTGTTTTATGTCTGCTCCAATACTTGTGCAACCAGATCTGTCCTTGCCATTTGTGGTGGAGGTTGACGCCTCTGAGGTAGGGGCAGGGGCTGTGTTGTCTCAAGGGCCAGCTACCCTGACTAACCTTAGACCTTGTGCTTATTTTTCCAAAAAGTTTTCTCCGGCAGAGAGAAACTACGATGTTGGGAATAGAGAGCTTCTGGCAATTAAGCTGGCATTTGAAGAATGGAGACATTTTTTGGAAGGGGCAGAACATCCGATTACGGTCATCACTGATCACAAAAATCTGGAATATATCAAAACTGCTAAGAGATTGACCCCCAGACAGGCCCGTTGGTCACTTTTTTTTTCCCCGATTTCAATTCTCGATTACGTTCCGTCCAGGATCTAACCATCTGAAAGCAGACACATTATCACGCAGTTTTGAACCATTGTCTGCCCCTGATCCTCTGTCATCCATTCTTCAACCTGGGGTAGTTTTAGTGGAACTGGAGCGGGAGATTATGGAGGCTCAATCTTTAGCTCCAAGGTCCAAACCCGCTAAAAAATTGTTTGTCCCGCAACACTTGTGTTCTGATCTCCTGCGAGAGTTTCATGACTCTAAACTGGGCGCTCATCCAGGTATTGCTGCCACAGGTGAGGCGATAAAAAGAGTCTTCTGGTGGTCATGTATGTCGGGGGAGATTAAGAAGCATGTCACTGCATGCGGGGTTTGCGCACGTTCAAAGAGCTCTCATTGCCGGCCGGCCGGGGAATTGGTGCCTTTACCAATTCCAAGAAGGCCTTGGACTCATTTGTCCATGGACTTCATCACTAACCTCCCTCCTTCTTGGGGTAATACGGTAATTTGGATAATTGTGGATAGATTCTCTAAGATGGCACATTTTGTACCCATGACTAAATTACCGTCTGCAGAAGTTCTATCTCGACACTTCCTTTCTCAAATTGTTCGCCTCCATGGGGTACCTACTAACATTGTCTCGGACAGGGGGACAGAATTTGTGGCTAAGTTTTGGCAGGCTTTCTGTAGGAAGTTGGGGATATCTCTGTCTTTCTCCTCAGCTTACCTCCCAGAGCGCAATGGACAGACGGAACGCACCAATCAGACATTGGAACAGATTCTCCGGTGTTTAACTTCCACGTTACAGGACGACTGGTGCGAGGCCTTACCATTGGCGGAGTTCGCCTTTAACAGTCGAATAAACCAATCCACGGGTAGGTCACCATTTTTTATTAAGTATGGATTGAACCCTCACTTTGGTGAGTTCTCACGGCTGGATTCAAGCTGTCCAGGGGTGGAAGACTCCGTCAGTAGAATAAGTGATTTATGGGCTAAGGTTCAGACGAACATTTCCAGAGCACAAGAGAAATATAAACGTTTTGCTGACAATAAGAGGGATCCGGGTCTGACACTACAGTGTGGGGATAAGGTATGGCTTTCTACGCGAAACATAACCTTAAAATTACCTTCCGCCAAGCTGGGACCTAAATTCATTGGCCCTTATGTAATAACCGAGGTAATCAACCCAGTGGCATATTGTTTACTTCTCCCTGCATCCTTGAAACTTCATAATGTGTTCCATAGGTTTCTACTCAAACCAGTAGGCTTGGTGGTAGAGGAACCTGGTTCCATACCAACTCCAGTGTTGGTAGACGGTCATATGGAGTTCGAAGTGCAAAACATTGTACAGTCTCGGTGGGTACGCGGTTCCTTGCAATATCTTGTACATTGGAAGGGGTACGGTCCGGAGGACCGATCGTGGGTACCAGCCAGGTTACTGCATGCTGATCGTCTGGTTAGAGCTTACCATGCTCGTTATCCTGAGAGACCTGGGGGTCCGGAGGCCCCCCGTTGAAGGAGGGGTACTGTCATGGTGTGTTTTGAGTTTTGGGTAGGTGGTGTAGGAGCTAACTCTGAGAGCCTCTCTGTGGATCTGGGGAGGGTTTTTATAGCTTCAGGGGAGAGCCATCCCCTGTCGCTTATACTCTTATCTGAGTGTGCCCGACCCTGCTCTGTCCGTGCGTCACGACATTCATTGCCCGTCTGCCTGGTATTCTGATCCTGCTCTGTTACGGTTTACGTCTCTGGTTTGCTGACTCTGTACCTGCTTTGCCTGTGCTGTGTATGACCCTTGACTTTGTCTGACCTCCCTCCTGAATATCCCTCCTGTACCGCGCTTGCCCGTACTGTGTATGACCTTTGGCTTTGTCTGACCTCCCATCTGTTTATCCCTCCTGTACCTTGCTTGCCCGTACTGTGTATGACCTCCGTTTTGCCTGACTCTGAGTTTTCTGTATAGTGTCCTGCCATCTCTGAAAGCATGAAAGCAGGACGCTAAGCCCCGCCCCCTTGCAGTCACAAGACCGTAGGTCCTGTGACTGCTTGCTAAACTTCAGCGTCCACAGGTCCTGTGCATCTGTACTTTCCGACTGTACCTGTCCCTGGGCCCCCTACAGTGCAGGTGAGTCCCTGCTTAGCGGAGGCTATACGCCGGCGCTGTCAGGATCCTGACACCATCAACCCTATCATTTCCTTCTCCCCATCACCCCCATCACTGCCTTCTCCCTATTACCCCCATTATTGCTTTCTCCCCATCACCCTCATTATTGCTTTCTCCCCATCACCCACATCACTGCCTTCTCCCCATCACCCCCATCATTGCCTTCTCAATCACCCCCATTAATGCCTTTTCCCTATCACCCCCATCATTGCCTTCTCCCCATCACCCCCATCATTGCCTTCTCCTCCAGCTAGACACACACAGCACCATTCACTTATCTGCACATTCCCCCACAGTGCTACGCATGCACACACACACCACCACTCATCTCTACACACACTACACACATACATACATACAAAAAAACACACACACACAGCACCTCTCACCTGTCCGCATGCTCTCCCGCAGCCACAGCATCACCACCCCCGGCTGCTTCCTCTCTCTGGCACAGCTGCCTGCTGAATGATTACGTCATCCAGCGATGTCATCCAGCGGTGCTGCTGTCTTTGTCAGAGACAGGAAGCAGGACGGATCCCTGCAGCTCCGCTGCTATTTACTTTTGTAGGCAACAGAGCTTCTGGGATCGCTCCCTGCCCGCCATACATGAGGACAATCTGACCAGGGGCCCCTCAGAGCCTCGGATCCGGAGAAATAGGCCAGATTGCCCTCATTATTAGCTGCCCTGCATGGACCCCCTGGAGCCTCTAAGCCCCGATGCAGCCGCACAGGCTGCACAGGCGGTATGTCCGCCCATGGTTGTCACTATAGAAATAAAATTATTATTATTATTATTATGAGTTGTAGTTTCACAAAAGTTGGGGACTACCTGCTCTATGAAGCAGAAAAGTTACAAAAAGAATCTGGAATTATGTGGGATATTAAAAGGGATCATGCACAATAATGACTGTTCAAGCCAAGCACAGCAGCTTGGAGCACCATTGGCCTGGTCAAAACAGTTCAGTACGCTGTCTCACCTACTTGGTTTGCGTTTATTACTTACCTCCTTTTCCTTGTATGACAGGTCTGGCTTCCCAGAGATGAGCGGAGATAGATGGAAAACAAGTAGTTGGGAAAGTGCACTTGACTGCTAGGCAACGCCAAGGGCGGACTAAGTGCCTGTGATTGATTTGAAACTGTGATTTTGTTCCAACAGACTCCCCATTTAGGGCAGAGTGACACAGCCATATAAATCGGAACAAGATCGGAACACAGTGCACGGACTGGCTAGCGTCTCTTCCAACCTGAGCATGACAGTTGTATGTATTCCTTGGTATTGGTCACGTTTGGGTCAAGAGAGCCGCCAGCCATTCCATGAACTGCATTCGGATCACGCTCCAACAGCTAATAAGCTGCCTGCAACAAGCACCGATCAATAATATAGCAAGTTGATTTACACTTGCTTCAGTACATTTCTATTAGCAGTAAAAGTGACAGATCATTTGTAGTCCCCATACAGTTTCATCATTTTGGACAGCACATCCCAGATTTACACAAGAGGATGTGCTGCTGACAGCGATGGTTTATATGTCCAGATAAAAGATGAGATCATACAACAAATCAGCATTTACTCGTTTGTTGGACATGTTTACACAGGGCAATGATCAGGAAAGAACATTTGTACAAACACGTGTTCATCAGCCTGTGTAAATGGGCCTTTACTCACAATATTTTTTTACAAAGGAAAACAATATTTTCATTGTGAAAATACCTTGACAAGGGGTATTCGAGACTCCTCAGAGCTTCTACACCCCCCTTCTATTGTACAACACCCTTTTTGCTCAACCCCTAACCCCTGTTCCATAAGAAAACCAAATAAATACATACACACATGTTTTTTGGATAATTTGGCCACATCAGCCATTTATTTAACATATAACCAACACTTTATTTTAATATAACAAATCCGAAGGGGTGGTCCTTGAAGCCCCAAACTAATACCCATTAGGATAATAGCCCATCTTGGCCATCTGTTTTTCCTCCAGCCACTAAGCACCAGCTCAGAGGCACCAAAACAACTCGCCTGGCCAGTATTCATTACCATAGAACCCTGGTCCCCTTTTATCCCTTCCTCGGGATAAATAAATACCCGTCCACTTGAATCCACCCGGGAGGGAGTCCAGGACCTCTTATGATCCCCCCTAGAGCGGCCAGCCTCACCAACTTCGAGAACCCCCCCAAGCCCTACTGCTGTGGAACAAATAAACAATAAAAGTGTAGAATATGGTAACATTAACTCCCAATACACATACCACTTGTATAATGCCTCAATGCCTTTAACTAAAGTAATAAAACATCGTTATGCCAAACCCAAATAGATAACGGAGGGTGGGTGGGAGATTCTTACTGCTATGAGGGGGCACCTAAAATAGTTGCCCCACTAAGATGGCTCCCCCTATTTATACCAATGGCCCATGACCCCCCTTTAGACCCTCCTCCCCACTAAGCTCTGCCCAGCCCCACTCAATACAACAAGTTAACCCATACAGTGTTCCCTATTAAACATCCTCAGCTCCTTCTATCCCTGTCATGTCGTCTTCCATTTTATAGCCTGCGGCCCAGTACGGCCTCACTTGACAAGGGGTATTCGAGACTCCTCAGAGCTTCTCACCCACCTTTTTATTTTACAACACCCCTTTTGCGGATTGTGACGGATTGCCGTCCGCGTTGCATCCGTTTTTTTTGCGGATCCGCCAAAAGCTGCTGTCCGTCACCATCCTCAAAGATTTCAAAACGGAGCTTGCAACGTTTTTTTCTCTGGCGGATCCTCCAGACACAAATTTAACCCGAAATTCTTTCTGGGTGCCGGACAAAAAAAATTCTCTCTCTCTCTCTCTCTCTCTCTCATTCCTTTAAAATTCTTTATTTTGCGGATCCGTCAAAAAAACGGACGGGTGGCATCCGTTGTCATCAGTACTAAAACGGATCCGCCATCCGTCCTTTTGGCGGATTTTGACTGATGCAAAAAACTGAAGTGTGAAAGAGGCCTTACCATTTAACTTCAAAATATCAAGAGATTAGAGGGAAAAATAATGAAAAAAAAGTTGTACAACACTTACTAGTATAATTGTCATGTGAATCACACGTTGGCTGAAATTGGAGCTGTAGGTCAAAAAAGTCTCTATCTAAACTTTCCCATAAGCATGATTATATTACAGTTTAATTAGTAACAAGATATACTATGAAAACTTGCCATCAATTTTCATGTTAATGTATTATGAGAGTTAGTGCACCCCGGGTCAAACTGAAAGCAGATTTAGTGTCTTGCAAAAGTATTCACCTCCCTTGGCTTTTTACCTATTTTGTTACAATACAACCTGTGTTTAAATATTTTTTTAATCCGATTTGTGTGTGATGCATCTAGGGCCGGTTTAAGGCAAAGTGGGGCCCTAGGCAAAGTTTAAAATGGGGCCCAAAATGCTAACATATTGCACATGACACAGAAGCTTTTCGGTTGTAGTTACGTGCACTGAGTTCAGGCCGCTAAAGGAGTGTGATCGACAATATTGAAATCATTCGACACTTGTTTTCCGACCTCTTTACACCAACTGAGAAAGAATGATGAGGACAGAACAATCACTATTAGATCAATCTGTCTCCATACAGTATCATGCTATCAGCAGCACATCTACAGTTTACACCGGCGATGTGCTGCTGAGAACAATGATTTTTGTTCCGGCATAAACAATCCAATCACTTGATGGATATGCAGCATTTTGCCTGTTTAGTATAATACACACCATAGTCCTCCATATATTATAATGTGTACCACAGTTCTCCATATTGTAAAATGCACACCCCATAGTTCTTTATATAATATAATGTGCCGCATAGTCCTCCATAAAGTATAAGACACTCCCTATAGTCCTCGATATATTAAAATACACATCTCAGTCCTCCATATATTAAAATACACTGCTCAGTCCTCCACATAGTATAATACACTACTCATAATGCTCCACATAGTATAATGCACCGCCATAGTCATCCATGCAGTACAATTGTACAATATTCAATGGAGCCCTGAAATGGCACAACTTGGAGCACAATGATAGGAGATCCGTGTGGCAGATAAACTCCAGTGTAAACTATTTGCCCGGTAGGAAAAGATTTTATTTCAATCAAACTGGTGTCAAGAACTTGTATAAGACACTCCAAAGAAATATAACAGTACCACAAAAATGGCAGAATTTTATGTGCACTCAGATATGATCGCTGTGATGGCCAAACCCCTGTTTAAAATAGCTATATTTTAATGCTGTTCTATGGAAAGGATCTGGCTGTATTCTGCAATGCCAACAAGCAAGTGCAGAAAAAAAAATGTGTGCTCTGGATTGCTTTAAAATAAAATAATCAGGATTAAGATGCAAAAAAAATATTCCTGGCCACTGATACCTGGGGCTATGTATATACAGTCAATATCTGTAATAGGCAGCAGCACCAGACAGTAATGAAATGGACCCTCTTGCTGTGTGCAAAAAGTATGCCACATACACTGCCTGTCTAGCACTGATATCTATAGACCCACATACACTGCCTGCTGCCTAGCAGTTGCTGTTGTGCCCCAAGTCTTAGATAGGAGTAGTGCATTTACAGCCTACTACTCCACCAGTGTCTGTTGCAGAACCATAAGTGTCCATACAACCTCGGGGACCGGGCCCCGGCCTTGCGCTGAGAACCTATAGGCAGGGTTCCGCTTCCAACCCACGTCCTCTCTGTTCTCCATACTCCTTCGTTCTGTACTGATCTTTCTCTCTCTTATGGAAGCTTAGGTTTCAGTTCTACGTCTTTCTCCTTCTTTCCCTTTCCCGTTCCAGCTGGCTCAGATCACTGAGTCAGCAGCAGCACTCCTTCCTCCATGCCTTCTTCCAGGGATCCTCACTCCTGAGTGACTTCTTACCTGCCTGACCTTCTGCCAGACTGAACCTGTCATCCTACACTTTCCCACTCTTTTATATATCTCAACTTCACCCACCTCCCAGCACATCCAGTGTTCCAAGCAGGGAACCACCAGAGGTGCTCTGCTACTCTCTAAGCACTGAGCCGCAACGTGGTTGTGTAGAACTACCCTGTTATGTGGGGTGCGAGTGTTGGGGTGTGAAAAGGAGTTCTCACCTTACCTGGATGGTGGAGCACTACACCTTAGGAGAAGGTGCAGTACCTCTGTGGCGACTGAGGGTCAGGGGCGCCACATACCCCCCATTAATCACAGCACGTCCGCGGGCAGCAAAACAGCAAAGTTGACAGTACAGGAACATACAAAATTTTATAATGCTGGATAAAAAATTCTTATACTAAACTTCCTAATATAGGAGGCATTGTCTCTTGAACGTTGCAAACAATTCTTAATTAACTATCTAAATTTCAAGTCAAAAAGTGCAATTTTTCATACTTTACGCAATTCTAAGTGCTATTATCTGTGACTCACTATCACTCCAGTATTATTCAGCTTTCCTTCTCTAGTACACATTTCCTTTCTCTTTCTAGTGTACATTTTCTATTCTCTTTCAAGTGACACCTGTGATACCTGGTTCACCATTCATATTTTCAACTCTTTATTTAAATCTCTCATATCAAAACATTTCTCACTGTATATAAAAATCATTTCCTAGTTACTAATATTCTCATAAGATACATCATTATCAAAAATACTTTGCATTAAAACTTTAAACAATTATTCTTGTAAGTGCAGGACACTGCTCCCAGCCGGGATCTCTTGCAGTGTCCTTTGAGGTAGACATCATTTTCGCAAAGTGTCCTTATTAGTGTTGAGCGATACCGTTCGATACCCAAAAATATCGTATCGGATGGTATAGCCCGATACGAAAAAAATATCGGGTATCGCCGATTCCGATACCGGAAGTCCCATTCAAGTCAATTTCCGGTATCGGAATTAAAAAAAGCCCTTTATTTCCTTGTTGGCTAATTCTACATAATTGAAAACAAATAAGAATCATGTAGAATGTATTGTGGGAGGTGGAGGAGACATTAAAGGCATAGTGGTTTATTCAAATCACATGGCATAGCATTAATTCCAATTTTTTTTTTCAAGACGTTCGGAGTTAAAAAGATATTGACTATGTTAACTTTTTTATATTTTGTCAGATGTGTATGTTTCACAACTTCCATGCTCTTCACCTTCTTTTGTACTTCTCCCACACTTTCTCCTTCATGATCCGCAGCAGTAGCATTTTTTTTATCAACTTTTTCTTCACCTTATTCATCTTCTTCTTCTTCACGTTCTTCCCATTATTTTTTTTTTCCATTCTTCATATTCTTCTTATTCAGCTATTATTAATTTTCATATGCTATTTCTTCATCTTCTTCCTATTCTTCTTTTTCTTCATTTTCTTATGGTGACAGGCATTCCTGTAGTACTTATCTATAAAAGTTATAAGATTACACCTTACGTTCTGCCTGTCACAAAAGATTTACAACAGGATTTGTCCGCGTTCAGTTTGGCCTGCAGCAGCAGGCATTTTCCAGGGGCACCACGAGGAGGAACGGACTCACCCCCATTTACTGCTTAGTCTTCTTCTGCTTATAATTTTGATATCTTCTATGCTGATTTTTAGTCTTATGCTTAATGTTCTTCTGCTTTCTGTTCTTCTGCTTTTGCTTCTTCTGCTTCTTGTTCTTCTGTCTTTTGTTCTGTATCTTGGTGGTTGTCTTCATGTTATTTGTCCTCTTGGTCATATTATTTAGGGTCATATTTCTGGTCTTCTTTGGTGTGGTCTTCAGGGTCGTCGTCATCAGGGTCGTCGTCATGGAGATCAATAAGGATTACCAAAGACAATTTCAAAAAGCTTGATCTTGGAAATGTAGCAGAAGGTACAAGAAGGCTGAGAAACTGGCGAGAACCAGCTGAGAGTACTGGAACCCGTAGTGGCAGCAGAAGGAACAAGAGCCAATGGCACTACCGAGGACCAACTGACGGTGCTGGACCACGGTTACTAAGCAGAAGGTACCTGTGCTAAAAAGCACTACCAAGGACCAGCAGACGGTGCTGGACCTCGGATACCGAGATGGAGGCACCTAGGCCAAAGGCTCTGGCGAGAACCAGCAGACAGTGCTGGAACCCGGGTGGGTAGCAGAAGGTACCCATTCAAAGCAAAGTAGCCAGGCCGCAAGCCGGCCGCAGTTACCGAAACCCACAGTCCTACAGGGGGTCCATGTCCCATTAGCACTACGGATCCAGCCTTCAGTGCCAGTTCCCGCAGCCCACATAGGAGTCACCTAAACTGCAGGCACCGTAGAGTCGGCTAACCCGGCCGCAAGACGACAAGACAACGGATTGGTGGCATAGTGACCTTGACACTACCTGGAATCAGCAGGCGTGCTGAAAACAGGCTGGGCAACAGGGAGTACCCGTGCCAAAGACACTGCCGAGAACCAGCTGACGGTGCTGGAACCCAGATGGGTAGCAAAAGCTACAAGAGCCAATGGCACTACCGAGGAACAGCTGACGGTGCTGGACCACGGTTACTAGGCAGGAGGTACCTGTGCTAGAAAGCACTACCAACGACCAGCTGACGGTGCTGGACCTCGGATACCGAGATGGAAGCACCTAGGCCAAAGGCTCTGGCGAGAACCAGCAGATAGTGCTGGAACCTGGGTGGGTAGCAGAAGGTACCCATTCAAAGCAAAGTAGGCAGGCCGCAAGCCGGCCGCAGTTACCGAAACCCACAGTCCTACAGGGGGTCCATGTCCCATTGGCACTACGGATCCAGCCTTCAGTGCCAGTTCCCGCAGCCCACATAGGAGTCACCTAAACTGCAGGCACCGTAGAGTCGGCTAACCCGGCCGCAAGACGACAGGACAACGGATTGGTGGCATAGTGACCTAGATACTACCCGGAAACAGCAGGCGTGCTGAAAACAGGCTGGGCAACAGGGAGTACCCGTGCCAAAGACACTGCCGAGCACCAACTGGCATTGTTGGAGCCCAGGGACAATCATGGTGTAGGCCGAGGCCTACTTGGTGGCAGTTTTAGCTTGTTTGTAGGCTACAACAGACTGTCAACGTGCTCCAATTAGGCATCTGTCTCCACTCTGTTTCCAGGATTTCACGTGACCACCAACACCGCCAGTTTATGCGTACAGTAGCCGTCTGCCCAATCCACACGTGTTCCTGGGTTACTGGGGTTCTGTAATGTCAGCAGATCCCCTGATGAGTGTCTGCAACTGTCTCCTGCTCTGTCCACGTTCCCACCGCTTGCAGTGGGAAGGTGGACAGTGCAGGAGACAGTGGCGGACACATATTGGGGGATCTGCTGACGTTACAGAACCCCAGTAACACAGGAACACGTGTGGAATGTGTGGACGGCAACTGTGAGCAGGAACTGGCGGTGTTGGAGGTCAGGGGAAATACTAGAGACAGAGTGGAGACAGAGGCCAAATCAGAGAATGTTTAAGTCTGAAGTAGTTACAATTTGGAGGCAGCAGCAGTTTGCCCTCCACACAGCAGGGGATCAGCTGACGTTACCGAACCCCACTTTCACATGAACGAGTGTTTATTTCTGTGTGGACAGCACTTCCGAGCAACAACTGACGATGTTGGAGCCCAGGGATAGTCATTTTGTAGGCTAAGGCCTACTTGGAGGCAGTTTAAGATAAGACGTTGTTTGAATTTGGAGGAAGCAGCAGTTTGCCCTCCACACAGCAGGGGATCAGCTGACGTTACCGAACCCCACTTTCACATGAACGAGTGTTTATTTCTGTGTGGACAGCACTTCCGAGCAACAACTGACGATGTTGGAGCCCAGGGATAGTCATTTTGTAGGCTGAGGCCTACTTGGAGGCAGTTTAAGATAAGACGTTGTTTGAATTTGGAGGAAGCAGCAGTTTGCCCTCCACACAGCAGGGGATCAGCTGACGTTACCGAACCCCACTTTCACATGAACGAGTGTTTATTTCTGTGTGGACAGCACTTCTGAGCAACAACTGACGATGTTGGAGCCCAGGGATAGTCATTTTGTAGGCTGAGGCCTACTTGGAGGCAGTATAAGATAAGACGTTGTTTGAATTTGGAGGAAGCAGCAGTTTGCCCTCCACACAGCAGGGGATCAGCTGACGTTACCGAACCCCACTTTCACATGAACGAGTGTGTTTTTCTGTGTGGACAGCACGTCCGAGCAACAACTGACGATGTTGGAGCCCAGGGATAGTCATTTTGTAGGCTGAGGCCTACTTGGAGGCAGTTTAAAATAAGACGTTGTTTGAATTTGGAGGAAGCAGCAGTTTGCCCTCCACACAGCAGGGGATCAGCTGACATTACCGAACCCCACTTTCACATGAACGAGTGTGTTTTTCTGTGTGGACAGCACTTCCGAGCACCAACTGGCGTTGTTGGAGCCCAGGGACAATCATGGTGTAGGCTGAGGCCTACTTGGAGCCAGGTGTAAATCGGAGGTATTTTGATTTTGGAGGGAGCACGACGCTTTGCCCTCCACACAGCAGGGGATCAGCTGACGTTACTGACCCTAACTTTCACATGACCAAGTGTTTTTTTCTGTGTGGACAGCACTTCCGAGCACCAACTAGCGTTGTTGGAGCCCAGGGAGAACCAGGGTGCAGGCCGAGTCCTACTTGGTGGCAGTTTTAGATTGTTTGTAGGCTACAACAGACTGTCAATGTGCTCCAATTAGGCATCTGTCTCCACTCTGTTTCCAGGATTTCACGTGACCACCAACACCGCCAGTTTATGCGTACAGTAGCCGTCTGCCCAATCCACACGTGTTCCTGGGTTACTGGAGTTCTGTAATGTCAGCAGATCCCCTGATGAGTGTCTGCCACTGTCTCCTGCTCTGTCCACATTCCCACCGCTTGCAGTGGGAAGGTGGACAGCGCAGGAGACAGTGGCGGACACATATTGGGGGATATGCTGACGTTACAGAACCCCAGTAACACAGGAACACGTGTGGAATGCGTGGACGGCAACTGTGAGCAGGAACTGGCGGTGTTGGAGGTCAGGGGAAATACTAGAGACAGAGTGGAGACAGAGGCCAAATCAGAGAATGTTTAAATCTGAAGTAGTTACAATTTGGAGGCAGCAGCAGTTTGCCCTCCACAAAGAAGGGGATCAGCTGACGTTACCGAACCCCACTTTCACATGAACGAGTGTTTATTTCTGTGTGGACAGCACTTCCGAGCACCAACAAGCGTTGTTGGAGCCCAGGGACAATCAGGGTGCAGGCCGAGGCCTACTAGGAGCCAGGTGTAAAGCTGAGGTATTTTGACTTTGGAGGGAGCAGGACACTTTGCCCTCCACACAGCAGGGGATCAGCTGACGTTACTGACCCCCACTTTCACATGAACAAGTGTGTTTTTCTGTGTGGACAGCACTTCCGAGCACCAACTAGCGTTGTTGGAAGCCAGGGACAATCAGGGTGCAGGCCGAGGCCTACTAGGAGCCAGGTGTAAAGCTGAGGTATTTTGACTTTGGAGGGAGCAGGACACTTTGCCCTCCACACAGCAGGGGATCAGCTGACGTTACTGACCCCCACTTTCACATGAACAAGTGTGTTTTTCTGTGTGGACAGCACTTCCGAGCACCAACTAGCGTTGTTGGAAGCCAGGGACAATCAGGGTGCAGGCCGAGGCCTACTAGGAGCCAGGTGTAAAGCTGAGGTATTTTGACTTTGGAGGGAGCAGGACACTTTGCCCTCCACACAGCAGGGGATCGGCTGACGTTACTGACCCCCACTTTCACATGAACGAGTGTGTTTTCTGTGTGGACAGCACTTCCGAGCACCAACTAGCGTTGTTGGAAGCCAGGGACAATCAGGGTGCAGGCCGAGGCCTACTTGGAGCCAGGTGTACATCTGAGGTTGTTTGACTGTGGAGGGAGCAGGACACTTTGCCATACACACAGCAGGGGATCAGCTGACGTTACTGACCCCCACTTACACATGAGCGAGTGTTTTGTCTGTGCGGACAGCACTTCTGAGCACCAACTGGCGGTGTCGGAGCCCAGGGAAAATCAGGTAGTAGGCCGAGGCCTACTTGGAGCCAGGTGTAAATCTGAGGTTGTTAGACTGTGAAGGGAGCAGGACACTTTGCCGTACAAACAGCAGGGGATCAGCTGACGTTACCGAACCCCACTTACACATGAGCGAGTGTGTTTTTCTGTGTGGACAGCACTTCTGAGCACCAACTAGTGTTGTTGGAAGCCAGGGACAATCAGGGTGCAGGCCGAGGCCTACTTGGAGCCAGGTGTAAATCTGAGGTTGTTTGACTGTGGAAGGAGCAGGACACTTTGCCATACACACAGCAGGGGATCAGCTGACGTTACTGACCCCCACTTACACATGAGCGAGTGTTTTGTCTGTGCGGACAGCTCTTCTGAGCACCAACTGGCGGTGTCGGAGCCCAGGGAAAATCAGGTAGTAGGCCGAGGCCTACTTGGAGCCAGGTGTAAATCTGAGGTTGTTAGACTGTGGAGGGAGCAGGACACTTTGCCGTACACACAGCAGGGGATCAGCTGACGTTACCGAACCCCACTTACACATGAGCGAGTGTTTTGTCTGTGCGGACAGCACTTCTGAGCACCAACTGGCGGTGTCGGAGCCCAGGGAAAATCAGGTAGTAGGCCGAGGCCTACTTGGTGGCAGTTTGCGATTGTTTCTAGACTATTACTAACTGTCAACGTACTCCAATTAGGCCTCTGTCTTCACTCTGTTTCGAGTATTTCCTCTGGCTTCCAACCACGCCAGTTGCTGCTCTGAAATTCCGTCTGCACAACCCACACTTGTTCCTGTGTTACTGGGGTTCTGTAACAGCAGCTTCTCCCTAGAGGTGAGTCAGGCAATGTCTCCTGCTCTGTCCACATTACCACTACAAGTAGTGGGAATGTAGACAAAGCAGGAGACATTGCCGTGCTCACCTCTGGAGATGAGCAGATGTTACAGGACCCAGGTAACACAGGAACAAGTGTGGATTGTGCAGACGGCACTTGAGAAACAGGCGGTGTTGTAGGCCGGAGGAAATACTCAAAACAGAGTGGAGACAGAGGGCAAATCAGAGAACATATTAAATCAGAGGTAGTCAGAAGTTGTAGGCAGCAGGAGAATTTGCCGTACACACAGCAGGGGATCAGCTGACATTACCGAACCCCACTTATACATGAGCGAGTGTTTTGTCTGTGCGGACAGCACTTCTGAGCACCAACTGGCGGTGTCGGAGCCCAGGGAAAATCAAGTAGTAGGCCGAGGCCTACTTGGAGCCAGGTGTAAATCTGAGGTTTTTTGACTGTGGAGGGAGCAGGACACTTTGCCATACACACAGCAGGGGATTAGCTGACGTTACCGAACCCCACTTACACATGAGCGAGTGTTTTGTCTGTGTGGACAGCACTTCTGAGCAACAACGGGCGTTGCTGTAGCCCAGGAAATAAAGTTCAGGTCATAGAAACATGAACACAACATGAGACCTGGATCCTGTTGCCAGCCAATTATTTATTCTGGAAGAGGACTATCAAATTCAGGTGAGATCCAGGCCTTGTTCATTTTCACAAAAGTAAGCCGGTCAACATTATCGGCGGATAGTCGCGTGCGACGGTCTGTTACCACACCACCTGCAGCACTAAAGACACGTTCCGATAATACACTGGCAGCAGGGCAAGCCAGCACCTCCAATGCATACTGGCTAAGGTCTGGCCATGTATCCAGCTTAGAGACCCAATACTTGAACGGGGAAGAGCCGTCTGGGAGAACACTAACAGGGCAAGACAAGTAGTCTGTCACCATCTGACGGAAACGTTGCCTCCTGCTGACTGGAGCCGTCTGTGATGGTGTAGCCATTTGTGGCGGTCCCACAAAACTTTTCCACATTTGTGCCATACTGGCCTTGCCTTGTCCTGCGGCACTGCCTCTGCTACCTCTTTGTGCAGAGCTTCCTCCACTGCCTCTACCCACATGGCTGCTTTGAAAAGCACCACCAGCAACACTTGCGGGGGGAATGGAGAACATGATGGCCTGCACAAGTGTTTCTTGGTACTCCCGCATTTTTCGCTCCCGGTTCAACTGTGGTATGAGGCTTTGTAAGTTGTCCTGGTAGCGAGGATCTAGGAGGGTGTACACCCAATAATCAGCCGTGTGGAGAATGTTGGCGATGCGGCGGTCATTTAACAAGCACTGCAGCATGAAATCAACCATGTGCTGCAGACTGCCAACTGGACCGGAAACGCTGTCCCCAGCTTGAGGCAGCATCTCTGCCTGCTCAGCATCACCCCACCCTCGCTGTACACACTGACTACTAGAGCCTTGTGTACCTCCCTGCTCTGGAGAGATGTGTTCCTCCTCCTCCATTGACTCCTCGTCATCCTCCTCACTAAGTGTCCCCTGCCTGGGCCTTTGTGTGGAAGCACGTTGCGCAGACTTGCCAGAAGCAGATGGCATTTCTGACTGCTCATCCTCGACCTCTTCAAAAACCTCCTCACTTAGTGCTTGTAAGGTTTTTTGAAGCAGACAGATGAGGGGGACAGTCATGCTGATTAGTGCATCATCTGCACTGGCCATCCGCGTGGCGTCATCGAAGGCACGCAAAACTTGGCAGATGTCCCTCATAGTGGCCCACTCAGTGGTGGTGAAGTGTGTCCGGCGCACAGTGCAACTTGTTTGCGCCTGATGCAGCTGTTACTCCATTACTGCTGCCTGCTGCTCACACAACCGCTCCAACATATGTAATGTTGAATTCCACCTGGTGGGGAGGTCACATATGATGCGATGTTCTGGCAGGCGGAATCGGCATTGCAGAGATGCAATGCGCGATCTTGCCATGCTGGAACGCCGCAAGTGAGCACACTCTAGGCGAACCTTGTGCAGCAGTGCATCAAGATCCGGATAGTCCCTCAGAAAGCTCTGCACGACCAAATTGAGCACGTGTGCCAGACATGGTATGTGAGTGAGGTTGCCTAGGCCCAGAGCTGCCACTAGATTTCAGCCATTGTCACTCACTACCAAACCTGGCTGGAGATTCGCTGGCACAAACCACACATCGCTCTCCTGCTTGATGGCATTCCAGAGCTCCTGTGCTGTGTGGCTCCTATTCCCCAAAGAAATTAATTTAAGGATGGCCTGTTGATGTTTGGCCACACCTGTGCTCATATCTGGCCTAACAGGCTCACGCAGTGCTGATTCCGAGGAACTAGAGTTGGAGGAGGACTCAATATGTACAGACTGCATTCCTGCAATCCTTGGATTTGGCAGAATACGTACAGAGCCACTCTCCAGATCTGTACCCGGCTCCACAACATTGACCCAATGGGCAGTGAGGGAAAGGTATCGTCCCTGTCCATGGCTACTGGTCCACGCATCGGTGGTCAGGTGGACCTTGCTACCGACGGCATTTAGTAGCGCATTTTTAATTTTTCCCTCCACATGCTAATGCAGGGCAGGGACGGCTTGCCTGCTGAAATAAAAGCGGCTGGGCACATTGTATTGTGGAACTGCCAATGACATAAAGTTCCGGAAGGTGTCAGTCTCCACCAGCCTGAATGACAGCATCTCAAGGGCCAGTAGTTTGGCAATGCCGGCATTCAGAGCCAGTGCTCGGGGATGGTTTGCCGAGTATGGCCGCTTTTTCTCCCATGCCTGTGCTACCGATTGCTGGTGAGTGGCCTGGGAGTGTGATGATGACTGCGAATGTGGTTCAGTGGGTGGAATTTCACTGGGTCTCTGGACAACAGTGGCAGTGGTTCTTCCATGGCGTTCCAGTGAGGAAGCCTAACCAGCTGTGTGTGAGCTGGAGGAAGAGGCCCCAACACGAGCTGAAGAGGTGGTAGGTGCTGCTGAAGGTTGGCCTACATCTTCAGTGTGTCTGTGTAACTCCACCTCGTGCTTGGTACGCACATGTTTCCACATATTTGTGGTATTGAGGTTGCTCACATTTTTCCCTCGTTTCACTTTCTGATGACACAGCTTGCATTTGACAAAGCAAATGTCATCTGCAACTGTGTCAAAAAAAGACCACGCACTGCAAGTCCTGGGAGCGCCCGTTTTGTGTTTTGGAAGAGGATTGCTCCTCACGGGTGCCAAAGTGGAGGCTACAGGCAACCAAGTCTGCCCCCGCCCTCTCCCACCTCTTTTGGCCGTTCAGGGAATCTCTTCCTCAGAGCTGCTCCCACCACCTTCCTGTGGCTGACGCCATGATGGGTCAAGGACCTCATCATCTCCACTCCCCTCTTCAAGCACCGGCTGGTCCTGGGTTGTCTCACCAGCACCGTGCGCACCAGAAATTGGCAACTGAGTCTCATCATCATCAGATGAGCACTGAGGTGTGCTGACAATAGGCACTTGGCCCACCCGCCTCTTCAGATTCAGAGGGACAAAGCAGTTGCGCATCACTGCATACTCCCTCTTCTTCACGCTCTAGAATGCTGCTTGGCTGGCCACCTCTTTCCAAGCCAACAGATTCTGAGAACAGAAGTAAAGATTGAGATGGCTCCTGTCCAGGGCTCTCAGACTGCCTGGGCAATTTGGCAGGTGGTGAAGAGACAGATGGTTGCTCTTCAGTGCTCTGGCCTTGGGAGGATGCGGAAGTCATTGAAGTGGATGCGTTAGCTGCCATCCATCCGACAACGGCTTCAATTTGTTCGTCACGCAGCAGTGGGGTACGGCGAGGTCCTACAAAGCTGCGCATGAAGGACTGTTGCCTGGTAAAAGTGGGGGATGCCGGGTCACTGGTGGCCGCAGCAGACACCGAATCCCCACGTCCTCTCCCTGCTGAAACTCCACGGCCACGACCACGTGCCTTACTCCCTGCCTTCTTCATCTTGGTAGACTGATAGATAGGCAGAAAAGTAAAAAAGGGGTGGCTTAGTGTTCTTATTCCTGAACACCTGCTAACCAGTATAAGAAACACTAATTTGGCTAAGAGTGTGTGTACTACACTTTAATATGATCTAATGTGGCCTAGACAACTGTAAAGTGGAGTGTTTGGTGAACTTTATTTCCTTTTTTTGGGGGGGGAAGAAAAGGATGTGACCACAGTTTGAAAGCTATAGTATCACAAACTTTTTGGAGCGATTACAATGCAGGAAGCTAACCTACAATGCAATTGATGAGGCTCCAAAAAATAGGGTGATACTAGTCTGTCTGGCTGGCCCTGAAGGGCACAAGCCAGCAAAAAGGCTCCTCTATCTAATCCTATATAGTGTTTGCAACCAACCAATGACAATGGATGCGGTTGGAAGCACACTAATATAGGAGCAAAAATCTGGCTAAATTAGCTGCAAAAAAAGGACTATGTATGAGGCAGTGACGCACGCTGAGCGGACTACAGCTAGCGGTGGCTGTAGAACACACTGCAACGTGAGCTGCACTCACACACAGAGAGACCTATCAGACAGTCAAAAACAGTGCAGAGAAATGGGCTATAGCACTGAAAGGCTGCTGAAAGGCTCCGCTGTCCACTCCTTTAGTGTTTGCAACCAACGTATATGGACACGTATGGAAGCACACTATACAGGAGAAAAAAAAGCAGCAATAAAAGAAAACTGTGCATGAGGCAGAGACACACGCTGGGCGGCCTACAAGCAGACGTGCCTGCAGGACACACTACACAGCGTGGGTCTGCACTCACACAGCCCTTGCAGACAGCTATTAAAACAGCACTGCTGGGCTACAAAAATGCTACAGTGGTGGATTATGTAGCCTGGGTAGAGCAATAGATATTTTGGATGATCGCTATTTCTAACTGTCCCTCACAGTCTTCAACAGCAGCATGTCCCTAACTGAATTCACAGCAGAGTGACCAGAAATGGCGGCTGCAGCGGTTTTTATAGTGCATCATGACATCATTTCAGCAGCCAATCACAGCCATGCCAGTAGTTAACATGCCTACATGCCTAACAGGATGTGCCCACACTTCTGAGGATCCCCATTGGCTGAATCAAATCGAGCGGGCTCCTAGCATTATGGGAACTTCCGATTCCGGTATTCGATATGAAAAAAGTATCGGAACTAAGTATCGGAATTCCGATACAGCTAATATCGGCCGATACCTGATACTTGCGGTATCGGAATGCTCAACACTAGTCCTTATGTAAAACCTAGACATCATCTTCGCAAAGTGTCCTTATGTAAAACCAAGAGAGGGCACCTAAAGAGGTGCAACTATTTACAATAAAAGTTTTGGATCATACAGCATCCATGATTTCCTCAGTTCCAAGTGTAGAAAACGCTGCCAATCAAACAGGGCATCTCTGGGAAAACCAAAAAATAAACCATGATGAGCCGGTAAGCAACTATACGAGGGTTCGGCAGCGAAGGGATCCCGAGGTCACTTTCGCAAAGCGACTTAGACTCATCTATTCCCCGAAGATGTCGAATTGTGCGCGCCTGTTCCAGCCGTACCCTTCTGAGTAGGGATCTCTTCCACCGCCCCATCTCTGACTGACTAGCGCCCCCAGCGGACTCTTCCAACTGCCCCATTTCGAGTTGCCGCAAACCCGCCTCAGACAACGTGAATTCAGAAGTCAACCCATTAGGAGGGCCGGGGTACATACCTGGTGCCTCCTGGCGGTGTGGTCTCTGGTGCAGGCATGGTGGCAATGAGCGCCGCCCGGCGAGACACCGGGGACGGCGGTGGAGCCAATGGCAGCTCCGGCTCCGTGGGGGTCGCTGGCGGGACCTGCGCAGCCGCGTCAGGTCTGGGCAGGGGCTTCTCTTCCTCCGCTTCAGCTCCCTGGGCTGTGTATAACTCCTCCGGTGGTAGCGGCAGAGAGGGAACAAGCCGCGCTGCCAGTGACATGGCAGCGGTCGCAGGCTCCACAGGGTCTGCCGGGAAGAGGTCCGGTGCAGCGGCGGCTGGTACTGGTGTCATGGGTACCGCAGGGCTTGCTGCAGATTCAATGTCCATAGTGCTTCCTGCCTCAGTTGTAGGCGGCGCGTCAGCTGGGCAATTTCATCCTCCAGCTGCTGGCGGTTCATCTCTGAGACAGGGTCGGAGCCTTCAGCCAGGGCGCTGGGGAGATCCGACTTAACCTCCGCGTGCTCTCCAGGCCTCCTTCCCTCACTCTCCAAAATGGCGTTCTGGCATTCTTCTTCCTGCCTCGGCCCCTTTCCCGCCACTGGCTTCTTCTGCCCCTCCTTCCGGGGGCGGTGTCTTCTTCCAGCGCCTCCATACCATGCCAGTATACGAACCCCTTGGGGGGTGGGCCATGTAGCCGTCACATAGTAATTCAGGCAGGGGAGGCCCAAGACTCTTTGCGGTCTTTTCCTAGGACCTCCTATCTCTTCACGCCCTTCTTCTCCATGCCAGCGGCCATTTTTAATACTTTATTCATGTCACAGTCTATCTACGGTGTCAGGGGAAGGTGTCACAGCAGCGGTGACAAGGGCCGTGGCCCTGGGCACCCAAGTAATGGGGATGAATGTAGTTAATGGAATGGAATAGTTCGTGACGCCACCTGTGGTGTTCGGCAAGGGAGGTGTTAAGCCGACGCTGCAGACAGATCCTCTGGGAAAGATGGTATAGTGAAGCAGTGATGGTATAGCCCTCCACAGGGACGGCTGATGTCCCAGGGCAGTGTAGTTGTAATGGTTGTGGAAAGGCAGGCAGTGTAAAGGATGGTACCCAGATGTGGCGGTGCAGAGCGGGTTGGCGCAAGAATGAATGGAGGACACCGGGGCTTGCAGTTCCAAAGCTTTACTCACAGTCTGCGGTACACAAGGGTGCCTGCCTCCGGGCCGTGTCCTCCGGGTCAGAGACTCAGCCAACTTCCAGGCCAGATGGAAAGCTCCTCTCCAACACTCCGCCAACATGTACCTTTCCTGAACGACTCCTCTATTGCGCCTTAAAGTGTGATGAGCTCCAGTACTGTGGTACTCTGGAGTTCCTCTTGTCAGATGTTCCCAAGAACTCTACTTGTATGGCAGACAGCTGTAGCCTGCTTCGGGGACTCCCTTCTCCTGAGTCCCGGCTCTCTAATCAGTTGCTGTTCTGCCCCAAGTCTTAGATGGGAGTAGTGCATTTACAGCCTACTACTCCACCGGTGTCTGCTGCAGAACCATAAGTGTCCATACAACCTCGGGGACCGGGCCCCAGCCTTGCGCTGAGAACCTACAGGCAGGGTTCCTCTTCCAACCCACGTCCTCTCTGTTCTCCTTACTCCTTCGTTCTGTACTGATCATTCTCTCTCTTATGGAAGCTTAGGTTGCAGTTCTACGTCTTTCTCCTTCTTTCCCATTCCCGTGCCAGCTGGCTCAGATCACTGAGTCAGCTGCAGCACTCCTTCCTCCATCCCTTCTTCCAGGGATCCTCACTCCTGTCTGAGTGACTTCTTACCTGCCTGACCTTCTGCCAGACTGAACATGTCATCCTACACTTTCCCACTCTTTCATATATCTTAACTCCACCCACCTCCCAGCACATCCAGTGTTCCAAGCAGGGAACCACCAGAGGTGCTCTGCTACTCTCTAAGCACTGAGCCGCAATGTGATTGTGCAGAACTACCCTGTTGTGTGGGGTGCGAGTGTTGGGGTGTGGAAAGGAGTTCCCACCTTACCTGGATGGTGGGGCACTACACCTTAGGAGAAGATGCAGTACCTCTGTGGCGACCGAGCCTCAGGGGCGCCACATATACCCACAGTAACTGATACCCCACCTATTCTGTCCCTATCGCTGCAGCAGCTCTCCCTACACTGGTGATTCTGGAGCTAACTGGGACAGCAGCAGGTGTGATATATACTATGGACTCGACTGAAAGAACACAGATAGAACACAGGACAGCTTCATTGATCATCACTGAAACCTATTCTGTCCCTATCGCTGCAGCAGCTCTCCCTACACTGGTAATTCCAGAGCTGACTGGGACAGCAGCAGGTCTGATATATACTATGGACTCGGCTGATAGAGCACAGGACAGATTCATTGACCATCACTGAAACCCCAGAGACATCTTAAAGAATTCAGATTGGGACAATCAGTTCACCTGGCCACATACCTCACTGCTCTCAGTTAGCTTCCTAACCTTGTCTTTACCTCTTCACTGTGGGGGCATGCCAAAAGTGGGGAGCCACTGGTGGGGGTATTCGACACTGGAAGCAGCTCAGGGAAGATTCACTCCGAAACGCGCGTCGGGGCGCGTTACCAGGCACCATTTACTGGCTCACCAGGTAATTGTCTATTCTTGGTCCCCCATTTTTTTCCTCCATTGTGTGGCTTTTTTTCATTGTGTGGCGGTTTCACGTAACCACGTATTGGCAATTATTGTCCATATTAACTGTGCACTTTATTTCTTTTGTTGTCTTTTGCCAACATCATCTTTTGTTACACATTGCACTAAAAAATCTTTTTTTTGGGGCTTTAACAAGTATATATTTTCTTACCTGTTTATTATTGAGCCAGTTTGACATGGTTATTAAATAAAGCTCTACTTTAAAGCTCATTATATTATTATACCATGTATATATTTGGGAAGCCTTTTTATTTGTTTAAAGTGTACACCCATTAATATTTTGATAAAGGCTATTTTTTTACTATTTCATTTATTTTGTGTGTTGCTGCATATATCATATCTCTATGATACCTTGCCGGTTTCATTTTCCGCCATATCCAGTGTGTACATTGGTCCTTAGGTGGATTCATGACTGGCTCAGTGATCGTACTCAAAGAGTAGTGATAAATGGTTGCACATCCAATTGGAAGATTGTTTCAAGTGGAGTACCACGAGAGAATCAAAGGTAAACTAATCAAATTTGTAGATGATGCAAAGCTAAGAGGGACAGCCAACTCTTGAAATGACAGAGTAAGGATTCAGAAGGATCTAGATTAGCTTAAACAATGGACAGCCACTAACTGACAGGGAGAAATGCAAGATTCTACATCTGGGCAGGAAAAACAAAAATTACACCTATAGAATGGAAGGAATAGAACTAAGTAACAGCATGTGTGAAAAAGGCTTGGGTATACTAATAGATCACAGACTGTGCATGAGTCAACAGTGTGATGTAGCAGCAAAAAAAAGGCAAAAATAGTGCTAGGTGGAACCCTTGTGCTGGAGCCCAAGAAAGGCCTGGAGGGGCGTGACTAGGAGCCTCACTCAGTCTGACCACAGATGCACAGCAGCATATGATGCTGAGATCGGAGGAGAGACAAGGGAGGTTGTCCAGGTGCTACACCAGGACTGACCTTGGGTAAAGCTGACCCCCTAGTAACGGGTAGCTGGGGTGGCCGAAGGAATGTCCAATAGAATTAGGCAGGTGGATTAAAAGAACGGGTACCACCGGTGCAGACGGGACGGGCTGGTGAGAAGATTGGCACTGGCAGGTACAGTCTGGATCGGTTGATAAACAGGCAAGCGGGCATCTCAGAGGGACAGGCCACGACTGATAGAATGGCTGGCAGGCACAGAGAGACTGGCTGGCAGGCATGGCTGACAGAAAGGCTGATGGGCACGGCTGATAGACAGGTTGGCGTCCACGGCTGTTAGATAGGCTGGTGGGCACAGCTGATAGACAGGCTGACGGGCATGGCTGATAGACAGGCTGGCAAGCACTGAGACCAGAGAACTGACAATGATGTTAGGAACACACAACGTTGCATAGGTACCTCCCACCTGGCTGGGGGCACTTTAGGACAGCGTGCTGTCCCTTTAAAAAGCTGGGACCACACGCCTTAAGCACTGTGCCTTGGGATCTGCGAGTAGTGCGCAGACCACGGGCAGCTGCAGGAGAATAAAGATGGGGCATGGGACCATGGTGGTATGTCGGCGCCTCTGATGGAGGAGGAAGGCAGAGAGCAGAGGCGCCGGATACAAGGTAAAAAAACCAGAAGGAATAGAGAAAAGCGCAGGGCTGCGACAGTGAAAGTGTCGGTGTCTGTGCCGAGGAAGGGGATGCAGAGACACCGGCGTTACACTAGGATGCATTAAGAGAAGCAAAGAGTTTAAATGACGTGAAGTAATTATTCCCCTCTATTCCTCCTTGGCCAGGCCTCATCTAGACTATTGTATCCTGTTCTGGGCACCACAGTTTAAAAAAGACATTGAAAAACTGGAGCAAGTTCAGAGAAGAGCTACCAGAATGGTGAGCAGACTGCAAAGTATGTTCTATTAGAAACGGTTAAAGGATTTGGGAATGTTTAGTTTGCAAAAAAAGGCTAAGAAAAGTCCTAATAGCTGTCTACAAATATCTGAAGGGATGTCTCAGTGTAGAGGGATCATCCAAGATCCCTCTACACAAGAAACAATGGAATGAAACTGAAAGGGAGAAGATACAGATTAGATACTAGAAAAAACTTTTTGACAGCGAAAGTGATCAATGAGTGTAACAGGCTGCCACGAGAGGTGGTGAGTTCTCCTTCAATAGAAGTCTTCAAACAGAGGCTGGACAGACATCTGTCTTATATAGTTTAGTGAATCCTGAATTGAGCAGGAAGTTGGACATGATGACCACAGAGGAAATCCCTTCCAACATTAACATTCTGTGATTGTATGATAAATAACATGCATAGGACCATCTAAGATTTGTTTAGTTATGATGTTTTCCTTTTTATTGGGTTGGGGTACGGGATCATTTCTTGTGTCTTTTTATTTAACATTTAAGTATGAGTGGTAAGTTTCTTCTGTTTGAGTCATGAACATTATAGTTGAGCGAAACAGGTTGGTCAGATTCAAAAATCGCCGACTTTCACCAAAGTCGGGTTTCGCCGACCGAAACCCGACCATAGCGCGAGGTCGGCCATGCGGTCGTCGACCCAAGCGCCAAAGTCGCGTTTCCCATAATGCTTGCAGGCGCCTTATCTCAGCCAATGAGCAAGGACGCACACT
This sequence comes from Dendrobates tinctorius, assembly GCF_039654945.1. NCBI lineage: Eukaryota > Metazoa > Chordata > Amphibia > Anura > Dendrobatidae > Dendrobates > Dendrobates tinctorius. The sequence continues at coordinate 9,933,640 of NW_027361700.1, read as the reverse complement.
GTGGGCAACGAGATGACATGGGCAGCAGCCACCACCATCTTAGAGAAGGGCATTGCAGTGATGGGCTTGCTTTGTGTGGCATCACAGTGGCTATAAAAACCCTGACCGCCGATCGCCATTTTACTTCTGCCGATCTTAGCGTAGGGAGAGGTTGCTGCTGCTGTTTCTCAGTAGGGAGAGAGTTAGGCAGGAAAGAAAAGTGATTCTGTGCTTGTGATGATAGCAATTGTGATGTACAGTTAGTGTGCAATGACAGGGGAGAATTTTTTTGTGTGCAGCAGCCCTGGTTATTAGGCTGCCTGACAGCTGCATTGCTGTATGTACACTGCTGTGCTGACTGATTTTTGCACAGAACTAATATCTTTATTCTTTTTTTCTGCAGTTACCGACCGTTCATTTTTTCCCACACCGCATAGAGCTGTACACTACTCACACACTACCGTGTACCGGCTGGTATCACGGACAAATACATGCTGACTATCTGTGTGTGACTCCGGAAAAAAATACGGAGATTTAAATTTTCCCCTACACCGTATACAGCTGTACGCTTCTGATACAGTACCATATATCTGCTGTTTGGATTACGGTCAAATACATACTGGGAGAGCGTCTGTGTGTGACTAAGGAAATATATACAGAGATTTAAATTTTCCCCTACACCGTATACAGTTGTAAGCTTCTGATACAGTACCATATATCTGCTGTTTAGATTACGGTCAAATACATACTGGGAGAGCATCTGTGTGACTAAGGAAATATATACAGAGATTTAAATTTTCCCCTACCCCGTATACAGCTGTAAGCTTCTGATACAGTACCATAAATCTGCTGTTTGGATTACGGTCAAATACACACTGGTAGAGCGTCTGTGTGTGACCAAGGAAATATATATGGAGATTTAAATTTTCCCCTACACCGTATACAGCTGTACATTTCTGATACAGTACCGTATATTTCTGTTTGGATTATGGTCAAATAAATACTGGGGGGAGCTGTTGTGATTTCGCTTTCTGGCCTACCTCGTTTACTGCTGAAGGTGGTGGAGCTGGTCAGGTTGATGGAGGGGTTGCAAGTTCTCTTTTCTGGGCTCCCTCTGGTTGTTACTGAAGGTAATGGAGCTGATCTGATTAACAGAGGTTTGCCACCTGATAATGAGGACGACGATTGGAGATCTGGGGTTTCAGACTGGATTTAAGACAGCCGACGCCCTCTATCCCTGCTGGTGATTTTTCCTGCCGCCTGAGGTCTTAGTTTCCAGCTCAGTCCCTGCATGCTCAGCTAAGTGTTCTTTTGCTATTCTGTTCACATTTGATCTGGTTTTGACTATTTCAGTTTTATGTGGGTCAGCCAGCTCCAGCTGGGGCTGTGCTGAATCACCATCCATATGTTGCTGCTTGTGCCAGTTTGTTTTTGTCCCTTATTAGACTGGCCTCTTTTTGCTCTGCTTTCAGAATACACCAGAGTGCTGATATAGTGGGTGAAGTCGTGCAACTTCAGTTTTTTTGCATCAGACGTGTTAGACCTTTTAGCAGGTTTTTTTGCGTGATTGCAGACAGTGTCTTTCCTTTCCTGTCCTGTCTAGTCAGTGTGGGCCCCATCATTTGTTCAGTCTATTTTCCTACCTGTGTTTGTGTTTTCATCTTTTCTCACCGACAATATATGTTTGGGTGTTATCTTTGGGGTCTGCTCTGGGGCAGTTTAGATTTCCCCTTTCTTGCTTTAGGCTTAGCTAGCTCTCCGGCTGTGCCGAGGCATCTAGGATCATCGTAGGCACGCTCCACGGCTACTGCTAGTTGTGTGGATAGGATCAGGGGTCTGCAATCCGCTTAGTTACCAACCTCTCTGGTTTTCTGTGGCCTAGCTTGGGCTTGCTGTCCTCCTCGGTGACCCAATCATAACAGGGAGCGTCTGTGTGTGACTAAGGAAATTTAAATTTTCCTCTACACCGTATACAGCTGTACGCTTCTGATACAGTACCGCATATCTGCTGTTTGGATTACGGTCAAATACATACTGGGAGAGAGTCTGTGTGTGACCAAGGAAATATATACGGAGATTTAAATTTTGCCCCTACACCGTATACAGCTGTACGTTTCTGATACAGTACCATATATCTGGTGTTTGAATTACGGTCAAATACATGCTGGGAGAGCGTCTGTGTGTGACTAAGGAAATAAATACGGAGATTTAAATTTTCCCCTACACCGTATACAGCTGTAAGCTTCTGATACAGTACCATATATCTGTTGTTTGGATTATGGTGAAATACATACTGGGAGAGCGTCTGTGTGTAAGTAAATATATACAGAGATTTACATTTTCCCCTACACCTTATACAGCTGTAAGCTTCTGATACAGTACCGTATATCTGCTGTTTGGATTACGGTCAAATACATACTGAGAGAGCGTCTGTGTGTGAGTAAGTAAATATATACCGAGATTTAAATTTTCCCCTACACCGTATACAGCTGTAAGCTTCTGATACAGTACCGTATATCTGCTGTTTGGATTACGGTCAAATACATACTGGGAGATCGTCTGTGTGTAACTAAGGAAATATATACGGAGATTTAAATTTTTCCCTACACCGTATACAGCTGTACGCTCCTTATACAGTACCATAAATCTGCTGGTATTTTTGGTACATTTTCCGAAACATGAGGAAGTATGATGGAAGAGGCTGCGGACGTGGGTGGGGGGGCAGCTGGTACTGATGGTGGTGGTTGTGCATCTTCTGCTTATGCCAAAAGCACAATAGCAGCTAAGGCAGGAGGTGTTGATCCTGCGTCATCGTCTGGCTCAAGAAGGCCTGGAAGGTTCCCTTTTCTGGGAGTAGGTAAACCGCTTTTAAAGTTGGAGCATCTAATACATCTTATTCGTTCTACCCAAGTGCATGACCTTACATTTATCCCCATTAAAGCTCATTTGCCATTTATCAGCCCAAGCTTCTAGTTTACATAAATCCTCCTGTAATATAAAATTGTCCTCCTCTGTATTGATTACCCTGCAGAGTTTAGTGTCATCTGCAAATATTGAAATTCTACTCTATATGCCCCCTACAAGGTCATTAATAAATATGTTAAAAAGAAGCGGGCCCAAAACTGACCCCTGTGGTACCCCACTGCTAACCGTGACCCAGTCCGAGTGTGCTCCATTAATAACCACCCTTTGTTTCCTATCCCTGAGCCAGCTCTTCACCCACCTACACATATTTTCCCCTATCCCCATTGTTCTCATTTTATGTATCAACCTTTTGTGTGGCACCTTATCAAAAGCTTTTGAAAAGTCCATGTACACCACGTCCACTGCATTCCCTTGGTCCAGTCCGGAACTTACCTCTTCATAAAAGCTTATCAGATTAGTCTGACAGGAACGTTCTCTTGTAAACCCATGTTGATATTGGGTCATAAGGTTATTCTTCTCCAGATACTCCAGTATAGTATCTCTTAGAAAACCCTCCAGGATTTTACCCACAGTTGAGGTTAAACTTACTGGCCTATAATTTCCAAGTTCAGTTTTTGTCCCCTTTTTGAATATTGGCACCACATTTGCTATACGCCAGTCCTGTGGTACACACCCTGTTATTATGGAATCTTTAAAGATTAAAAATAGTGGTCTATCTATGACTGTGCTTAATTCCTGCAGTACTCGGGGGTGTATCCCATCCGGGCCCGGGGATTTGTCAATTTTAGTGATTTTTAGACGCCGCCGTACTTCCTGCTGGGTTAAGCAGGTGACATTTAATGGAGAATTTTTATCACTGATCATGTTATTCGTCATGGGATTTTCTTGTGTAAATACTGTTGAAAAAAAGTCATTTAGCATATTGGCTTTTTCCTCATCCTCATCCACCATTTCACCCAGACTATTTTTAAGGGGGCCAACACTATCATTTTTTAGTTTCTTACTATTTATGTAGTTAAAGAATACTTTGGGATTATGTTTACTTTCTCTGTCAATGAGTCTCTCTGTCTCAATCTTTGCTGTCTTGATTTGCTTTTTACAGAATTTATTTAATCTTCTGTTTTTATTTAATGCCTCATCGCTACCTACTTGCTTTAATTCTCTAAATGCTTTATTTTTATCTCTTATTGCACCCCTTACAGCTCTATTTAGCCATAGTGGTTTCCTCCTATTTCTCGCATGTTTATTCCCATACGGTATATATTGTGCACAGGTCCTATTCAAGATGCTAATAAACGTCTCCCATTTTCTTTGTGCATTTTTATGTCTCAGGATATCGTCCCAGTTAATTGCACCAAGATCATCTCTCATCCATTGGAAATTTGCTTTCCTGAAGTTTAGTGTCCTTGTAACGCCTCTTCTACACATCTTATTAAAGGATACATGAAAACGTATTAATTTGTGATCACTATTACCCAAGTGACCCCCAACCCTTACATTTGATATGCGGTCTGGCCTGTTGGTTAATATTAGGTCTAGCAGTGCCCCCCCTCTTGTTGGGTCCTGAACCAGTTGTGAAAGGTAATTGTCTCTCATAGTTGTCAAAAACCTATTACCTTTGCTGGAACTGCAGGTTTCGGTTCCCCAATGTATTTCAGGTTAGTTAAAGTCCCCCATAATAATGACTTCTCCTTGAGTCGCTGCTTTATCTATTTGCTTTATGAGGATATTCTCTGTTGCTTCCATTATTTTTGGAGACTTATAACAAACCCCTATCAGTAATTTATTATTTTTCCCCCCTCCCCTTATCTCTACCCACAGGGACTCTACATTTTCATTAGATTCATATACACTCACTGGCCACTTTATTAGGTACACCATGCTAGTAAGGGGTTGGACCCCCTTTTGCCTTCAGAACTGCCTCAATTCTTCATGGCAGAGATTCAACAAGGTGCTGGAAGCATTCCTCAGAGATTTTGGACCATATTGACATGATGGCATCACACAGTTGGCGCAGATTTGTCGGCTGCACATCCCTGATGCGAATCTCCCGTTCCACCACATCCCAAAGATGCTCTATTGGATTGAGATCTGGTGACTGAGGAGGCCATTTGAGTACAGTGAACTCATTGTCATGTTCAAGAAACCAATCTGAGATGATTCGAGCTTTATGACATGGCGCATTATCCTGCTGAAAGTAGCCATCAGATGTTGGGTACATTGTGGTCATAAAGGGATGGACATGGTCAGCAACAATACTCAGGTAGGCTGTGGCGTTGCAACGATGCTCAATTGGTACCAAGGAGCCCAAAGATTGCCCAGAAAAAATTCCCCACACCATGACACCACCACCACCAGCCTGAACCGTTGATACAAGGCAGGATGGATCCATGCTTTCATGTTGTTTACGCCAAATTCTGACCCTACCATCCGAATGTCGCAGCAGAAATCGAGACTCATCAGACCAGGCAACGTTTTTCCAATCTTCTACTGTCCAATTTCGATGAGCTTGTGCAAATTGTAGCCTCAGTTTCCTGTTCTTAGCTGAGAGGAGTGGTACCCAGTGTGGTCTTCTGCTGCTGTAGCCCATCTGCCTCAAAATTCGACGCACTGTGCGTTCAGAGATGCTCTTCTGCCTACCTTGGTTGTAACGGGTGGCAATTTGAGTCACTGTTGCCTTTCTATCAGCTCGAACCAGTCTGCCCATTCTCCTCTGACCTCTGGCATCAACATGGCATTTCCGGCCACAGAACTGCCGCTCACTGGATTTTTTTTTCTCTTTCGGACCATTCTCTGTAAACCCTAGAGATGGTTGTGAGTGAAAATCCCAGTAGATCAGCAGTTTCTGAAATTCTCAGACCAGCCCTTCTGGCACCAACAATCATGCCACGTTCAAAGGCACTCAAATCACCTTTCTTCCCCATACTGATGCTCGGTTTGAACTGCAGGAGATTGTCTTGACCATGTCTACATGCCTAAATGCACTGAGTTGCCGCCATGTGATTGGCTGATTAGAAATTAAGTCTTAACACACAGTTGGACAGGTGTACCTAATAAAGTGGCCAGTGAGTGTATATTATCACGAAGGATGGGTTTTTTGAGGATGATTTTACATATAAACACACGCCTCCCCCTCTTTTATTTTTACGGTCATTTCTGAACAGACTATAGCCCTGTAAATTAAAACCGCCCAGTCATGGCTCTCGTCCAGCCATGTCTCAGATATCCCCACCATGTCATAATTATGTTCCAACAAAATTAACTCCAATTCCTCCATTTTGTTGGTGAGACTTCTGGCATTAGTATACATGCACTTTTTGCATCTCTCTGTACCTCTATTCTTTCTTAAATTATTAATTGTTCTAACCCCACCCCCCATGCCACCCCCACCCCCAATTTCATTATTTGCGCCCAGGTCTCTGCACTGTCTTCCCCTCCTATAAAAGGAATACCCTCCCCCATCCCTAGTTTAAACACTCATCCAACCTTCTAGCCATTTTCTCCCCCAGCACAGCTGCACCCTCCCCATTGAGGTGCAGCCCGTCCATAGCGTAGAACCTGTAGCCAACTGAGAAGTCGGCCCAGTTCTGCAGGAACCCAAACCCCTCCTTCCTACACCAATTCCTGTGCCACTTATTAACCTCCCTAATCTCCCGTTGCCTCTCTGGTGTGGCATGTGGTACAGGAAGTATTTCCGAAAATACCACCTTGGAGGTCCTTGCTTTAAGCTTACAGCCTAATTCCCTGAAATCATCTTTAAGGACCTTCCACCTACCTCTAACTTTGTCATTTGTGCCAATGTGCACCATGACCGCTGGATCCTCACCAGCCCCTCCCAGTAATCTGTCAATCCGATCAGCGATGTGTCGGACTCGAGCGCCAGGTAGGCAGCACACCGTTCGACGATCCCTGTCTTTGTGACAGATTGCCCTATCTGTTCCCCTAATAATTGAGTCCCCCACTACCAGAACCTGTCTGGCCTGCCCTGCTCTCTTATGTCTCCCCTTACTGGAGCAGACACTCCTACGGCTTTCAGAGGACATGCCTTGCTACAACAGTGCTACTCCTGCACTAACACTCCCCTCATCTGCCAACTTAGCAAACTTATTGGGGTGTGCCAGATCAGGACTAGCCTCCCTGGTGCTCTTCCCTCTACCCCGCCTTCTAACTGTCACCCAGCTAGCTGCTTCACTGTCCTGCAGCTCCAACCTAGCATCCCCCCCTCATCTATCTCATTGAGCGTCTGCTCAGTGAGCAGAAGACTCCTTTCCATATTGTCTATGGATCTCAGTGTTGCCAGCTGCACATTTAGATCCAGTATCTGGGCTTCCAAATGCACAACATGCTCACATCTCGCACAGCAGTATGCACCCTCGACCGGCTGTTCAAGGATTTCACACTTGCGGCAAGACATGCACTGGATGGCATTGGCAATAGTGGAGCACATCCTAATGGGGATTGCACCAAACAGAAAAGATAAGCAAAAATAAATAAAAAGTATTAATATAATATAGCAGCAATTTAGTAATACCTCCCTTGGAAACTCCCTGAATCCAAAGTCACTGAATCTCAAGTCACACACTTACCACAGTTCGCACTTACGCTCAGGTCCCACTCAGCTCGTTCACATTCGCTCAGGCAGAAAATTTAAAAGATTTTTTTTTCCTTTTTACCAGTATACCACCCTGCTGCTCAATGCACTTCCAAAAGGAGTTGAGCCCCGACCAGGTGCCCCTTATAAACCCTTAATTATGAACTTCCACCCTTAATTAACCCCTTGTGAATATAGTTACACCTCAAGATTTAAATGCAATATAGTTAACCCTTAAAAACACAGATAGTAAAATAAGAGATTAACCCTGTAGAGAGAAAAAATAGGTTAAACAAGCCCCCCCCAAAATTTAACAGGTAGAAAGCACTCAGCAAGCTACAATTCAGCAACTCACACAGGTATTTGTTATAAGTTTTCCAAACACCTCTTCACTAGTGTTGAGCATTCCGATACCGCAAGTATCGGGTATCGGCCGATACTTGCTGTATCGGAATTCCGATACCGACTTCCGATATTTTTTCAATATCGGAAGTCGGCATCGGAATCGGAAGTTCAAAGTTGATTGACAGCCTGACGTCATCATGATGCGCGGTGTGTGCGCATCATGATGCGCCGTCATTTCGGGCCTTCCGGGGGTCTCTGCCGGCCTGCCGGGGGGCTGTGTGGACTGCCCGGGGTCTGTACCGGCCTGCCAGGGGGCTGTGCCGGCCTGCCGGTGGTCTGTGCACCCTGTGGGGGTCTGTACCGGCCTGCCGGGGGGCTGTGCCGGCCTGCCGGTGGTCTGTGCACCCTGTGGGGGTCTGTACCGGCCTGCCGGGGGGCTGTGCCGGCCTGCCGGGGGGCTGTGCTGATGTCCGGGGGTCTGTGCAAGCATCGTCCGATGGGACTACAAGTCCCATCTGGCGATGCCTGCTACCATGACAGTGATTGACACATTAGCCAATGATGGGACAGTAGTAGTCCCATCATCCGGCTAATGTGTTAAATGTTAAAAAAAAAAAAAAAAAAAAAAAAATACTACATACATACTACATACATACTACATGCATGCTACATACATACTACATGCTACATACATACTACATATATACTACATGCATGCTACATACATACTACATGCTACATACATACTACATATATACTACATGCATGCTACATACATACTACATGCTACATACATACTACATATATACTACATACATACTACATACATGCTACATACATACTACATACATACTGCATGCTACATACATACTACATACATACTACATACATACTACATACATACTACATGCATGCTACATACATACATACTACATGCATGCTACATACATACTACATACATACTACATGCATGCTACATACATACTACATGCTACATACATACTACATGCTACATACATACTACATACATACTACATACATACTACATACATACTACATGCTACATACATACCACATACATACTACATACATGCTACATACATACTACATATATACTACATGCATGCTACATACATACTACATGCTACATACATACCACATATATACTACATACATACAATACATTCATACAATACATACATAGACATACAGTACATATAACATAGAGTAACATACTTACCAATACTTGTCACATTGTTCCCCGAAGCCATTGTCTTTTCCGGAATAAATATTAACATAACAAACCACAAAAATACTCACCCACGATCCGAAGCAGTCCACGAGTGTGTCCCACGACGATCTTGGGTAGAGAACTGCAGCATCAGATGATGCTGCCGTTCTCTACGGGCTGCAGGAATCCAATGACGGAAGGTAGGTATCCTTCCGCACTGTATTCCTCCGCCACTTAAAAAAAAAAAGTCCCTAGTCTCACTTTATGCCATTGCTGCGTGGGAAATTCCCACACAGCAATGGCATAAAGTGAGACTAGGGACTTTTTTTTTTTAAGTGGCGGAGGAATACAGTGCGGAAGGATACCTACCTTCCGTCATTGGATTCCTGCAGCCCGTAGAGAACGGCAGCATCAGCTGATGCTGCAGTTCTCTACCCAAGATCGTCGTGGGACACACTCGTGGACTGCTTCGGATCGTGGGTGAGTATTTTTGTGGTTTGTTATGTTAATATTTATTCCGGAAAAGACAATGGCTTCGGGGAACAATGTGACAAGTATTGGTAAGTATGTTACTCTATGTTATATGTACTGTATGTCTATGTATGTATTGTATGAATGTATTGTATGTATGTAGTATGTATGTGGTATGTATGTAGCATGTAGTATGTATGTGGTATGTATGTAGCATGCATGTAGCATGCAGTATGTATGTAGCATGCAGGTAGTATATATGTAGTATGTATGTGGTATGTATGTAGCATGTAGTATGTATGTAGCATGCATGTAGTATGTATGTAGTATGTATGTAGCATGCATGTAGTATATATGTAGTATGTATGTAGCATGTAGTATGTATGTAGCATGCATGTAGTATATATGTAGTATGTATGTAGCATGCATGTAGTATATATGTAGTATGTATGTAGCATGTAGTATGTATGTAGCATGCATGTAGTATATATGTAGTATGTAGCATGTAGTATGTATGTAGCATGCATGTAGTATGTATGTAGCATGCATGTAGTATGTATGTGGTATGTATGTAGCATGTAGTATGTATGTAGCATGCATGTAGTATGTATGTAGCATGCATGTAGTATGTATGTAGCATGCATGTAGTATGTATGTGGTATGTATGTAGCATGCATGTAGTATGTATGTAGTATATATGTGGTATGTATGTAGCATGTAGTATGTATGTAGCATGTGGTATGTATGTAGCATATATGTAGTATGTATGTAGTATATATGTAGTATGTATGTTGCATGTAGTATATATGTAGTATGAATGTAGCATGTATGTAGTATGTAGTATGAATGTAGCATGTATGTAGTATGCATGTTGTATGTATGTAGCATGTATGTAGCATGTAATTTTTTTTTTTTTTTTTTTTTTTTTTACATTCAACACATTAGCCGGATGATGGGACTACTACTGTCCCATCATTGGCTAATGTGTCAATCACTGTCATGGTAGCAGGCATCGTCCGATGGGACTTGTAGTCCCATCGGACGATGCCTGCACAGACCCCCGAAGCCTGCACAGACCACCGGCAGGCCGGCACAGCCCCCCGGCAGGCCGGCACAGCCCCCCGGAGCCTGCACAGACCACCGGCAGGCCGGCACAGCCCCCCGGCAGGCCGGCACAGCCCCCCGGAGCCTGCACAGCCCCCCGGCAGGCCGGCACAGCCCACCGGAGCCTGCACAGCCCCCCGGCAGGCCGGCACAGCCCCCCGGCAGGCCGGCACAGACCACCGGAGCCTGCACAGACCCCCTGGCAGGCCGGCACAGCCCCCCGAAAGGCCCGTACAGACCCCAGAGAGGCTGTACAAGGCAAAAACAGGGTTTTTCTTATTCCGATACCGGAAGTCCCATAGACTTGAATGGGACTTCTGGTATCGGAATCGGCGATACCGATACTTTTTTTAAAGATCGGCCGATCCATTCCGATCCGATACTTTGAAGTATCGGACGGTATCGCTCAACTCTACTCTTCACTGAATCTCAAGTCACACACTTACCACAGTTCGCACTTACGCTCAGGTCACACTCGCTCAGGCAGAAAATTTAAAAGATTTTTTTTCCCTTTTACCAGTACACCACCCTGCTGCTGAATGCACTTCCAAACCTTCCCCTGATGACACATAGGTTGCCAGCAAAATGACTCGCTTTGTCCTCCTCTTCCTCTGACTTCTCCAATTCCTCCATCTGCAGCTGCTGAACGTCCAGCCTACACCTCAACATATGCCAGTTTTTCCACCTCCCTAACTGGGCTGTCCCCCCCCAGGGCCGATGTCAGCACCCGGCGCACCCAGGCAAGTGGTGGTGCCCTGAGCAGGTGGGGGGGCCCACTCATGGGCGACGGCACTGACACAGGGCCCCTCACAGTAGGCCCGTGTCTCTGACGGTGGGGGGGCCCACTCGCCATTACAGACACCGTCGTACTATGAAGGGCCCTGTGCCAGTGCCATCGCCCACAAGTGGGCCTCATTTGCTTGCTCAGGGCACCAGCACTTGCAATACTTACCTCTCCTTGCTCCACCGCTGTGACCTCTTTCGCGTTTCCTGACAGTGACATTCAGGTCAGAGAGCACGATGATGTCATGTCTCTACACCCTCTGCCTGAACAGTCCAAGTGTTGATAGCTGGAAGATGGCGACGCTCAGGAGTTTAGAGTAGAGCAGTGCCCAGCGAGGAGAGGTATTTCATTTTTTTAATGCTTGGAGCATTATATAGGGAGCATTATACACTGGAGAATTATATATGGTGCGCATCATACACTTGAGCATCATAGATAGGGCCCATTATACACTGGAGCATCATATGGGGCCCATTACATATGGAACATTATATGGGCCCATCATACACTGGAGCATTATAAATGGGGCCCATCATACACTGGAGCATCATCTATGGGGCTCATCATACACTGGAGCATCATATACGGGGCCCATTATACACTTGAGCATTATAAATGGGGCCCATTATATATGGAGCATTATACACTGTTTGCATAATTATTATTAGGCAAGTTGTATTTGAGAGGAGTCTTTTTATTATTGAACAACAACTATGCTCTCAATCAACCGAAAAGACTCATAAATATCAAAGCTTAATATTATTGGAAGTTGGAGTGGGGTTTTTTTAGATTTGGCTATCTTTGGAAGATATCTGTTTGTGCAGATAACTATTACTGTGCATAATTATTAGGCAACTTAATAAAAACCAAATATATACCCATCTCACTTGTTTTTTTACCAGGTAAACCAATATAACAACTCAAAATTTAGAAATAAACATTTCTGACATTCAAAACTAAAAAAAAGGGACCAACATAGCCAGCTTTCTTTATGATGACACTCAAAAGCCTTCTATCCATAGATTCTGTTAGTTGCTTGATCTGTTTACGATCAACATTGCATGCAGCAGCCACCACAGCCTCCCTGACACTGTTCCGAGAGGTGTAATGTTTTCACTCCCTGTAGATCTCACATTTTATGAGGGACCCCAGGTTCTCTATGGGGTTTAGATCAGGGGAACAAGAGGGCCATGTCATTATTTTTTCCTCTTTTACACCTTTACTGGCCAGCCACGCTGTGGAGTATTTAGATGCATGTGATGGAGCATCGTCCTGCATGAAAATCATGTTTTTCTTGAATGATACTGACTTCTTCTTGTACCACTGCTTGAAGAAGGTGTCTTCCAGAAACTGGCAGTAGGTCTGGGAGTTGAGCTTCACTCCATCCTCAACCCGAAAAGGTCCCACAAGTTCATCTTTGATGATACCAGCCCATACCAGTACCCCACCTCCACCTTGCTGGCATCTGAGTCAGAGTGGAGCTCTCTGGCCTTTACTGATCCAGCTTCGGGCCCATCAAGAGTCACTCTCATTTCATCAGTCCATAAAACATATTACCGAAATCTGTCTTAACATATTTCTTGCCCCAGTCTTGACGTTTTATCTTATGTTTCTTGTTCAAAGTTGGTCGTTTTCCAGACTTCCTTACCTTGGCCATGTCCCTGAGTATGGCACACCTTGTGCTTTTTGATACTCCAGTAATGTTGCAGCTCTGAAATATGGCAAAACTGGCGTAAAATGGCATCTTGGCAGCTTCACGCTTGATTTTCCTCAATTCATGGGCAGTTATTTTGAGCCTTTTTTTATCAACACACTTCTTGCGACCCTGTTGGCTATTTGCCATGAAACGCTTGATTGTTCAGTGATCACGCTTCAAAAGTTTGGCATTTTCAAGATTGCTGTATCCCTCTGCAAGACATCTCACAATTTTTGACTTTTCAAAGTCCGTCAAATCTCCCTTCTGACCCATTTTGCCAAAGGAAAGGAAGCTACCTAATAATTAAGCACACCTTATATAGGGTGTTGATGTCATTAGACCACACCCCTCCTCATTACAGAGATGCAAATCACCTGATTTACATAATTGGCAGTAGGCTTTCAAGCCTATACAGCTTGGAGTAGGACAACATGTATAAAATAGAGGATGTGATCAAAACACTCATTTGCCTTATAATTCTGCACACAGTGTATAGGCCCATCATACGCTGGAGCATCATCCACTGGGCCCATCATATACTGGAGCATCATATGGGGTTCATTATTTATGGGGCATCATATAGGGTATGGAGCATTATATGGAGCACATATGGGGCCTATTCTGTATGGAGCATTATATGGAGCCCATTCCGTATGGAGCAATATATGGGGCCCATCATATACTGTATGGAGCTTTATATGCGACTCATTATACTGTATGGAGCAATATGTGGGGCTCATTCTACTCTATGTGGACCGTCCTATACTGTATAGCACATTATATGGGGACCATCATATACTGTAGCATTATGTAGAGCTCATCATATACTGTATGGAACATTATATCTGACCAATTATTCTGTATGGAGCAATATATGTGGCTCATTATTCTGTATGACACAATATGTGTTGGCCATAACACTGTATGGAGGAATATACTGTCCGTTTTTTGAGTTATTTTAGAATTTAAAATAGATATCAGTCATGTCATGTAAGAAGTGAAGTATTTTTCATTGTACTATACCTATATTTCTGTGCCGTATCGGAGCATCATGAATTGTGGTATGTGTTAAAGGGGCGTACTGACACTCTTTGGCCCGGGGCACACGAAAACCTGGAGCCAGCCCTACCCCCCCCCACAACTTTAGCCAAATAACCCCCAGTTTTCAATGCGTAACTATTATTATAAAGTAAATTAAGGTTGACAAGCTTAAGTAATAAGAATTGATGTTGTTGGCATTGAAATGGGCACTGTAGGTGTGTTTCCTGTCCTCCACTCCCTGCCAACTTTGCTCCCCCATTGACTTGCATTGGGTTTCGTGTTTCAGTCGGACCTCGGACTTTTTCCGATAGTCGGCCGATTTCGTTAGACTCGACTTTTGAGAAAGTCGGGTTTCATGAAACCCAACTCGACCCTAAAAAAGGCAAAGTCGCTCATCCCTAATGAACATAACTGACCTGAGGAACAAAAGTGACATAACTGTAAATTAACATAGAAAATTCATGCTAATGCCAAAATAAATATATTAGTGAAATAGGACTCTGAAAAAACAAATACACAGGGTACAACATAAATGGATTAAACAAACAGGAGCCGACACCTATGTTAATAAGAATGGGTTGTTGTTTGCTACTGGATACCAAGATACTTAAATGCTTGGTAGAGTAATAACAATAAAACATAATGTGTGAACCAAAAACAAAGCAAGTGGACAGGGGATCAGATTACCTAATAAAATCTTATAGAACAACTCAAAGATATTACAAAAATTCAAAAAAATAAAAAAATCCTTAGGCTAACAAACTAACTTTCCACTCTTAACCCCTTCACCCCCAAGGGTGGTTTGCACGTTCATGACCGGGCTAATTTTTACAATTCTGACCACTGTCCCTTTATGAGGTAATAACTCTGAAACGCTTCCATAGATCCAGGTGATTCTGACATTGTTTTCTCGTGACATATTGTACTTCATGTTAGTGGTAAAATTTCATTCAAATAACTTGAGTTTATTTGTGAAAAAAATGGAAATTTGGCGAAAATTTTGAAAATCTCGCAATTTTCCAACTTTGAATTTTTATGCCCTTAAATCACAGAGATACGGCACACAAAAAGTAACATTTCCCACATGTTTACTTTACATCAGCACAATTTTGGAACCAAAATTTTTTTTTGTTAGGAAGTTATAAGGGTTAAAAATTGACCAGCGATTTCTCATTTTTGCAACACCATTTTATTTTTACGGACCACATCACATTTGAAGCCACTTTGAGGGGTCTATATGATAGAAAATACACAAAAGTGACACCACTCTAAAAACTGCACCCCTTAAGGTGCTCAAAACCACATTCAAGAAGTTTATTAACCCTTTAGGTGCGTCACAGGAATTTTTTGAATATTTAAAAAAAAAATGAACAATTTTTTTTATTTTACCAAGGGTAACAGGAGAAATTAGACTGCAAAAGTTATTGTGCAATTTGTCCTGAGTACGCTGATACCTGATATGTGGGGGGGAACCACTGTTTCGGCGCATGGAAGAGCTCAGAAGGGAAGGAGCGCCGTTTGACTTTTTCAATGCAAAATTGGCTGGAATTCAGATCGGACGCCATGGAGAGCCCCTGATGTACCTAAACAGTGGAAACCCCCCACAAGTGCCCCATTTTGGAAACTAGACCCCCAAGGAACTTATCTAGATATGTGGTGAGAACTTTGAACCCAAAAGGGCTTTACAGAAGTTTATAACGTACAGCAGTACAATTAAAAAATCATATTTTTTCCACAAAAATGATCTTTTCACCCCCAATTTTTATTTTCCAAAGGGTAACAGGACCCTTAAATGTTATTGTGCAATTTGTCCTGAGTACGCTGATACTCCACATGTGGGGTAAACCACTATTTGGGGGCATGGCAGAGCTCGGAAGGGAAGCAGCGCCATTTGACGATTTTGGCTGGAATTGAGATCGGACACCATGTCGCGATTGGAAAACCCCTGATGTACCAAAACAGTGGAAACCCCCCACAAATAACACCATTTTGGAAACTAGACCCCCCCAAGGAACTTATCTAGATGTGTGGTGAGAACTTTGAGCCCCCAAGGGCTTCACAGAAGTTTATAACATTCAGCCTTACAATTAAAAAATCATATTTTTTCCACAAAAATGATCTTTTCACCCTCAATTCTTATTTTTCCAAGGATAACAGGACCTAAAAGTTATTGTGCAATTTGTCCTGAGTACGCTGATACCCCACATGTGGGGGGTAAACCGCTATTTGGGCGCATGGCAGAGCTCGGAAGGGAAGCAGCGCCATTTGACGCTTTTGGCTGGAATTAAGATCTGACACCATGTCGCGTTTGGAAAGCCCCTGATGTACCAAAACAGTGGAAACCCCCCCACAAATGACCCCATTTTGGAAACTAGACCCCCTAGAACTTATATAGATGTGTGGTGAGCACTTTGAACCCCCAAGGGCTTCACAGAAGTTTATAATACCCGGGCATGAAAATAAAAAAATCGTATTTTTTCCACAAACATGATCAATTAGTCCCCAATTTTTTTATTTTCCCAAGGGTAACAGGAGAAATTGAACCCCAAAAGTTGTTGTCCAATTTGTCCTGAGTACGCTGAGACCCCATATGTGGGAGAAAACTACTGTATGGGCACACGTCGGGGCTCGGAAGGGAAGTAGTGACGCTTTGGAATGCAGACTTTGATGGAATGGTCTGCGGGTGTCATGTTGCCTTTGGAGAGCCCCTAATGTACCTAAACAGTGGAAACTCCCCACAAATGACCCCATTTTGGAAACTAGACCCCATAAGGAACTTATCTAGATGTGTGGTGAGCACTTTGAACCCCCAAGGGCTTCACAAAAGTTTATAATGCCCGGGCATGAAAATAAAAAAAATCATATTTTTTCCACAAACATGATCAATTAGTCCCTAATTTTTTTATTTTCCCAAGGGTAACAGGAGAAATGAACCCCAAAAGTTGTTGTCCAATTTGTCATAAGTACGCTGAGACCCCATATGTGGGAGAAAACTACTGTATGGGCACACGTCGGGGCTCAGAAGGGAAGTAGTGATGTTTTGGAATGCAGACTTTGATGGAATGGTCTGCGGGTGTTATGTTGCCTTTGGAGAGCCCCTAATGTACCTAAACAGTGGACACACCCCCACAAATGACCCCATTTTGGAAACTAGACCCCCTAAGGAACTTATCTAGATGTGTGGTGAGCACATTGAACCCCCAAGGGCTTCACAGAAGTTTATAACGCCCAGGCATGAAAATAAAAAAAATCATTTTTTTCCACAAAAATGATATTTTTGCCCCCAATTTTTTATTTTCCTAAGGGTAACAGGAGAAATTGGACCCCAAAAGTTGTTTTGCAATTTGTCCTGTGTAGGCTGATACCCTACATGTGAGGGTAAAACACTGTTTGGGTGCATGGCAGAGCTTGGAAGCGAAGGAGCACCATTTGACTTTTTCAACTCAGAATTGGCTGGAATTGAGATCAGACGCGATGTTGCATTTGGAGAGCACCTGATGTGCCCAAACAGTGGAAACCCCCAATTCTAACTCCAACCCTAACCCCAACACACCCCTAACCCTAATCTCAGCCCTAACCCTAGCCCTAACCCTAACCCTAACTCTAGCCCTGGTCCTAGCCCTAACCCTAACTCTAATGGGAAAATGGAAATAAATACATTTTATTTTAATTTTATTATTTTTCCCTTACTAAGGGGGTGATAACGGGAGGTTTGATTTACTATTTATGGCGGATTTTTATGTTTGGCAGCTGTCATACGCTAAAAAACGCTTTTTATTGTAAAAATAGTTTTTGCATCACCACATATTGAGAGCTATAATTTTTCCGTATTTTGACCCACCAAGTCATGTGAGGTCTTATTTTTGCGGGACAAGTTGATGTTTTTATTGGTACCACTTTCGGGCATGTGACATTTTTTGTTCGCTTTTTATTCCGATTTTTGGGACACAGAATGAACAAAAACCAGCGTATCATGAATTTCTTTTGGGGGGTGCGTTTACACCGTTCCGCGTGCGGTAAAATTGATAAAGCAGTTTTATTCTTCGGGTCAGTACGGTTACAGCGATACCTCATTTAGGTCTTTTTTTATGTTTTGTCGGTTTTATGCAATGAAAACTATTTTATATAAAAAATAATTATTTTTGCATCGCTTTATTCTGCGGGCTATAACTTTTTTATTTTTTTTCTGATGATGCTGTGTGACAGCTCGTTTTTTGCGGGACAAGAAGACGTTTTCAGTGGTACCATGGATATTTATAGGCGTCTTTTTGATCGCGCGTTATTGCACTTTTTGTTTAGCAGTATGATAATAAATCATTATTTTTTGCTTCGTTTTTTATTTTTATTTTTTAAGGGGTTTGCTAAAGGGGTTAATTAATAGGACAGTTTTATAGGACAGGTTGTTATGGACGCGGTGATACCTAATATGTGTACTTTTATTGTTTTTTTTATTATTTCCAAAAAATGGATTTATTGGGGGAATATTTTTTTTTTTTCTATTTTATGTGGCGATTTTTTTTTAAATTATTTTAACACTTTTTTTTTTTTAACTTTATTACATAGTCCCAGGTGGGACATCACTGTCCTGTGACAGATCGCTGATCTGTCACATCACAGATCACTGTAACAGATCAGCGATCTGTCACAGGCACTGCTGCAGACTTCCTCATGCCTGCGCTTTGCAGGCAGTGAGGAAGCCAGCTCCCTGCAGGCCCCCGAAGGCCCCCGTCACCATCTTGGATTCGGGGGCCTGCAGGGAAGGAGCCCCCCTGCAGCAGCACAGCATATTGCGCTGCCGTGAGGGTCTCAGGGAAGCACGGAGGGAGCCTCCTCCCTGCCGATGCTTCCCTTTAACCCCCGGTACACCGCGATCATGTTTAATTGCGGTGTGCAAGGGGTTAACGTGTCGGGGGCGGTCCGTGACTGCCCCTGACACATTGTGCCGGGTGTCAGCTGTGATAATTAGCTGACACCCGGCCGCGATCAGTGGCGCTCACCACGTGGGCGCCGCTGATCGCTGAGACGTACTATCCTGTCCATGGGCATAGGGTCCCGGGTCCCATGGACGGGATAGTACGTCTGATGTCAGGAAGTAGTTAAAGCTGTCACACTACACTACTTCAAACATTGTCAGGGTAGTAGGGGCCATTTAGCAGCAAATTACTACTTAGAATCAGAGATCTTCACTTGGGAGAGTTTCAGTTGACCAAAACTATGATATGGTTTGTGCACATGCCACGTAAATTACCCACAGTGGCATAACTTAAAGCATATGGTCTGGCACAAAATAGTTAAATTATGGTTAATCAAATGTTGCACAAGCAAGACTGTATTTGTCACTACCAGAAGTCCAGTGCCTAGAACAGCAAGTTCCGGGGGTTAGCGCCGGTACAAAAAAAATGTTCTAATCTCACATTCTGTAAGGACTTGGCCTGCATATCCGTTTCTCTGAAATCTTTGCCTTATGTCTGTCGCTCAGTTTCTGCTTTGCCCTTAGTTTAGTTCATTTTTGCCCTCATCCAAGATGGAGTCACGAGCCTCAACGGGGGCCATCTTATTTCCTGTGTTGATCTCTCTTGTTCCTGTCTGCTCTGTATATAAGGATGCTCTGTATGATTACTCATTGCTTGAGTATACTTGTTATCAAGCTGGAAGGACTGCTACCTAGCTCGTCGCTTCATTACCTTGGGATACCCCGCCTGCCTGTGAATCTTGGTCTCATTGTAAAGACTTATTTCTTCAGGATCAGCTCTGCACCCACCTCCACTTCAAGGACTGTTTCCTGCTAGCAGGCCTGGCCTGCTCTCCAGGTCTCTGGATCTGGCAACTTGGACTTCATACGTCTCCACCGTCTGTACGTTTGCTCACTGTGTTATTATCTTCATCTGCTTTTACCCTGCTGTGTCTTATCTGTAAACCTGCTTGATTCTGATAAATACTACAGAACTGAAAACCTATGAGCCAGGCCTCTTTTCTGATCCACGTCACTGACCTCCATTACACAGAGTATATAAAGTTATAACAGAATACTCAAGCCATCAAATATGGAGATCTCTTGGTCAGATTCTATGGAGGTACGAATGAAGAAACTTTGCTCATTTGTTTCTGGACTTTATGGGGAGCTGCAGGCTATTAAAACAAAGCTGGGGACCTTAGAATCGCAAACCAATCATAACGCGAATGTGACTGATACGTCTTTTCAGGCCTTAGCGTCTCGACTTTCAAATGTAGAGACTGCAGCTGTGGTTGCTGCCCCGGCTCCAATTCCAGCTCCGGGTCCGGGTTTTCCTAAACTCCCACCATTCAGGTTTGGTGGTGAAAGAGAGAAATTTTGGGGATTTTTGAATCAATGTCAGCTGTATTTCTCTGCACGTGCGGCCCAGTTTTTAACTGATCGAGATAAAGTATTGACTATGATTATGTTGCTAACAAACAAAGCGTTAGCCTGGGCTAATCCATTAATTGAGACTAATGATGTATGCCTGAATTCTTTGAATGACTTTACTGCCGCAATGTCTCAAATGTTTGATGACCCCAACCGAAGTTTAACAGCAGAAACCGCATTACTGACACTTCGTCAAGGGAAGCGTCCGGTGGTGGAATATGCAATGGAGTTCCGGAGGTGGGTGCTGGATACGACATGGTGCGATTCTTCAAAGTATGCAGTGTTCAGGAGAGGTTTGTCTGCTTCAATTAAGGACAAACTGGCTCGAGGAGAATCACCTACTAATCTAGCTGACTTTATACATCATTGTATTCGGATTGACATTCGTCTCACTGAACGTCGACAGGAAAAATGGGCTGAGGCTAATCGAAATAACCTCATGTCTTTCCCTTCCTCCACCAGGGAGGTGTCGAGCAAGACTTTATCCCAGACAGAGTCTGAACCTATGCAGTTCGACGCAGTACGTAGAAAAGTCATTGATACACGTAAGGAATATCGTTTCAAGGAGAACTTGTGTTTCTATTGCGGAAAGTCGGGTCATTATATATCGGAGTGCCCTGGGAAAAATCGCAAGTCCGCAGCTGCAGTGACCGAACTTGACTTTTCAGATATTTCTTCGGTAGGTTCTCATTCACAGTCAGGAAATAACGGCTGCAAATTTTGATTTCCCTGATGATTCATCGGAGGCCTCATCACCTGTGGATATCACCTTACTTTCTGCAAGTTCTACCACAGCCAGGAGAGATTCGCTCTGTTGCATTTCTATCAAGATCTGGGTACATTCCCGCTGGATCACGTGCTCCGCCATGATAGACTCTGGAGCTTGCAGCAATCTCATGGACACTTCCTTTGCTGAGAAATATGGCATTCTTTCACGAAAGAGGGACTCTCCGGTGTTTATGGAGACCGTGGACGGGTCTCCATTGATATCTGGGCCTGTGAAACTCGAAACAGTCCCACTAAAGATCCATATGGGGGCAGATCATTCAGAAAAAATGTCTTTTTTACTGATTTCCTCTCCTAATTTTCCTATTATTTTAGGTCTGCCTTGGTTACGGCTGCGTAATCCTACGATCAATTGGACAACAAAGGCGTTAAAATTTCCAAATGAATCAGCAGCGTCCAGAGAGCTGGCTCCAGTGAAAACAGCAGCCGCGGTCGACTCGACACTACCGGTAGAGTATCGGGATTTTAGTGATGTGTGTGACAAGAAAAATGCGGATAAATTACCGCCACATCGGCCATATGATTGCCCCGTGGAATTATTGCCTGGTGCCGCAATTCCATTTGGGAGTATTTATCCACTGTCTGGTCCGGAATTAAAAGCTCTTAAAGAGTATATTGACGAAAATTTAGCTAAAGGGTTTATACGACCATCTTCCTCCCCAGCGGGTGCCCCAATCTTCTTTGTCAAAAAGAAAGATGGTTCACTTCGTCCATGCATTGACTACCGGGAGCTCAACAAAATCACAATCAGGAACTCTTACCCACTTCCATTAATTCCCGAGTTACTTGAGAGAGTTCGACACGCCAAAATCTTCACTAAATTAGATCTTCGTGGAGCATACAATTTAGTACAGATTCGTCCTGGCGACGAGTTAAAAACAGCATTTCGATCACGTTATGGACATTTTGAGTACCTAGTTATGTCTTTTGGCCTCCGTAATGCACCAGCTACGTTCCAGCACTTGGCAAATGATGTTTTCAGAGACATACTTGATATTTTTGTTGTGATTTACTTGGATGACATTTTAATTTTTTCCAGCAATATCGAGGATCATCAGCGACACGTGAAAATGGTTTTGGATCGTCTACGGCAAAATCATTTATACATTAAACTGGAGAAATGTGCGTTTCACAAAACAGAAATTCAATTTTTGGGATATGTTATTTCTCCCCAGGGTCTCAGCATGGATGTAAGCAAGACGGAAGCCATTCAGAAGTGGCCAACTCCCAAATCAGTGAAGGAGGTACAGCGATTCATCGGATTCGCTAATTTCTACAGACGATTCATTAAAAAATTTTCAGCAATCGTTGCACCCATCACTCATTTAACCCGGAAGAAGACACCATTTGTCTGGTCACCTCAAGCTCAAACAGCATTTTCCACATTAAAGTCTAAATTTATGACAGCTCCCATTCTCGTACATCCTGACCCAGAAAAGGCCTTCATAGTGGAAGTGGACGCCTCGGACTGTGCGGTAGGGGCCATACTCTCGCAAAGGACAGGTGAGAAAGATCTCTTGCATCCGTGTGCCTTTCTCTCTCAAAAGTTATCACGTGCCAAAAGGAATTACGACGGTGGCAACAAAGAACTGTTAGCCATTATAACCGCATTTAAAGAATGGAGACATCTGTTAAGGAGCATCCCAACAGATTGTTATACTCACGGATCACCGGAATCTCGAATTTATGAGGTCGGCAAGATGTCTAAAACCCAGACAGGCTCGGTGGAATCTTTTCCTTAACCAGTTTGATTTTGTCATCTCCTATAGGCCAGGCTCTCGCAATGGAAAGGCTGATGCACTGTCCAGGATTCATTCAGATGAAGCAACTCTGGCTTCGCCTCCAAGGACCATTCTATCTGAGAAGAACTTTGTAAGTGTCCTACATAATCAAGATCTTTTAACGGAGATTAAGGAGGCTTATGCTGCAGATTCGCTTTTGGGGCTACCCCCCACCCAGGTAAATCTAACTTTCAAGAATGGACTTTGGTTTCAAGGACAGCGTTTGTATGTTCCAGAAACAGTAAAACTGAGTGTCTTAAAACTAATGCATGACTCAAAGTTTGCCGGCCATAGGGGAGTTCAGAAGACTCAGAAATTTCTGTCTCGTTTCTTTTGGTGGCCAATCTTTCAGAAAGATGTGCTTCAGTATGTGTCATCATGTGAGGTATGTGCCAGGTCAAAAGTTCCTCGCTCCTCACCGACAGGACTCTTGCAACCTCTGCCTGTTCCATCTCGTCCTTGGGGGTCTATTTCAATGGACTTTATTGTTGAGTTGCCTCTGTCACAAGGGAAAAACACAATTCTAGTAGTAGTTGACCGGCTGACTAAAGCTGCTTATTTCATTCCCTGTGCTGGTGTACCAACAGCTAAACAAACAGCAGATCTTGTTGTACAAAATGTTTTTCATTTGCACGGAGCTCTGGATGAAGTAATATCGGATCGTGGGGTTCAATTTACCTCACGGTTTTGGCAAAGCTTCTGTGCTCCTCTGGACATCAAAGTAAAATTGTCATCTGCTTTTCATCCAGTCTAACGGCCAAACTGAACGGACCAATCAGACCTTGGAGCAATATCTGCGTTGCTATGTGTGCCACCTACAGGACGATTGGGTGAGTTTGCTTCCGTTGGCTGAATTCACATATAATAATTCTCAGAATGCTTCCACCAAATTGTCTCCATTCTTTGCCAACAAGGGATACCACCCCAGTATTCTTCCTCGACTTCCAATAGACATGTCTGTGCCTGTGGTACCTGACCGCATTTCATCCTTGCAACGCAATTTGGAAGTTCTTAAAGACACTTTAGGTTCAGCACAGGAAAGATACAAGAAGGCAGCAGACAAATTCTGTAAGCCAGCTCCAATGTACAAGGTAGGAGACATGGTTTGGCTCTCAACTAAGAACTTGAAGCTCAGGATCCCAACGTCTAAACTGAGGCAAAAATATGTCGGCCCATATAAGATCAGCAGTATAGTGAATTCTGTAGCCTGTCGACTCAAGTTGCCTAACTCATTGAAAATTCATCCTGTCTTCCATGTCTCTT
Organism: Dendrobates tinctorius; assembly: GCF_039654945.1. Classification (NCBI taxonomy): domain Eukaryota; kingdom Metazoa; phylum Chordata; class Amphibia; order Anura; family Dendrobatidae; genus Dendrobates; species Dendrobates tinctorius. The sequence continues at coordinate 9,909,258 of NW_027361700.1, read as the reverse complement.
TGTTAAAGCCGGCAGTGCCTAACCCTTTTCCCGGACGCACCTCTGCTCCTCCTGACCCAGTTCTCGTTGACGGGCAAGAGGAATTCATCGTGGAAAGGATCTTGGATTCACGGGTTCATAGGAGACGTCTCCAATACTTGGTAAAATGGCAAGGATATTCGGCTGAAGAGAATTCCTGGGAACCAGTGGAGAACCTCCATGCCCCTCACTTAATCAGACTGTTCCACAGCAGATATCCCAATAAGCCGGACTTTTGATCATCCAGAGGACGTCTTTTAAGGGGAGAGTAATGTAAGGACTTGGCCTGCATATCCATTTCTCTGAAATCCTTGCCTTATGTCTGTCGCTCAGTTTCTGCTTTGCCCTTAGTTCAGTTCATTTTTGCCCTCATCCAAGATGGAGTCACGAGCCTCAATGGGGGCCATCTTATTTCCTGTGTTGATCTCTCTTGTTCCTGTCTGCTCTGTATATAAGGATGCTCTGTATGATTACTCATTGCTTGAGTATACTTGTTCTTGGACTTGTTATCAAGCTGGAAGGACTGCTACCTAGCTCGTCGCTTCGTTACCTTGGGATACCCCGCCTGCCTGTGAATCTTGGTCTCATTGTAAAGACTTATTTCTTCAGGATCAGCTCTGCACCCACCTCCACTTCAAGGACTGTTTCCTGCTAGCAGGCCTGGCCTGCTCTCCAGGTCTCTGGATCTGGCAACTTGGACTTCATACGTCTCCACGGTCTGTACGTTTGCTCACTGTGTTATTATCTTCATCTGCTTTTACCCTGCTGTGTCTTATCTGTAAACCTGCTTGATTCTGATAAATACTACAGAACTGAAAACCTATGAGCTCAGGACTCTTTTCTGATCCACGTCACTGACCTCCATTACACAGAGTATATAAAGTTATAACAAAAGCGGCGTCTAACAGAAAGGGGAGAGATTTCTTGAAATCATTCTTATACGTGTCTCTAAGATGTAAAATTAAGATGTGAATCTGCAAGTACGTTGGTGCATCAGAGGAGCACCAATCAGCTTCCGACATTGATATGAAGTAGGATCTATCTTTTCCAGTAGATCCATTGACAATTCTTTTGCTTTTCCTATGACTCACAATCCAAAAACGTCAGTGGCTGGATGAAAGATGCAAGAGTCTGGATCTCAGAAACTCTTTCAGCTTTTATGCACACACTGATTACAAGCAAACAGGTCACAGGTGAGGATGTTACCTTTAGTAGCCATTCAAACCCATTTGTGTCAACTACTGTGCATGTTATCAGGCCAAAATCACCAGGGTATGTGAACTTTTGATCAGGATCATTTGGATGTTTTGGGCTGTCATTATGATTTAAAAAGAGAAAACATGGTAGTTTAAGAATAAATGGCTTCACTCAACCACTAACCATGATTAGAGAAAAAGTTTTCGTGTTATCATTCATATTCTCTGAAAAAAGGCCAAGAAAGCAAAAATTCGGCCTGGGTATGTAAACTTTTGAGTACAACTGTATATATACTGTGCATACAGTATATATAATTAAATACATTTTCTCAAAATTTTAAAAAAAGATATGATCCCTCTTTCATTTTCTCACAACTCTTTGAGAACCATCAACTTTCTAATTCTTGCCATTTAAGATTCAGACATCCTAATCTACCTGAAATATCTTCATCATTGTTATAGTCTGGGGCTACATAAGGTCCTTAACGGATTTTTCTTTATCATTTTCTCCCTCAATGCATAACTTTCGGTTAAGTCCCATTTCAACACAGTACAAGAACTTCCTCACATTTATCTCATCACAAAGGAATCTTTCCTTTACAAGGTAAGAACAGTTAATCTGTACTAAATGGAAATACATTCTTGGGCTATTGCCTGGTTAAAAAGATGGGAACAGACAGTTTACACAAAAGTGCAGAATTTCAAAACAATGGGAAAACCTTACTAATAGAATAATTCTTTCAGCACAAAATGTGAAATAGGAGGAATTAGTCCAACCGGTAATTGTGTTTCCAGGAGTCCATCATGACAGCACTCCAGGGGGTAGTCCTTGTCATCCTCTAGGGACAGGAAAACAAAGGGGAGGTTAAATAGCTCCTCTCTCAGTCACCAGTAACTTTACCAAGTACCATACCAGGATGGATGTAACTCAATTTTTACTAAATTCCGTTTTACAAAATCTAGCTTTCACATAATTACAAGGAATTCAAGGAAGGGACTATAAGGGTGCTGTCATGATGAAATCCTGGAAATACAATTACCGGTAGGACTAATTCCTCCTTTCCGGCAGGGTTGCCAACCTCATATTAATTTATCCTGGAAAACTGTACCAAAAATCACGGACAGTCCAAATTTTTTTTATCAAAGTTTGCCACACCCCTTGATAAAACCACGTCCCTTGATATAAACCCATGCCCCTTGATAAAACCAGGCCCCCTGAGATGTCCAAAATAATACAGAGTAAGAGTACATACTGGAATTTATATCCAGCATAAAGGATAGGTGAAGTGGCAATGTGCAGTGTGTGTATGTATATATATTAAATATAAACACATACACACATATATACACCTTTAGAATTATACCACTATACACTCAGGTACTAATATATTTCACTATATACAGTATATATATACTGTGTATATATAGTGTACTGTGGTTATCGGTGTATGCATATACACACATACATACACAGATAACCACAGTATACATACAAACACATTCACCCATGATTGTGTGTTCACATACATAAAATACACACATATAACTACTGTACACTCAGGTACTAATATATATATATATATATATATATATATATGTGTGTGTGTATTGTGGTACAGCAAAGGGTGTTTTTCTGGATGGGAGATACATTTCTCCCAGCAGGTTAAAGTTTGGCCGGGATTTTCCCTAACGACAAGGACCTGCGACCATGTCATGGTCACGTGATCAGCCCATGTGATGTCTACCTCACCTGTGGGTGGCGTTATGGGCTATGTAATGGAGGTTGGTATTTGGCACATGGTGAGAGTGTGTGGAAGATACAAGAACTTGGCTTTAATTAGCCTGAATTTGTTTGCTGGACTACCTGTGCTGCAGAGCTTTAGCAGCAAGACTCCAAATAACCCAGGGAATTTCACCTGGCGGATGCCGCTGACCTGGCAGCTGCTTAGTTAAGCCTGTCCCATGCAAGGGTGAGTCTGGGACCAGTGGTTCTCCAAGCTGGAGTATATTTCTGTTTTTCCATTACTTTCTGCTAACCTGCTGTTTTGAAGTGACATTAAACCACTGAAGTTGGACTCAAAGCCTGTGTGTAGCCTCATGACTGCGGCCCTGCCATTGCCTACCAGAGCAAATCCCTACAATTGGTGGCTTGAATGCGGGCAAGCGCAGTGAGGCTGGGCTGTTTTTTGCTCTGTACTCCAGCTTATGTCCTGGGTGAAAAGAGTGGCGCAGACCCAGGTGGGGAAATTTCCAGAAATGGAGACCACATTAAAAATGCTTATGGAGGCCATGCGACAGCAGCAGCAGGCTATGCTGCAGCAGCAGGATGCCATGCGGCAGTAGCAGGAAACCATTTGGCTTTTGATACAGCATATCACGACAGCACAGACAACAGGAAATTCCCGGGGAATCCATGATGTCCGGAAAGTGGTTCGTACAGCGGTTCCCAAAATGGAGAAGTTTGACGATGTTGAGATGTACCTGGAGATGTTCAAAGGAGTGGCTGAGGTGGAGAAACTACCCTGGGATGAGTGGGCAGAGATCATCGCTCCATTTCTGGCTCCAGGACCGTTGAAAGCATATCAGGACCTACCCACTGAGCAAAGGGCGGACTACACGATCGCCAAGGGTGAGATACTGGCACATCTTAGGGTAAATGTGTTAGTTCGGGCCAAGCAGGTACACCAGTGGGAGTTTACACCCTCCCAAGCCGGCTCGGTCCCAGTATTACGACCTGTTGCACCTGTTACAAAAGTGGTTGCAGCCTGAGGTATTGTCTCCCACGGCCATGCTGTTCCGCATAGTGACTGATAAATTTTGGAAGGCTTTGCCCCACTCCCTCCAAACATGGGTCGGACAGGCATCCCCTACTAATGCCCTTCAGATGATAGACCTTATAGAAAGATATGGGGCTACCAAAGAGCTACAGGGAGGGACTCCCCGGAAGGTAACAGGAAGCTTCCCTAAGTCTCCACTCCTGGCTCAGCGAGCAGAGCCCAGGAAGGCAGCTCAGGACTTATTTGGAGAAGAAAGGAGCCCCATAATCTGCTGGCGGTGCCAGGAACCAGGTCATATAAGAGCTGAATGCCCCCACCTGGCTGAGCCCATGGACACAAACTTTGGGTACCGCCAGTTACTATGCCAAACCGATGTGTGCAATGGGTCCCAATATGGATCATTTGTGTAAGGTTGAAGTGGAGGGCACCCCGGTTGTGGCCGTACTGGACTCAGGGAGTCTCCTAACCCTGGTACGAGCCAGCCGGGCACAAACCAGAGAGTATACTGGTCAGAAAATTGGGGTGTTGTGTATACATGGGGATTTAAAAGACTATCCCCCGGCACTAGTGGTGATAAACACGCCAGCGGGGAGGCAGTGCCATGAGGTGGGAGTTGTGATTAATTTGCATTATGAAATGATAATTGGAAGACTTTCCTTTATTTTCTGTGCTTTGACCAACTGTTGTCCCACCCACTGAGCAACTGCCAACAGCAGAGGCAACCAGGTTACATTCTCCCGAAGTAGGGCATGAACCTGGTGGCCCAGAGGAAGAAGTGCTGGCGGTAGGGGTAACCTTCCCTTCGGTGGAGGAGGGGAAGAATTCTCCCATGGAAGTATTGGCTGGAGAGGTGGAAGACTTGGAAGACCTGAATTGTCAGACTTAAATTTAACGGGTGACAATTTTGGTATGGCACAGCTCCGAGACCCTATTTTGGCTCGAGGCAGGGAAAATGTACTGTTTGTCAATGGGGAACCCCAACAACCTTGGGCAGCTACAGTGTTGCCACGCTTTGAGCTGAACCGAGATTTGTTGCATCGACAAAATACGTGGGGAAATGGTAGAACAATTACTGGTACCTCAGGCATATCGTAGGCTGGTAATGGACTTAGCGCATGCGCATGTACTTGGTGGGCATTTTGGCCAAAAGAAAACCCTAGACCGAATTCTGCAGCGGTTTTACTGGCTAGGTGCCCATGAAGAAGTTAAATGGTACTGTAATTCTTGTCCAGTGTGCCAGGTAACTAGTTCCCAGCCTCACTTTTGGAGTCCTTTGGTGCCTTTACTAATTATAGAGGTACCTTTTGAAAGAGTGGCAATGGATTTAGTTGGGCCTGTCAATAAGTCAGCCAGGGGACACCAACACATCCTTGTAGTTCTAGATTATGCTATCCGGTATCCTGAGGCCGTTCCACTGCGCCACACATCAGCTAAGCTCATAGCAAAAGAACTCATGGGTATGTTTTCGTGGGGGGGAATTCCTCAAGAGATTTTAACAGACCAGGGAACCCCCTTTATGCCAAAAATTATGAAGGAACTCTGCCGCTTGTTAAATGTTAAACAATTGCGCACATCGGGCTATCATCCCCAAACAGATGGTCTTGTAGAAAGATTCAATAAGACGCTGAAGAGCATGTTAAAAAAAGCAGTTTCCAAAGATGGGAAGGATTGGGATCTCTTACTGCCATATTTGTTGTTTGCAGTGCAGGAGGTGCCCCAGGCATCTACGGGGTTCTTGCCCTTTGAACTATTGTATGGCAGACATCGACGGGGCTTACTCGATATAGCCAAAGAGGCCTGGGAGAACCAACCTACTCCCCACAAAAGTGTGATAGAACATGATGCAAAAAAATGCAAGAAACAATGGAGACAGTCCTACCATTAGTCCTGGAACATATGAAGGCAGCAAAATGGTTGCAGAGTTGGGTCTAAAACCGGGAGGCTCGGGTAAGAACCTTTAGCCCTGGGGATTGGGTGTTGGGACTTGTGCCTGTAGTAGATAGCAAATTTCTTGCAAGGTGGCAGGGACCCTATGAGATTATAGAGAAGGTGCGACCAGTAGACTACAAGGTACACCAACCAGGACAGAGAAAGCCAGAGCAGGTTTATCACGTTAATTTGCTTAAACCATGGAAAGATAGAGACCACCTTGGTGGGGATAGTCCGCTGCCTGCATTTCAGGTGGAGAAGGCTCCACCTCTGGGGGAGTCAGAAGAAACCCTCTTCGTAGTCAAAATCGCAGATACTTTGTCTTCTAGACAGGTTCAGGAGGTCCGGGAGTTTGTTAGCCGAAATACAGATGTTTTTTCGGAGCTCCCTGGATGCACCTGCCTAATCCAACATGACATTGTCATGGAGCCACAGGTCAAAGTCCGGCTAAAGCCATATCGGGTGCCTGAGGCCTGGCGACAAGCCATCTCGGAGGAGGTAAAAACTATGTTGCAGTTAGGGGTCATTGAAGAGTCCCAAAGTGAGTGGGCCAGCCTTATAGTCCTAATACCCAAGCCTGATGGGACGCTAAGGTTCTGTAATGACTTTAGAAAACTTAATGAAATTTCAAAATTTGACGCCTACCCCATGCCCCAGGTCGATGATTTGATAGAGCGGTTTGGGCAGGCACGGTAGTTTTCAACCCTTAACCTCACAAAAGGAGGGGCTGTTCCATTATAAAGTATTACCCTTTGGGTTGCATGGCACACCAGCAACGTTCCAGCGGTTAATGGATATTGTTCTCCGTCACCATCGCCGCTATGCCTCAGCCTATCTAGACGATATTGTGGTGTACAGTACAGACTGGGAAAGTCACTTACCAAAAGTACAGAGGGTGATAGATTCTCTGAGACAAGCAGGGTTAACTGCCAACCCAAAGAAGTGTTCCATAGGGATGGAGGAAGCTCTGTACTTGGGTTACATCATTGGGAGAGGAGTCCTCAAACCCCAAGTAAACAAAGTGGAGGCAATCCCGAACTGGCCCCATCCCCTCACAACAAAACAGGTAAAAGCCTTTTTAGGTTTGGTAGGATATTACAGGCAGTTTATTCTCAACTTTGCAACACTGTCCGTGCCTTTAACAGACTGCTTGAAAGGGAGGAAGTCTGTGATGGTCTGCTGAAATGATCAGATAGAGGAGACCTTTGTAAAGTTAAAATTGGTATGATGTGGTACACCAGTTCTGATCACACCCGATTTCAAAAGAGAGTTCATTGTGCAGACTGATGCCTCTGAGATAGGGCTCAGTGCCGTTCTGTCTCAGGAGGTTAACAGAGAAGAGCATCCCACTAGTTTCCTAAGCCGGAAGCTTACCCCAGCTGAAACCAAGTACAGTATTGTGGAGAGAGAGTGCCTGGCCATTAAGTGGGCACTTAAGTCATTGTGCTATTATTTGCTGGGGAGAACATTTCGTTTGGTGACACATCATTCCCCTCTTACATGGATGAGGCAAGCTAAAGAGAAGAATGCATGAGTCACCAGGTGATTCCTGTCCCTGCAAAATTTTACATTTTCAGTAGAACATCGGGCAGTCAGACTGCAGGGGAACGCAGATGCCCTGTCCAGAGTTCACTGTATGTCATGTGTCCACGTGATCAGACCATGTGATGTCTACCTCACCTGTGGGTGGGGTTATTGCCTATGTAATGGAGGTTGTTATATGGCACATGGAGAGTGTGTGTGGAAGATACAGGAACTTGGCTGGAATTAGCCTGAATTTGTTTGCAGGACTACCCGTGCTGCAGATCTTTAGCAGCAAGACTCTAAATAACCCGGGGAATGGCACCTGGCAGATGCCGCTGACCTAGCAGCTGCTTAGTCAAGCCCGTCCCATGCAAGGGTGAGTCTGAGACCAGTGGTTCTCCAAACTGGAGTATATTTCTGTTTTTCCATTACTTTCTGTTAACCTGCTGTTTTGATGTGACATTAAACCACTGAAGTTGGACTCTAAGTCTTTGTGTTGCCTCATTACTGCAGCCCTGCCATTGCCTACCAGAGCAAATCCCTACAGTATACACACATACAGTATGTACACAGATAACCACTCACAGTACACATAGATACATATAAACACTTTGCACACATATTTATATATACAGCTCTGGCAGTCAGTTACTCTAACCCTTGTTCTCCTTCCTTCTGAGAAGTTCTGACAGCTGCCTGACCCATGTGAACATCAGCCATCACATTGCCTGTAGCCACTTACCACCCCCTGTACTGATGGGGCTTTATTGGGGAATGGCTGCACTGGACATCCTGGCAGCATTCACACTGCACCTACTGCTTCTGAATGGCCCAGAGCAGTGGTTTTCCAATAAAACCCCCTCTGTACAGGGGTTTGAGATAGCTACAGGGGGGATTGATGTAATAGCTCATGCGAACATTGGTCAGGCAATTCATTTTTCAGAACTGCTCAGAAGGAAGGAGAGTTGTTAGATGTATTGTCTGCTCGGAGGCTGTTCAAGCAGCAGTCAGAGTCAGTGAAGATGCTAGAGACAGGATTGGTTGAGAACATCAGCCATACTTACCAGGCTTGTCATGCTGAACACACTAAGAAGCCGGCGGGAGTGTCTAGGGATCCTGCTCTGCAGTAAATTGTGCAGTACAGTGCTCTGGCCACTCTTCTGTTTGTACTGCGCATGTCAGTGTTTTTCATGCATGCACAGTACAAACTTCAGCAAAATTTTTAAAAAATCATGGACGGTACTTTTTTTCTGCTGGACACTATGAATGAAGCAAACGAGAAAATGGAGCAATAATGTCCCATGAGACATATTAAATTATATCTACAAAATTTTTATTAGAAAAATCACATAAAATATAAAAATTAACAATACATGGAATGTACACAGTGTACAAGCATCAGGAGTTAAAACGGAGGAGACATGAAGGTATGCAGGAGTCTGAAGGGGAGGCTCAATTCATCTTAAGGAAGCAGGTGTACAATGAGGATACAGACATACAGCACAGTGGCTTAGGAGAGCCAGAAGGGTAGTCACAATACCAAAACGTAGTGTCTAACTACAAGCCCTCCTACTTCGATCATTGATCCATGCTTACCCATAAATCATCAGGGAGACTCCACCACCTCGCTCAGCAGCCCATTAAGGTATATATAAGGTAGATATAATTTTATTATGTCTCATGGGACATTATTGCTCCATTTTCTTGTTTGCTTCATTGTCTGGAGTTGTCCATATAACTCATTGCTTTTGAGTTGTTATTCTGGGAGAGTATTTATTTTTGACTCTCGGCCATGGTGTGATGTTGTGCTTTATGATTATGGTAATAAGTGGACCCTAAATTGTAAAGAAAAGCACTGGGTTTTTACGGACGGTCCATAAATTTACGGACAGTTAGCAACCCTGCTTTCCAGGATGTTCCTCTTCACAGAACACCAGCAGCATATCAAATGAAAGAACTAAGGCGAGACTACTGTCTCTGTCTAAAGGCCCATTTTCCCAAAGACAGTCTGCTGACTAGGCAAAATGTTCAACTTGTAATGTCTGCAGAAGGTATTTAGGCTGGACTGCATTGCAGCTCTACAGATCTGGTCCACTGAGGCTCCTGCTCATTTGGCCTATGAAGTGAAAATTGCCTGAATGTGCTCTAACATCTTCCGGAGGTGTTTTTCCTTCTGAGAAATACATCAGATTGTAGATTAAATCCATGTAGTCAGAGTTGACAATGAAGCCTTCTAGCCTCTGCTTCTTCCCCGGAAATAGATGAAGAGGTTCAAATTCAGCCTTCGCTCCTTGGTAGCCTCCATATATTGCAACAATGCTTGCCTAATGTCTAAAGAGTGAAATAAACATCATTTTTGTTTTCTAGGTTATTGGCAAAAGGGGGCTAGGATAATCTCCTGATTCAAGTTGGAACTGGACATCACCTTCGGAAGAAGCGTTGGATCTAACTTGAGTATTATGAAGTTGTCTAGAACCTGGAGGTACGGATCTCTGACAGATAAGGCCTGAATCTCCCCTATTCTTCTTGCTGAAGTGATGGCTACTAAGAAGGTTGTCTAAAGGGAAACAGGGGTATTACTTAGCCGGTAATGTGTTTTTTTTCATGACCCATGATGGCACCATGAGAGAGGGGATCCGCCCTTCAAGGACATGAAACCTTCAAGATAAAAAGGGTGGCTCCTCTCTCTGCATCAGTTGTTTTCCAGAGCATGAGAGGAACTCCGCCAATTAGTATGCACTAAAATAATACATTCAATACTATATTTAAACTCTTATCCAAACCCGGGGAATGTCTAACGACTAATATTCGCCAAACACACAAGAGTGATAAAGTAGGGAGGGAATCTAAGGGTGACGTCATGGGTCATGAAAATAACACTTTACCGGGTAAGTAAAACCCCTGTTTTTTCATCACCCATGACGGCACCACGAGAGAATTACAGAGACTTGTACTGTAGTTACTTAGGGGGGGATCACGACTTGTAACACCCTTCTCCCGAACGTGAGGTCAGATGAAGCAGACAAATCTAATCTATAATGTCTGAAGAAGGTAGAAGGAGAGGACCAGGTGGCCGCCTTACAAATCTGGTCGATGGAAGCGTCTGCTCTCTCCGCCCAGGATCTCACCATGACTCTAGCGGAATGGGCCTTCAGACCTTCAGGAATGGCCCTGCCTGCACTGACATAAGCTAGCTTTATTAGTTCAAAATGCAGACCCGGTCAAGATGGAGCGCAAAAAAGGGGAGAAAATGGTTAAAAAGCTTCTTTATTGCAGTCCACAATGCGTTTCAACAGACTAATCTGTCTTCCTCAGGTGGTAGTACAGATCACATGGGGGGCAGGTATTTAAAAGAACAACAGCCAATGAAAAATGGCTGTTAATTAAAACATCATGGCAACAGTAAATACAAGGTACATGGAATACAATAGGAACATGGTACATGGAGTAGGAGCAAACTAAGTACATAAAATAATCTATAATGTCTGAAGAATGTAGAAGGAGAGGACCAGGTGGCCGCCTTACAAATCTGGTCGATGGAAGCGTCTGCTCTCTCCGCCCAGGATCTCACCATGGCTCTAGCGGAATGGGCCTTCAAATCTTCAGGAATGGCCCTGCCTGCACTGACATAAGCTAGCTTTATGGCCTCTCACACATCTAGCTATTGTCTGTTTGGACACCCTTAGGGTACCGTTACACTTAGCGATGCACCAGCGATCCCAACAACGATATGGATCGCTGGTGCATCGCTAAGTGGTCGCTAGTGAGCTGCCACACAGGCAGATCTCACCAGCGACATAGCAGCAGTCGGGGGTCGCTACTTACCTGTCAGACGCGGCGATCCTGACGTCCTCCTGCCCGCGTCCACGCGTCGCTCGTCGGCGCCACAGGAAGCCCAGCAGGAAGCGCCCGACGAGAAATGATCCAGGACGTTCTCGTGCGACCAGCGATGAGCAGCGGGGGAGCCGGTCGGAGGTAAGTATCAGACATAGCGATATCGCTATGTCGTGGGGTAGTCGACCCTGGAAGATGAAGGCAGGTTGTGACCCTCTGGTCAACTGTTCTTGTACCTGAATAGACTGTCATCTTCCTATGCTTGTCGCTACTTCCTCTTTCTATGTGCACCACAAGTGGGGTAGTCAGCCCTGGGAGCTCTGAAGTAACACCTGCCATTATCCCAGTGAGTCAGCGGAAGAGTGAAACTCTGTAATGTGCATCATCTTGGGGTATTTTGCTGGGGCTGTTCTACATGTTATCTGCGTGTTTTCTGGTTCAATAAAGCATTGTCACACTGTTTTACCCTCATCCTGTGTTGTCTGAGTAGTGTTATGCCTACGTTAAAGGATGAGTGGGCGCTCGGTGGGATGATCCCTGGTCCATGCAGTTTCAGCTAGCGGACTGGGGCGCCTGCCGACCCCCCCGCGTCTCCACAAAAAGGTAATTGAAAAGATGCTGAAAGGTGAAATCTGGACTTTAAGTATACTCTGCTTCAGACCCCTATCAAACCCCAACAGCAGAAAGTTTAAGATTTTTGGAATGTTTGGACAGGAGGTGTTTATGATGGTTCACCTGTTTTGAGAACAGAACTCCTTCCAAATTTTGACATATATGGCCAAGGTTATTAACTTCCTGCTTGCTTGGATTGTAGAAATGACCCAATATGAGAGGTCCTATGTCTTCTGGATCTGCCTCTCAAGATCTAAGGTGCAATAATTTCCAGCTGCGATGGCAGAGAGGACCCTGGAACAGGAAGTTGTCTCTTAAAAGGAATCAGGATAGGGTTTTCCAGAGCAATCTGGTTCAGAAGAGGAAACCAGATCCTCTTCGGCCAGAAATGAATCAGAATTACGCTGATCCTGTTGAATCCTATTTAGCACTTTTGAGATCATAGGAAAAGGCGGGAAAGATCCATGTCCCAGCTCTGGGATAAATCAACAACCCCCCATTGGGATTGTCTTCTGGATCTAGAGAGATGAAACTCTCTACCTTCGCATTCTTCCTGGAGGCAAATAGATCTACAGTACAGGAGGAACGCCCCGATGCAGAGTCAGCTGTTGGAACATTCCGAAGACCACACTCTCTCTCTGCTGAGGAAATCCGACACCTGATTCTATTATCCTTTCAGGTGCGTTGTTGAGATAGAACTGTCTTTTCTAGCCAAAGGAATATCTTTGAAGTAAAAGGGAACCTGTCATGAGATTTTTTTAGTACAATACTAATGGTATTCTGAAATAGAGCTTGGATAGCCCTTTCAGTATATATAACTTTTATTGCTGTAGCTACTCTGGTTTTCTTTCTGTAAGCACTAGATAAATTCTCTGCTGGTCAAGCACAAAGCATATGGCCTCTCTTTGTGTCTTGATTTTTAAGTGGTTCTCTAACTCATCAATCCATAAGTGCATATACCTGGCCACAGAGCTGATAGCAAAACAGGTCACAATTATAGCGACAGATGCTTCCCAGGCTCCTTTAACCCCTTTACTCCCAAGGGTGGTTTGCATGTTAATGTCCAGGCCAATGTTTACAATTCTGACCACTGTCCCTTTATGAGGTCATAACTCTGGAACGCTTCCATGGATCCCGGTGATTCTGACAATGTTTTCTCGTGACATATTGTACTTCATGTTAGTGGTAAAATTTCATTCATATAACTTGCATTTATTTGTGAAAAAAATGGAAATTTGGCAAAAAATTTTAAAATTTCGCAATTTTACAACTTTGAATTTTATGCCCTTAAATCACAGAGATATGGCATAAAAAACTTAATAAGTAACATTTCAGACATGTTTACTTTTCATCAGCACAATTTTGCAACCAAAATTTTTTTGTTAGGAAGTTATAAGGGTTAAAAGTTGATCATTGAGTTTCATTTTTAAAAAACAAAATTTACCAAACCATTTTTTTTAGGGACCACTTCATATTTGAAGTCGCTTTTTATTGTAAAAATAGTTTTTGCATTACCACATTTTGAGAGTTATAATTTTTCCATATTTTGACCTACAGAGTCATGTGAGATCTTATTTTTTGTGGGACCAGTTGACGTTTTTATTGGTACCATTTTCGGGCACGTGACATTTTTGATCACTTTTTATTCTGATTTTTGGGACTCAGAATGAAGAAAAACCAGCAATTCAAGAATTTCTTTTTTAGGGGGGGGCGTTTACACCGTTCTGCATGTGGTAAAATTGATAAAGGGGTTTTATTGTTCGGGTCAGTACGATTACAGTGATATCTCATTTATATAATTTTTTAATGTTATGGCGCTTTTATGCAATGAAAACAATTTTATATAAAAAATAATTATTTTTGCATTGCTTTATTCTGCGAGCTATAACTTTTTTATTTTTTTGCTGATGATCCTGTGTGGTGGCTCGTTTTTTGCGGGACAAGATGACGTTTTCAGCGCTACCATGTTTATTCATATCTGTCTTTTTGATCGCGCGTTATTGCACTTTTTATTCGGCGGTATGATGATAAAGCATTTTTTTGCTGTTTCTTTTTTTAAGGGGTTCACTAAAGGGGTTAATTTGTGGGACAGTTTTATAGGGCGGATTGTTACGGACACGGCGATACTAAACATGTTTACTTTTATTGTTTTTCTTAGTTGGAAAAAAAGAATTTATTAGGGAATTTTTTTTTTATTCATTTAGGAAGTTTTTTAAAATTATTTTTACACGTGTTTTTTTTTTTTGCTTTATTACATTGTTCCAGGAGGGACATCACTGTCTAGTGTCAGATCGCTGATCTGACAGTTTGCTCTCAGCAGGTACAGAGGAAGCCGCCTCCCTGCTGGACCCCGAAGGCCCCGCGGTCATATTGGATCCGGGGGCCTGTATGTAGGAGACCCTCGGAGCGACGCAGCACATCGCGTCTCTACAGGGGTCTTAGGGAAGCATGCAGGGAACCCCCTCCCTGTGCGATTCTTCCCTGTGCCCCCGATACACTGCGATCATGTTTGATCCGTTGGACATACTATTCCGTCCTTGGGACTTAGGTCCCAGGTCACATGGACGGAATAGTACATCCAATGTAGGTAAGGGGTTAGCCAATCCGTCAGCCTTCCTATACATAGGGTCTCTAAGGCTAGAGGCTTCAAACGGGATCATTCATCTTTAGCATTCTAGCCACTAGAACATTCATTTTTGGGATCTCCTCCTACCTTTAAACTCATCATGCTTGATGGGGAGATGGATTTTAAAGTCCTTTGTTACAACTAGCCTTTTCTCTGCATCCTCTTATTCCTTCATAATCATAGCCCTAACATGCTATGGTTCTTAAGCTGACAAACATTTCATCCTGAATAGAGTGGGTCATCAGTGTCTCCTCAATCTTCATGGTGCTTCTAACTGCCTGCAGGAACTCGTCCATATTTTCTGAAGAGAAAGTATAAAGTTACTTAGCGGTAATGGTATTTTTCGGAAGCCCATGACAGCACCACGAGAGAGGGGATCCACCCTTCAGGAGCAGGAAACCTACAGACAAAAAGGGCGGCACCTCTCCCACGCATCAGTTGGATTAGAGAGCTTGAGAGGCTACCATGGCTAATGGCACAAATATATACTCAATATATACAAAATATATTCAATTTTAATTGCAAATAAGCACGCCCGTGAAACACTTCTAAGAGGAAGGAGTGCACCCCACACGTGAAGGGAGGGAACTAAGGGTGCTGTCAAGGGCTTCTGAAAAATACCGTTACCGGTAAGTAACTTAATACTTTATTCGGACTCCCATGACAGCACCATGAGAGAATTTTAGAGATGTAAACTAACTTAGGGAGGGACTACAGCCTGCAGCACCCTTAGCCCGAAGGTGAGATCTGAGGAGGCACCCGTGTCCAACCGATAGTGGTTAAAAAAGGTGGAAGGAGATGACCAAGTGGCCCCCTTACATATCTGGTCAATTGACACTCCAGACGTCTCTGCCCAAGATGACGCCATGGCACGAGTGGAATGCGCCCTCAGATTCTGCGGAGCCAGACCCCCACCTGCTGTGTAAGCCAGAGAGATAGCCTCCCTAATCCACCTCGCTAACGTGCGTTTTGATACTCTAAACCCTTTCTTAGGACCTTGGAAGGATAAGAATAATGCATTATCCCTTCTCCAAGGATCAGTAGCCGAGATATACTTTAGAAGACATCTAACGTCTAATGCATGAAGTTTTTCCTCTTTAGGGTTAGAAGGATTAGGGAGAAAGGAAGGGAGCACTATCTCTTGTGACCTGTCAAAGTATGATTCCACCTTGGGCAACGACGCTTGGCCTGGTCTTAGGATTACCCTGTCATGTAGGAACTCTGTATAAGGGTGAAGCCTGGAGAGTGCCTGTATATCCCTTATCCTACGCGCAGATGTTATTGCTACCAGAAAGGCCATTTTAAGAGATAGAATTTTCAATGAGGCCGAATCCAGGGGTTCAAACGGGCCCTCTGTCATAGCTGTAAGGACTAAATTTAGGTCAAATGGTATGCATTTATCCCGGCTCGGACTGGCCCATAGGATAACAGGGCAATCCCCCCGTGGGCCACCAATCCCACTGTATGGGCAGTAATTGGCATAATCCACTTGATTCACTCTGTACAGAAAAAAGCAGCATCTCATTATTCATTAATCAAACGACCCAGTTTATTATTATATAGAGATATAGATAAGTTTGTGAACGAGGGTAGTGTAATATTTGTATACAGGTGAAAAGTGGGCCCCCAAAGTCAATGTTACTGGTGGGCCCTTCTCACCCCAGTCCGACATTGCATTTATCCTTGTGAATGGCCCTAGATCTACCAGCAGCCCTGATGAATCTAGTAACCCAGTAGTTGTTAGCAATATCACAGGTAAATAGGGCCCCCAGGGCTGAAATCTGTACTTTCAAAGTGCTTGTGGAAAGACCTAACTCGAGACCTTTCTGAAGGAACTATAGAATCTATCTCGTGGGTATCCCATCCCTGAGATTAAAACTCAGAGGTGATCAGGAATCGCCTCCAGTTTCTAGCATAGATATTCGTTGTAATTTGTATTCTACTCTTCAGAAGAGTGTAAATTAAATTTGGGGAGAACCCTCTATCTCTCAACAATGACCTTTCAAACTCCACGCTGTCAAATGGAGCCCTGTCACTTGTGGATGGTTGATTGGCCCTGGTAGAGAAGATCCGGAAGGTCCGGCAGTATCAAGGGATCGCACACCGACATAGTACTCAGCCATGCGAGCCAGGTCCTCATAGGCCAAAATGGGGCAATTAGTATGATCCTTGCCCGATCTTCCCTGATCTTCCTCACTACCAGAGGTAATGGCGGAAATGCATAGGCCAGGGAGTGGTTCCATTTTGTTTGGAAGGCGTCCACTACCAGTGGATTTTCCCTGGGATTCTTACTTTCCTACTTTTCTGTTTTCCCTGCTGGCAAAGAGGTCTACCTCCGGCTGACCCCATCTGCGGACAATCTGGTTGAAGATGTCCGTGTTCAATGACCATTCTCCTTGCCTCAGAATATTGCGGCTTAGAAAGTCTGCTTTTGTGTTGTCCTTCCCTCTGATATGGAGCGCTGTCAAAGATTGAAAATGTATTTTGGCTGTTTGAAACTGCTACTTGCATCAGGGCCTCGGAACGTGTTCCACCTTGGTGGTTGACGTAGGCCACCACCACCTGGTTGTCCGAGAGAATCCTGACATGGTGATCCTGTAGGTACACAAGGAGTTTTTTTCAACTGCCAGCTCTATGGCCAACAGCTTCTTCTGATTGGATGAGGCTCCCGCCTAGGAGTCCCATTGTCCCTGGACCACCATGTCCCCCATATGGGCCCCCCACTTGAGGGGCTAGCATCTGTGGTTATTATGCGGGTTATCTGCATTACTCAGGGAACTCCTGAAGATAAGTTGTTATTGTCCAGCCACCATCTAAAGGATGCAAGGGTCGAAGGGCTCAATGATATCTGACCCTGTAGGGACTCCCCCAAGGCTCTATTGCTAATTAGGACATCCTTCTGAAGGGGTCTAGTGTGAAATTGAGCCCACCTGATGGCCGGGATACATGACGTCAGAGAACCCAAGAGCGACATGGCCTGCCTGAGGATCATGGAGGGTTTATCAATTGCCCGTAATACCTGCTGTTGAATGTGTGTTAACTTGTCTGGTGGTAGACGACACTGTTGCACCTCTGAATCTAACACCAGGCCTAGAAACTTTTGGATTTTTAAGGGCTGTAACCGAGACTTTTCATAATTTAGTATCCAGCCTAGGTGCTCCAGCCTGGACCTAGCCTTTTTTATCTGAGGCAGACAGTGGTCCACTGAATTACCGACAATCAAAAAGTTATCTAAGTAGGGGACAATAAGTATATTTGATTCCCATAGATGAGCCATGACTTCGGCAACTATCTTTGTGAAAACCCAAGGGGCTGCTCAGAGACCAAAGGGGAGAGCCCTAAACTGATAATGGCGGACTAAACCCCTCACAGAAACTTCCACTCTCAAGAACCGCTGGAAATCTGCGTGGTTAGGCATATGATAGTACGCGTCTTTCAAATCCACGACTGCCATTAAACAGTTTTCAAACAACAACTTTATTGCCGAGCCGATCGATTTCATCTTAAAGGTTCGGTGAATCAGAAACTCATTACGGGACCGCAGATTAATAATGGTTCTAAATGATTTGTCTGGTTTCTGGTTCAGGAACAGAGGAGAGTAGAAACCCCTACCTCTCTCAGATTCCGGAACCTCTGTTAGGGACGGCGGAACGCACTAAATATAAAATAACGTAAAGTGCGTTCGCCGCCCGGGGTCCACCGTGCAGAAGGTGTTAACACTGCTGCTAGCTAATGGCGGACGTACAATATGGCGGTATTACGCACGCAGGTTAAACGTCACCCTGGTGCGCAGAGCGATCTCTGTTTACTCACAGAGATGCCTTAAGTGAAAAACACAAAAGACTGAGCCTGTTAGCGTCACAGGTCTCAGAGAAGTGCACGCACAGTATATGGTCACAGGAGCTGGACCCTAGGCAGAGGGTCTGCGTCCGTCTAGACCTACCGTGCATGCGGCGTCGCAACTGCGGATGCCAAGAGGAGCTGCAGACTGCAGCGCGGCGACAATGCCCGGAAGCAGGCGCACAGTCGGACGTTAGCACTGTGGAGGATGCTGTAGTGACATGTAGCTTGCCACTGGCTGGTGCTGGCTCTATAGCTAAGTCCCTATACACACTCGTAATATCAGAGGGAGGGGATCTTAATGAGTCATTCGCAGGTTCATGCATCCGTCACCATTCACACAGTAGCAACTAGAGACTATACTAGCACATGGCCGAGCGGCCATGTGAGCCTTTTATAGCCAGGACCTTCCGGAAGCTTCCAAATCTCTGACATGGACCAATCAGATCTGGAGAAGGACCTGGACATGTGGCTCTCGATCTCCAATGGGAGATCGTCTCGTGAGCATGCTCAGTGGAGCGGCAGGAGGACTTAGCCTCTGGAGCGATTTGCTGCTGAGCAGCCTTCATTGCCATTGCTGACCCAAAGGTGGCAGCAATAGCCAGCCCCACAGAGTAGGTCTGGGCAGAGCATCTGGGAAGCTGGGATTGCTGAACAATCTCCTCTGCAGTCGAAAGACAATGGGAGACCGCAGAATGTGAGGCTCTGGATTCCTGTTGAACCGCTGCAGGAACCCGACGCCTAACATTACCCCCCCAGGGCCCACTCCCTCCTGAGCCTTCCAATCCACCAAATAAAGTTTTTTGCCACGTACCACCTTATGTTCCAGAGAGGCATAGGCCTCAGGCTCGTCCGAAGAAAAATCAGATGTCCCGGCAGATGACTCTGAAAACCGGGACATGTGAACAGGTTTGAGAAGGGATACGTGGAAGGCGTCAGGGATGGCTAAGTTGCCAGGAGCAGAAGTTGGAGTGGGGCACCGATGTGTGTTGGCGGGCGTCTTCACTCTCACTTTAGAGGATAGAGTGACATGCGGGGTGCGACCCAGACTGTCGCGAACCTCCATTGCCCCGTCTGCCACCGGCAAGGGATACAGTAAGCAAGCCGGCCTCTGTTTAGAGGAGCTGCTCTGAGCACAAGAGGAGCATGCCTGAATGTATTTTTTAGTGTTCCAAGCCCTGTGCGGCCATCAATAAGAGCTTGCCAGGAGTTTTGTTGTCTGCTTGTAGCCAAAGTGACCCTCCACCCTGGACGCATGTGCCCACGTGAGAACCTTGGACTGCAGGTGAGTCAGAACAAAGGTCTTGCCTGGCGGCACTGACTCGAGGATGACCGGAGCCACGGTCTTCAGATTCCCAGTAGGGGGCTCGGAAAGTTCCGCAGGCACCTCCGCAGAGGCTACTTGGACACTTCCCCCCCATGCACCTTCCCACACAGTCTTTGCTCCATCCCAGTATTTTCCCCAAGGACCACTCTATATGAGGGGAATGGCAATGGAGCCAGGGAACCCCGAGGAGCACCTGATCGATGCCCTCTGGCATAATGAGCAGGGACAGCTTCTCCTGATGAGACGGTGGAATTGAGAGCCTAAGGGGTGCTGTTTGGTGGGTAATCTGGGATGACAAGGTCAACCCGTTTTCCACCCTGATGAACACTGGGTGAGGAAGAGGTACCAACGGGATAGCGTGCTGTTGGGCGAAGGACGAGGACATAAAGTTCCCTTCTGCCCCGGAATCCTCTGTGACCTGTACCTCCCAGGAGGAATCACCACTATCTAACGTCCCTTGGAGCGCCAGTTTGGGGGAGAAGGTCTCCACAGCGAGTAGACCCCCACCAATTACCGTTTGTTTTTTCGGCTGCTGCGAACACCCATTAGCCAGGTGACCCGACTGTCGACACTGGTAACAGCGTGTGGAGCTTTGTGCCGGACACGTCTTGAGACCAGCATGGGACACCTCCATGGGCTCTGGAGGTAAACTCTCCGGCTCGGGAGGTTCAAAGAGGTTGGGAGCCAAGGTAACCTTCCGTCTGGATTGAGCACGCTCCAGCCCGCGTTCTGAAAAACGGACATCGATGCAGGTGGAAATGGCAATCAGCTCCTCCAGACTTACGGGAACCTCCCTGGTAGATAGAGCATCCTTAACATGCTCCGCCAAACCTCTCCAGAACACAGGGATGAGGGTTTTATCAGGCCATTCCAGCTCGGAAGCCAGTGTCCGGAAACGGACGGCGTACTGGCTGACCGAGAGGGATCCCTGTGTTAATGCTCGTAGCTGGAGAGAGGTGTCGTGAGTGACTCGTGGCCCCAAAAAGACCTGCTTCAGAGATTATAGGAACTGAGCAGCGGTCCGAACCACAGGGTCACCATGCTCCCACAGTGGCGTGTCCCACTCCAACGCCCTGCCCGACAGAAGGGAAACGATAAACTCCACCTTAGCCCGCTCTGTAGGGAATCGCGCGGCCAGTAACTCAAGCTGGATAGAGCACTGGCTCACGAAACCCCTACAGGAGTAGCTGTCAACAAAAAATTTATCGGGCAACGGGAGGTGTGATACTGTGGGCACAGGCGTGGACGTGGACACACGCGAGACAGCCTCTGCGACTACCTGGGCAGCAGCTTCTGTATCCTTCGCAGTTGAGGTGGAACTCTCGAGAGTCGCTAACCTGCCCTCCAGCTGGCGAATGTACTGCAATAGCTGCTGCTGGTCCGCCATTACTAGCCAGACCCTGGCGCTAGTATAATGTTAGTGACGGCGGAACGCACTAAATATAAAATAACGTAAAGTGCGTTCGCCTCCCGGGGTCCACCGTGCAGAATGTGTTAACACTGCTGCTAGCTAATGGCGGATGTACAATATGGCGGTATTACGCACGCGGGTTGAACGTCACCCAAGTGCGCAGAGCGATCTCTGTTTACTCACCTACCGTGCGTGCGGCGTCACAACTGCGGACACCAAGAGGAGCTGCAGACTGCAGCGTGGCAACAGACACTGCCGCTAGTCGACTATGCCCGGAAGCAGGCGCACTGTCAGATGCTAGCACTGTGGAGGATGCTGTAGTGGCTTGTAGCTTGCCACTGGCTTGCGCTGACTCTATAGCTAAGTCCCTATACACACTCGTAATATCAGATGGAGGGGATCTTAATGAGTCATTCGCAGGTTCATGCATCCGTCACCATTCACACAGTAGCAACGAGAGACTATACTAGCGCATGGCCGAGCGGCCATGCAAACCTTTTATAGCCAGGACCTTCCGGAAGCTTCCAGATCCCTGAGATGGACCAATCAGATGTGGAGAAGGACCTGGACATGTGGCTCCCGATCTCCAATGGAAGATCGTCTCGTGAACATGCTCAGTGGAGCGGCAGGAGGACTTAGTCTCTGGAGCGATTTGCTGCTGAGCAGCCTTCAATGCCATTGTTGACCCAAAGGTGGCAGCAATAGCCAGCCCCACAGAGCAGGTCTGGGCACGGCGTCTGGGAAGATGGGATTGCTGAGCAATCTCCTCTGCAGTCGAAAGACAATGGGAGTAGGCAGAATGTGAGGCTCTGGATTCCTGTTGAACCGCTGCAGGAACCCGATGCCTAACAACCTCCACCAGGACATTTTTTAGGCACAAATTCACAACCTCCGCTTCCAAAGCACACTGTTCATATGGAGAGGACCGTAGGGGAGTTAATTTAAAGCTATCTCGCGGAATGTAACTAAACTACCTTGAGTCCGGTGGCTATTATGCTCCGCATCCAGTCACCATTTGTGATCTGTAACCATGCTGGAAGGAAGGCTGACAATCTACCCCCCACGGGAATTGCTAGTCATTGGGCAGGTTTCTTTCGTTCTCTTGAAGAATGTCTGAAGATAAAGTCCGTACCTCTCCTTCTATCTTCCCACTTGGGATGGTCTCTAGCGGGTGATGGGATGCGTCTTCTCCCTTGACCGAACTTTTTTCTATTGAAAGATCGTTGGTAGGATGCGGACCACAAATTAAGGAACTTCTTTTTGTGGACCCCCGCCTTGTCCAGCAACTCATTTGGACTGGACCAAATAGATATTCCCCTTCGCACGGGGTAGCACAGATTTTTGATCTGGCTTGGATGTCCCCTGGTCAGCTCTTTAACCACAAGGCTCTGAGGGCCACATAGGAAAGTCCTGCTGATCTAGCAGCCATTCTAACTGCATTAAATGAGGCATCCGATAGGAAGGCTGCGACCCCCTGGATCACTGGCAGGGCACCTAGAATTGTCTCTCTAGGGGCCCCATCCTTTAATTGAGACTCCAGCAGGTCCAACCAGACTATCATGGATCTGGCCGTGCACGTTGATGCTACCGCATCAACCCAGCGGGTCTTAGGGAACTGGCCGATATCTCCCAGGTTCCTTTAAGGAAGGTGTCTGCCTTCCTATCTAGGGGGTCTTTAAGGGTCCCCATATCCTCGAAGAGTAGCGAGGCTCTTTTTGATGCCTTGGCGACTGCCGCATCTAACTTGGGGGCCTTGTCCTAGGTATTAACTGCCGGATCCTCAAAGGGGTATCTGCACTTGGGAGCTGGAGGTAAAAAGACCCTCTTTTCTGTTGTTTTCCATTCCTGACAAATCAGCTCTTGGATTTTTTCGTTTAAATGGAAGGACCTTCGCTTTCTCTAATCCAGCCCTTTGAACATGACATCCTGCATGGATAACTGTGGCTTGGGTTCCTCTATCCCCATCGTCCCCCTGACCACTTTTACCAGCTTATCAACTCGGTCTAGGGGCAGGCAGAAACGACTGGAGTCTTCCTCCGCTGAAGATGAGGGGGATAAATCAGAGGAGTCCTCTGTTACGTTTTACAGAACCACTCAGCACCCAGAATACTGTATGTTGTGCAGTTATATGTATGTATAATAGGTTCCATGTGAGATGCATTAGTTCACAGGCTGCGCCCCTGGGCAGAGGGGACACGATATTCTGCTTTTGTCCGCCCTCCCCCCACCTTTGTAATTCCCACCGGCAGGCTCCGGCCACCTGCGGCTTTTGTAATGTATGTCTGGCCTGCCGCTTTCCTATTGGCCGGCCCTCTGTATCTGTGTGATATATTCTGTGTCCTGTGAGTAAAGTGTTGTCAGACTGGAAATACATGGAGAAGCAGTGATCTTTTATATGCGCCAATGTAACCAAGGAATTCCAGCCAGCGTCATTCATTCAGACTCCAGCCAACGCAGAGCGGACCTCCGAAAACACGGGGTGGTACTGAAAGAGGTACCCCAGCTTGGTCGACCCCGTTACATCCTCATTTCTCCCCCATTCCGCTCAAGAGTCTGAATTTAGAGGGGCCACAATAGTCTGAGTGCCCGACGTCCACAGATGGGAGTTGTGCTCACAGCCCAACACTGTGCAGGACACTTGGCATTTGCCACAGAATATCAGGATTGGCAAATTCGCCACTGGTGCCCTGTGCTCTTCACAGATGAAAGCAGGTTCACACTGAGCACATGTGACAGACTCGACAGAGTCTGGAGATGCCGTGGAGAGCGATCTGCTGCCTGCAACATCCTTCAGCATGACCGGTTAGACAGTGGGTCAGTAATGGTGTGGGGTGGTATTTCTTTGGAGGGCCGCACGGTGTTGGGCTGTGAGCATAATCCCCATCTGTGGACGTTGGGCACTCAGAACATCCTCATGGAGTCGGTCTGCACATTTGTGGCCTGCTGGAGGTCATTTTGCAGGGCTCTGGCAGTGCTCCTCCTGTTCCTCCTTGCACAAAGGCTGAGGTAGCGGTCCTGATGTTGGGTTGTTGCACTCCTATGGCCCCTTCCATGTCTACTGGTGTACTGGCCTGTCTTCTGGTAGCGCCTCCATCCTCTGGACACTACGCTGACAGACACAGCAAAGCTTCTTGCCACAGTTCACAGTGATGTGCCATCCTGGATGAGCTGCACTACCTGAGCCAGTTGTGTGGGTTGTAGAGTCCGTCTCATGCTACCACAAGTGTGAAAGCACAACCAACATTCAAAAGTGACTAAAACCTCAGCCAGAAAGCATTGGTACTGAGATGTGGTCTGTGGTCCCCACCTGCAGAACCACTTCTTTATTGAGGGTGTCTGGATAATTGCCAATAATTTCCATCTGTTGTCTATTCCATTTGTACAACAGCATGTGAAATTGATTGTCAATCAGTGTCGCTTCCTAAGTGGACAGTTTGATTTCACAGAAGTTTGATTTACTTGGAGTTATATTCTGTTGTTTAAGTGTTCCCTTTATTTTTTTAGCAGTGTATAATAATGTGGCCAGAAGCATGGAACCTATCTAGTGCCATACTTTTATACCCCTCCTCCGGTCAGATGTGCCGCGCCACCCCCCGATTGGCCCCTCCGCCCCCAGCAGGCGCAGCCACCGCCCAGCAGCTACCATTTACCGGGGCGCCCGTTTCAAGGTGCGCCGCCATCTCGGATTTTTTGCGACTGCGCAATGGTGCCGCTGACCCTGAAGCGCACGCCGGCTCCATCCTCGACAGCAATGTGGGACGCCCGGGCTTCCTCCTGCAGCGCCTCCGGACCCTGCCGTGCTCCGAAACACCACCATCGGCCACCGCACCGCTGGAGCAGGGGACCCTGGGGTATACTTACCCGGCGACGGCTTCTATGGAGGTGGACATCCTACGAACTCCGCTCCCTGCTGTGAACGCCTCGCCGTGCAGCCCAGCAAGGACCACCGTGGCGTCTCCAGGAGCTTTTGCACCGGCCGAGGTAGGAGACCCCCCCGCTACCTGTGTCAGCCAGCCGGCCTGGGATCCATTCTGACTTCCATCTGTAGAATCCTGTCCCCTCAGGAACAGGAAACCAACTGATGTGTGGGAGAGGTGCCGCCCTTTTTTTCTGTAGGTTTCCTGTTCCTGAAGGGCGGATCCCCTCTCTTGTGGTGCTGTCATGGGAGTCCGAATAAATAGTACTTTTTTTCTCCTTTGGAAGAACTGGAACTGGAGTTACATCCACTCCCTCTTCCAAGTCTTGATCTTTTGATCAAGACTTGGAAGAGGGAGTGGATGTAACTCCAGTGTGATTCTTCACCCTTATCAGAGCTCAATTCCATCTCCCATCTAAGTCTCATGATGGAGCATAATCTGTGCTGGCTAAGGGGAAACCAGATTGGAAGCCGTACTCTGCATGCACCTCTTCGCTCATCATTGACCTTATGTCCACCATGAAAGAGAATTGTTCTTCCCTGACTATTTTGGCAATGCAGTGGGCACATAATCGCTTCCTGTAGGCTTCTGTTAATTGGTTACTACACGTAGCACATAACAAACTCTATAAGGGTTCATTTGTCCTACAATAAATAAGAAAGAGACCAGTAAACTATAGTCTTCCCTTGGAGGTGACTACCACTACGCTACAACCCTTACATTACCCAAGGATTGCTCAGAAGAGACTTCTGAATGAGCAGGATTAATTTCCTCCATACAGCCAGCAGCTGTACAAGCCCCACTGAGGATCAGAAAATATTACTGGACTTCTGTTCAGTAAGAACTGCACCCTCCGGTAATCGCGATACCCACTTCCTGTGCAGTCCACACTGGAACGCATGCCAAGCCTCCAGATCGCCACACTGCCTCCCCTAGAAACCTGAAGTGCATTTAATCCTGGAACGCTAGTCACCGTAAGCTGGGGACTGGATGCAGATGCAGGGAGCCCTCCAAGGAGGCAAGCGGCTGAAACCAAGAGCCTCGTCCTGCTCGATTGGTCAGGAGGAGGAACCTCTTTATAGTTGGATGGAAAGGATGAACCCCTCCCCCCCGATCCTCCTGTGAATGGTAAGCTTTGCACATTCGTGCACCTCTCATGCATCTGTCCTCCTAGGGCCAGGAAAAGGCACTGGTGGGTGAGAGTGGGAGAGGCTTTTTAACCTTGTGTGTTTTTGTGCCCCTATAAAGGATATGGATTACCTCATGGTGTGCTGTCAGGAGGGACATCCTGGAAATAAAATATAAATGAAAGCAGAAAAATGATGTGGTACATTCCAAACTATTAGCGAGATTTGTAATGGTCTAATGGAGTTGCTTCAGTAGCTGAACATAGATCGGAACCACAACTCAGCGCATCACAGATAATATGGCAAGTGGAGCAGGTAGGATTTTCCACAAGATAATGTACAATGTCTTGTGCTCAAGAATGTCAAGGTAAAAACTACACTGTTTATTGACAATTGCTGTAAAATTATTACAAGTACAGGTATACCACACGGTTTTCCCCAAATGGTACACGAAAGGTCCCACTGTCACAGTAGAAGAAAATGCTTAGCTACTTACCGGTAGCGGTGTTATTCAGGGGCCCATGACAGCACCACGAGAGAGGGGATCCGCTCTTCAGGGACGGGAAACCTACAGACATAAAAAGGGTGGCCCTCTCTCCCGCCTCATGCTCTGGATTAGAGCATGACAGGACCTCCCTGGTTAGTAGCAATTTATACGTATGTACATCCAAACTAATAATAATAATAATAATTTTATTTCTATAGCACCAACATATCCCGCAGCACTTTACATTACAGAGGGGACTTCTACAGACAATAGACATTACAGCATAGCATAGCAATAAACACATAGATCAAAACAGATACCAATAGAAATGAGGGCCCTGCTCGCAAGCTTACAATCTATAAGGGGAAAGGTGGATGGTAACAATTGCTTTTATTGTTTTTATTGTTTGGACCATCCCTAGTGTAAGAATCGGGTGTTCCTGTTGCTGCGTGAACCAGTTAACAGTCTAAATATGTAACAGTACAGACACAGAGGGCTATGCAAAAAAGCATGTGAGAACATGATGCGAGGAACCTGGATATGGTAAAAAATTTTGAAATGAACCACACAGGAATATTAGGTTAGTGCATTGAAGCGATAGACCAGTCTGAACAATTGCATTTTTAAGGCACGCTTAAAACTGTGGGGATTGGGGATTAATCGCATTAGCCTGGGTAGTGCATTCCAAAGAATTGGCGCAGCACGTGAAAAGTCTTGGAGACAGGAGTAGGAGCTTCTGATTAATGAGGATGTTAACCTCAGGTCATTAGCAGAATGGAGGGCACAGGTAGGGTGGTAGGCTGAGACTAGGGAATAGATGTAGGGTGGTGCTGAGCCATGGAGTGCTTTTTGGGTGAGTGTAATAAGTTTATACTGAATTCTGGACTGGATGGGTAGCCAGTGTAAGGACTGGCACAAGGTAGAGTGTGAAAAATGAGGATGAATGAACTCATGGAGATAAACATCCAACACTGCGGAGACACCATCACATGTTTCTCAACGCAGTGATTCTAGAGCAATGCTCCCATCCCTTATGGGAAATATGCAAAAACATGCAAAACACAAGCCGCGGAGACACCATCACGTGTTTCTCAACGCAAGCAATGACTAGCCAGGTCTTTCCCCGGGAAGGAACAACCACGGGAAGGGCAGTCTCCAATGAAGGAAACCACCTATGCGAAAACATGGTATCCATCCACAGACAGCTGTTTCGGGGTATTGCCCCTCATCAGTGTGGAGTAGGAAACTGGCTAGTAGGAGCAATGCCTAGTAAAAGACTGTGAAAAATGAGGATGAATGAACTCATGGAGATCAACATCCAACACTGCGGAGACACCATCACATGTTTCTCAACGCAGTGATTCTAGAGCAATGCTCCCATCCCTTATGGGAAATATGCAAAAACATGCAAAACACAAGCCGCGGAGACACCGTCACGTGTTTCTCAACGCAAGCAATGACTAGCCAGGTCTTTCCCCGGGAAGGAACAACCACGGGAAGAGCAGTCTCCAATGAAGGAAACCACCTATGCCAAAACATGGTATCCATCCACAGACAGCTGTTTCGGGGTATTGCCCCTCATCAGTGTGGAGTAGGAAACTGGCTAGTAGGAGCAATGCCACGTGATGGTGACTCCGTGGCTTGTGTTTTGCATGTTTTTGCATATTTCCCATAAGGGATGGGAGCATTGCTCTAGAATCACTGCGTTGAGAAACATGTGATGGTGTCTCCGCAGTGTTGGATGTTGATCTCCATGAGTTCATTCATCCTCATTTTTCACAGTCTTTTACTAGGCATTGCTCCTACTAGCCAGTTTCCTACTCCACACTGATGAGGGGCAATACCCCGAAACAGCTGTCTGTGGATGGATACCATGTTTTCGCATAGGTGGTTTCCTTCATTGGAGACTGCCCTTCCCGTGGTTGTTCCTTCCCGGGGAAAGACCTGGCTAGTCATTGCTTGCATTGAGAAACACGTGATGGTGTCTCCGCGGCTTGTGTTTTGCATGTTTTTGCATATTTCCCATAAGAGCGTTGCTCTAGAATCACTGCGTTGAGAAACATGTGATGGTGTCTCCGCAGTGTTGGATGTTGATCTCCATGAGTTCATTCATCCTCATTTTTCAGTCTTTTACTAGGCATTGCTCCTACTAGCCAGTTTCCTACTCCACACTGATGAGGGGCAATACCCCGAAAAAGCTGTCTGTGGATGGATACCATGTTTTGGCATAGGTGGTTTCCTTCATTGGAGACTGCCCTTCCCGTGGTTGTTCCTTCCCGGGGAAAGACCAGGCTAGTCATTGCTTGCGTTGAGAAACACGTGATGGTGTCTCCGCGGCTTGTGTTTTGCATGTTTTGGCACAAGGTAGAGGCATCGGTATAGTGATTGGTGAGGAATATGATCCTGGCTGCAGCATTCAGTACGGATTGGAGAGGGGAGAGTTTGGTAAGAGGGAGACCAATTAGTAGAGTTACAGTAGTCCAGACGAGTATGAATAAGAGAAACAGTAAGAGTTTCTGCAGAGTCAAAATATTCTTCACACCCGTGACTAAGGCCTAACCGAAAGAAAAGTGCTGATCCATACGTAAAAAAACGAAAAAAGGGAGGGAATGCAAGGTGCTGCATGGGCTCCTGAAAAACACCGCTACCGGTAAGTAGCTAAGCATTTATTCAGTCGCCATGACAGCACGAGAGATTTACAGAGATGAAAAGAGCTTAGGGAGGAACAGCTGCCTCAAGCACCTTTCTCCCAAACGTGAAATCGGAGGAGTCACCCAAATCCAATCTATAGTTTTTAAAGAACATAGATGGAGAGGATCACGTAGCTGCCTTACATTTGTCCTCAATGGATACTTACGACCTTTCTGCCCAGGATGTTGAAACAGCTCGAGTGGAGTGTACTCTTATACCTTCCTGGATTTCTGCACCACTTGTTGCCTCCCCAATCCACCTGGCTAAAGTGTTTTTGGACACTCTAAGTCCTTTCCTAACTCCTTTCCTAACTCCCTTTTCCTAACTCCCTGGAAGGATACAAATAGGGAATTGTCCTTTTTCCATGGATCTGTGGCCAAGCATAACTAAGGCGACACCTTCTTACATCTAGGGAATGAAGGTGCTCTATCGGGTTAGCAGGATTCGGGCAGAAAGATGGGAGGACTATCTCTTATAATCTGCGGAATTTTGAAGCAACTTTGGGCAGATGTAAGGGATCTGGCTTTAATATGACCCTGTCTTCTCTAAACTGGGTTACGGAGGTAGTCTAGAGAGAGCTTGCAGATCACTAACCCTCCTGGCCGACGTTAATGCGACCAACAGGGCAGTCTT
This sequence comes from Dendrobates tinctorius, assembly GCF_039654945.1. Taxonomy (NCBI): domain Eukaryota; kingdom Metazoa; phylum Chordata; class Amphibia; order Anura; family Dendrobatidae; genus Dendrobates; species Dendrobates tinctorius. Next base: position 9,879,309 of record NW_027361700.1, on the reverse strand, counting down.
GAAGGAAAGGATTCTAATGGGGGCAGAATCAATTGGCTCAAATAGGGCTTCTGTTAATGCTGATAGTATCAGGTTCAGATCCCATGGAACCAGCTTCTGTTTAATGATGAGTCTGGACCTAGCCACTGCCCTGATGAACCTAGCTACCCAGTAATTGCTCGCTAGGTTGCAGTTGTATAGTGCACCTAGAGCCGAAACCTGGACTCTAAGCGTGCTAGTGGCTAGACCCATCTCTAACCCCTTCTGGAGGAATTCTGGACCTAGCCGCTGCCCTGATGAACCTAGCTACCCAGTAATTGCTCGATAGGTTGCAGTTGTATAGTGCACCTAGAGCCGAAACCTGGACTCTAAGCGTGCTAGTGGCTAGACCCATCTCTAACCCCTTCAGGAGGAAGGTATCTGAGGCTGACAATTTTTTTCCAGACTCTGGCGTAGATAATTGTCGTGGAAGCTTTTCAATAGGGTGCTAACAAACCCTCGGGAGAAGCCCTTCCCCCTCAGTAGTGCCCCTTCAAATTCAACGCCGCTAGATGTAGGTTGGACACCCTTACATGGAAAACTGGACCTTGGGAGAGATCTGGGATCTCCGGTAGAATCCATGGCTGGGTCACAGACATCTTCCTCAGCCAAGGAAACCACAGTCTCCTGGGCCAGAATGGGGCTATCAGGATTACACGAGCCCTATTTTCTCGAATCTTCCTCAGCACTATCGGTATTAGATTCAGTGGGGGGGGGAGGCATACGCCAGGTCGAAGTTCCATGAGATCAGGAGAGCGTCCACCAAGTACGGGTTCTCTCTGGGATCCAAACAATAAAAATGATGTAGCTGTCTGTTCTGTTGGCAAACAAGTCTATTTTTGGGGACCCCCACATGTGTACGATCTGTCTGAAGATGGCCCCATTCAGTACCCACTCTCCATGTCTGAGCTTGTTGCAACTTAGGAAGTCGGCTGTGACATTGTGTTTTCCTTTTATATGGAGGGATGTAAGGGATAGTAGATGAACCTCGGCTATCAGATATGATTCGCCACCTCCATTAACGATCTGGACCGAGTTCCCCCCTGGTGGTTAATGTAGGCTAGTTACCTGGTTGTCTGAGAATAGCCTGACGTGTTCGCCCTGTAGGGACATAAGGAAAGCACTTAGAGCCCGCTCCACAGCTAACAGCTCTTTTAGGTTAGATGAATAATTCTGTTCCGATAGTGTCCACACCCCTTGGACCCACATATCCCCCATATGCGCCACCCAGCCTTTGGGACTAGCATTCGTGGTTATGATTCAGGAGATATGATTTACCAAGGGAACTCCCCTACGTAGATTTGATATGTGTAACCACCATCGTAGAGATTGTATAGTATCGTTGGCTAATGTAAATTTACTCTCAAGGTGACCCTCTAGCAGACGACTGTTGTCTAACACGTCTCACTGCAGGGTTCTGTTGTGGTATTGGGCACAGAGAACCGCTGGTATACATGATGTAAGTGATCCCAACTGCGACATTGCCCCTCTTAGCGTGACCGATGGGTTGTCTATCACCCCGAGTGTTTGTCGCCGAATGTTGTCCACTTTTGACTCTGGTAACGGACATTCCTGTATATCAGAATCTAGAACAACGCCGAGGAACTGCTGCACTTTCAAGGGCTGCAACTGTGACTTTTCAAAATTAATAATCCTTTCCCTAATTGAGCGGTGCAATGTGATTCTGTGTTTCTCACAATTAGCAGATAGTCTAGATAAGGTATCACAAGAATGTCCTCTTCAAGTAAATATTCCATAACTTCTGCCATTATTTTAGTGAAAACTCGGGATGCAACAGCAACCCCAAAAGGAAGTGTCTTGTACTGGAAGTGGTTTACTATTCCGCCCAATGAAACTGCTAACCTTAGAAACTGCTGATGATCTGCGTGTATCGGGACATGATAGTAGGCGTCTTTAATGTCTAAGACTACCATAAAGCACCCGTTGAATAACAGTTTTATAGCGGATTTCCCAGACTCCATCTTGAAAGAATGAATTACAATAAATTTATTGAGGCCTTTGAGATTTATAATGGTGCAGAAGGAGCCATATGGCTTCTTGTCTTGAAAGAGGGGGGAGTAAAACCCTTTACCTCTTTGTACCGCAGGAACCTTCACAAAGACTCCCTTTTGTAGAAGTTCCTGGACTTCAGACTCCAAATCCTGCTGTTCTGTAGATGAACGGATGGGGTTAGATGAAATTTATTATGAGGGATTCTCTGGAATTCAAATTTTAGTCCCATTCTGATAGCGCTCCGGATCCAGGGGCTACTTGAAATACTTGACCAGGCCGGGTAGAAGACTAACAGCCTCCGTCCCACCTGGTCCGGCAGTCATTTAGGTTTACTGCGGCCCCGTGGGGTATTGAACATATATCCTCTACCTTGCCTCCTGTTTTCATATCTGGGTCTTTCTCTTGTTGACCTTCTATGGTCAGACAACCTCCTATAAGAGTCCCGCCTGTAAGATGACTTTCCCAAGTAGGGGAATCATTTTTTGCTATCGCCTTCTTTCTCTAACAGTTCGTCCAGCACTTTGCCAAATAAATGTACCCCTTCGCATGGGATGCCACATAGTTTTGATCTGATCTGGCCTGCATGTCACCTGGCCAGCATTTCAGCCACAAGGCCCTATGGGCAGCATTGGAAAGGGCCGCTGATCTGGCTGCTAATTTTACAGTCTGCTGACACATCTGAAAGGAAAGCCACCACTCCCTGGACTATAGGAAGGGAGGAAAGGATGTCGTTCCTCTGGACTTTATCTCTAAGTTGTTCCTCCAGCTGGTCCAGCCACACCATTAGGGACCTAGCTGTGCACGTGGCGGCGATTGCTGGTCCGAGAGCACCTGCCGATGTTTCCCAGGTACGCTTTAGGAACACGTCAGCCTTCCTATCCAGCGGGTCATTTAGATTACCAAGGTCCTCAAAAGGTAGGGAAGCTCTTTTACACACCTTGGTGACTGCCGCGTCCAACTTTGGGGCTTTGTCCCATGAAGATGAAGCCGCCTCCTTGAATGGATACCTCCTTTTGAAAGCTGGTGGCAGAGAGCCTTTCCTCTTGGGCTTTTTCCACTCCCTCGTAATCAGGGAGCTAATCTTATCGACCATCGGGAAGGCCCTTCGATTTTTGCGGTCCAATCCCCTGAACATCGAATCCTGTACGGACTTTTCTGCCTGGGGTTCCTCAATCCCCATGGTGCTGTTTACCGCCTTCACTAGATGATTAATCCACTCCAGTGGAAAACAGGAGTGGCTCAATCTGGCCTTCAACGATGATGAAGATGACAGGGATGAGTCTAACCTTAACTCTTCTGAGTCACTGTCCGAGACCAAAATAGGGGATCTAGGAGTTTTCCCCTTTAACCCTATTTCCTGAGATAGAGATCTAACTGAGCCCCTAACCTCCTGCCTATCTCTCAAACTGGAGGTAAAGTCAGGGGTCTCCTCTTTAACTAGATGTTGTATGCAGGGTCTACACAGTCTCCTTCCATGGCCATCTGGAACGGGAACCCCGCACTCAGCACATTTTCTGTGCTTGCTTTTCCCAGAACACTTTTTTCCCCTGATAGGTGTGGAGAGAGGGACCATAAGGGGAACAGAATATCACCAAGTGAACTTTTTCGTAGATCACTTACTATGGCGAGTAAGAAAGTGGTACCGAATTTTGGGGGGGGGGTCCATCTTAGCCGCTGACACCTCTTTACGGCTTGTGGACTTTCCTGGTTTCACCTTCTGGCTAGCCTTATGTTCCCCAGCGCGGCCACTGCTACTGGACCGCCGCTGAGAGGCTTTTACGTGGGTCTTCTCCATAAGCTGCTCCTCCGGAGACTCTCTGTGCTCCGGTGACTCCATTATACACAATAAATGGGGCAAGAAGCAATAGGCAGCCGGCCTAAGCCTCTTAAATAGCTGGCCATCCCCCCGGTACTGCCTCCAATGGAGTCAGCAGGTGTCTCCAATCAGGGCCTGCCACATACCCAATTGGTGCCATTTGCCCATCCCCTCGACCGCAGCAGAGACCGGGATCCCCGACCAGGCACGCGTCCCTGCACCCGCATGTGCTGCCATGCTCCTCCAGAGGTGCCCCCACCAACATCACCACCGCAGCCCAGACCGCATCATCAGCCAGCGCGCCCCTTCTGGAAGAAGCGCGCACCATGCCCGCACTGCATACCACAGCTAGGAATGCCCCCCGGCCGGAGGAAACCCGCTCCCCCGGCAGGCACGGACCAGGAGTCGGCCTATACTTACCGGGTTCCTCGACGATGGGCCCCCAGAAGCAGGCCACCCCCTGAAGGCCTCTTCCTCCTGCACCAGCAGTTCCCCTGCCGTGCGGCGCTTCTGGCACACCGAACAGACCGAGGCAGGGGACCCCCGCTACCTTAGCCGGTCTGCTAGGCCCGGGCTACTTCAATCTTCTACCTCAGAAAGGTGCGTCTGAAGGGTTCCCCTGTCAGGGACAGGAAATCAACTGAGGCGGGAGGGCCGCCCTTTTTATACCTGTATGTTTCCTGTCCCTGAAGGGCGGATCCCCTCTCTTGTGGTGCTGTCATGGCAACTGAATAGTCTAGAGGTTTTGCATAAGGGCTTAGATGAATAACCATGTACCTCTTCCATCACTTATCAAGTAGACCAAAACAGTCGCTTCAGTGTGGTTTAATAATTGAGACCTAGGGTATAACTCAATGACACACCGCACACATTTAAGATGGAGATATTGGTCAAGTACACATTACATTCAGCATTGTTTGTTTCCGTTTGGGGCTTCTGTCCAAATCCCTGAAAAACTGGATTGTCTCATTGAAATGAATAACTGAGACAAAAGAGAACAAACGGGACTGAGCTTGCTTACGTTCAACTTTTCAGAGGGGCACAAGTACATAGTTGACTAGCTAGCCTTAGACAGAATATAACTTCAACTGGAGACCAATATCTTTGGGGCCAGTGAGGAGCTGGCCAGGTTTTAAAGACTACTGGATGTACAGTGGGATCCACAGCAGACTTAATTTTTGCAGACTTTTTCCAGCGCAGAACATTGGTTATGTCAATCTTATGTGTTTTATTAGAGATTTTCGTGCTCGCTAGTTCAGCCTCAGGAATCAGTGTTACCATTCAGTGACAGTAAGCAGAGAAACATGTGAGGGCTGGATCTTAATACATAAGGCAAGGCACAAGATTGCTTTGCCTGAACCAATCATTCCATTATTCTTGTTAGTGTCTCAGGGGCATCAAAAGCCATTAATCTCCCAGTTCCTAGTCATGCTGTGGATAGACCCAGTGGAGTGGTCACCACATGGGGTTGCACATGGAGTCCTAGGTGATGGGGCTGGGCCTGAAGAAAATACCTCCACCAATGCACAGGTAACTTAAAGGGAGTTTTACACTTAGCGATATTGCTAAAGCGTCACCGATTTTGTGACGCAGCAGCGATATCGCTACATGTGATACTTACCTCCGACCAGCTACCCCGCTGGCTATCGCTGATCGCACAAAATCATCCATTTCTAGTTGGCTGCTTCCTGCTGGTGCCGACGAGCGACGCGGGCGGGGGGACGTCATCATCGCTGCGTCTGAAAGGTAAGTAACGGCCGCTGCTGCATCGCTGTTAGATCTGCCTGTTTGGCAAGCTCACTAGCTACCATTTAGCGATGCACCAGCGATCCTGACCTGGTCATATCGTGGTCGGGATCGCTGGTGCATCGCTAAATGTAAAGGGGGCTTTAGAAGGGGGGGGCGGCCTTGGGTATTTAGAACATTGACAAATGGCGTTGTTGCTGACTGGAGTGGGATACACGTTCTTCTCTCGTGATATCTGTCCGGAGGAAAATAGGCGGTAACTGCAGACTATACCAGAGGGAGGTGCCAAAAGCTGTGGACCAAACAAGAGTTGGGAGACAGCGAGATTCACATGGTATGGGGCAGTGGAACTACCAGTCCCAGGAATGGGATCATGTGGACTGATGGCATTGTATTTTGGCCATCTACCTGGAACTGAAGTATGTCTGTGGACGGAAGAAGCCACCTCAAATCTTCACAGAACCCATAGTCACCGCTGTCACATAAGAAATGAGGATACCACCATGGTTACTTACCGGTAGCCAGTTTTTCCAGAACCCATGACAGCACCACCTGAGAGAGGGATCCGCCCCGCCAGGACAGGAACCTACTGAAATATAAGGGGCAGCACCTCTCCCCCACTTCAGTTGGTTACAGAGCATTGAGAGGACTTCCCGGTTAGTTACATATTTATCCAACACCACATCACACAAATACACCCTGTTAACTTGCACACCCATACGGTGAAAGGAGGGGGGGGATATACGGGTGCTGTCATGGGTTCCAGAAAAAACGGCTACCGGTAAGTAACCATGGTGGTTTTCCCTTCACCCATGACAGCACCACCTGAGAGATTTTTGGAAACTTCGAACACCTTAGGGAGGGACCACCGCTTGCAGCACCCTTCTACCAAAAGGTTAAGTCAGCAGAGGAGGCTAGATTTAACCTATAGTGTTTAAAAAAGGTTGAGGGTGAGGCCCAGGTAGCGGCCTTACAAATCTGTTCAATTGATACCTCTGCTTTTTCAGCCCAGGAGGTCACCACGGCTCTGGTGGAATGAGCCTTGATGCCGTCAGGAATCGGAACACCACTAGCTGAGTAGGCTACACTAAAGGCCTCCCTAATCCATCTGGCAATAGTCCCTTTCGATACTCTGTAACCCTTCCTGGCACCCTGGAAGGCTACAAATAGGGACTGGGACCTCCTCCACTGGCTAGTTACTGATATATACTCTAAGAGGGCTCTTTTAACATCTAGATTATGGAATTTCTCCGCTCCTGGGTTTTTTGGATTGTCACAGAAGGAGGGGGAGGACAATTTCCTGGCTTCGGTGAAAATCTGATACAACTTTCGATAAATAAGCAGGGTCTGTTTTTAGGACAACCCTGTCCTGGTACACCTGGGTATAAGGTAGGTTAACTGAGAGGGCCTGCAAGTCACTCACTCTATGTGCCGATGTAAGGGCCACTAAAATAATGGTGTTTAGGGTAAGATATTTTACTGGTAGCTGTTGCACTGGTTCAAATGACTCCTGAGAGCTTCTAACACAAGGTTTAAATCCCATGGAGCCATTTTTGGCAAAGGGATTGGTCTAGACCTCTGGCAGGATTTAATGAATCTGGCTACCCATCTGTTTGCTGCTATATTGCAGTTATATAGAGCGCCTAGTGCTGAAACTTGTACTTTGAGTGTATACCGCTAGGCCTAGCTGTAGTCCTGCCTGTAAGAACTCTAAGATGGCCTTGATCGGGGGTTCTTGGTCTAACGGTCTTCCTAGGAATTGCAGAAACTTATTCCAAGTCCTACCATATATTAGTTGTTACTGGCTTTCTACTTTTCATCAGTGTAGCCACCAACCAAGGGGAGAACCCTCTAATTTTTTTTTTTTTAAAAAAGTGACCTCTCAAATTCCAAGCCGTCAGATGGAACCCCTTGACTTGCATGTGGAATACCGGACCCTGAGCTAGCAGATCTGGAATCTCTGGCAGCACCCATGGATCTGAGAGGGACATCATCTGTAGTAGTAAGAACCAGGGCCTTTTTGGCCAAAACAGGGCTATTAAGATCACTCTGGCCTGATCCTCTCGTATTTTCTTCACCACTGCTGGTATTAGAGCTACCGGAGGAAAGGCGTAACCCAGTTTGACATTCCACGTAATTTGCAATGCGTCCACTGCCCATGGGTCTTCTTTTGGGTTCAATGAACAGAATCTTTTTACCTGCCTGTTGCATTTGTTGGCAAAGAGGTCTATTACTGGCTCTCCCCAGAGTTGTACTATCTTCTGGAACACTAAGTGATTTAGGGCCCATTCTCCCTGCCTCAATGTGTTGCGGCTTAGGAAATCGGCTTGTATGTTCTCCACCCCTCTGATGTGTAAGGCAGTTAGGGAGTGTAGGTGTCGTTCGGCTCTGCGAAAGATTTTGTTGGTTTCGCTCATTAGGGAGTGTGACCTTGTCCCTCCCTGGTGGTTGATATAAGCCACTGTCACTTTGTTGTCCGACATGATCCGGACATTGCGGCATTCTAGACTGGGGATGAATATCCTTAGGGCTTTGTTTACTGCCCTTAATTCTCTTAGGTTGAAGGATGCGTTTTGTTCTTGGTGTCCCCAGGGCTGCCCGTCCCCTCAGGTGTGCTCCCCACCCCGAGGAACTTGCGTTCGTCAGAATCACATCGGATACTGGCCTGTGCCATGTCAATGCTACTAGGTTTGCTCTGTCTAGCCACCATCTGAGAGAGTTTTTGACTTAAGGAAAGTTCCAGCCTTCCTTCTAAACGCCCTTTTAGCAATTTCTGTGATGATAGGATCTCTGCTTGCAGTTGATGGGTATGAAATTGTGCCCATATGACCGCTGGAATACAGGCTGTCAGTGTGCCTAGTAAGGACATCACCTCTCAGGGTCGTGTGAGGTTGGTCCATTACTGCCAGGGTCATATTCCTCACCTTTTCCACCTTGGCCTCTGGTAAAAGACACTTTTGCTGTTCAGAGTCCAAGATGAATCCTAAAAACATTTGCCTTTTTAGGGGTTGTAGCCTTGACTTTGACATTCACCATCCAGCCCAGTCTCTGTAGGGTATTTGTTACCCTTTCCACCTGTTCTGTGCAGTGACATTCAGAGTTTCCCACAATTAGAAAATCATCCAAGTAGGGTATTATAATTGTGTTGTGGATTCAGAGGAAGGCTGTCATCTCTGCTACTAATTTCGTGAACACCCTTGGGGCTATGGATATGCCGAATGGAAGGGCTCTGAACTGAAAATGTCTGAGGTTGCCCTGGATGTAGATAGCTCCCCTTAAGTATTTTTGGTACTCTGGATGGATGGGGATGTGGTAGTAGGCATCCTTTAAGTCAACTACGGCCATAAAACAATTGTGGTGTAACAATTTTATGGCCGAAGTCACTGACTTCATTTTGAAGGTCTGGTTTTCTATCCATTGGTTGAGGCCTCTGTGGTTTATAATCATCCTGATTGAATGATCTGTTTTTTTTATTAGGAAGAGGGGCGAGTAGAAACCCCTTTTTTCCTGTTCGCTTGGAACCTCTATCAGAACGTGTTTGTCCCGCAGACTTAGGAGCTCTGCCTCTAGGGCCAACTGCTCTTCTAACCCTTTCCTGACGGGGGGGGTCACCACAAACGATGCTCTCGGCTGTTGGAAAAAAAAAAAAAAAAAAAAAAAAAATTTTAGGCCTTTTTTTTTTTTTAATGATGTTTAAAATCCAAGTGTTGGAAGATATATTTTCCCAGGCCTGATAAAAGAGCATCAGTCTCCCCCCTACAGGGATACCGATATCATTGTGGGGACTTTTATGGATGAAGCTGCACCCCCAAACATGAATCCAGACTTTCTTTTGTCCTCCCATCTTTTCCAATCCCCCGGAGGACGGCCCCTATTGAATTTTCCCCTCCGAAAGGGCAGTCTTCTTTGATCTCCCATAAATCTGGGGAAGCCCTTTTTCCTGTCCCCTGCTTTTTCCAGGATGTCGTCTAAATTTTTCCCAAAAAGAAATTGTCCATCACATGGAAGAGAGCATAATTTAGCTTTTGATTGTAGGTCTCCAGGACAGCCTTTAAGCCATAATATACACCTTGCGGTGTTTGATAACCCCACTGCCCTCGCCGTCAATCTCATGGAATCGGCAGAGGTGTCAGCCAAAAAGGCGGCTGCTCCATGTAGAAGATACATATCTCCCAAAATTTTTTCCCTTGACACCTTGGATGCGAGTTTCTTCTAGCTGCTGTAACCAGATCATTAAGGAGTGGGCTGTGCAGGTGCCAGCTATTGCTGGTTTCAGTCCCCCCCGCTTCCCATGCATGTCTTGGGTAGGAGTCTGCTTTTTTATCTAGCGGATCTCTCAGCACTCCTGAGTCTTCTAGAGGCAGGGCCGACCTTTTGGATGATCTGGATACTGTTGCATCAATTTTTGGGACCTTGTCCCATATTTCCGTATCTTTAGGCTCAAAGGGATATCTCCTTTTTGATTAGGGAAGGCTACCTGATCTTTCAGGTTTCTTCCACTCTTTCAATGAGCGCCTGAATTTTCTCATTAACCGGAAAGGTGCGCTTTTTCCTTTCCTGTAACCCCCCCCAAACATTACATCTTCTAGGGACTTAGTTGCTTTCTCCTCCTGTAGGCACATGGTTGTCCTAATGGCCTTATGGAGAGCATCTATCCTCTACCAGAATACACAGCCTGCCCCCTGTATCACTATCCGAGGAGGACCTGTGTTCGACCTGATATTCAGACGAGGAAGAGTCTGACGAAGAAGTTGGGGAGCTCTCCTACTTTTTTTCTTTAATAATATTTTAAGTGATCTGAGGTTAGTTGCCAAGCTCTGCACCTCCTCTGCTGGATACAGATGGCGCAAAGGTCCTTTTGCCAATTTTTTGCTAGGGGGCTCTGGCATATAGCACACTCTATTATTCCTTTTGCTCCCTGCTTTTTTGCCTTTTCCCTAAGGAAAAAACAACAAGAAGGACCCTATTAATATTGGTCTAAACATTCTCGAAGATCACTCACCACCCACAAAGTCGGGTACCGGACTTGGAGGCTGTGTTGGAGCATGCGGGCTGCGCTCTCGACCGAGGATTCACTCGATCTGTGGCTCGGGCGGCTGCTGCTCTTGCCACTTGAACGGCTCCATGTTTACGTGCAGAGGTCTGCGACGGGGGCAGAGACGGTAAACGCTCCTGCTGTGACCCCATTGTAACACCTGGCCGTCCTGCTCCTTGCCCTTTTTTGTAGGTGTATCCGGTGAGTGGTCGGTACCCCTCCCCCCTGCGACTGCCGGCCGCTCTTACTGCGGCCAGCGCCGCACCAGGCACCATGTTGCCGTCACGTCTGTAATGTCAGCCGGCGCACTCCCAGGGTGCATCGCGCCACTGACGTCAGAAGCTGCCCCGGCTTCCCCTGTCGTCCCAGGGAGAAGGATCGTGCGCGCGCAGGGGGAGGGAGGCTCGGAGGAGAGTCCCACTGCTGAGGCCACTATACTGCACCCACACAAACCCGGGGCCTGGAGGAGGAACCCTGGGGACTGCGCTTCCAGGCCACCGACAGCTGGCGCTGCAGGTAAGCCGACCTGCTCTTCCTGCGCAGGGACGGCCCTAGGTCCATTTTCCATGACAGACACCGCCGCTGTCAGACTGGGATCCTGTTCCAGGACAGGAATCCAACTGAAGCGGAGGGAGAGGTGCCATCCCTTATATTTCAGTAAGTTCCTGTCCTGGCGGAGCAGATCCCTCTCTCAGGTGGTGCAGTCATGGGTGAAGGGAAAAATTGGATAAGTTAAACATATTTTCTATGCAGCACACAGAAATCTATCCCTTTAGTGTTTCTGTGGAGCTGTAATTGGGTCAAATAGGGGACAGCAGAAAAACAAACTCAGCAAGTCAAAGTTCAAATACATCCTTAATATCAATTACAACTACATTGCAAGAAAAAAAAAAAAAAACAAAAAAAAAAACAAAAAAAAAAACCCGCACACACTATCCTGCTTTGCTCTTAAGTATAAGAAAGGACCCCTACCATCATAAGGTTGTGAAATATAAATATATTTTAATAGTTGCTACAATGAAATATTGTACAGGTACAAACAAGTAGTATTGAATGGTCCAGAGTGGAAGAAATTCAGAGCAGCCAATACATAATTACACATTTCAGAACCCAATGGAAACATAATTTAGTGACTGCCCTATAGATTTTTTTTTTTTTTTTTTTTTTAAAGTGACCCCATTACCAACATTGAGCAACCATAGTTAGTATTTTGCTCAAAAACATGTGGCACAAACTAGTCCAAAATTAAATTTTATTATCCCTTCCAAGGTAAGATGCAGATAAACACCAATATAATTGGCATAAGGTTCACTTTAAAATGCCCTTGGTAAATACAAATATATAATACATATGTACACAGACGTTAATATGAAACATTAAATGGAATTTAAATAAAAAAGCATTTATTAAAAAGGAAACCAAAATTCTACAATCAATATTACAAATGCTATTCAAACCTAACATTATAAAATACAACTTTAAATGCAAAATTCTGAATTTTAAACATTTTATTCTCTCCAATTTTTTTTCCAAAGATTTCTATGACAAGTCAACATCTCCTTATAGAAAAGGCTAATGACATTGGTTTATTCACATGCATACCCACATACATACAGACTCCTACACGCACACACGCTTTAAGAACACTCAAAAACGGCAGACCTTGCACCTGCCAGGATACAGTCACTGTACCACTTGTTAAAGTATTAGAAAATGGCAGTATATATATCGGAATTCTTGGAAGACAGATTGGTGAGGTATAGTTAGAATTTTGTATATATAGAGCTTTGATTTTGCATATAGGCACCATCACCACCTATTTATTGGTGGTTCCCGGATAAAAGGCAACTTATTCTTTCTTGGGTCCTAGCTTAGGACCAAAGTGTTTAACGATTCACTTCTTGCACCTTAAATTATGCACCTGATAGGAGGTCTAAACTGAAATAGCCTTAATCTTTATACACATAGATACTTGTAACTTAAAGGAAATCTAGATTCTGGAAACCATGTAGAAGATATTTCCATCAAGTAGAGCTCATTAAATTACAGAACAGATGTACATTAGAGTTTTCTGAAAAAAAAAAAAAAAAAAAAAAAAAAAAAAAAAGTTTACAACAAAAAAAGTCCATTTTTTAAATGTAGTGTAATTTGCTCCAAAAATAATCCATTTAGATTTCACAATATGATTCTCTGCAGGATAGAGCACCTGGAATTTCTATATGAAATAAAATGGTGCCCATCTCCAGAAATTTCTGAAAAATCTCAATTAAAAAAAAAAAAAAAAAAAAAAAAAAAAAAAAAAAAAAAAAAATTTAAACAGCTTATTGTTTTCCTTACAAACTAAACCGCTGGAGCAGGTTTTACATGAAGTCACAGAAATGCATTAGGTAATACGACAAGATTTGATTTCTCAACTCTGCTATGCATTTCAAAGTTTGACAGTCAAAGAGTCCATGTAAAAGCTTATGCCTCGATTGTGGGAGCCTTCTTGTAGATAGGTTTTTTTACTGGGTCATAAGCAAGCTCTCCTTTCTTGTTCTTCCTAACACGCATCACTAGCAAGACTATGATGATGGCAAACACCAACCCGACACATCCACCAGCAACGACCGCTGTGAAAAGAAAAAATAAAATTTAGATTTTAAATTTTCCACATGTAAAAACGTTAGATAGCTACAACATTTGCTAGACACATGCAGACCAAGAACAAAAAAAAAAAAATTAACTTGAAGGCAAAAGAACTTTGTGAGCATGTATAACCCAAAGAAACATGCCACAATATTCTTTCTATATAGAGCAGTAGGAATTCTGGCATTACAGTAAAGCCCAATGCATATATGGGTTCCCCATCATTGCTGTGTACACACATGGAGCTATAAACCTGTGTGCATGAAGAGCCAAGAAAAATATCAGAACATAAAGAAGTTTTCATGAATGGCAATTCAGACCATTACAATAAGAGGAAGGAAGTCTTTTCAGAAAGAGAAAAAAAAAAAAAAAAAAAAAGTTATGACCTCTTACTTCCACTTAATGAATAGTAAAAAGGACTAATTCCAGCACACAGGTGGCTTTTTTTAGAATACATGCTGCAAATAGGAAATGTTATCCTCTAGGCCATACATTTCCAACTGGCCCATGGGCCAAATCTGGCCCACAGGTTGGTTATATTTGGCTTGTGACACCAGAACTACAAATATGCGGTGCCTCATTTTGTATGGTGAACAATGAGGGGCCCCATTATTCTGTATACAGATTGGCCTGGCCTGCAACTTTGTCCAAGTTTTTTTTTTATTTTGTCCCTCTGTATTCAAGTTTGCCATCCCTGCTTTAGACGATGCAACAGAGCTCCTAAGGCCACTCACCAATAACAACTTCTGTTCTGCTGAAGAAGCCATGAGCAGTGCTGGCCATAGAGATTTCATTTGATAGTTCATGTTCGTCAGGTAAGGGGTTGTTCCTCAATATTGAAATATCATTATCCTTTTGGTCAACGTTATCTTTATTGATCTTTATCTTACGTATGTCCTCTTCTCCAATGTTGTTATCAAAGGCAGTCTGGAGAGGCAAGAAGCAGCACGTTATATATAGACTGATACAGTAAAACCAAATAACTGACAGGCAAACTACTAAAAATTATAGTTTCTACTAATACCAAGCTACTTTGTTACAAGAGGGTAACAATATGAATTTAACTAATTTAATATGCATTTTACGCCAATTAAAAAAAGCACTTGATTTTACGACTTGGCTCAAGTGTAGGTACAGCCTTATCATCTTATTAAGCAAGGAGAATACATGTAAAGCTCAGCACTTACTGTAGGTGTGTACATGGTTGATTCAAGGTCATCTTCAAATTCTTCATCTGCAAAGACAATTGAAGTCAGATATCAGGTTAAGTTGCAAAATTGCTGCTGTATTCATTAACCAAAGCTACAAAAGTAAATGTCATCAATACAACATTAGAAAGGTGGGCTGCTTTTTTTTTTTAAAGATCACTGCTTTCTCTTTCAGGCAGCGAGCAGGTTTACTCACACAAGTTTCTCTGTTAGACTAAATTCTTGTTTTTCCAAGCCTTCTATAGCCACATCTTGTTTGTTTTTCCAATGTATTTATGGCAGATATGTTTAAGCACATTTACACTGATCTGAAGAGTGGGGTATGGCAAAGAGGAAGTCAGGAGCCAAGTATTTGCAGATAATATATTATGTAATCATTCCCTTTTATTGTGGGTAGTAGGATGTACTTTAATTCTATGGGAGGGTTAAGGATCATACAACTACATGCTGGCATATAGGACTTCTAAAGTAATGACTTTTCAGGGTCTGATCAAGAATTACGACCAGATTGAACAAACACATAATATTGTGACCAACATGCCCTCTGCTAAGGAGTCAGTACAGCAATGATCAAGCCATTACCATCAGTTACAGAGGACAACACCGATTAGAGGCCTGTTCTGAAAGGGTCAACGAGGAGGATAGCAGGACCAGGCTAAGCCACCAGAAAACCAGAGAAGTTGGTAACTAAGCGGATTGCAAACCCCCAATCCTATCCACACAACTAGCAGTAGCCGTGGAGCGTGCCTACGATGCCCTAGATGCTTCGGCACAGCCGGAGAGCTAAATCAGCCTAAAGCAAGAAAGGTGAAATCTAAACTGCCCTGGAGCAGACACCAAAGGAATAGATATATACCCCAAACATATATTGTTGGTGAGACAAGATGAAAACACGAAACACAGGCAGAAAAATAGACTGAGCAAATGAAGGGGCCCAAACTGACTAGACAGGAAAGGAAAGACACTGTCTGCAATCACGCAAAAACCAACACGTCTGATGCACAAAAAAAAAAAAACAAAAAAAAAAACAAAAAAAAACACCTGAAGTCACACGACTTCACCCCCACTATATCAGCACTCTGGTATATACTGAAAGCAAAAAAGAGACCAATATAAAAGGGGACAGAACAAACTGACACGCAGTAACATATGGGCGGTGATCCAGCACAGCCCCAGCAGGAGCAAGCTGACCTGCACAAAGCAGAGAGACAGAACTAGATCAAATGCAAAAAGATTAGCAAATGAACCACTTAGCTTAACCATGCAGGAACAGAGCAGGAGACATCAGACCTCAGAATGCACAGGAAGAAAACCACCAGCATGGATTGAAGGAAGTCAGCTGTCTTAAATACTCCAGTCAGAAACCCCAGATCTCCAATTGTCATCATCATTATCAGGTGGCAAGCCTCTGTCAATCTGACCAGCTCCACTACCTCCAGCAACCACAGGAGGGAGCCCAGAAAGAATTCACAACAGAGACCTCCATATACACTTCAGTAAGATCACCCAACTCAAAGTATGGGGGGGGGCTCATAATTCCTCTAATAAAAATAATGTCAGGAAAGAATCAGGCAGCTTTCATTTAAACACCCAATCCATTGGTTCTCATGGAAGACAAGCATCTCCCTGTTGAAACGATATGAACTCATGTCCGAACTTGGAAATGGAGATGTCTATTTGACAAAAGAAAAAAAAAAAAAAAAAAAAAAAAAAAAAAAAAGTTACCTGAATCGCCAGAACCAGAGGATTCATCAAACGAATCAGAATCTTCATCATAGTAATCAGTATATACATCTTCATCATCTGAGCCTGAAGCTTCAATCAGGTCTTCGATTATAACGTTTGGGTCCATCAACTCAGTTTCACGTATCTAAGAAAAATGGGGAATCCATTAAGGAAAAAACAAAAAAAGGAAAAAAAAAAAAAAGTCCCCCCCCCCAGTTAAAGTTCTACAATCATCTAACTTTAAGTCACAGATCAGAACACTCTAAAAATGACCAGAACCTGCAAGGAAAAAGTGACAGGATACAAAGAATATATGTCAAAGCCTTAGGCTCTGGCAATGAAACAGTCACACTATTTTCTTCCCAAGCAGATTTTATTTCAATAATTAAAACAGGTTGGTGTAGAAATTTCCTTTACTGCAACCACACCTGCCTTACACACAACTTTTCTAGGAGTGTCCCGAGTGTGTGTGTGTAAAATAAATCTATCTATCTATCTATCTATCTATCTATCTATATATATATATATATATATATATATATATAAAAAACACACAAAAATGTGTGGTCAGTAAGACATTGCGTAAAGTTTTACTATGGATGTATGCATGTCTGGCCAATGGACAAAGAGCAAAAAATGTGGAAAGCACAAGTGTTCTTTGCATAGTGGGCAGCATTTGCCACTCCACAAGCCCCTCCACCAGAAGTGGAGTGCTGGCAGCTGACTACTGGATAGAGTGGCACACGGTCAAACAAAGCCTTACTGGCTTAGAGTCCGATAAGCAAGTATGGACACAAAGAAACACCACTTTAGTATGTAATACTGTACATGTGCACAGCAAGATAGACAACCTGCAGCTCTCCAGCTGTGAAACTACATCTCCCAACATGCTCACAGAAGTCCCTTGCTTAAAAAGGTGGCATTTTATAAAAGCTGGAGTGTGGAAGGTTGGGGACCCCTACAATAAAGTATAATCAACTTCCTGTAAGGATATGGGCAGACGATCAGGAATTAGCAGAGCTTTGGATGCAACACACGTTCACTACGTCCAATGTGCTGCAGTCAAATTCACACATTCTCACTGAACCATGCAGATTCACCGTGAACAATACATTGTACGGGTTAAAATTTCTTGTGGAGACGCTAGCCTCCACAAAAGAAATTGACATGCCGTTGTCTGGAGAGATGTGCCGCATGCCTGTCTCCACGGACTATGCTGTAACAGCTGGACGTTGCACAAGTATGCTGAGTCTAAGGGTCCCGTTTCACTTAGAGACACCAGCGATCCCAACAACGATATGACCTGGTAAGGATCGCTGGTGCGCGCTAAATGATAGCTAGTAAGCTGCCAAACAAGCAGATCTCTTCAGCGACGCAGCAACGATCCAGCGATCAAACACAGCGATGCACACTGGCCAGCGGGACGCTGATGACGAAAAATGGCCCAGGACATTCCTGCACGATCAGCGATATCCAGCAAGGGGGTGGGGGAGTCGCTGCTGCTTGTCACATGTAGCGAGATTGCTGTTGCATCACAAAATCGGTGATGCATTAGCGATCTCGCTATGTGAGACGGGGCCTTAACCTACAGCGTTTACTAGTTGTCTACACATACCCTAAAGTGGATTGCTCATTGGCAATTGTGGTGGAATAATTTTGTGTCGTAAATAAACTATTTCTGCCCAGTTCCCATTGATGACCAATATGTTGCAGTCTGTAGCTCATTAGCACCCCATTGTGATACTTCACGTTGGAAATACTGGTAATTTTCCCAAGTTGCATAACATAAAATTGGCGCGAACACACAAGGTCCCAAAAAGGGTTTGCGCATATAATTAATGTCATGCTCTGGGATCTAAAATTCAAAGTGAAGCAGACATGTAAGAAACATTCACCAATGATAGACTTTAAGAAGAGTCTCCATAAACTACTATGATCACCATATAGTAATGTTAAAATAACCATGACAGCCTACAAGTCAGTCATCACATATATTACCATAAATAAAAGCATTCATTCATCAGCTTTTAATTGACTGAACATTTTTCACAAGCTTTTCTCCAGGAAGCAAAACAATCCAAAACCAAGCACCTCAGTCTTTTTATTTTTAGAGGTTCTGCAGAAGCTCATGGGCAAGTGGTGTGAAACTGGGGAAAAAAAACAAAAAACAAACAAACCAAAACAGGTGACTGACAGTGCAAGAGAAGCATGCCCCAATAATTTATATTAATGCATGTGTGTTGTGCTTAAACATTAAAACACAAAAGTTAGGGGAAATTGTTGTCACCAACAAAATAACGAGCCTTGAAAACTTGAGTGTTCATTTCTAGTAGGTTGCGCTACCCCACAGCCAACGCCCCATTACACATTAGACCAACATCTCAGCCAGAGTTTAAGCATGTATGGAACCTCCTGGCTCTCCCCTGACAGATAATTGTTGGGTGGACATAAGGATCTGGCATGTTATATTTGGACTGATTACTTTGTTCTTGGCGAGATAAGCCACCAACATCATAGTGTGGCATCATCTCTCTCAATAGAGAACATGGGAGCCGCTCCGCAAAGTAAGCCATCCTTTGTAGAGAGAAACTGGGAGATGGCAGCCGTCAGGACCATTGGTTAGCTAGCCACTATCTATTGTGTATGGGGGTCCCTTTGAGAAACCTCAATTGTCCGTAAGATAAACAAAGTACTTATTCCAATTGCAGAGTAAGGCTAGAATATAAAATGGCAACCACATACAGTATGTGAACATGGACTTGCTAGGCATGCATTGCGTTCCCAACGATCCATTTACAGCAATGTAAACCTGTACTTGTTTTTCAGTGTATTGTAATCAGCGGGATAATATTTAACTAATGAGAGAAACTGCACTCAGCAAGGTCAGGTTCTGGGACACAGTTCAACAAGCTGAAGTTATTGCAAAAAGGCAAGAGTATTGGACAGAGCTCAGCTCCTCACCTGGTCTACACATTAAACATCAGTCAGAAGTGGAGAGAGCCACACAACTTAAAATTAACTTTTAATAGGTGAGAGGGTGAAGGGGGGAAAAACAAAAAAAAAAAAAAAAAAAAAAAACCCCACACACAAAGATAACAAGTCCAATTGTGACAAATTAGGGATATAATTATAAAGATAAGGAACATACCCACAACAAATCTATGTAGTGCCTTTAGAGCAATAGACCGATAAATTATCTTCGCCTCTACATAGTCAAACAATTTTAAAAAAAATCGTCCACTGAAAAAATTTATTGCATCGCAACCAAAGCACCTTGAGGATTAGAAATTCGAGTAATCATACTACATTTACAAAAGATGAACAGAATGGGCCATTCCTTTAGAATGTACACTGTTATGAGATCAAAGCCATTTGCATGAAGTAGTATAGACCTTTGCCTTGACCTTGCATAAGTGTTACCTGATACATTATTACACCTGTGCAGGTAAGTGTGGGGGAAGGGCAAGGTTTTTGCTTTCTTGAAACGGATGCATCTCAGACATCTGTTGACCCATCCTAGTAAAGGATAAGATGACCAAATGGCTCAAATCCATGATCAATGCTTTACGGGCCAGTTGATAATAGGATCATAAAAATGTAAGTACGGTATATATTCACTGCCTTCAACCCTGTACAGTTCAGAAAGCAACCATCTAGCACTTCAATCAATTCCCAGTTAATAGAAAAATGTACTTTAGCATGGCAGAGTAATTTATGTGCTGCTGAAGACTACTTCCATAAAAGGAAGTCAGTTTACATCCAGACCCATAGCAATTGGATCGTAATGGGACGGAGACAAAAAAAAAAAAAAAAAAAAAAAATAGATGTTACAAACTTAACTACTGTAGCCACAGGCTCCAGATGATATATGAACTTGGCCAAGATGAGAAGCAATTACCAAGTCAAAACTCAAGCAGAAGAATGCAGGAACTATTTCACACCTACATGTGACAGCCACATCCCAAGAAAAACACTAGCTGTACAGTATTGCTGCAAGTCTGTAAATGGTCCCACTAACTGCTTCCTAAACACAAAAAAAAAAATAAGACATAGCTGTAGGTGTGAACCAGGGTAAAGCTTATATCTTTCAGGAAATCAGGTCCTTTTTTTAAGCTGTGATCACAGCACTGAAATCAGATATTTTATGTGAAATACAACTCTTCCTGAGTTTGCCATTGTCTTCATTCTTGATTCTTGAGTATTTAAGGGATGAATCAAACTCTGTCAAAGAGAATCCAAGCCCGGGGGAAAAACAGCTTCCTGACTGCATGTTACTAAGCTCAGAGAGAGGCCTGTTTGTACTTGATCTAAAGGGGATATGATGATAATGGTGCATAAGTACATCAAGTTTATGACGAGCATTGGGAATGGTAAATATGACTTCACCACCGCAGGGTATTTTAGGATAGATAGTCATATATAAAATTTCTTGTCTACTTTTGAGTCTCTCCTCACACAGTAACAAGACATTGTCCTGGTAAGGTGGACTTGTTTATTCACCTCAAGACAGTCTTTACTACACACTTCTGTGAAACGAGTGTTCCTTATGTATCCAACATAATGTTGTGAGCCGGTTGTGAGTTTATATAGAATGTGAGAGATAATATTGTTCTTCCATATTTCTTTGCATGAAGAATCTAGTGCAACACTTTCTGGTTTGTTGTCTGAAAAGGTAACCTGACCAGTATGGAAGAAAGACAAAGTTTAAACCAGTGGTTCCCAAACTCTAGTCCTCATGGACCCCAACAGGTCATGTTTTCAAGATTTCCATAGTGTTACATATGAGAGAGAATTCCTGATGTCTTGATGATACTTCCATCACCTGTGAAATACTAAGGAAATCCTGAGAACATGACCTGTTGGGGTCCGCAAGGACTGGAGTTTGGGAACCACTGGTTTACACCATTGTATCTCTATAAAAAGATAAATCCTCACCTAGGATCAAAACAACTAGCATATCAAGTGACAGGTCAGGAAGCCATTGTCTGGAATGAGATGGAAGGAAAGATAACACTTCCGAGTATTCCCTCTTGGCAAAACTATGAAAGGCTATGGGATAAGATGTAATGTTATGGTGTAAACAGGAAACCATGATCAATGGTAATGACATTGCTATATATAGCTCATCCAACAACATTGTAACAGCTGTAGACATCTGCATGCTGCAGTCTCCTGTATGGAATCAGCTCTTCCCAAAATCTAAGGGCCATCCCTTGACTCAACAATGAGACATTGGTATAACAGGTCTTTGTTCCATGTGACAAATCTAGTTAAAGTAACATTAAAGAAGAAAGGTGACCACAAGTGCCATGCAGGGCTGTGGAGTCGGTAAGCCAAACCTGCGACTCCGACTCCTCAATTTCCCTTACACCGACTCAGACTCCGACTCCCACACATATTGCTTATATTTAAGTGAAAAATTTATTGTAGTACAATGTGAACCTCAGACATTTAATCATTTTTATGATCCAATAATCAAGATATTTAGATAGAACAGAATATATATTTGTGTACGACCCGGTTTTCATTCTTTTTGGTACAGATACGATATGGATAGACAGATATGGATAAATGGATAGATAGAGCAGATTTCTAATCTGCTTTTGCTATTGAAAACATTATCTATGAGCTCAAAAACCTTTCAGGTGATGCAGTTTTTTAAAAAGATGATCAGCTTTTGCAGCTGAAAAACGTATCCTCAAAAAACACAGGAAAAACGCTGTGTGTGAATGTAGCCTTAGATCAGGAATATAACAGCCATTTATAGGACATTTCATAACTTTCCCAAACTCCTATGAAAAAATATTCAGCATATCCTGCATTGAATTACTGTACCCAATTTATTATATATTTTAGGAGTCGGTCCATTTTATACCGACTCCAACTCCGACTCCACCAAAATGAGCACCGACTCCGACTCCACAGCCCTGGTGCCATGTAGGCATAACTACGCCAAATGACTTGTGAAAAGGGGGAGGAATGCCAGACTGAGAAGATTACAGTATATCAATGATTATCTAGATCTACATAGGTAGTAAAATAAAATTGTTGGGGAGTTTTCAATGAGATAAGGGGGAGGTGGATCGGGCCAAGCACCTGTTCTTACAGAAATTAGGTAGACAATAGAGTCATTCTCCTGAGCTCAACAGTCAGTGCAGACTCCCAATTGTGCAACCTATACATGAGAAATGTACTTTTCCATTTGAAACGGTAACCAGACACCTGAAGACTTATGCAAGTCATACAAGACTTGTTAAACTGCATGTGAAGGGGCTGAGAGCAAGGACTGTCACAGGTTGGAAAGGAACAGACAAATTCACTACAGAGTCCTTGGCCTGGTATGAGGAGTTCTTTTCCATAATACTTTTATTTTACGCATTTCTATAGCGCCAATAATTCTACAGTGCTTTACAGACATCATCAACACTGTCCCCCATGGAGCGCACAATCTAAATTCCCTATCAGTATGTCTTCGGAGTGTGGGAGGAAACCGGAGTACCCGCAGGAAATCCACACAAACACGGGGAGAACATACAAACTCCTTGCAGATGTTGTCTTTGGTGGGAATTGAACCCAGGACTCCAGCACTGCAAGGCTGCAGTGCTAACCACTGAGCCACCAAAATGTCATAAGAGGTCCCAAAATAACCATTATGACATGCAACCTTACCTTCCAGACATGACAGTGAACAAACATGTTGTGGCCACTCTTAGATGTTACCTGACTTTTTTGAAAGTTGAATTGAGAACTCTGCTATGTCACCAATTTGTCATTCTGGTCAATCCAGGCATGGGGCTTCATACAGCAATAGCTTTATTAGGAATAACTTCCATTAGACTAATGCTACTAACAGACTGCTGTAATATATTTAGAATTGGACCTGCAGACAACCTCATCTCTGTAGGGGGATTTTACACAATCTAACCCCCCCCCCCCCCCCCCATATACACTGACTAGTGTTGGCCAATAGAGGAGAGAGATATCTGGCAGCGGCTTTTCGAGAACACAGGGATGCTTCGCTGAGCGAGCGCTCCTGTTACTCTCTCAACCATCCTTAGGCTAGGTTTCCACGTTCAGGAAACGCTGTGTCCAGATGTTACAGCATAGTGGAGATGGGATTTTATGAAATCCCATCTCCACTATGCATGCAAACACACAGGTGTCAGACCTGCGTAAACGCACATGCGACACGTCCATCTTGCGGAGACGCTCAGTCTCCGCAAGATAAACAGTCTACGTTTGGGATGCAGAATCACTGCACGCAGAGAGGGCAGTTCTTTGGGCGGAGCTGCGTCCTCTCCACAGCGTTAACGTGGAAACATAGCCTCAGTCAGACAGCCATCTAATATATGGGGAGGGGGGTGGCTTTAGTGTCAACTTCATTCTAGGGAAAGTAAACAAATGACTTGACTCTAGAAGCCAGTTTGTCCAGTTTGTACTGCTAGGCTGTGTAAATATAAGAAGGAAACAACTTCTATAGTACATCAGTAGAAAACAACGGCACATTTCTTTAAAAAATTGCGTGCATTTGCCATCTGGCTTGGGATGCGTTCATAGGCCAGCACTAGACAATACTCTAAGACATATGACAAGTCAATTTTACAGAGGGGAAAAAAAAAACAAAAAACCACATGAGTTATATTGCATTTTTTGGTAACCATGTTGTAGTTAATGGTACATATATGTTATAGTAATTAATGACCTCCCAGAGGCCAGATACACAGCTATGTGTTACATTACCTGCGCTACCAATGAGATTTAATGAAATTTCATCTATCCATCACCTGCCAATTTACACCACAAATATTAAATACAGATTTTACCTTGTGCGTTATCCAAGAAGTTTTTTCTCCATGCAGAGATTGACATGCCAAGCATGCCGAGATGAGGAGACTTAAAGCCGCAATGCTCCTCTGGGAAATATGCATGTCTCTTCAGAAAGGAAGAGGACTAGAACTCTAGTGCCACCTATTGGAAGTAGCAATCCTAAAAGTCAGTGTCAACCCTTTAACGATCCTTGTCACATGACTTTGGATAAAAGCCAAGTCAGAATCTCAATTTGCAGACACTGTTTCAGGGTACTGCCCCTCGTTGGTGCAAAGTGTGAGATCTGGTTTGGCTGCATGAGAGGCATCTGACCAATATCCAAGAATCATCATTTCTCCTTGCAGAGGATGACATGCTCAGAGACATTGACTTTTAGGATTGCTACTTCCAATAGGTGGCACAAGAGTTCTAGTCCTCTTCTTCTCTGCACCTTGCGTGTTAGAAAGTCTGGGGGTAGTCTAAGGGTATGTGCACACGTTGCGGATTGCTGCGCAGAATCTGCATATTTTGGCAGAATTCGCAGGTCAAAATCCGCGTGTTTTTCCTGCTGACTTCACCTGCATTTTTACACTTGCGGATTCCTATAATGGAATGGGTGTAAAAGCCCTGGGAATCCACACAAGAGTTGACATGCTGCGGAAAATAAACCGCTGCATTTCCATGCAGCGTTTTTTTTTCACCATTGAACATTGTACTGTAAATCACTAGCAAATGTGATACGGATCCGCAGCAAATCTGCAACGTGTGCACTTACCCTTAAGGTCTCATTCAGATGTCCGGACACAGACATCTCCATTTAGGATATGCATCACGGATATAATAAAAAAAAAAAAAAAAAAAAAAAAAAAAATTATGGCCACACAGAAGGCATCTGATGAACATTGTAATGTATAGGAAAAGCTTAGCAGTTTTTTCCCCCCTTTCTGATGGTATAAACTAACCAAACACTGATGAAACTGATACAAAACATTGATTAACAATGGTGTGTGTTTTTATGTACAGGCTGCATTAGTGGTTAAGAGCCATTTTCAGTAATGGAACTAGACATTACTATAATTACTTTTAATGAAGGACACAAAACAGACAAAAAAAAAAAAAGAAAAAAAGTTATTAACTGCAGCATCTCATTTACAAGAGAGGTCTGACTTTATTCCCAAAATAGCAGCTTTAGAGTACTGTACTTAGCGCTCTGTTGGACAAGAAAACACGAGAACGACTGACCTATTAAGCAATTATCCATATGTATTAAGGGAATTAAAAAAAGGAGAACGCTTAAAGCCTTAAAGGTCTGACATGGTCAGGATGTGAGGCATGAAAGGCAGCTGAATAGGTGAACAAGCACGAGCTGTTTACTCTGCATGTAGGGGCACCTGGAATTCTGGGCAGCACACAGGACCACATTCTCCTGGACTAGAACAAAAGCAGCTAGGAAGGAAGCACACCGCCTGCCTTAACATTTCACGGGGTCTAAGAAGAATACAGCAGCTGTTCACTGCTGGTGAAGATAGTCATGGCTACTGTGCCAAAAAGACAAGCTGAGCCTTTGCTTGACATACAAAGCCAGCAATGCCACAAGTAGTGATTCACCTGCAGTCATCATTAGTCACCTGATGGGTGGATATATGCATGTATACGTGTGTACATGGCTGTCCCTCCCATATTTGTAGAAGCAGCCATGATATAGAAAATAGACCCACTTAAAATGTGAATCAGCGCCAATTCATAGAAGATGGAGTCACTTATTAAATACCACTGCGACAAGAACATACAAGTCAAGTCCAAGCTTCTGATCTAGGGCAGACATCTCATGCACTTGAGCCAACAGTGAAGACTGACTACCTTGGATTTTACGGCCTTAACAAGGAGGAAAAGAAAGCCTTCTAATCACATAAGGACAGCAACATTCACTAAATCTATGGAATTGGGTCTAGTTGCCTCCAGCTGTTAGTTACATGGAGCGAGTCCATAACCAAAGGCTGCCTACATAAAGCAGGATTAACACATGCATGTGTCACGGTCCGAATACAGATTGGCAGTGGGTCTACTAACCCAAATTCAGCTGTGTCACACACCTATGAGGCTGCCAAGTTCTGGTCAGGAGACCCATGGCAGTTTCATGAATCACGATCCATACATGTGTGAACACAGCCTTACGTAGTCACTTTGAATGGACATGAAGTGGTGCCTGCAATCACGCCTCCTAAGCTCTAAGGAGAGAAAGTACTTAGTTTGTGATGTAGACTATAGGCCAGAAAGGGTTCCTGAAGGGGTAAAAAAAAAAAAAAAAAAAAAAAAAAAAAGATAAAACAAAATGTATACTTTACATCTGTATATTGCAGGATAACACAAATTGAAGGTTGAAATTCAATTTTCCGAAATGCTGACCCCCAGAAAGAATACACAAACATCAAACAGAATTTTCCATAAATCTGACTATTAGATACAACATCAAGGAGTTCTTATTTGCAGGCGAATTACGGTAATCAAAGTCTCTGCGACGGAAATGATCTTTTAAGTGGAACACTTTCCTACCTCATAAAGCACGATCTCATTTATATGTAAATTAGGCAGCCCCAAAGAGAACAATTACCCCAGAGGGGCCTCTCTATAGGCGCTCATCTTTTTGTACTGGCAGACTAACTTTGTAAGCCCGCTTGTTTTCAACGGGTACAATTTTTTTTTTTCAAAACCTACTGGAGCATATGTCAAATCAACCCCCCCCATTCATACCTCACTGCATCCTAAAAGGCCGCAAAACTTCCCGAGGCCTAAATCACAAGCTTACATTTTAAACTATGCTGTACAAACCAATACTTGTAAGGCCAGGGACCCCCAAAAAGAGCACATACCCTCATCCATGATACGAGAAGTAGAACGGCCTCTTAAGCACTGAAGGAAACCATTTCCTAAAATGGACATCCTTCCTTTATTACCAGGAAAAAAAAATCCCAGGAAAGCGGTTTGTGATGTTACGCAAGACAGGAGGATCTATGTTGCAACAGTAATGTACCGTGACATGTGGAGACATCAAAAGCAAGCAAAGACTGAGTCGCCCCATAAACTATTAACACATAGAAGAACAGTCAAGACAAGCAAAGTCACAGCTGGAGCACCCAAAATAGAAAAAAGTTATACACGTCTTCCAGAAAGTTGGCTCCCTGAATCCTTCCATGTTTATCCAGACTCCTTGTTTTACATAGCTGCTTGACAGAGTAACAAAGACGCCAGCAACATCTGCTAATAAGACGTTCAAGAGGTTGCTTCATTCCACAGACAAGAAAATTCCAAGCACGAGCTGGAATCTAAATATTGGCTTCTTAGCCACAGGAGAGTCACCCCCCTGCCAAAGTTATTTGGCCAGAGAGCAAGAATGAGAGAGTGACGTAGACACAACTTCCCAGGGCCTTTGGTTCAATAGCCATAAGGACTCACATGGTGGTTGCCAAAGTGGCCCACAAGCTGAGGACGTCTGTGCTCTTCTGTACGATTACCAACACTTATGCAACCTCCAGCAGGAACGTTGGGAGTCGTAGTTCCACAACAGGATAGCCACAGAACTAAAGTGATCATGACAGATACATGGTGTCGTAACACTGGTCTACAGAAGAAACACCTAGTGCTCCCATTAAAGGGATTCCCAACCATCAATGAAGAATGGAGCTTCGCAAGGGCGGCTGGGGGCACCCAGCGTATAGCGGTATTTAATAGCTTCTGCTCGATATCCCGAAAATGGCATGCTCCCCTCACTAGGAATACAAAATGGACCCCGATATGCGCTTTTGGTCCTCAAGAACGTAGTCAGGGGCACATCCGAATGACTTTAGGGAATCAGAAGAAAGCCATCAAATCACTGGTTTAACTAGTCAAAGAAAAGGAGATTAGTTTTATTGCGATAAAAAAAAGAAATGTGGAGCACATAGTGAAGTGATAAACGGCACACTGCGCCCCGGAAACTATGGCCGTACCCCAATACTGCAAATGGAAGCCATTATTAATAGGGGGTGTGAAAAGAATGGTGACAGTATTCCTCAACCGCAGAACTGACCCTACAAGTCACACGCCATCATCCTCGTCACCTCAGTAGTGAACAGAGGAAAGACGAGAATAAATAATATATGGCCAATTCATCAAAGGCATCTATAAGGCGCACATGGGGGGCCGTAATGGAGAAGCCCCGCACAGGGGAAGCAGGGGGGGCTTGTGTATGGTCAGAACTTTACCCACAGCTCATTAGCCAAGACAGTTCCATCCACAAGGGAAGAGGTGCTGGAATGCCAGGGGAACAATGGGAAGGTCAGGGTGCGAGGGGCAGAGACATCCCGCTCACAGCTCAGCGGTCACCACATGCAAGAGGACAGCTCGCCCCCAGGGCTACTCCTGATGGAGGGTCAATAGAACTGGCAGCCAGCCATACACTACGTGCCTGTGGCCACCACACCATGAACTGTGGCAACGTCACCAGACAGTGCAAGGAGCTGGTGTTCTGAGGTAAAAAAGTACCAGAAAATAAAAAAAAGCCGTGTCCTGCTGGGACTTGTAGTACCACCAGGCTGATACAAGCCATGTTTCTAGAGAGGTGGTCGCGCACACAATGAGGCCACTGGAATGCGAGCTATGCGCTGCCCCCTCCCCGCGCTTTTGTGCGAATGACGCTGCGCCACTTACCGACTCTGCCGCAACTGCGCTGAGCAGGAACCCGACGAGGAGCAGCGCGAGCTTCATGGTCACGATAGTCCTGTGCACACACAATAACCAAGGTCCTCGGGGTCTGGGTAGGAAGCGTTATCTCCTCAGCTGCCGTGCGACTATCTCCGCGAACTTTACTACTCTCCACTGTGCGCGAGTTACCTTCAAAGGATTTTTTATAAGATGTCTCCTCCCATTGACTACACACGGCTCCTCTCCCCTCCCCCCATTACCGGAATTTCCCTGTCTGGAGTTGATTCATTTAAAGGGGAAATGACATAAGAGCTTTGGTTTCACTAGTGACTTAGTGGAATTTATTTTTTTTTCCCCTTAGACTTTTGTTTCCTATGACAAGAGGTAGAAGTGAGGCAGCGGCTCTGTCACGACATGGCTTCACTTTCAGCTCTCACACTCACTGCCTGTGGAAAGGGAAACTGGAAGGTGGTGCTGCTCCTTTCTATATGTATTCCATTCAGTGTGTGGTGATATATGGCGGTGTCCTTGATGGCACGTTGCCACCATGATGTAAGTTACACGGCGAGGACGCTCAGGAATAAGAGCCGTGGTGACGAGGTGGCGGTGATTGATCAAAAGACGAAAAAACAAAATCCGATTCCATTCAAAAAAGGGTGTTCTGGAAACTGGTTGCTACGGGCAACCACATTTTCGCCTTTATTTTTTGATTAAAGGAGTTTCCCAGTGAAAACAATCACCGATCCAACAGAGAGGTGATAACGGTGGGGATCTGACACCGATCGGTAGAATCGGGAATTTGTGTTCCCGGGTGGCATTTTTATCTCCGATACGAAACGGCACAGCAGGTCGCATGTCTGATCACCTCTCCATTCATAGGGAGTGACCGGAGCGGCGGTCCTGCGCCATTCTAATGGGGGTCAAAGTTTCCTGTTCTGCGAGTCCCTCCAATCCTTAAATTGTCTCCTATGACGTGAGTAGGTTCAACGTGTTTTCACCGGCAAACCCGCTGAAACGTCCATATTAAGCGTTAAAGGGAATCTGTCACCTACTTTTGGCGGGCGATGAAAACGAGGTCGGTGCGGTCCGATGGGCGGTGTTCCCAATGTTTGCTGCCTCCCCATCTATGGCCGCCGTCCGCAGTTTTTTGAGGAATAGGAGTAGGTGTCCACCATTTTTTGCGCGTGCGCTAAGCATTCTTGGCTCACGCACGCGCAGTATGCTTTGCCCAACTGCCTGGCAAAGCCGAAAAGCCTGACTTCACATGCGCCGGTTAGCTAAGCCCCGAAACACAGCAAAATTACGGAGGAGGAAATCCCTCAGTACACTGATGCAGAAAGTAAAAATAACCCAAAGGTATCATTCACAGTTTTCAGTGTATAACCTGATACAGGAGCATAAAAAGTATCAATATGGAAGTATTTATGCCACCAGAAAGTACTGTAAAGTCTCATTCACATAAATAAATCAATAATAAATTCACATAGCATAAACCTATGCAAGAATCTGTATGGTGGTCCTCTGTATCCCCAATGACTCTTGATGCTGCTATATGTGCAGAGGCCGGGATCACACATGCGAGAAATTCGGACGAGTCTCGCACCTTAATACCCGGCACTCGGGAGCTGAGTGTGTGGCTGCATAGAAATACATGCACCCGCACGCTCCATTCCCGAGTGCCGGCGGCAAGTGCCGGGTATTAAGGTGCGAGATTCGTCCGAGTTTCTCGCATGTGTGATCCCGGCCACTGGGTTATTCTCCCCCAGTATAGTACATATTGATATTTTATCACAGTATGGCATTCAGCATGATCATTTCAGACAATTGTTACTATATGATTGAAGAAGTGAAATGTTTTGGTGGCGGTGAGGAGATAATATTGACTTGAGCTAAACGTTCATGTTTATGGTGGAGATGTGAGGATTTGGACTGTCTTGCTCCGTCCCTACCCTGAAGACAACTGCCGTATGCATATGTGTAATGTGAACAGTGTTGTGCGTTTTATGCATTTAATGTGTATGTGTATAATCCCTATGTAATGTGTTATAGTAATGTGTAGAATAGCGGAGTAAATGCCGAAACCCCATTATAGTGTATAAAGACAAGTGTTTGTAGATAAAAGGAAGCAAGGATTATTAGTATTATACTGTAGGAGATAGGAAATAGATAAGGAATAGTTAATTCTAGGTACAGGCCCACAGATGGAAGAGGAATAGTGTTAATAAAAGGAGAGGTTCTTCCTGGTTATGGGTGGTTAAGAGTAGAGATGAGTGATAGCCTTAGGCCGGGGTCACACTGGCGAGGAATACGGCCGAGTGAGAGGCGCTAAAAGCACGCATTACACACGGACCAATGATTCTCTATGGGGTCCCTCGCACCAGCCGTATATTTCTCATCTGTATTCTACGGTCCGTGCCAATCGCAGCATGCTGCGATTGTCAGCGTAGTACGCCCGTAATACGCCAATGCAAGTCTATGGGTGCGCAAAAAATACGGATTACACACGGACCACACATGTGACTTGCGAGAAATACGCACCAGGTGTCTTTTAGAAAAGCCGGCAATTCAGTGAGCTATACAGTAAACTCACACTGACAGGTTTAATAAAGAAATGAAAGAATAGATATAGACACATAGAATATATATATATATATATATACATGCATTCTATGTGTCTATATCTATTCTTTGGTTTCTGTTAGAAACCCTGTCATAGGGCTCCATTATATGTCCATTTTGCAAGCCTGCGAGAAAATCTCGCCATACGGATGCCATACGGATTACATACGGATGCTTACATGCGCAAAATACGCGACCACACCTTGATTACGGATGACATACGGATCACTGTTTAGGGGCCATTCATCCGTATTACGCCTGTAAACTACTGACTGTATTTTGTGTCGGTTAGTGTGACCCCGGCCTTAGTCACTGGCACAGCCGCTGAGTTTTCCCAGACAGTGCCACATCAGAAAGATGCCGACAGTTGTTTTCCTGATGTGGCTCTGCTGTCAGCATCTTTCGCTCTATACTGTGAAGTATATAGAGCAGGTAGCTTACTAGTGGAAGCGTCACTTCTTTTAACCACTTCAGCATTTCCGAACCCGGAAGCAGTTAAAAAAGTGACATAAGACACAACATGTACACAGCGATGTAGTTTTGACATTGCTGTGCACTATGCTCATTTTATGGGATGCTTCTGCGTCACTTTTTCAGTAATCTTCCTAAAAAAGATGCCATGTGTACAAAGCCTTAGGCTACGTGCACACGCTGCGGATTGGGGTGCGGATTTGGCCGCTCGGATTTTGTAAAATCCGCAGGTAAATCTGCAGGTGAAAAGACCTGCGGTTTTACCTGCGGATTGGCCTGCGGTTCTGCCCTGCGGTTTTTCATCTCCACAATGGAGGAGATGGTGCGGAAAAATCTGCACCATCTGCACAGCGGTTTTTTATTCCCATAGGGAATCATGGTATTGTACACCGCAGTAAAAACTGCTGCGGACCCGCAGCGGCCAAATCCGCAGCGTGTGCACACACCCTTATGGAGCTGGATCAGAAAACTCTACCTATTGCATTTTTTGATTCAGCCCACCAGTTTTGCAGTAGAAGCTATTGAAAAGGCCTGCTGACAGCTGATGCTGTTTGGACATCAATTGAGGTACAAAGAATGGATGCAGAGAAACCTCATTTTACAGTTTTTTGCCGTAAACGGATGCTACCGGATCTGTTTTTTTGACGGATCCGCGGTAGCCGCTAATGCAAGTCTATGAGAAAAAAAAACAGATCCGCCAAAAACATGGCGGATCCATTTTTTAACGGAAAATGACAGATTTGGACGGATTTAAAAAAACGGAAGTGTGATCCAGGTCTTAGGTGTCCATTATTGTAACGGAAAAAAAAAAATTGCAACATGCTGTGCTTTTTCTTCCAATAAAAATAGCAGGCAGAACTTGCAACAGAGTCTCCTTAAAGTGCATTTAGTTGAGATGACAAATGGCAGAAAGAATGCTCGTTTACCATTCGTCAAATGTAATCGTGACGGCAATCACCTAACAAATGAGCAAAAACACTTGTTCGTTGGGTGATTGGATTGTTTATCCCGGTCGGTTTAAAAATCATTATTATCAACAGTTTTTGGCTTTGTGTGAACAGGAGGAGTGCTGCATCTAACGTGACATTGTATGGGGACATAATGATCATATTAACAATCATTCTGATCCCATCAGTATCCATCAGCCTAAGTACACAGCGAGCATCGGTCATCTTGTATGTAGCTAACTGGTGATCTTTAACGGACCCAAATTATCCCGTCTAAATGCACCTCCAAAATGACTCCAATGTAAGTGTAAATCTAGGCGCATGGTGTATAAGCAGCCAACAAGAGTTGATCAGCTCCTCTGACTTCCATACTGGAGATGAGCATGCCAATGTTGTTACCATACTACCACCTTATAACTGCCAGGATACATGACGTACAATTGGCAAGTATTATGCACATGTCCTGTCATTAGCATAGGAAGAAGCTTTCATTGCCTTTATTCACAATGAAGATAATGAAAATAAAATCACACTCTGCTCCAAGACATTTAGATTAAGTTAACATACAATAAAGTCGGAAGAAATACAATTACGACCACATAAAGAGGTGAATGAGGAATAATGGTCCAATAATGAACATACAGGGAGGGATTTTATAAACCTGACGATTGGATTAAGATTAACCATTTGTACCGTATAGTACAGTGCAAAAGTTTTAGGCATGATTTATAACATGCTGCAAATTATGAAGTTTTAAAACTCTAAATATTAACAGTTTATTTTTCTCAACTTGTGATCCGATCCGAGCTGGAATAAAAAAACACAGATGAACACAAAATGACAGAATAACATTGGTCTGAATGTGGTCTGATTTTTAATCGGACTGTATTTGTCCGATTTAATTGCAAATGGGAATGAGCCCTTAAACTTGCAAAGAACCTCACTTATGTTTCACTGTTGCTCACAGACAATTAATATTGTATCACCCTCCAGCCTTTTAGTGAACAAACTGTCTTCTGTTCATCCAAATATTTCACATTTTGACTTCTCGATCCAGAGCACTTGCTGCCATTTTTCAGTACCACACTTTCTATGGATTTATGTATGGTTGAGTAACTTGGTCTTGTTTCCATTTAGAAGGTATGGTTAGGGACGCAATACAGTGGAGCCCAAACATACAGCCAGTGTCAGTAAGGACTGTCATCAGCGTTAAGAAGAACAAGGAGTCCTGAAAGTGATGATCTGGCCTTCACAGAGCCACAGAGCCCTGATCATAAGAGCAAGCTTGTCTAAGGGTATGTGCACACATAGTTTTTTGTCTCTGCGGATTTTGTAGAGAAAACAGCAGGTAAATCTGTGGTTTTGCCCTGCGGTTTTACACCTCATAATGGATGAGGTGTAAAACTGCAGCGTTTCTGCACCAAACAATTGACATGCTTCGTTTTGAAAACCGCAGCAAAACCGCGCGGAAAAAAATGCAGCATGTGCACAGCTTTTTTAAATTTCCATAGGAAATAAAGGTACTGTACAACGCAGCAGAATCTGCTGCGGAAACGCAGCAGAAACCGCAAAGTGTGCACATACCCTTAGGCCTCATTCACAGGTCAGTATTTTTGCACTGTACACTATAGTAGAGCAATGTCTTCACAAAAATGTAGCAGATTTACTTAGGATTAGCTGAGTGGCTAATGTGGATGCCTTTTCAGTCATTTAGCTATCCAAAATACCCGAGTACCAAATCAGTCAGGAGTTGTAATGGTGTATTTAGTGCTTACATATAAATGCGTAAGGCTACTTTCACACTTGCTTTTTTGGCAGCGCATTTTTTGCGCAAAAAAAAAGCTTGGAAAAAGCGCATACAAACGCTGCGTTTTTTTCAAGCATTTTTATGCGCATGCAGGAAAAAAACGCAGCGTTTTTATGCGTTTGTATGCGTTTTTAGTGCATTTGCGTTTTTTTCCACATTGTTTGTCCTCACCCAAAAAAAAAAACAAATAACAATCTGGCAACACACACGACCAATGGGACGTCAGTGGCGGTGTGGTATGTTACTATATAGACCCTGTCTACAGTATTCTTCACATTTGCTTGATTGTTCTCGTGTCAACATGGATCTGCGCTGGAAGAGTTTTCACTTCAACTTGGATTTGGACATCGCGATGGCTCAGGCTTATGCAGTTGCTTGCCATGAACAAAGGAAGAGAGAGAGGCAGCGAAGACGGCAGCGGCGGCGTATGTGGATACATCCAATTGTTGAACTCCGGGAGAGCCGTGGGGCATACCACACCCTCTAGAGTGAGCTACAGGCAAACCCGGAGAAATTTACAGATTATATCCGGATGTCCCAAGAAAGCTTCAGGGATTTGCTCGCTCGTGTCCAAGAATCCATCCGGAGACAGGACACACAGCTCCGTCGTGCGATTCCTCCTGAGGAACGGCTACTGGTAACATTACGGTACGTAATATTTAAAAACCAAGGGGTGGGGTCTGATGGTTTTTTTTTTTACATGTACTATTCAAAACCTTGGCTAATTATTTTTCGTGAATGTACTAATATTTTATTTTATAATTTTACAAAACCATATACAGAAATATTCATTTTACTTCTTTCTCTGTTTCGCAGATTCCTAGCTACTGGAGAAACCCTATATTCACTACACTTCCAGTACCGTATTGGAATCTCTACCTTGTCTGGAATTGTTGCGGACACCTGCCGGGCTCTCTGGAATGTTCTTTGTCCAGAATTTATGCCCCTGCCCACTGTTGAAAAGTGGATGGAAATTGCTGACAAATTCTGGACAGTCTGCAATTTCCCCAACTGTTTGGGAGCTGTTGATGGTAAACACATACTGATCATCAAACCCAAAAGAACTGGATCTGAGTACTTTTCAATAGTACTCATGGCCATTGCGGATGCCGGATGTATGTTTGTAGCAGTGGACATTGGAGCATTTGGCCGTGGTAATGACTCCCAGGCTTTTAAAAACTCAGACATGGGCTGGAGGTTGTATGGCAACCAATTTAATTTCCCTATGCCACGGCCTCTTCCTCACACCGAAGCTCCGCCACTGCCCTTTGTAATGGTTGGGGATGAGGCTTTTCAAATGTGAGAAAACTTACTGAAACCCTACTCCAGCCGGGACTTGGACCACACAAAAAAAATATTTAATTACTGGCTGACCAGGGCCAGAAGAACTGTCGAGTGTGCTTTTGGGATTCTTGTCTCCAGATGGCGAATTCTCGGCACAGCCATTAATCTTAAACTTGAAACAGTCGATCAGGTGGTGAAGGCGTGTGTGGTTCTACATAATTTTGTGATGGCTAAAGAGCACCCGACCTTTGAACTCGATGATGCTGCTCCTAACCCATTGCCTGAATTCACTCAGCACCCTCTCAGGTCATCCGTTGAAGTTGGCCAAATGAGGGACCAATTTGCGGCCTACTTTATCTCTGATGTAGGACGGGTGCACTGGCAAGATGAAATGGTGTAAGAATGTTTTCGTTTGTGTATGTTAATAAAAAACTTGATTTGATACCAGTACCGAGTGCACTATGTTTTATACACTCCAATAAAATAAAAAACTTCCCATGTATACCTGTGAATTCATGATGTTCTCAAACCTGCGCAGGTAAATACACATATGAGTTAAAATGCAGCATCGCTAGTCTGCGTTAAATATATTGGTACGTAAGCAAAGCTGCAGGTTAAATATGATATGTGTATTAACCAGGCCATGATTGATAAATAGTTATGATTATGACATTTGAGCGACTTTGGTAGGATCGGGTTTCATGAAACCAAATTTGTTTCAAATGAAACTTGTCCAACTAGTGGAAAACAAGTAGGAGATTCGTTCAAAACCAAACCACAATGCAAAGAAACTCGCCTTTTATTTGGCCCGAGTTTCACCAGTTTGTGTTTCAGGAAACCAGATCGTAGTCGGTAAAACGCTATTTATTATACTAGGCCTTGGTATTTAACATATTAACATATGACGTGTATTTTACCCATCAGTGGATTCAACACACAAGAGTATGTTGTTAATTACAAGGTATATCAATAATCCCCCTTGCCTAGAATCCAATAAGGGAAATGAGGATGGTAAAAACAGCCAATCCTCCAAACACTTTTTATGACACCTTGCAAAGTTTAAGTCGCATTGTGTGTACGGCGCAGTGTGTGTGAGCGGCGCCAAAAACGTTAATCAAACTTTGTTATGGTGAACCAGAAATTTTAAATTTATTTTTAACCAGAAAAATTAAAAAAAACTTTATTTTTTTCTGCGTTTGGGGGCAGATGGTTGCAAGTTGGGGGTGTGCAGGGAAGATGCAGAACTTACAGTTGAAGAAGGTGTTCTAGGGGAAGGGGCAACAAAACTTGTGGGGGAAGGCAGTCCAGTTATGGGAATTGAACTAGAAACACTTGGAGGAGAGGAAAGAGGTTCAGGGACATTGGTCCTAAGTGCTTGTCTCCGTAAACTTGTCTGCCTGGACCTATTTGGGCCCAATGCCCGCCTTGATTGATGGCGCCTTGAACTTGGGGCAAATATTGAATGGGGGTCCCCCGTCTGAAGATGTGGCTGCTGCTGCAGTGGCTGCTGCTGCTGCGGTGGCTGCTGCTGCTGTGGCTGCTTCTGCTGATGCTGTGGCTGCTGCTGATGCTCTGTGGTGGCGGTGGCAGTGCTCGTCCTTGCAGGAGGACTGGTGGCGGCAGTGATGGTCCAGGTTTGCGGAGTGCTGGTGGCAGGGCTACTACATGTTGTTGTAGCGGCAGGGCTTTTCCACGTTTGCGGAGTGGTGGCTGTGCTCCAAGCATGCATGTGGGTGGCGGTGGTGCTCCAGACAGGAGCAGCGCTCGCCATGGTGGTGTGGGTGAAGTGACCAGCTGCACTCAGACTTGTGATGGCGTAACGGTGGGTGTCCTGGCTTTGAATATAGGTCCGTGTCCGTGCAGTGGTATGCAGCACAAGTCGGTAGTGAGGTGAAGCGAGTCAATGGTGGCACAGGTGGAAATGACACCAATGACTGCTGCCCGTACCGATTATGCTGCATAGAGTGCAAGAAAGCATTGTTGCAGGCCTGCAGCACATTCAGCTGTTGCTCAGGACTAAGGTGTTCCGCCATGCCCTTTTCAATCTTACTAAAAAAATGGTGCGCTGGTCTGTTGAGGTCGGCCTCCAGACGGTCAAGGCGCTGTTCGACAGAATGGAAGCAGTGTTCCATGTGGTTAAAACCATGTTCCATGAGTGAAAAACCGCTTTCCACTCTGTCAGACAGCGACTTGAGGCTGGCATAAAAGGCCTCGCTCAAGTGCATAAACTCGGGCAAGACATTCCTGTCCAAGGCCCTCTGCCGCTGGCGGATAGTGCCCACATAACCAGTGGCAGAGACCTGGGACAGGGGAACACCTGATGGACCTGCTTTCTGGTCACCAGCTGTCTGTGGCTGACCTGCAAGGTGCTTCCTGGCTGTCGGATGGCTAGGACGGGTCAGAGGACGTCCGAAGAAGGACCGCTCCAGGGCCAGGTTGCAGTGTGCTGCTCCAGGTGCTGTGGAAGAAAGGAAAATCATTACTATCATGTCTTTACAAGAAGCATCAGCTGTGGATTAGAAAAACACAGATTAATAAAAAAAAGAAAAAGAATTATAATACTTACGATCTGGTGGCAAGGACAGGTCTTAGGAACTGCAGCGCGTGATAGTATCGGTATCTGGTTCTTGTCCTTGACGCAGATCCACTGCGAACCTGGCCTTCAGCACGAACATCACTGTTGAAGCGGTCCTTGATCGAGCGCCAACGTGTTCGGAGTTTGTCCACTGTTGGAAAAACAAACCAGCAACATGTAACAATTGTGTTTGATGCACGACATATGCTATCACTAAACCCAAAAGTGATATCAAGGACAATAGTCACTGCGGCACAATACAGCAATACAATACCCAAAGCAGTCACTGCAGAGCCCAATGACACTGTTGGGTTTCCTGCTAGAATATATCTAGCACGAAACCCAACAGTGCCATCAAGGACAATAGTCACTGCGGCACAATACAGCAATACAATACCCAAAGCAGTCACTGTAGAGCCAGATGACACTGTTGGGTTTCCTGCTAGAATATATCTAGCACGAAACCCAACAGTGCCATCAAGGACAATAGTCACTGCGGCACAATACAGCAATACAATACCCAAAGCAGTCACTGTAGAGCCCGATGACACTGTTGGGTTTCCTGCTAGAATATATCTAGCACGAAACCCAACAGTGCCATCAAGGACAATAGTCACTGCGGAATAACAGAGCAGGAAAATACTTACTAAACGCCTTTTTGGAGGATGCAGTGGTGCTGTCCCAGCCATCCATCAACACTGCGGCCACCTCATTCCATAGCCGCCGGGTCACCACATTGTCCTTGTACAGCCGGTAACGGCTGTCCCACAACGGGGCACGCTCCTGGAACAGGCTGATAAACTGCTCATTATCCAGGTATACGTCTATACGTTGTGGAACCTAGACAAAACACATTCTTTAGAATATTCAAGTTTTGAGTGAATAAAAAGTTACAAAAACAATCCAGAAAAGATGAAATATAGAAGATAAAAAATAAAGAACATTACAAATCATTTGATACTTACATTCCTTATCACCACCGGGACTTGGCTTGGCTGCTCCTGCTGTTCACCCTCAGTAGTCACGTCCGCAGAAGATGACGATGTCTGAAAAAAAACAGAAAAAAACAAACGTAAGAGATTTGGAGAAGCAGCAGATATACTTACCAAACGCACGAAAATAATCACCTCACGGTCTGCTTGCGCCAGTTCCTGCCGGGATGGGGAATATTCTGATTCCGAAGACATACTGCATGTAAAAATAATAAAACGCATTAGTACATATACAATTTAAAAGGACAGGCATACATTATTAGATGTAATAATACTCACATTCTTGACGCTGAAACTGGGATTGAAGATGGGTTCGTTTTTAGCTGAATTTCTGCTCTCCAGTCTGTCACTATAGTTGTGGTACAGTGTTGGCAGACACCTCCTTTATATAGACATGTTTTTTTTTTGGATTGGGAATTTTATAACTTGTCTAACCAGTGGACACCAAAAAAAAACGCATGCGCAAAAAAAACGCATGCATGCGCATGCCAATGCGCATCCATAGGCCATAATGGTCATTTTTTGCGCAAAACATGCGCATACGTGCTCATGCGTTTTTTTTAAGCGGTTGGGCGGACCAAAAAATGCAACATGTAGCATCTGGAAAATAAAATTGCACACCACAAAAAAACGCAGCGCACGAAAAACGCATACGTGCGCATGCCAATGCGCACGTATGCGCACCCATGTTAAATATAGGGGGGAAAATGCATGCGCACGTATGCGGTATTTTTGCAGCGCAAAAAAAGCGCAAATGTGAAACCAGCCTAAGGCCCCTTGAATGCCACCTTTGTGATGAGTATTTAAAGCTGTTGTCCAGCCTTAGGCCCCAAGTTTGCAGTTACTCTATGTGAATGCAGACTTGTTCTTCCTCACATTGTGCGCACTGCTTGCTGTCAGGATTCTCCAATGCTGGCGCTGGCGGGCACGTAACTATGTGATTTTTATATGCGCGGCCACGTGCCAAATAGATGTGCGCGGCCTCGCTCAATACAAGTGTATTGAGCGAGGTAGACACAGTCTAGTTGGAATGTGGTTGGAAGAATGCAAATCGCCATCTTGTAACGTGGCAAAAGAGAATCTCACAATGCGCAGTGCATGTGATGTGAGGATTCACAAGTCTGCATTTACATAGAATGACTGCAGACTTGTAGCCTAAGGGCCCCATCAGACATAACGACGCACCAGCGATCCCGACAGCGATATTACCTTGTCAGGATCGCTGGTGTGTCGCTACATGATCGCTGGTGAGCTGCCAAACAGGCAGCTTCACCAGCGATCAGCACCAGCGACACATGGGTAACAAGCGACGCACGTCGCTTAGTTACCCACTGTGTACCTTGCAGGGAGCTGGTAACCAAGGTACACATCGGGTTTCTAAGCGGCGCGCGGCACTTAGAAACCCGATGTGTACCTTGGTTACCAGATCCCTGCACCAGCGCGCTGGTAACTAAGGTACACATCGGGTTTCTAAGCGCTGCGTGCCGCTTAGAAGCCCTATGTTTACTTTAGTTACCAGCGGCAGCTCGCTGATCGCTGGTCTCCCGCCTGTCACACGCAGCGATTCGTGCTGGCCAGCGGGAGACCAGCTATCAAAAAAATGTCCTGGCCACTCCAGGACGATCAGCGATACCCGGCAGGGGGGCCGGTCACTGGTCAGTGTCACACACAGCGATCTCGCTGGTGACATCGCTGTTGCGTCACAAAGCTTAAGGCTGGACAACCATCAAAGGCGATCTTTTACCAGATTTTACTAAACAAACTGCATACATTTTTATATACCAGCAGTTATTTTAGTCCTAAGGAGGCTGGTGTACTTACTTTGAAAATCAATATCAGAATTGGTGTATAATCTTTTTTAAAAGTTTTCCCAAAAGTTTTGAGAATTTGAGCTTGAGCTACACGCATAAAATGCTCATCCTAGTATTAGCATTATACAGTCATCCTCACGTTGATTTTCAAAGAAAGACAGCCTCATCAGGTCTAAGAGATCTACCTAACATATTCCTATATAATGAATTACGTTTTCTTTCTTTGACTCGATCAGAAAAAAAAGTCACAAATATGTATTTACTTCCCTTGAAAGAGGAAATAATCCATAATGATCCATAAACCAAGTGCCAGTGGTATAGATCTTCTTAAAAATTGCACATTTTTTTAACATTTTCTCTGTGTTAGTTTTTGTGGAAATTTGCTGGTATTTAATAGATCAGAGGCTCACAACCTGCACCGAGGGACCATATGTAGCCCTCTATGTCTTTATGCGAAGCCTCCATCCATCTGGTCACCAAGATTCTTGCCTGTGTGTGGCTTTTTGCATGTAGTTTGAATAACAAAGAAAATAGGGGTGGGACACAGTAATCTCTATGTCTCCCATACATTTTACGAGAATGTGGACCCTTGACCACTCTTTGTTATTCCAGAATAATGTATATGAATTTTACAGATGGCCATCTATGCTGGTGGCTCTCCACATTGTAGTTTATGGCATTTAAGCCCCTACTAATCCCTTAGATGCATTTTCCACTTTTTGGTTTACTATCTATCAGGCATTTATGGCATATAATTTGTATATGCCAGAAATGTCTCAGATGGTAATACCCCTATAAGTTTTATTGGAAGTGATTCATCATGACCGTGTGCCCTGATATCGGCGGACTTAGCCGACAGTTTAATGTGTATTGCAGCTGCCCGACTCTTCAACAGATAATGATGGCGGAGAAAAGGATCCAGCATGTCAGCATGACAGGCAGTGGCTCTCGCTTAAAACGCCACTCCTTTTTTTCCCCCCGCTGGAGTGGTGCTTTAAACGTAAGTCCCCTACCCCAGGCATATACTCACCCTCCAGTGTCTTAACCTTTTTTTTCAATCCCACGGTGTCATCTTGTGAATGCAGCTTCTGACTAGCTGGAACTCAGGAGCTATGTCGCAAACTCTCAATGCAAGTCTGTAAGAGCCAGAACGAGGCAAGATCGAGACTCTCATAAACTTACTATGATCATTGATAAGTAGTGTTGAGCGATACGAAAAAAATATCGGGTATCGCCGATTCCGATACCGGAAGTCCCATTCAAGTCAATGGGACTTCCGGTATCGGAATTAAAAAAGCCCTTTATTTCCTTGTTGGCTAATTCTACATAATTGAAAACAAATAAGAATCATGTAGAATGTATTGTGGGAGGTGGAGGAGACATTAAAAGCATAGTGGTTTATTCAAATCACATGGCATAGCATTAATTCCAATTTTGTTTTTCAGTACGTTCGGAGTTAAAAAGATATTGACTATGTTAACTTTTTTATATTTTGTCAGATATGTATGTTTCACAACTTCCATGCTCTTCACGTTCTTTTGTACTTCTCCCACACTTTCTCCTTCATGATCCGCAGCAGTAGCATTTTTTTCATCAACTTTTTCTTCACCTTATTCATCTTCTTCTTCATCTTCTTCCCATTAATTTTTTTTTCCATTCTTCATATTCTTCTTATTCAGCTATTATCAATTTTAATATGCTATTTCTTCATCTTCTTCCTATTCTTCTTTGTCTTCATTTTCTTATGGTGACAGGCATTCCTGTAGTACTTATCTATAAAAGTTATAAGATTACACCTTACGTTCTGCCTGTCACTAAAGATTTACAACAGGATTTGTCCGCGTTCAGTTTGGCCTGCAGCAGCAGGCATTTTCCAGGGGTACCACAAGGAGGAACGGACTCACCCCCATTTACTGCTTAGTCTTCTTCTGCTTATAATTTTGATTTCTTCTATGCTGATTTTTAGTCTTATGCTTAATGTTCTTCTGCTTTCTGTTCTTCTGCTTTTGCTTCTTCTGCTTCTTGTTCTTCTGTCTTTTGTTCTGTATCTTGGTGGTTGTCTTCATGTTCTTTGTCCTCTTGGTCTTATTATTTAGGGTCATATTTCTGGTCTTCTTTGGTGTGGTCTTCAGGGTCGTTGTCATCAGGGTCGTCGTCATGGAGATCAATAAGGATTACCAAAGACAATTTCAAAAAGCTTGATCTTGGAAATGTAGCAGAAGGTACAAGAAGGCTGAGAAACTGGCGAGAACCAGCAGACAGTGCTGGCACGCGGATGGGTAGCTGTCATGGTATGCCTAGGTTACTTTAGGCAAAAACCCCGGGACCCCTGCGATGTCCCTCAGACTAGGGGAACCCTGTCTGTCCCTCTACCCAGGGTTTACACTGAAGGTGTGCCTGCCTGAGCCTCCACCCTGTCCCTGTCTCCTGTCCAGCCCTAAGCTGAACCCACCACCCTCCACCCAGTGAGGGGACCAGACACCAGACCCCACAAATACGTATGGACAGGGGTAAAAGAAACACCACACAGTTAATACACAAGGGAATACAATAATGTGCAAGGGCAACCAAATATATATATAACAGATTGGAGAAAGAACCACTGAGGGATATACTGCACCAGATATCAGACGCTCCAACACCACCACTGCTGACCGGTATTGCTAGCACTAGGCTAAAGCTATAGTCGGCGACGCCCATAGTCAGGACGAACTATTTAAAGACCAAGGGCGTGGCCCAGCCCTCAGCCAGCATGACAACCTGGTTAACCCTATCCCAACTGGAACAGAATACCCAACAGGGTATTACCGCTGTCTGCCGGACACCCTGGTGTGAACAGTGTCCGACATGACAGTACCCCGCCTTCTACGAGGGACCTCCGGAACCTCACCATGTCGAGGACCTGGCTTGTCCGGATGGCGACGATGGAACATAGTAACCAGTCGATCAGCATGAATGTCAGAGGCCGGCACCCATGTCCTCTCCTCAGGACCATAGCCACGCCAGTGGACCAGGTACTGTAGAGTGCGACGCACAACCCTAGAGTCCACCACTTTGGACACCTCAAAGTCCAACGCGCCATCCACCAAGACGGGAGGTGGTGGCCCGGGGGAACCATCCACCAAACCCACGACCTTCTTTAGCAATGCTTTGTGAAATACATTATGAATCTTATACATAGCCGGCAACTCCAAACGAAATGCCACGGGGTTGATCACTGCGGAGATTCTAAATGGGCCAATGAACCTGGGACCCAACTTAAGTGATGGTATCTTGAGCTTAATGTTCCTAGTAGATAACCACACCCAATCACCCACACACAGGTCCGGACCTGGCACACGTCTGCAGTCAACCACCCGTTTGTACCTGGAACCCACCTTCAACAAGCGCTGCTTGACTCTCCTCCAAACAGACGACAATTGAGCTCCCAACTGGTCCTCCTCAGGGACGCCAACTGAGCACCCCTGACGCAAGGTGCAAAATTGAGGATGTTGAC
This sequence comes from Dendrobates tinctorius, assembly GCF_039654945.1. Lineage (NCBI taxonomy): Eukaryota > Metazoa > Chordata > Amphibia > Anura > Dendrobatidae > Dendrobates > Dendrobates tinctorius. The sequence continues at coordinate 9,834,632 of NW_027361700.1, read as the reverse complement.
CATACACACAAAAAAAAAGGAGATTCCCCAGACGATTCCTGGCAATGGTTGTTTATTGCGAATTCTGCCAGAGGAAGAAACGCTGACCACTCTTCCTGATTGTCGGAAATAAAGCAGCGCAAGTATTGCTCCAGGTTTTGGTTCATCCGCTCAGTCTGTCCATTCGACTGAGGGTGGAAAGCCGATGAATGAGATAATTTGATTCCAAGGCGAGAACAAAAAGCTCTCCAAAACTTTGCCACAAACTGCGTACCTCGATCAGACACAATGTCAGACGGGACACCATGAAGTCTGACCACCTCGCGAATAAATATCTGAGCAAGAGTCTTAGCATTGGGCAAAGACGGTAAAGCAACGAAATGTGACATTTTGGAGAACCTATCAACAATTACCAAAATGACCGAGTTCCCTGCCGAGGCGGGCAAGTCAGTAATAAAATCCATGGAAATCTCAGTCCATGGCTTACTGGGCACCCCGAGAGGCTGCAAGCTACCAGCGGGACGGGAACGAGGAGTCTTGGCCCGTGCGCACGTGGTACAGGCAGCCACATATGAGGCTACATCCTGCCGGATTTTAGGCCACCAAAAACGACGCGATACCAGTTCCAGAGTGCTCTTAACCCCTGGATGACCTGCCAGTACCGTGTCGTGATGTTCGCCCAACACTCTAGAGCGTAGATGTAGCGGCACAAAAGATTTATTAGCAGGCAACCCCGGCGGTACCACCTCCTGAGCCTCCGCAATCTCTGCCTCAATCTCTGTCGTGATGGCAGATACCACCACACCCCTTTGGAGAATAGACACCGGCTCTTCACATAACTCTCCACGAGGAAAACACCTGGATAAAGCGTCTGCCTTAACATTCTTCGACCCAGGTCGATAGGTAACAATGAAGTTGAACCGGGTGAAGAATAATGCCCAGCGAGCCTGTCTGGAGGACAGGCGCTTAGCAGATTCTAAATAAAGCAAATTCTTATGGTCGGTTATCACAGTAATCTGATGAACAGCCCCCTCCAAGAAGTGTCGCCACTCCTCAAATGCCAATTTGATGGCCAATAGTTCCCTGTTGCCAATATCATAATTACGCTCCGCAGGCGACAGCTTCTTGGAGAAGAAGGCACACGGATGCAACTTGGCCCAAGAAGGGCCCTGAGACAGTACAGCCCCCACTCCAACCTCCGACGCATCCACCTCCACGACAAACGGTAAGGAGACATCGGGCTGCACCAGAATGGGCGCTGAGGCAAAACTATTCTTGAGGAATTCAAACGCCTGTACCGCAGGCTCAGACCAGTCAAAAAAGTCGGTACCCTTCTTAGTCATGTCAGTCAGTGGTTTGGCAATCATAGAGAAGTTCTTAATACATTTCCTATAGTAATTGGAGAAGCCAAGAAATCGCTGAAGCGCCTTAAGATTATCAGGCCGATCCCAATGTAGTACCGCCTGCACCTTTGCGGTGTCCATCTTAAAACCTGAGGCGGAGATTATATAACCCAAGAACGGTAGCTCCTGTACGAAAAACACACATTTTTCAAGCTTGACATAGAGCCTGTTCTCTCTGAGCAACTGCAGAACCTGTCTAACATGCTCTATATGTGTATCATGGTCGCGAGAGAAAATGAGGATGTCGTCAAGATAAATTATAACGAACCTCCCCAACAACTGAGAGAAGACATCATTAATGAAGTGTTGAAAGACCGCCGGTGCCATAGTCAACCCAAACGGCATTACCAAACTCTCAAAGTGACCCTCAGGGGTATTGAACGCTGTCTTCCACTCATCCCCCTGACGGACTCTTATAAGATTGTACGCCCCCCTGAGGTCCAGTTTGGAGAACCACCTGGCACCAACCACTTGGTTGAATAAATCGGGTATAAGTGGCATAGGGTAAGGATCACGGACCGTAATCTGGTTGAGTTCTCTGAAATCCAGACACGGGCGTAAACTGCCATCCTTTTTAACAAAGAAGAAGCCAGCAGCCAGAGGAGAAGAGGAAGGTCTAATATGACCCTTGCTCAGGCTATCCGCAATGTATTCCTTGAGAGCTAGCCTCTCGGGACCTGAGATATTAAACATTCTAGCTTTGGGTAACTTGGCCCCTGGTTTCAACCTAATAGCACAGTCATAGGGGCGATGCGGTGGTAGTTCCGAACAACCCTTCTCAGAAAATACATCCGCATAATCCAGCAACGGCTCCGGGATACTGGGGGTCAAAGCGGAAATACATGTAGCCAGGCACCTCTCCTGACACTCCCTGCTCCACTGAATTATGTCCTGGGTCTTCCAATCAATAACAGGATTATGCATTGACAACCATGGAAAGCCCAGAACCATCTGAGCCGGTAAGTTACTAAGCACCTTACAAGTTACCCGCTCTGAGTGTAATACTCCGATGTGGAGTTGTATATCCAACACACACTCTGTGATCTCCCCTTGAGACAACGGGGAAGCATTGATGGTAACCACCCGGATGGGGTTCGGCAATTTCTCCACCGGAAATCCCGCTGTATGCGCGAACCTCTCATCAATGAGATTGGCAGCTGAGCCACTATCAATAAATACTGTAATAGAGAGCATTTGCCCCCCAAGTACCACCCTAGCAGGGAGCATACACTGGGAAACCATGACGGAGGATACACAAAGGCTCAGACTAGACTCCTCCAAACCCTCTGAGCCTATCAGTTTTCCGCCGGCGCGCCCTTCTTAGGTACCAGGGGGCAAGCGTTAATAAAATGTCCTCCTTTGCCACAAAAAAAACAGCCCCTGCCTTCTGTGCCAAGGACGTTTAGGCTTGTTACTCGGTGACTGTGCTATACCAGCGATCTGCATGGGTTCCACGGATTCACCCGCGGCAACCTCACCGACCACTCCCCCACCCCCCGGAGGCAACGAAACCAGCGCCCCCTGACGGAGACGTCGGTCTATGCGTACTACAAGTGCCATCGCAGCCTCCAGAGAGGCGGGAGTCTCGTACATTAGGAGAGTCTGTTTAACCCTTCCAGAAACCCCATGCAAAAATTGACTTCTAAGCGCAGGGTCATTCCACTGCGTGTCCACCGCCCAGCGCTGGAATTCAGTGCAGTAATCCTCAGCTGGTCGATCACCCTGTAGCAGTGAGCGTATCTTAGACTCTGCTAAGTTTAATCTATCCGGATCGTCATAGATCAAACCCAGAGCAGAGAAAAAAAATCTACAGATTCAAATGCCGGTGAGTCTGAAGGGAGTGAAAAGGCCCAGGCCTGTGGGTCACCACTCAGCAAAGAAATCACCAAGCCCACGCGTTGAGCCTCATTACCTGAGGAATGTGGACGCATACGGAAATACAATTTGCATGATTCACGAAACACCGTGAACTTACCACGATCACCAGCAAATCGTTCAGGAAGGGGAAACTTGGGCTCAGCTGCCCTGGCTGCAGCCTCAGCAGGTACTGCAGGAGCTGACAGGCCTTGTTGCTGGACCGCCCCCCTGAGTTCAGTGACCTGTATGGATAGAGCCTCCAGCTGCTTGGTTAGGGAAAGTATAGGATCCATAGTAAGTAACCCCTATATTCCCTAGCTATACCTTTTTTTTTTTTTTTTTCCACTTTATTATTTGGGCCGACTATAATGTCATGGTATGCCTAGGTTACTTTAGGCAAAAACCCCGGGACCCCTGCGATGTCCCTCAGACTAGGGGAACCCTGTCTGTCCCTCTACCCAGGGTTTACACTGAAGGTGTGCCTGCCTGAGCCTCCACCATGTCCCTGTCTCCTGTCCAGCCCTAAGCTGAACCCACCACCCTCCACCCAGTGAGGGGACCAGACACCAGACCCCACAAATACGTATGGACAGGGGTAAAAGAAACACCACACAGTTAATACACAAGGGAATACAATAATGTGCAAGGGCAACCAAATATATATATAACAGATTGGATAAAGAACCACTGAGGGATATACTGCACCAGATATCAGACGCTCCAACACCACCACTGCTGACCGGTATTGCTAGCACTAGGCTAAAGCTATAGTCGGCGACGCCCATAGTCAGGACGAACTATTTAAAGACCAAGGGCGTGGCCCAGCCCTCAGCCGGCATGACAACCTGGTTAACCCTATCCCGACTGGAACAGAATACCCAACAGGGTATTACCGCTGTCTGCCGGACACCCTGGTGTGAACAGTGTCCGACATGACAGTAGCAGAAGGAACAAGAGCCAATGGCACTACCGAGGACCAACTGACGGTGCTGGACCACGGTTACTAAGCAGAAGGTACCTGTGCTAAAAAGCACTACCAAGGACCAGCTGACGGTGCTGGACCTCGGATACCGAGATGGAGGCACCTAGGCCAAAGGCTGTGGCGAGAACCAGCAGACAGTGCTGGCACCCGGATGGGTAGCAGAAGGAACAAGAGCCAATGGCACTACCGAGGACCAACTGACGGTGCTGGACCACGGTTACTAAGCAGAAGGTACCTGTGCTAAAAAGCACTACCAAGGACCAGCTGACGGTGCTGGACCTCGGATACTGAGATGGAGGCACCTAGGCCAAAGGCTGTGGCGAGAACCAGCAGACAGTGCTGGCACCCGGATGGGTAGCAGAAGGAACAAGAGCCAATGGCACTACCGAGGACCAACTGACGGTGCTGGACCACGGTTACTAAGCAGAAGGTACCTGTGCTAAAAAGCACTACCAAGGACCAGCTGATGGTGCTGGACCTCGGATACCGAGATGGAGGCACCTAGGCCAAAGGCTGTGGCGAGAACCAGCAGACAGTGCTGGCACCCGGATGGGTAGCAGAAGGAACAAGAGCCAATGGCACTACCGAGGACCAACTGACGGTGCTGGACCACGGTTACTAAGCAGAAGGTACCTGTGCTAAAAAGCACTACCAAGGACCAGCTGACGGTGCTGGACCTCGGATACCGAGATGGGGGCACCTAGGCCAAAGGCTGTGGCGAGAACCAGCAGACAGTGCTGGCACCCGGATGGGTAGCAGAAGGAACAAGAGCCAATGGCACTACCGAGGACCAACTGACGGTGCTGGACCATGGTTACTAAGCAGAAGGTACCTGTGCTAAAAAGCACTACCAAGGACCAGCTGACGGTGCTGGACTTCGGATACCGAGATGGAGGCACCTAGGCCAAAGGCTCTGGCGAGAACCAGCAGACAGTGCTGGAACCCGGGTGGGTAGCAGAAGGTACCCATTCAAAGCAAAGTAGCCAGGCCGCAAGCCGGCCGCAGTTACCGAAACCCACAGTCCTACAGGGGGTCCATGTCCCATTGGCACTACGGATCCAGCCTTCAGTGCCAGTTCCCGCAGCCCACATAGGAGTCACCTAAACTGCAGGCACCGTAGAGTCGGCTAACCCGGCCGCAAGACGACAGGACAACGGATTGGTGGCATAGTGACCTTGACACTACCCGGAAACAGCAGGCGTGCTGGAACCAGGCTGGGCAACAGGGAGTACCCGTGCCAAAGACACTGCCGAGAACCAGCTGACGGTGCTGGAACCCAGATGGGTAGCAAAAGCTACAAGAGCCAATGGCACTACTGAGGAACAGCTGAGGGTGCTGGACCACGGTTACTAGGCAGGAGGTACCTGTGCTAGAAAGCACTACCAAGGACCAGCTGACGGTGCTGGACCTCAGATACCGAGATGGAGGCACCTAGGCCAAAGGCTCTGGCGAGAACCAGCAGACAGTGCTGGAACCCGGGTGGACGCAGAAGGTACCCATTCAAAGCAAAGTACCCAGGCCGCAAACCGGCCGCAGTTACCGAAACCCACAGTCATACAGGGGGTCCATGTCCCATTGGCACTACGGATCGAGCCTTCAGTGCCAGTTCCCGCAGCCCACATAGGAGTCACCTAAACTGCAGGCACCGTAGAGTCGGCTAACCCGGCCGCAAGACGACAGGTCAACGGATTGGTGGCATAGTGACCTTGACACTACCCGGAAACAGTCTGGGCAACAGGGAGTCCCCGTGCCAAAGACACTGCCGAGCACCAACTGGCGTTGTTGGAGCCCAGGGACAATCATGGTGTAGCCCGAGGCCTACTTGGTGGTAGTTTTAGATTGTTTGTAGGCTACAACAGACTGTCAACGTGTGGAATGCGTGGACGGCAACTGTGAGCAGGAACTGGCAGTGTTGGAGGTCAGGGGAAATACTAGAGACAGAGTGGAGACAGAGGCCAAATCAGAGAATGTTTAAATCTGAAGTAGTTACAATTTGGAGGCAGCAGCAGTTTGCCCTCCACACAGCAGGGGATCAGCTGACGTTACCGAACCCCACTTTCACATGAACGAGTGTGTTTTTCTGTGTGGACAGCACTTCCGAGCAACAACTGACGATGTTGGAGCCCAGGGATAGTCATTTTGTAGGCTGAGGCCTACTTGGAGGCAGTTTAAGATAAGACGTTGTTTGAATTTGGAGGCAGCAGCAGTTTGCCCTCCCCACACCAGGGGATCAGCTGACGTTACCGAACCCCACTTTCACATGAACGAGTGTGTTTTTCTGTGTGGACAGCACTTCCGAGCACCAACTAGCATTGTTGGAACCCAGGGACAATCATGGTGCAGGCCGAGGCCTACTAGGAGCCAGGTGTAAAGCTGAGGTATTTTGACTTTGGAGGGAGCAGGACACTTTGCCCTCCACACAGCAGGGGATCAGCTGACGTTACCGAACCCCACTTTCACATGAACGAGTGTGTTTTTCTGTGTGGACAGCACTTCCGAGCAAAAACTGACGATGTTGGAGCCCAGGGATAGTCATTTTGTAGGCTGAGGCCTACTTGGAGGCAGTTTAAGATAAGACGTTGTTTGAATTTGGAGGCAGCAGCAGTTTGCCCTCCACACAGCAGGGGATCAGCTGACGTTACCGAACCCCTCTTTCACATGAACGAGTGTGTTTTTCTGTGTGGACAGCACTTCCGAGCACCAACTAGCATTGTTGGAACCCAGGGACAATCATGGTGCAGGCCGAGGCCTACTAGGAGCCAGGTGTAAAGCTGAGGTATTTTGACTTTGGAGGGAGCAGGACACTTTGCCCTCCACACAGCAGGGGACCAGCTGACGTTACCGACCCCCACTTTCACATGAACGAGTGTGTTTTTCTGTGTGGACAGCACTTCCGAGCAACAACTGACGATGTTGGAGCCCAGGGATAGTCATTTTGTAGGCTGAGGCCTACTTGGAGGCAGCTTAAGATAAGATGTTGTTTGAATTTGGAGGCAGCAGCAGTTTGCCCTCCACACAGCAGGGGATCAGCTGACATTACTGACCCCCACTTTCACATGAACGAGTGTGTTTTTCTGTGTGGACAGCACTTCCGAGCACCAACTAGCGTTGTTGGAGCCCAGGGAGAACCAGAGTGCAGGCCGAGGCCTACTTGGTGGCAGTTTTAGATTGTTTGTAGGCTACAACAGACTGTCAACGTGCTCCAATTAGGCATCTGTCTCCACTCTGTTTCCAGGATTTCACGTGACCACCAACACCGCCAGTTTATGCGTACAGTATCCGTCTGCCCAATCCACACGTGTTCCTGTGTTACTGGTGTTCTGTAATGTCAGCAGATCCCCTGATGTTTGTCTGCCAATGTCTCCTGCTCTGTCCACATTCCCACCACTTGCAGTGGGAAGGTGGACAGCGCAGGAGACAGTGCCGGACACACATTGGGGGATCAGCTCACGTTACAGAACACCAGGAACACAGGAACAAGTGTGGAATGCGTGGACGGCAACTGTGAGCAGGAACTGGCGGTGTTGGAGGTCAGGGGAAATACTAGAGACAGAGTGGAGACAGAGGCCAAATCAGAGAATGTTTAAATCTGAAGTAGTTACAATTTGGAGGCAGCTGCAGTTTGCCGTCCACACAGCAGGGGATCAGCTGACGTTACCGAACCCCACTTTCACATGAACAAGTGTTTTTCTGTGTGGACAGCACTTCCGAGCACCAACTGGCGTTGTTGGAGCCCAGGGACAATCATGGTGCAGGCCGAGGCCTACTAGGAGCCAGGTGTAAAGCTGAGGTATTTTGACTTTGGAGGGAGCAGGACACTTTGCCCTCCACACAGCATGGGATCAGCCGACGTTACTGAACCCCACTTTCACATGAACGAGTGTGTTTTTCTGTGTGGACGGCACTTCCGAGCAACAACTGACGAAGTTGGATCCCAGGGATAGTCATTTTGTAGGCTGAGGCCTACTTGGAGGCAGTTTAAGATAAGACGTTGTTTGAATTTGGAGGCAGCAGCAGTTTGCCCTCCACACAGCAGGGGATCAGCTGACATTACTGACCCCCACTTTCACATGAACGAGTGTGTTTTTCTGTGTGGACAGCACTTCCGAGCACCAACTAGCATTGTTGGAGCCCAGGGAGAACCAGGGTGCAGGCCGAGGCCTACTTGGTGGCAGTTTTAGATTGTTTGGAGGCTACAACAGACTGTAAACGTGCTCCAATTAGGCATCTGTCTCCACTCTGTTTCCAGGATTTGACGTGACCACCAACACCGCCAGTTTATGCGTACAGCAGCCGTCTGCCCAATCCACACGTGTTCCTGTGTTACTGGGATTCTGTAATGTCAGCAGATCCCCTGATGTGTGTCTGCCACTGTCTCCTGCTCTGTCTACATTCCCACCGCTTGCAGTGGGAAGGTGGACAGCGCAGGAGACAGTGGCGGACACACATTGGGGGATCTGCTGACGTAACAGAACCCCAGTAACACAGGAACACGTGTGGAATGCGTGGACGGCAACTGTGAGCAGGAACTGGCGGTGTTGGAGGTCAGGGGAAATACTAGAGACAGAGTGGAGACAGAGGCCAAATCAGAGAATGCTTAAATCTGAAGTAGCTAAAATTTGGAGGCAGCAGCAGTTTGCCCTCCACACAGCAGGGGATCAGCTGACGTTACCGAACCCCACTTTCACATGAACGAGTGTGTTTTTCTGTGTGGACAGCACTTCCGAGCACCATCTGGCGTTGTCGGAGCCCAGGGAAAATCAGGTAGTAGGCCGAGGACTACTTGGAGCCAGGTGTAAATCTGAGTTTGTTTGACTGTGGAGGGAGCAGGACACTTTGCCATACACACAGCAGGGGATCAGCTGACGTTACCGAACCCCACTTACACATGAGCGAGTGTTTTGTCTGTGTGGACAGCACTTCTGAGCAACAACGGGCGTTGCTGTAGCCCAGGAAATAAAGTTCAGGTCATAGAAACATGAACACAACAGGAGACCTGGATCCTGTTGCCAGCCAATTATTTATTCTGGAAGAGGACTGGCAAATTCAGGTGAGATCCAGGCCTTGTTCATTTTCACAAAAGTAAGCCGGTCAACATTATCGGCGGATAGTCGCGTGCGACGGTCTGTTACCACACCACCTGCAGCACTAAAGACACGTTCCGATAATACACTGGCAGCAGGGCAAGCCAGCACCTCCAAGGCATACTGGCTAAGCTCTGGCCATGTATCCAGCTCAGAGACCCAATACTTGAACGGAGAAGAGCCGTCCGGGAAAACACTAACAGGGCACGACAAGTAGTCTGTCACCATCTGACGGAAACGTTGCCTCCTGCTGACTGGAGCCGTCTGTGATGGTGTAGCCGTTTGTGGCGGTCCCACAAAACTTTTCCACATTTGGGCCATACTGGCCTTGCCTTGTCCTGCGGCACTGCCTCTGCTACCTCTTTGTGCAGAGCTTCCTCCACTGCCTCTACCCACATGGCTGCTTTGAAAAGCACTACCAGCAACACTTGTGGGGGGAATAGAGAACATGATGGCCTGCACAAGTGTTTCTTGGTACTCCCGCATTTTTCGCTCCCGGTTCAACTGTGGTATGAGGCTTTGTAAGTTGTCCCGGTAGCGAGGATCTAGGAGGGTGTACACCCAATAATCAGCCGTGTGGAGAATGTTGGCGATGCGGCGGTCATTTAACAAGCACTGCAGCATGAAATCAACCATGTGCTGCAGACTGCCAACTGGACCGGAAACGCTGTCCCCAGCTTGAGGCAGCATCTCTGCCTGCTCAGCATCACCCCACCCTCGCTGTACACACTGACTACTAGAGCCTTGTGTACCTCCCTCCTCTGGAGAGATGTGTTCCTCCTCCTCCATTGACTCCTCGTCATCCTCCTCACCAAGTGTCCCCTGCCTGGGCCTTTGTGTGGAAGCACGTTGCGCAGACTTGCCAGAAGCAGATGGCATTTCTGACTGCTCATCCTCGACCTCTTCAAAAACCTCCTCACTTAGTGCTTGTAAGATTTTTGAAGCAGACAGATGAGGGGGACAGTCATGCTGATTAGTGCATCATCTGCACTGGCCATCCGCGTGGAGTCATCGAAGGCACGCAAAACTTGGCAGATGTCCCTCATAGTGGCCCACTCAGTGGTGGTGAAGTGTGTCCGGCGCACAGTGCGACTTGTTTGCGCCTGATGCAGCTGGTACTCCATTACTGCTGCCTGCTACTCACACAACCGCTCCAACATATGTAACGTTGAATTCCACCTGGTGGGGAGGTCACATATGATGCGATGTTCTGGCAGGCGGAATCGGCGTTGCAGAGATGCAATGCGCGATCTTGCCATGCTGGAACGCCGCAAGTGAGCACACTCTAGGCGAACCTTGTGCAGCAGTGCATCAAGATCCGGATAGTCCCTCAGAAAGATCTGCACGACCAAATTGAGCACGTGTGCCAGACATGGTATGTGAGTGAGGTTGCCTAGGCCAAGAGCTGCCACTAGATTTTGGCCATTGTCACTCACTACCAAACCTGGCTGGAGATTCGCTGGCACAAACCACACATCGCTCTCCTGCTTGATGGCATTCCAGAGCTCCTGTGCTGTGTGGCTCCGATTCCCCAAAGAAATTAATTTAAGGGCGGCCTGTTGACGTTTGGCCACACCTGTGCTCATATCTGGCCTAACAGGCTCACGCAGTGCTGATTCCGAGGAACTAGAGTAGGAGGAGGACTCAATATGTACAGACTGCATTCCTGCAATCCTTGGAGTTGGCAGAATACGTACAGAGCCACTCTCCAGATCTGTACCCGGCTCCACAACATTGACCCAATGGGCAGTGAGGGAAAGGTATCGTCCCTGTCCATGGCTACTGGTCCACGCATCGGTGGTCAGGTGGACCTTGCTACTGACGGCATTTAGTTGGGCATTTTTAATTTTTCCCTCCACATGCTTTTGCAGGGCAGGGACAGCTTGCCTGCTGAAATAAAAGCGGCTGGGCACATTGTATTGTGGAACTGCCAATGACATAAAGTTCCGGAAGGTGTCAGTCTCCACCAGCCTGAATGACAGCATCTCAAGGGCCAGTAGTTTGGCAATGCCGGCATTCAGAGCCAGTGCTCGGGGATGGTTTGCTGAGTATGGCCGCTTTTTCTCCCATGCCTGTGCTACCGATTGCTGGTGAGTGGCCTGGGAGTGTGCTGATGACTGCGAACGTGGTTCAGTGGGTGGAATTTCACTGGGTCTCTGGACAACAGTGGCAGTAGTTCTTCCATGGCGTTCCAGTGAGGAAGCCGAACCAGCTGTGTGTGAGCTGGAGGAAGAGGCCCCAACACGAGCTGAAGAGGTGGTAGGTGCTGCTGAAGGTTGGCCTACATCTTCAGTGTGTCTGTGTAACTCCACCTCGTGCTTGGTACGCACATGTTTCCACATATTTGGTATTGAGGTTGGTCACATTTTTCCCTTGTTTCACTTTCTGATGACACAGCTTGCATTTGACAAAGCAAATGTCATCTGCAACTGTGTCAAAAAAAGACCACGCACTGCAAGTCCTGGGAGCGCCCGTTTTGTGTTTTGGAAGAGGATTGCTCCTCACGGGTGCCAAAGTGGAGGCTACAGGCAACCAAGTCTGCCCCCGCCCTCTCCCTCCTCTTTTGGCCGTTCGGGGAATCTCTTCCTCAGAGCTGCTCCCACCACCTTCCTGTGGCTGACGCCATGATGGGTCAAGGACCTCATCATCTCCACTCCCCTCTTCAAGCACCGGCTGGTCTTGGGTTGTCTCGCCAGCACCGTACGCACCAGAAATTGGCAACTGAGTCTCATCATCATCTGATGCATACTGAGGTGTGCTGACCATAGGCACTGGCCCACCCGCCTCTTCAGATTCAGAGGGACAAAGCAGTTGCGCATCACTGCATACTCCCTCTTCTTCACGCTCTAGAATGCTGCTTGGCTGGCCACCTCTTTCCAAGCCAACAGATTCTGAGAACAGAAGTAAAGATTGAGATGGCTCCTGTCCAGGGCTCTCAGACTGCCTGGGCAATTTGGCAGGTGGTGAAGAGACAGATGGTTGCTCTTCAGTGCTCTGGCCTTGGGAGGATGCGGAAGTCATTGAAGTGGATGCGTTAGCTCCCATCCATCCGACAACGGCTTCAATTTGTTCGTCACGCAGCAGTGGGGTACGGCGAGGTCCTACAAAGCTGCGCATGAAGGACTGTTGCCTGGTAAAAGTGGGGGATGCCGGGTCACTGGTGGCCGCAGCAGACACCGAATCCCCACGTCCTCTCCCTGCTGAATCCCCTGTCCTCTCCCTGCTGAAGCTCCACGGCCACGACCACGTGCCTTACTCCCTGCCTTCTTCATCTTGGTAGACTGATAAAGATAGGCAGAAAAGTAAAAAAGGGGTGGCTTAGTGTTCTTATTCCTGAACACCTGCTAACCAGTATAAGAAACACTAATTTGGCTAAGAGTGTGTGTACTACACTTTAATATGATCTAATGTGGCCTAGACAACTGTAAAGTGGAGTGTTTGGTGAACTTTATTTCCTTTTTTTGGGTGGGGGGAAAGGAAAGGATGTGACCAAAGTTTGAAAGCTATAGTATCACAAACTTTTTGGAGCGATTACAATGCAGGAAGCTAACCTACAATGCAATTGATGAGGCTCCAAAAAATAGGGTGATACTAGCCTGGCTGGCCCTGAAGGGCACAAGCCAGAAAAAAGGCTCCTCTATCTAATCCTATATAGTGTTTGCAACCAACCAATGACAATGGATGCGGTTGGAAGCACACTAATATAGGAGCAAAAATCTGGCTAAATTAGCTGCAAAAAAAGGACTATGTATGAGGCAGTGACGCACGCTGAGCGGACTACAGCTAGCGGTGGCTGTAGAACACACTGCAACGTGAGCTGCACTCACACACAGAGAGACCTATCAGACAGCCAAAAACAGTGCAGAGAAATGGGCTATAGCACTGAAAGGCTGCTGAAAGGCTCCGCTGTCCACTCTTTTAGTGTTTGCAACCAACGTATATGGATACGTATGGAAGCACACTATAGAGGAGAAAAAAAAAGCAGCAATAAAAAAAAAATGTGTATGAGGCAGAGACACACGCTGGCCGGCCTACAAGCAGGCGTGCCTGCAGGACACACTACACAGCGTGGGTCTGCACTCACACAGCCCTTGCAGACAGCTGTGAAAACAGCGCTGCTAGGGAAAAGCAAGCTACAGTGGTGGTTTATGTAGCCTGGGTTAAGCACTATATGTTTTGTGGAATCGCTATTTCTAACTGTCCCTCACAGTCTTCAACAGCAGCCTGTCCCTAACTGAATTCACAGCAGAGTGACCAGAAATGGCGGCTGCAGCGGTTTTTATAGTGCATCATGACATCATTTCAGCAGCCAATCACAGCCATGCCAGTAGTTAACATGCCTACATGCCTAACAGGATGTGCCCACACTTCTGAGGATCCCCATTGGCTGAATCAAATCGAGCGGGCTCCTAGCATTATGGGAACTTCCGATTCCGGTATTCGATATGAAAAAAGTATCGGAACTAAGTATCGGAATTCCGATACAGCTAATATCGGCCGATACCCGATACTTGCGGTATCGGAATGCTCAACACTATTGATAAGTGATTTTTGATACTCTTTAATGAAATACACAGTATATACTGCTGATGAGCCTATTTGAGGAGAAACGCATAACAGGGCTTATGCTGGTAGTAAGTTAATTTGGACTCCCTTTCAGAAGCTGAAAAAAAAACCCATTCTGATTTTATAGTCAGGGTCTAAAAGCGTGGCACTGGCTATCCAATAGTGATCACTTTGCGTCATGTTAACAATATCCTTCCACAAGTATTTCAGCATATACAGCCATGGTCGAAAGTATTGGCACCCTTGAAATTGTTTCAGAAAATGAAGTATTTCTCCCAGAAATGTATTACAATTACACATGTTTTGTTATACACATGTTTACTTCATTTTTGTGTATTGGAACAACGCAAAAAAAAAAGAGAAAAATAGACAAACTAGACCATTATTTCACACAAAATCCCCAAAATGGTCCAGACAAAATTGTTGGCACCTTTCCAAAAATGTGGTTAAACAACTGTCATGATCCTGGATGGGCTTTGTCTTTGGCCCGTCCTGGTCAGACAGGGGTTAATTGTTTCTGCCTCTCTCTGGCAGAGGGCGGCTATTTATGCTCACTTGACCTAGGTCCGGTGTCAGTTATACTCCTGCCCTCGGCTGAGTTAGTTGACCTCGTGCATACGTGTGCCTTGTGCCTGATATCTTGCTTGTTTGGTTTTGACCCGGTTCTGTCCCTGTTACGAGTTCTGCCTGTCCCTCTTGTACTGCGCTACCTCTCTGTGTATGACCCTCTGCCTGTGACTTGACTATTCTTTGCTCATCCCTCTGGTACCGCACAGCCCTCTCCGTGTATGAACCCTCACTTGTCTGACCTGCATTTTCCTCTCCTCCTCTACAGTTTCCCTGCAGTAGGTACATTATATCATCTGCTGCAGTAGGACGCTAAGCCCCGCCGCCTGCAGTCACATGATCTAGGTCCTGGGACTCTTTACTATTTTCAGTGCCGCAGGTCCTGTCTGCTTGAACCGTCACTACTGTATTGGACCCAGCGCTCTCCCATAGTGTGGGTAAGTCACCCTGCTCAGCATGGCAGTTTGCCGATGCCGACAGGGTCCTGACATTAGAGCCCTGACATTATAACTGACCGTTACCATTTTTTTTTCTCTGCTCGCTTTCTCCTGTGTGTGTGATGGATCCTATGCACGCTCTTTCTGAGCAGGTAAAGCACCTGACTCAGATGTCTCAGAGACTCCTGGGGGAACAACTCGCCCTGGCTCAGTCTCAGCAGTTGATCGCTGACACTGTGCAGGGGGTTTTATCATTGGGGGCTCGGGATGTTACATTAATTTCCCCTGAGTCTCCGGTTAAGTTACCAGATACCTTTTCTGGAAATAAAAGGGAATTCATAGTGTTCAAGGAGGGCTGTAAGCTTTTTTTTCATTGAGACCACACTCTTCTGGGGATGAAAGTCAGAGAATGGGGGTCATTATGTCTCTGTTAAGGGGAGCTCCTCAGGCTTAGGCTTTCTCCCTTCCGACCACTTCCCCTGAGCGTATGACTGTGGATGCATTTTTTGAGGCCCTGGGGCATATTTATGATGAGCCTGATTGGATGCGTATAGCTGAGGACAGGGTGATGAGTGTGTGCCAGGGGAAGCACTCAGCTGAGTGGTTTTGCTCAGAGTTCAGATGCTGGGCTGCTGAGGTCTGCTGGAATGATGCTGCCCTCGGGTGTTTGTTTCGTAGAGGCCTGTCTGAACATCGAAGGATGCCTTGGCTCTCCACCCTCCGCCTGATTCCGTAGAGGACGCTATGACACAAGCCGTCCGAATGGATCGCAGGCTACGGGCCAGGGGAGTGATGCAGATTGAAACCCTGTTATTTTCCCAAGGAAGGGGAGCAAGTCCTACATTGGAAACCATGGAGATGGGAACCATCGACGTCAAGGAGAAAGAAAAGAGACAACGGCGCTTGGGAAAATGCTGTTTTCACTGTGGAAAAAGGATTGCCCCTCCTTTCCACTGACCAGCAAGTGACTGAGCCCGGGTGATTGTCTTGGAGGTCACCCAGGCTCTCAGGTACCTTTTTCTCCATTTTCAAAAATGTTGTTGCAAGTGGAACTTTGTTGTGGGAGTGTCTCCACACCCACTTCTGCTTTCGTGGATTGCGGATCGTCGTTGAATTTTATTGATTATGACTTGGTGTCCAGGTGTAAGTTAGGGACAGTTAGGCTGGAGACTCCTATCCATGTTGTTGCCATTGACAAAACACCACTGGCTAAGAATGATGTCATATTTCTTACAGAGGAGTTTCTTCTTAAAGTGAGTTCCTTGCACCAGGAACATATTTCATGCTTTGTTATGGACAACCTGCCTGCGAGACTGGTGTTGGGGTTCCCCTGGTTACAATTACATAATCCAGTGATTAATTGGGAATCTCGGGACATTGTTAAATGGGGTCCCTATTGTTCTGAAAAATGTCTTGCTACTGTGTCTGTGTCGTCCGTGGGTCTGGAAGGTATTCCAGAGTACCTAAAAGACTATACAGACATTTTCTCCGAAAAAGAGGCTGAGGTTTTACCACCACACCACCCATTTGATTGTGCCATTGACCTGGTTCCAGGTGGTAAATTGCCCAAGGCCCACTTGTATAACCTTTCGGGTCCCGAACGGGCTGCTATGAAGGAATACATTTCCGAGAGTCTCCGTAAGGGACACATTCGTCCTTCTGTCTCTCCCGTGGCGGCGGGGTTCTTTTTCGTAAAGAAAAAAGACGGTAGTTTACGCCCATGCCTCGATTTTCGAGAGTTAAATAAGATAACTGTGAGAAATACGTATCCCCTCCCACTTATTCCTGATTTGTACAACCAGTTGTCTGGAGCTAAGTAGTTTTCAAAATTAGACCTACGGGGGGCGTATAACCTTATCCGAGTCCGGGAAGGAGATGAGTGGAAAACTGCTTTTCTCACTACTGAAGGGTTGTTTGAAAATTTGGTCATGCCTTTCGGTCTGACCAATGCTCCAACGGTCTTCCAAAATTTCATAAATCACGTGTTCTCTGATTTTATTGGACGTTTTATGTTGGTGTATTTGGATGACATACTGATCTACTCTCCTGATAAACAAGCTCACATTGGTCATATTCGAGCAGTCCTCCAAAGGCTTCGGGAGAACTGTCTCTTTGCTAAACTAGAGAAATGTTTATTTTTTGTACAAGAACTGTCTTTTCTGGGGTTCATTGTGTCTGCTGAGGGGTATCGCATGGATCCTAATAAGGTGCAGGCCATTGTCGATTGGGTCCAACCTTGTGATTTAAAAGCCCTGTAGCGTTTCCTAGGAGTCGCCAATTATTATCGCAAATTTATAAGGGGGTTCTCACAGGTGGTTAAACCCCTCACAGACATAACTCAAAATGGGGCCGATATCAAGAATTGGTCAGCCGCAGCGATAGCAGCGTTTCAGTTTTTAAAAAAATGTTTCATGTCTGCTCCAGTTCTTATTCAACCGGACCCGTCTGAACCATTTATTGTTGAGGTGGACGCCTCAGAGGTGGGGGTGGGGGCGGTATTGTCCCAGGGACCTGCCACATTGACTAATTTGAGACGGGCAGTTAGCCGATGCCGACAGGGTCCTGACATTAGAGCCCTGACAACAACTATGTTTCAAGCATGTGATGCCCATTCAAACTCACCTGTGGCAAGTGACAGACTGCAAGGTTTCCAGATGTTCCATGGAGCCTGTTTTGCCCTCGTCCAAGATGGAGTCTGGTACTTCTCCCTGTCCTTGAACTTCCTGTCAGTCCTGTTATTTAAGTCCGGGTCAAGACTTCTTGCCTGGTGGCTTCTGAGTTTCCTCCTGACTTGCTTCTGGAGTTCCTACTGCTGCTCACTTACTCTGTGCTCTGTCTCATCATTCCCAGCTGCCTTCAGTCCCCTGTGCTGCTTCCTGATCCTGGCTGTGCTTACCTACTGACCAGACTTCCAAAGAGTGGAGTTACACATCTCTGGAACTGCTGTGGTTCATAACACTTTTTGATATTATTATGTTCTGAACATTAACTCCTGGACTGTGTCTGTGCGGCTGCAGTGCTGGACTTTAGCGGGACTTTTTAAGCCCTAAAGGAAGTACACTGGAAAACCTTCTCATTGTGGTTCACCGTTTTCATATTATTACTGGACTTCCATGAAAGGTGTCGGCTTCACTATTTGCATATTTCTGGACTACCAAGTATAAGTGGAGGTCGCACTCTTACTGCATATAATTTCTGGACTTGCTTGCCTTAGCGGTCACACTCCGCTATAAAAGCTGCTGAACATTTCCTTTTTGTGCGGTTTTGCACATCGCTGTAATTTCAGTAATTCCTCAGTTAGTTTATGTTTACTTTTGCTTTATTAATACAGTTTGTTTGGTCTCAGATTCATTTATTCCATGCAATCAGATTCCATAGTACCTTCATATATATTACACAGGTATGGGCAATATGAAAATCATACCTGAAACCAGATAAAAAAGGGGACACGTTGACTCAATCTTTGCATTGTGTGTCTGTCTGTGCCACACTAAGCATGGAGAACAAAAAGAGAAGTAGAGAACTGTCTAAGGGCTTGAGAACCAAAATTGTTTAAAAATATCAACAATATCAAGGTTACAAGTCCATCTCCAGAGATCTTGATGTTCCTTTGTCCACGATACGTAACATAATAACATAACGTAACATAATAAGGAAGTTTGTAGTTCAGATGGTGGATAAGCAGCCCCAATCCACTTTGAAAGAAATTCAAGCTGTCCTGTAGGCTTAGGAGGCATCAGTGCCATCGCGAACTATCCATCGACATTTGAATGAAATGAAGCGCTATAGTAGGAGACCCTCCAGCCTCACAAGCTACACCCTTTTCAGCAATTTTTTGAGCAATTGATGAGTTCTTAGGATGAGGAAAACCAAAAGAAAAGAAAACCTCTTTAAAAATTAACTTTTAATGTGATATGTTAAAAAGATATCAAAAACACACCTAATTTATAATAAAATGGGCGTAGGGAGTTTGAAACGGGTTGACCCAGAGAATGCAGTCTGGAATGAAAAGGTCAAATTAACATATGTGTATAAAGAGAATGGCTTATAAGTTGTTACCTAAGCAGATAAATAATAATCATGTCTGTTTATGGGAAGACGCAAACCTTATAGATACAATAGAGAACAAGTAGAGGCAGTAAGATTAGTGACAAGGTGACTAAAATGACCACAACTGGCACAATATATAAATGACCCCAGAGACACAGCATATCTATAAAATGTCAGATATGAGTAAATGTGCAGAGCTGCCCATAATAGAGAGATTGCACACTAGGTAAAGGAATGCAGCCCTATTGGGCAAAGATACAAATAAAACAATACACTTATCTTAAGGGTAGAGTTCCCATCACGACGCATTCTATTCACACATATTGCCCGTGGCTTATCAAAACCATTTCCCATGATGAATCTCGTTTGGACAGACAAAAGGGGGGAAACGTGTTGGGATGGGGTGCTCACAGAGATATGTCACACAAAATAATTAATAAATAACATTTTCCACATGTCTACTTTACATCAGCACAATTTTGGAACCCAATTTTTTTGTTCGAAAGTTGTAAAGGTTAAAAGTTGACCACAGATTTTTAATTTTTCCAACAAAATTTACAAAACCATTTTTCTAGGCACCACATCACATTTAAAGTCATTTTGAGGGGTTTATATGAAAGAAAATGCCAAAAGTGACACCATTCTAAAAACTGCACCTTTCAAGGTGCTCAAAACCACATTCAAAAAGTTTATTAACTCTTCAGGTGCTTCACAGGCATTTTTGGAATGAGGAAAAAACCGAACATTTAACTTTTTTCACAAATAAATTACTTCAGATCCATTTTTTTTAATAAAGGTAACAGGAAAAATTTCACCATACAATTTACTGTGCAATTTCCCCTGAGTGTGCCGATACCGATACCCCATATGAGGGAGAAAACTATTGTTTGGATGCGCGGCACAGTTCAGAACGGAAGGAGCGCCATTTGACTTTTTGAATGTAATATTTCCTTGAATCATTATCAGACGTCAGTTCCCATTTGGAGAGCCCCTGATGTACCTAAACAGTGGAAACCCCCCACAAGTGACCCCATTTTGGAAACTAGACCCCTCAAGGAATGTATTTAGATGTGTGGTGTGCACCTTGAACCCCAAACCCTTCATAGACGTTTATAAAGTTGAGCCATGAAAATAATAAAATCACATTTTCCCCACAAAAATGTTATTTTAGCCCAAAATTTTGAATTTTCATGAGGGTAACAGTAAAAATTGCACCATATAATTTGTAGTACAATTTTTCCTGAGTACGCTGATATGACATATGAGGGAGAAAACTACTGTTCGGGCGCACACCAGGGCTTGGAAGAGAAGGAGCGTCATTTGACTTTTTGAATGTAAAATTTCCTGTAATCATTAGTGGAAGTCATGTCCCATTTGGAGAGCCCCTAATGTGCCTAATCAGTGGAAACCCCCACAAGTGACCCCATTTTGGAAGTTAGACCCTTCCCCAGGTGCTTCACAGAAGTTTATAACGTTGAGCCGTGAAAATAATAAAATAATATTTTCCCCACAAAAAATGTTATTTTAGCCCCAAATTTTGCATTTTCATTAGGGTAAAAGGCTAATACAATTTGTTGTGCAATTTTTCCTGAGTACTCCGATACCCCATATGTGGGGGAATACTACTTTTGAGGCACAGTGCAAAGCTCAGAATAGAAGAGGCGCCATAGTGGAATTCAAATTTTGCTGGAATGGTTTGAGGGTGCCATGTCACATTGACAGAGCCTTTAGGTGCCGGAACAGAAACCTCCTATATGTGAACTCATTTTACAAACTACACTCACCAATGAATTCATCATGTGCATCACAGAATTTTATACGATTGAGCGGTAAAGAAAGAATAATTACATTTATTCCACTAAAATGTTTTAGCCCCAAGTTTTTAATTTTTCTTAGGGTTAATAGGATTTTTTTTTACAAAAAAACTGAGGTCCATTTTCTCCTTTGTGTGCCAATACAGTACATGCAATCGGGAAATATTTTTCAGGCGCAGTGCAAAGCTTAGAAGGCATATTTTACAGTTATGGTTTGCAGGTGACATGACCCACTGGGAGAGCCCATGAGGTGCCAGAAAAGCAGAACCCCCAAAGAATGACCCCATTTTACAAACCACATCTTTCAATGGATTCATCTAGGGGTGCAGTGATCATATTTACACCATGGGTGTGTCACAGAAATTTATACCATTGGTCAGTAAAGAAAAAATAACTCCCCGCGTGACCTGCAGTGAACTCGACAGCGTGGGAAAATGTTCAGAAACTTTCCCACGATAATGAGTTCATGTCCGGTCAGGCGGAGAGGCTGCGCAGGCAGCTTTTCATTCATTACACAGTGTTATACAGTCGGGGTAGTAGCATTACCGGTTGTAAACTTTTTAACCCCTTGGAATGGATTGCAGCGTGGGACATGGCTCTACGGCGGATAGGTATGGCATGTTGTTGCTTTTTTATTTTGGATTTTTTACAGGAGAACAAGGGCTTCAATTGGATTGCGAGTTTAATAAAGATGGCAAAAATGTGTGTGTAATTATTTCATTAAAATACTTAATTCTTAATGTGTGTGTTTTTTTTACCCTTTCAGACTAGTGGATTAATAATGAATAGGTGTATTATTGACACCTCTCCATTATTAACCAGGCTTAATGTCACCTTACAATAGCAAGGTGACATTAACCCCTTATTACCCCATATGCCACCCGCTACAGGGCAATGGGAAGAGAGTGGCTAAGTGCAGGTATAGCATTATCTTACAAATGTGCCTTTTCTGAGGTGGCTGGGGGCAGCTGTTTTTAGCCAGGGGGAGGCAATAACCATGGTCCCTCTCTAGGCTATTAATATCTGCCCTCAGTCACTTGCTTTCCCTCTCTGGCGGAGAAAATTGCACGGGAGCCCACGCCAGTTTTTTCTGTGAATTCTTAAATTTAACACCTACAGCTACAATATTTTACACATATACACTACTAACATTATTAATGAGGGATATATATAAATCTTATGAATATGCAATGGTTTACTGTATGTAAATTATGTCTCATATCCTGTCGGGTTCTTTAATGATTTTACAAAAGCTGATAATTGAATTATCACCTATTCTGCTATCTGTGTGTCAATGACATATATATATATACACACGTATAATATGGGCGAGAAAAAAACGGATGATGGGAGTTGCCCCATATAGAGATGAACGACTTTACCTTTTTTAGAGTCGAGTCGGGTTTCATGAAACCCGACTTTCTCAAAAGTCGAGTCGAGTCGAACGAAATCGGGCGACTATCGTGAAAAGTCAAAGGCCCGACTGAAACACGAAACCCAATGCAAGTCAATGGGGAAGCAAAGCCGGCAGGGAGTGGTGGACAGTAAACACACCTACATGCCGGACCGCACTTTTTAATAGTGCGCAAAGTCTCTCTCTCTCTCTTTCTCTCTCCGGACGCTGCACATGTCATCTCATTGCCCACAGTGTACGTCCTTGCCTCGGTGGCTGAAAAAGTCACGTGCAAGCATTCTGGGAAATCCGACTTTGGCGCTCGTTTTGGCGACCGAATGGAAGACTTCATGCTGTGGTCAGGTTTCGGTCAGCGAAAAGCTGAAATATCTCATGGTCATAAGTATTCAGACCCTTTGCTCAGACACTCATATTTAAGTCACATTTCCTGGTTCTACTTCTTCATTGGAGTCCAGCTGTATTTAATTAACTGATAGGACTTGATTTGTAAAGGCACACACCTGTCTATATAAGACCTCACAGTTCACAGTGCATGTCAGACCAAATGAGAATCATGAGGACAAAGGAGCTCAGAGACAGAATTGTGGCAAGGCACACATCGGACAAGGTTACAAAAGAATTTCTGCAGTACTCAAGGTTCCTAAGAGCACAGTGGCCTCCATAATCCTTAAATGGAATAAGTTTGGGACCACCAGAAGTCTTCCAAGACCTGGCCGTCCAGCCAAACTGAGCAAATGTGGGAGTAGAGCCTTGGTGAGAGAGGTAAAGAGGAATCCTAAGATTACTGTGGCTAAGCTCCTCAGATGCAGTAGGGAGATGGGTGAAAGTTCCACAAAGTCAACTATCACTGCAGCCCTCCACCTGTCAGGCCTTTATGGCAGAGTGACCCGACGGAGACCTCTCCTCAGTGCAAGACATATGAAAGCCTGCATAGAGTTTGCTAAAAACCACATGAAGGACTCACAGACTATGAGAAAAAAGATTCCCTGGTCTGATGAGAGGAAGATTGAACTTTTTGGTGATAATTCTAAGCGGTATGCGTGGAGAAAACCAGGCACTGCTCATCACCTGCCCAATACAATCCCAACAGTGAAACATTGTGGTGACAGCATCATGCTATGGGGGTGTTTTTCAGCCGCAGGGACAGAATGACTGGTTGCAATTGAAGGAAACATGAATGCGGCCAAGTACAGAGATATCTTGGATGAAAACCTCTTCCAGAGTGCTCTGGACCTCAGATTGGGCCGAATGTTCACCTTCCAACAAGACAATGACCCTAAGCACGCAGCTAAAATAGCAAAGGAGTGGCTTCAGAACAACTCAGTGACCATTCTTGACTGGCCCAGCCAGAGCCCTGACCTAAACCCAATTGAGCATTTCTGGAGAGACCTGAAAATGGCTGTTAACCAATGTTCACCATCCAACCTGACGGAACTGGAGAGGATCTGCAAGGAAGAATGGCAGAGGATCCCCAAATCCAGGTGTGAAAAACTTGTATCATTCTCAAGAAAACTCATGGCTGTACAAGCTCAAAAGGATGCTTCTACTCAATACTGAGCAAAGGGTGTGAAAAATTATGACCATGTGATATTTCAGTTTTCTTTTTTAATGAATTTGCAAAAATTTCTACATTTCTGTTTTTTTTCAGTCAAGATGGGGTGCAGAGTGTACATTAATGAGAAAAAATGAACTTTTTTCAATTTACTAAATGGCTGCAATGAAACAAATAGTGAAAAATTTAAAAGGGTCTGAATATTTTCCGTACCCAATGTAAATTAGTTTGTAGCATCTAGTGTGTTATTAACATCATACAATAATGGACCTGACTTTAAAATAGTTTTTAGCATCTAGTGTGTTATAGAGGCCTGATCCACAGGCCACAAAAATTCTTCTGTTATTAACATCATAAAATAATGGACCTGACTTTAAAATAGTTTTTAGCATCTAGTGTGTTATAGAGGCCTGATCCAGAGGCTACAAAAAATTCTTCTGTTATTAATGTCATACAGTAAGGGACCGGACTTTAACCCCTTCACCCCCAAGGGTGGTTTGCACGTTCATGACCGGGCCAATTTTTACAATTCTGACCACTGTACCTTTATGAGGTCATAACTCTCGAACGCTTCCATGGATCCCGGTGATTCTGACATTGTTTTCTCGTGACATATTGTACTTCATGTTAGTGGTAAAATTTCATTCAAATAACTTGCGTTTATTTGTGAGAAAAACGGAAATTTGGCGAAAATTTTGAAAATTTCGCAATTTTCCAACTTTGAATTTTTATGCCCTTAAATCACAGAGATAAGGCACACAAAAAACTTGATAACTAACATTTCCCACATGTTTACTTTACATCAGCACAATTTTGGAACCAAAATTTTTTTTTGTTAGGAAGTTATAAGGGTTAAAAGTTGACCAGCGATTTCTCATTTTTACAACACCATTTTATTTTTAGGACCACATCACATTTGAAGCCACTTTGAGGGGTCTATATGATAGAAAATACACAAAAGTGACACCATTCTAAAAACTGCACCCCTTAAGGTGCTCAAAACCACATTCAAGAAGTTTATTAACCCTTTAGGTGCGTCACAGGAATTTTTTTGAATATTTAAAAAAAAATGAACATCTAACTTTTTTTCATAAAAAAAATACTTCAGGTTCAATTTTTTTTATTTTACCAAGGGTAACAGGAGAAATTGAACTGCAAAAGTTATTGTGCAATTTGTCCTGAGTACGCAGATACCTGATATGTGGGGGGGAACGACTGTTTCGGCGCATGGCAGAGCTCAGAATGGAAGGAGCGCCGTTTGACTTTTTCAATGCAAAATTGGCTGGAATTCAGATTGGACGCCATGTCACGTTTGGAGAGTCCCTGATGTACCTAAACAGTGGAAACCCCCTACAAGTGACCCCATTTTGGAAACTAGACCCCCCAAGGAACTTATCTAGATATGTGGTGAGAACTTTGAACCCACAAGGGCTTTACAGAAGTTTATAACGTACAGCGGTACAATTAAAAAATCATATTTTTTCCACAAAAATGATCTTTTCACCCCAATTTTTATTTTCCCAAGGGTAACAGGACCCTAAAAGTTATTGTGCAATTTGTCCTGAGTACGCTGATACCCCACATGTGGGGGTAAACCACTATTTGGGCGCATGGCAGAGCTCGGAAGGGAAGCAGCGCCATTTGACGTTTTTGGCTGGAATTGAGATCGGACACCATGTCGCGTTTGGAAAACCCCTGATGTACCAAAACAGTGGAAACCCCCCACAAATGACACCATTTTGGAAACTAGACCCCCTAAGGAACTTATCTAGATGTGTGGTGAGAACTTTGAACCCCCATGGGCTTCACAGAAGTTTATAACATAAAGCCATACAATTAAAAAATCATATTTTTTAAACAAAAATGATCTTTTCACCCTCAATTCTTATTTTTCCAAGGGTAACAGGACCCTAAAAGTTATTGTGCAATTTGTCCTGAGTACGCTGATACCCCACATGTGGGGGTAAACCACTATTTGGGCGCATGGCAGAGCTCGGAAGGGAAGCAGCGCCATTTGACGTTTTTGGCTGGAATTGAGATCGGACACCATGTCGCGTTTGGAAAACCCCTGATGTACCAAAACAGTGGAAACCCCCCACAAATGACACCATTTTGGAAACTAGACACCCTAAGGAACTTATCTAGATGTGTGGTGAGAACTTTGAACCCCCATGGGCTTCACAGAAGTTTATAACATAAAGCCATACAATTAAAAAATCATATTTTTTCCACAAAAATGATCTTTTCACCCTCAATTCTTATTTTTCCAAGGGTAACAGGACCCTAAAAGTTATTGTGCAATTTGTCCTGAGTACGCTGATACCCCACATGTGGGGGTAAACCACTATTTGGGGGCATGGCAGAGCTCGGAAGGGAAGCAGCGCCATTTGACGTTTTTGGCTGGAATTGAGATCGGACACCATGTCGCGTTTGGAAAACTCCTGATGTACCAAAACAGTGGAACCCCCCACAAATGACACCATTTTGGAAACTAGACCCCCTAAGGAACTTATCTAGATGTGTGGTGAGCACTTTGACCCCCCCAGTGCTTCACAGAAGTTTACAACGCCCGGGCGTGAAAATAAAAAATTCGTATTTTTTCCACAAACATGATCTTTTAGTCACCATTTTTTTATTTTCCCAAGGGTACCAGGAGAAATTGGACCCCAAAAGTTGTTGTCCAATTTGTCCTGAGTATGCTGATACCCCATATGTGGGAGAAAACTACTGTATGGGCACACGTCGGGGCTCGGAAGGGAAGTAGTGACGTTTTGGAATGCAGACTTTGATGGAATGGTCTGCGGGTGTGATATTGCCTTTGGAGAGCCCCTAATGTACCTAAACAGTGGAAACCCCCCACAAATGACACCATTTTGTAAACTAGACCCCCCAAGGAACTTATCTAGATGTGTGGTGAGCACTTTGACCCCCCCAGTGCTTCACAGAAGTTTACAACGCCCGGGCGTGAAAATAAAAAATTCGTATTTTTTCCACAAACATGATCTTTTAGTCACCATTTTTTTATTTTCCCAAGGGTACCAGGAGAAATTGGACCCCAAAAGTTGTTGTCCAATTTGTCCTGAGTATGCTGATACCCCATATGTGGGAGAAAACTACTGTATGGGCACACGTCGGGGCTCGGAAGGGAAGTAGTGACGTTTTGGAATGCAGACTTTGATGGAATGGTCTGCGGGTGTGATATTGCCTTTGGAGAGCCCCTAATGTACCTAAACAGTGGAAACCCCCCACAAATGACACCATTTTGTAAACTAGACCCCCCAAGGAACTTATCTAGATGTGTGGTGAGCACTTTGACCCCCCCAGTGCTTCACAGAAGTTTACAACGCCCGGGCGTGAAAATAAAAAATTCGTATTTTTTCCACAAACATGATCTTTTAGTCACCATTTTTTTATTTTCCCAAGGGTACCAGGAGAAATTGGACCCCAAAAGTTGTTTTCCAATTTGTCCTGAGTACGCTGCTACCCCATATGTGGGAGAAAACTACTGTATGGGCACACGTCAGGGCTCGGAAGGGAAGTAGTGACGTTTTGGAATGCAGACTTTGATGGAATGGTCTGCGGGTGTCATGTTGCCTTTGGAGAGCCCCTAATGTACCTAAACAGTGGAAACCCCCCACAAATGACACCATTTTGTAAACTAGACCCCCCAAGGAACTTATCTAGATGTGTGGTGAGCACTTTGACCCCCCCAGTGCTTCACAGAAGTTTACAACGCCCGGGCGTGAAAATAAAAAATTCGTATTTTTTCCACAAACATGATCTTTTAGTCACCATTTTTTTTATTTTCCCAAGGGTACCAGGAGAAATTGGACCCCAAAAGTTGTTTTCCAATTTGTCCTGAGTACGCTGCTACCCCATATGTGGGAGAAAACTACTGTATGGGCACACGTCAGGGCTCGGAAGGGAAGTAGTGACGTTTTGGAATGCAGACTTTGATGGAATGGTCTGCGGGTGTCATGTTGCCTTTGGAGAGCCCCTAATGTACCTAAACAGTGGAAACCCCCCACAAATGACACCATTTTGTAAACTAGACCCCCCAAGGAACTTATCTAGATGTGTGGTGAGCACTTTGACCCCCCCAGTGCTTCACAGAAGTTTACAACGCCCGGGCGTGAAAATAAAAAATTCGTATTTTTTCCACAAACATGATCTTTTAGTCACCATTTTTTTTATTTTCCCAAGGGTACCAGGAGAAATTGGACCCCAAAAGTTGTTGTCCAATTTGTCCTGAGTACGCTGACACCCCATATGTGGGAGAAAACTACTGTATGGACACACGTCGGGGCTCGGAAGGGAAGCAGTGACGTTTTGGAACGCAGACTTTGATGGAATGGTCTGCGGTTGTCATGTGCGTTTGGAGAGCCCCTGATGTACCTAAACTATTGAAACTCCCCACAAGTGACCCCATTTTGGACACTAGACCCCCCACGGAACTTATCTAGATGTGTGGTGAGCACTTTGAACCCCCAAGTGCTTCACAGAAGTTTATAACACTCGGACGTGAAAATAAAAAAAATCATTTTTTTTCCACAAAAATGATATTTTTGCCCCCAATTTTTTATTTTCCTAAGGGTAACAGGAGAAATTGGACCCCAAAAATTGTTTTGCAATTTGTCCTGAGTAGGCTGATACCCTACATGAGGGGGTAAAACACTGTTTGGGCGCATAGCAGAGCTTGGAAGGGAAGGAGCACCATTTGACTTTTTCAACTCAGAATTGGCTGGAATTGAGATCAGACGCCATGTTGCATTTGGAGAGCCCCTGATGTGCCCAAACAGTGGAAACCCCCAATTCTAACTCCAACCCGAACCCCAACACGCCCCTAACCCTAGCCCTAACCCTAGCCCTAACCCTAGCCCTAGCCCTAGCCCTAACCCTAACCCTAGCCCTAACCCTAACCCTAGCCCTAACCCTAACCTAACCCTACCCCAACACACCCCTAGCCCTAACCCTAGCCCTAACCCTAATGGAAAAATGGAAATAAATACATTTTTTTTATTTTATTATTTTTCCCTAACTAAAGGGGTGATAACGGGGGGTTTGATTTACTATTTATGGCGGTTTTTATGTTTGGCGGCTGTCGCACGCTAAAAGACGCTTTTTATTGTAAAAATAGTTTTTGCATCACCACATATTGAGAGCTATAATTTTTCCGTATTTTGACCCACCGAGTCATGTGGGGTCTTATTTTTTGCGGGACGAGTTGACGTTTTTATTGGTACCATTTTCGGGCACGTGAAATTTTTTGATCGCTTTTTATTCCGATTTTTGGGACGCAGAATGAACAAAAACCAGCGTTTCATGAATTTCTTTTGGGGGGGATGCGTTTACACCGTTCCGCGTGCGGTAAAATTGATAAAGCGCTTTTATTCTTCGGGTCAGTACGGTTACAGCGATACCTCATTTAGGTCGTTTTTTTATGTTTTTGTCGGTTTTATGCAATGAAAACTATTTTATATAAAAAATAATTATTTTTGCATCGCTTTATTCTGCGAGTTATAACTTTTTTATTTTTTTGCTGATGATGCTGTGTGGCGGCTTGTTTTTTGCGGGACAAGATGACGTTTTCAGCGGTACCATGGATATTTATATGCGTCTTTTTGATCTCGCGTTATTGCACTTTTTGTTTGGCGGTATGATAATAAATCATTATTTTTTGCTTCGTTTTTTATTTTTATTTTTTAAGGGGTTCGCTAAAGGGGTTAACTAATGGGACAGTTTTATAGGGCGGGTCGTTACGGACGCGGCGATACCTAATATGTGTACATTTATTGTTTTTTTTTTTTATTATTTTAAAAAAATGAATTTATTGGGGAATATTTTTTTTTTTTTTTACTAATTTATTTGGCGATTTTTTTAAATTTATTTTTACACTTTTTTTTAAATTTTTTTTTACTTTATTACATAGTCCCAGGTGGGACATCACTGTCCTGTGACAGATCGCTGATCTGTCACATCACAGATCACTGTGACAGATCAGCAATCTGTCACAGGCAGTGCACAAGGCTTCCTCATGCCTGCGCTTTGCAGGCACTGAGGAAGCCAGCTTCCCCAGGCCCCCGAAGGCCCCCGTCGCCATCTTGGATTCGGGGGCCTGGAGGATAGGAGTCCCCCGCAGCAGCGCTGCACATTGCGCTGCCGTGGGGGGCTCAGGGAAGCACGGAGGGAGCCCCCTCCCTGCCGATGCTTCCCTTTAACTCCCGGTACACCGCGATCGCGTTTGATCGCGGTGTGCAAGGGGTTAATGTGTCGGGGGCGGTCCGTGACCGCCCCTGACACATTGTGCCGGGTGTCAGCTGTGATAATCAGCTGACACCCGGCCGCGATCAGCGGCGCTCACCACGTGGGCGCCGCTGATCGCGGTAGACGTACTATCCCGTCCCCGGTCATACGGGCCCGGGTACCGTGGACGGGATAGTACGTCTCATGTCAGGAAGGGGTTAAAATAGTTTGTAACTTCTAGTGTGTTATAGAGGCCTTATCCATAGGCCACAAAAAATTATTTATTAATGTCATACAGTAAGGGGCCGACTTTAAAATAGTTTGTAGCATCTAGTGTGCTATAGAGGCCTAATCCAGAGGCCACAACAAAAATCTTCTGTTCCTAGTGTCATACACTAGGGGACCTGACATTAAAATAGTTTGTAGCATCTAGTGTGTTATAGAGACCTGATCCATAGGCCACAAAAAATTGTTCCATTATTAAAGTAATACAGTAAGGGGCCTGACTTTAAAATAGTTTGTAGCATCTGGTGTGCTATAGAGGCCTGATCCACAGGCCACAAAAAAATCTTCTTTTATTAATGTCATACAGTAGGGGACCTGAGTTTCAAATTGTTTGTAGCATAACTTCTTTGTCATACAGACCTCATCCATACTCAAACAATTCTTTTTTCTGTAACTAACACAATACAGCACACCATATTTCAACTTGGAATTTACTGTTGCTGAAATTAATCTGCTTTAAGAGGTGGTGCAGAGTTTAAAATCTAGTTTTTTGTTGCTAATACTTTTTTCCTACCACACTATCTGAGCAACATGACTGGGAAAAAGCGAGGCCGTGGTGGATGGGGAAGTAGGCTTGGTGTTGAAGGTGTACGTGGGGTAGGTGGTAATGTTTGTGGAAGCACAAGTGAAGCAATGTCACGTCCTATGCAAAGACAACTGACAATTTATGTTACTGGACAGGCTATACCACTACGTTTCTTTGGCAGATGCACAGTGGTACACCTTGTCGATGATGCCCAGAAAGAGGATGTACTCGAGTGGATGGCAAGCACAGCTTCAAGTGGCCTCTCCTCCTCTTCCTCCACCTCAACATCACACCCAGTACAGTCCACAGAGGTGACACCCAAATTCCCCTTGCTTCTTCCACTTCCCAACTATCCAACAGTTCAACGGACTGTACGGAACCAAAGATGGATGAGTATGAAGAGCTGTTCACACATTCTATGCCATGTTCATCAGAAGTGTGCTCAAAAGCTTGGCATACTGAGGAGAAAATCTGCACTGATACCCAAAATTTTTTGAGCTTGGATCTGGGGCAGTACAATGTACGGCCCGAACAGCATCCTGACCCTCGTCATCAGACGTTAACCCCTCAGGGGGAGGTGATCCTGATGAAACTCAGATATCTGATGCTCACGCAGACTGTGCTGTGCTGTCAGGGCAAGAAGAGGAGGAGTGTGACTCCAAGGGCGAGAAATGTGATAACACAGAGATTGATGATGGTGAGGTGTTAGATCCCAGTTGGCGTGAACATAGAGGCACACAGCTGAGAAGGTCATCCGAGGAGGAAGACGAGGAGGTTACGTTGCACCGTACGTTGCAGACACTTATTGATGCAGCCATGACGAGCAATGCATCCTTAGCCACAACTGTGCCTCTTACCAGCAGCATCGCAGCATCCACGGGTCTGCAGCTCGCAGGGGTGGCAAGGGTCGCCTAGCCTGGGCCTTTTTTGACACTGTAAAGGATGAGAAAACTCACGTAATCTGCAAGCTTTGCAAAAAATACTGAGTCAAGGTAAAAAGTGCAGTAATTTGACTACTACATGTATGAACCTTCACAGGTGCAATCAACATGCTTTACTGTGGGAATTCCACTGCTCAAAAATGCGGACCTCAACAACCATCAGCCGCCCCATCAATCGCATCTGCTACTTCCTCCTCCTCTGTTACCATGCCAACTATTGAGATGCAGGTCTTTTACCGCAGAACCCTGAGTACTTTAGAGTTCGTTACCCGCTCCATTCACGCTGTCTGAGAGCCCGCTGTCAGCTGTAACGGAAGCGGACATGCCTGCTGGTTTTGAATCTCAGAGAACTAGCACACCACAAGTTTCTCGATCCACCATAACATCTCCGCCTGCACCTCTCTCACGGTCCAGCAGTTTGTCCATTTCACTGTACACCCTCTCTCAGCACTGCAGCTGTTGTGGTCACGTAAAAGATTGTTTCCTTTTACGTATGACAAAGCTAAGAGGTTGAACTCCATCATCTTCAATCTGTTGGCCACCAAAATGCTGCCTTTCTGTCTGGTAGATACGGATGATTTCCAAAAACTGATGGCCATCGCAGTGCCCCAGTACCAATTACCCTGTCGCCATTACTTTTCTAAGAGAGCTGTGCCTGCGCTACACCAGTATGTCGCAGGCAGCATCACCCATTCCTTGACAAAATCTCTGTCTGCCAGTGTGCATTTCACCACATACACTTGGACGAGTAAGCATGGCCAAGGGCATTACATGTCGCTGACTGGGCACTGGGTGACTCTGGTGACTGTGGGGACAGGCGCTGCTCCACAGGCTTGCAGGACAAACCTCTACATTTACCATTCCTCCACTGCTTCTGCCTCCTGTATCTCCTCTAGGGCCAACACCTGTGCCCTCAACCCTTGCCTTAATGAGACAAGCGTTCCAACAGTGCAGAGTGAATCCCCACCCCCTCCGTACTGCACAGCCAGGGCCAGGAGTGAACCTAGCCTCTGTGCTGCCTGAGGCGAAGTGCAGAACGACGCCTCCCCCCCATAGTAAATTTTTTTAAAATCGGTAGAAATTAATCTGGTTCATATCCTGTAAAAATGAGGACAATAGTGGACATTTAAGGCTGTGTTCACACACAGCGTTATTTAGCTGTATTTTTAGCGGTTTTGCCAATAAAACCGCTAAAAATAAGCTTCCCATTAATTTCTATGCATTTTGCACTTTTTGTGCATATTGATGCGTTTTTTACCGCGAAAAAAATGCATCGCTGTAAAAAACACAGCATGCTCATTAATTTCGCGGATTTTTCCACGTTTTTGGCTAGTTCAATGCATTTTGAAAACGCGCCGGAAGAAACGCATCAAAACCGTGGAAAAACCGCAACAAAAGCGCGAAGACAAAAAAGGCGCGGTTTCTGGGAAGGGAGTCAGGTTTTTGAGCAGAAATTTTCTGCTACGTGTGCACTTAGCCTTAATTTAGAGAAATAGAAAAAAAAGATGTCCAGATACACGGATGTCACATGATCACACACACATACAAGAACCTCACAGAGGAATCCAGAAATAGGATCATTAAAAGCGATGGAAGGCCTGGCACAAGCATACAGACACACAATGATGGCTGGCAGAGTGGTGGTCCTGTAGGCAGACACAGTCCTGCATCCTTATAGCACAGGAGGCAGCACTGACTGCCAACCTATTATCTCTGGCACACGCCTACAAAACTCTGGACAGCTCCAATGTGGTCCGCTGCCTGGCACTGACCAGTCAGACATGTCCACCATGCAGCAACGTACATATGCCACATGCAGTGACCTGGAGTCTGAGTATCGACAAGCCGCCACTGCACTGAGGTGGTAAAATGGCACGTATTTCCCAACAGACCACGCCTCCTTCTACCAAAATGCTTAGCCAATCACAAGCGCTGCACACAGGGCTGTCCGGCGCTAATAGCAGGGGCCTTCCTATTGGGTTGAGTAAGGGATGTGAGAGTGGGAAGGGGACGAGCGCAACCGACGCTCAGGAGAAACATGGCTGAATGCCTGTATGTACCGAGGGACAGCATTGGACGTGGTGTGTAAGTTATGTGCAATCAGTCCTGCAGCAGAGACGTATGTGAAAGGGACAATGCATCCTGCACCAGGGTGTACAAAGAGATCATGAGGCCCCAAAGCAGAAATTCTCATGGCTCCCTCCCTCCAAAAAAAAAAAAATTGTCTCGGTCACCTAGGTACACATCTCACAACTTTGCTGCCACTGCAAAGTAATTTTTTTCCTATTGAAGCCCCCAGATTCCTCTTTCATTGCCCCCATAAAGTATGATGCCAACAAAGGTGCCCCACAAACAATATGACACCCACAGTGATTCCTCCACACGCACAGTATGATGACCTCACTGTACCCCCTCAACTATCTCGCCACAGTATGATCCCCAACTGTGAGCCCCACATAGCCCTCCATTCTGTATAAAGGACCTACGAAGGCCCCCAACAGCCCTCCATAAAGTATAAAGGCTTCCTCATAGCCCTTCAAGTATTATCATACCCTCCACAGAGCCCTCCAAATATAATAATTACTTCCATATAGTATAATTGGCTCCATATAGTCCTCCATATATTATAATGCACCCCCACAGCCCTCCATATATTATAATGCATCATCCATAGTCTTCCATATAACATAATGCACCCCTCATAGTCCTACATATAGTATATTGCCAGCGTGTGATATTGTATCAAAGGCAAGGATGCAACCTTTGACATATACAGTATGAACGTCAAAGGTGGTGAAGGGGTTAAATTGCATTATATAGTTGTATACAGCACACATATACTGGACAACACATGCTCATTACATGCACATCATACAGTCACACAGACATACACATCATACATGTCCTTCATACACACATGCAATATAACAGATGCACAGCAAGTACACATATACACATCATATACACAGAACATGCATGCAGGACAAGCGTATATACACACACTTCAGTATACTCAACAGATATCTAAACACACAAACAGACACAACCCCCCACACACACACACTCAACCCACACACACGCAAAGACACAACCCACATACAGTTTACACAGAGATACAACCCACACACAAACCCACACACCGACACACAACAGACAACCCACACACCACACAGAGAGACAGAGACCACACAGAGAGACACAACCCATACACCACACAACACAGAGTTACACAACCCACATGCAACACAAACAGACAGACCACAGACACAACCCACACAACACACAGAGAGACACAACCCCCACACAGACACAACCCCCACACAGACAAAAAGAGACACAAACCCCACACAGATAAAAAGAGACAACCCCCACAGAGACAAAAAGAGACACAACCCCCACAGAGACAAAAAGAGACACAACCCACACACAGACACAACCCACGCACAGAGACACAAAACCAACACAGGGACACAAAACCCACACAGAGTCATAAAACCCACACAGAGACACAACCCACACAGAGACACAACCCACAGACACAAAAACCACACAGACACAAAACCCACGCAGAGAGACACAAGCATAACCCATACACCACACAACACAGAAAGACACAACCCACACACAAGCAGACACACCACACCACAGACACAGCCTACACAGACACAATCCACACAACACAGAGAGATACAACCTACACACAAAGACACAGAGAGACACAACCCACACACAGACCCGCTGTTCTATTAGTGATATGAAAGTGTTCATTGGCCAGTGATCTTCTGCAGGACACCTCCCCTCTCTGAGTTGCTGAACTCGGAGGGTGAAAGCTGCCACACATCAGTAATCATAAGTGCATATTCCCCCAGTATGAAGAGAGATTGAGAGAAGAGCGACCAAATGCAGGCACAAGCCTGCATCTGAATGAATGGCTCCCCACAGATGCCGCCACCCTTTTTATCAGCAGGTGGCGCTGCCTTAGGCAACCGACTCAAGCTGCCTCGTGATAGGTGCGCCCCTGGCCAGGGCTCACCACAATCAGGCAGTATTAAATTTGATATGCCTTGGAGATCGCAGTTATACAGCTGAAGAGTTGGCCTCCGACACCGTCAGGCCTCCACTTCCTTGGACTCAACTACCCTTGTTACTGTCCTTAAATTTTGCTGACAATGGTAGTCTACAAAACTGATATGTATGCCACCTGAGTGTGGCTCAGCATGAAAGCAGGTAGAGGTGTTGCATGTGGTATTAGGGCTCTCAGCAAAGAGGGCCTACACCGATCCCTCTCCCACCTCATCTTACTGTGACGTTCAAATGAAAGCTGTAAATGCTGTCCCAGACCCGATACCTCATGCCTGGCTGATTGTTGCAGTGCCATGCTAAAATCTGTACTGTGGGTGAATTGAGGCCAATTTCCTGGTGTCTGTCGCTCATTTGATGTGTTTTGCCAGCATTTGGGGCCATTATAAGGTGTTGTGCATGTGTTTGTTTTTGCCTCCCATTGAGCTGAATGGCGTTCGGTTATGTTCGGCGAATGTTCGACGAATTAATCGTCGAATATTGCAAATTCGGTGATCGTAATCTGAATCGAACATTGAAATATTGGCTCATCTCTAGTGGTGATCTGAATCTTTGTCATGTGTGTAGAAAAGTGTAGCTTTCATGCTGACTACTGACTGTCAGTTCTTGCAGGACAGAGGAGAAGAATGCTAGTGTAATTGTAAGCCAAGCAGTGGCTGTTCCTTGTATTGCTGCTTCTCATGTCTTGCCAATGAGGTTTTCAGTGCCCGAGAGATCTTTGCCTTGCCTGCTGTGTCACTGAACCTGCTAGTAGACAATTATTCATTTGTGGAAATACAGTGCTATTATCATGGAATAGCCACACTTTGCATTGATTGTATCTGTAGTTTCTATTTTAGAAACTGATATTTCCGATGTCTGTGGGAGGCAGGCAACTTTTTTCGTTTTCATATTTCTGTTTGTCTTCTTAGAATTTTTTGCTTTTCTGTAGAAGAATGTTTTCCTCAACACAATGAAGTAATAATATATACATAGAAATTACAGCTTAGAAACAAGGAAGTGTTACTGCTCCTTCAGCCGCTTATGTTTGACTATGACATCATCCACTTCTCTACGATAGAGGAACATAGAAGAGGAAGAGCAAAATATGCTATCGTAATTCTCTTTTGCTAATCAAGGGATTTCCATATGGAAAGTCCAGCCAGGGTTATTAAAATGTTATGTATTTTATCTATGCTGACCTGGTACATAGGAGTCATATTGCTTAACCAGTGGAATTTCACCTCTCCCTCTGTCATTTTGTTGAATTTCCAGTACAGTCATTTGGAATAGACAGAGTGCTAAAATATGTGCTCTCATATAATATGACCACACAAAATACGGCCATAAAAAATAGTCTCCACTCAATCCATTGTCAAGTACTCTTTTTTTGGGTGTCTCAGAAATTCCCAAACATTGTATTGTGTAATTTTGCTTTAAGCTAGTCTCACATTTTAGCTTTTATATTAAAGGGAATCTCACCCCATTTTAGTCCTATAAGCTGCGGCCACCGCCATCAGGGGCTTATCTACAGCATTCTGTAGTGCTGTAGATAAGCCCCCGATGAAACCTGAAAGATAAGAAAAACACGTTAGATTATACTCACCGGGGGCGGAGTCGGGTGCAGTGGGTGAGCGATCTGGACTGGAGCCTCCCATCTTCATACGATGATGTCCTCCTCCTTGCTTTTCCCTCGGCTCCTGCGCAGGCATACTTTATCTGCCCTGTTGAGGGCAGAGTAAAGTACTGCAGTGCGCAGGCACCTGGAAAGGTCAGAGAGGTACCGCGCCTACGCACTGCAGTACTTTACTCTGCCCTCAACATGGCAGATAAAGTACGCCTGCGCAAGAGCCGAGGGAGAAGCAAGGAGGAGGACATCATCGTATGAAGATGGGAGGCGCCGTACCGGACGGCGACACCTATTGGACCGAACGCCAGGGTGAGTATAATCTAACTCTTTTTTCTTATCTTTCAGGTTACATCGGGGGCTTATCTACAGCATTACAGAATGCTGTAGATAAGCCCCTGATGGCGGTGGCCGCAGCTTATAGGCCAAAAATGGGGTGACAGACTCCCTTTAAAGCCACAATAAAAGAACTCCCTGCTGTTATAATGAATTGAATTTACAGAACAGAACCTCGGATGTTACAACAGTTTTAAAGGGGCCAATATGGCTCTATTTTGCTCTTTTGCTGTCAATTGGGTTAAACTTATGAAGAACAGGCAGTACAGTGTGTAGTAGATCGGCTCACTCAGATGTACACAGAGGTAAATATAGGAACACTGTCTCTTTAATATCTTCACTGGTTTATTATATATGCAGCATAAACCATGGTGAAATAAAAGTTTGGGCACCCTGCATGGTTAGTGCCTAATCAATCAAAGGAGGCGATTTGTATAAGCACACTATATGTAAATTAACAAATAAATAAATGCTGAATTCATATGTACTTAGCCGATATGGAATCAATAATAAATGTTAATTTTAAATATTTAGAGATTTATATATAAAAAGGTGCAATTAAGACCAAAATGACAATAAATATAAAAGAAAAAATTGTAATTGGGGATATATTTAAATGGATATAAAACACATAGTTAAGCCATAATAAAGATGGCAACGCGCTCCAAACGTAGGATGAATAGATAATTTACATTACATGTGTATATATAAAGTAACCCTGATGAATAACAATTTAAAGGATTCGAAAGACAGTGTCATTATCAATATGAAACTGTAGATAAAGTGAGTCTGACAATCCTGAATAACATGATACAACATCAGAAGAGTACACATCAATAGATAAAGTCCTACGTTAAATAGTTATTAGCAATATAGGAGTGACTACCCAATCCCCAACATGCGTTTCGGCACTAATGCCTTCTTCTGGGGTAGTGGCTTCACATATTACTCAGCTGATTTAAATATAATTGCACAAAATGAGGGAAGATGGAAAAGGAAAGTCAGCTCACAGATATGCTGTACACCTTGTTTGTGGAACTCTTCTGCACGGAGCTGCCCCAGTCTAGGGCATAGTCAGAATAGCAAGGAATATGTTAGAGCCCTGTTTTTTTCCTTTCTATTCACACCGTGATTAAGGCTAGATGCTGAAACGCGTTGGTTTTATATGTGTAGACTACCTGGTATTGTTACCTGCTCTGGTTACATGATGTTGGTGGACTCTATGAAAAGTTAAGGTGTTTTTTTAACCTTACAAGTGGAGTTATTCATCGCTGGAGACAACCCTCTTTTTTTCCTAAATATAATTGCGTGACCAATCGCTCATGATTTAATAAACTAGCCTGACAGGCTGAAGAGAAATCCCAGTGTTAAATGGCACATGAAAAAGCCGGCCCCGCTCACCGATCCCCTCATCAGAAGCGTTACGATGACACCGTGATCACGAGACCAGAACACCACGCCTACGTGTTTCACATGAGCAGGTCTCAGACCTGGCAAGCAGGACACCATCATTGTGGAGATGTAACCGAGGAGTAGACCAGAATAGGAGATAGCATGCATGCGCACAACTGGCACACAGAGGATTTCAATAAATAAACATGCATAAACTAGTAAATACAAAATTTGATCTTTCTAAAATTAGGAAGTTTTAAAGTGACAATGCGATGATGAATTAATGTTAAAATTATATTGGTGAATAAGATAATATGAACATTGTGCAATATACAATGTAAAATATGGCACATGAATCTGATATAAAAATGTGCAATATATGAAATTAGGTGAGTGTAATAAAATGTGAGGACTACAATAATAAAAGACTCTAGATCACTATATAATGATTATATAATAATTATAAAGTGCATATTGGTAGCACAGTGGCTCAGAGGTTAGCACTGCAGTCTTGCAGCGCTGGGGTTCTAGGTTCAAATCGCACCAAGGACAACATCTGCAAGGAGTTTGTATGTTCTCTGGTTTCCTCCCACATTCCAAAAACATACTGATAGGGATTGTAGATTGTGAGCCCCATTGGGGACAGTGCCAATAATGTTTGTAAAGCAGTGTGGAATTGATGGTGCTATATAAATGAGTAAAATATTGGAAAATGCATGTAAAAAGATATGTATATATAAAAATATATATATTTTTTAAGTATCACGGCTTGTTAACGTTTTTTGTAGCTAGCCAAGAGTCTTTCAATCCTTGTTTGAGGGATTTTCATATGTTCTTTCTTGGAAAATTCTTCCAGTTCTATTGGATTCCTGGATCATCTTGCATGCACTGCTATTTTGAGGTCTAGCCGAAGATTTTCAATGATGTTCAGATCAGGGGATTGTGAAGACCATTGTAAAATCTTCATCTTGTGCCTTTTGAGGTAGTCTATTATGGATTTTGACTTGTGTTTAGGATCATTATCCATTTGTAGAAGCCATCGTCTTTTCAAACTTAGCTTTTTTACAGATGGTGTTGTTTGCATCAAGCATTTGTTGAAATTTAATTGATTCCATTTTTCCCTCTACCTGTGAAATGTTCCTTTTGCCATTGGCTGCAACACAAGCCTGAAGCATGATTGATCCAACCCCTTGCTTAATGGTTGGCCAGATGTTCTTTTCCTGAGATTCTGTGCCCTTTGTTCACATGTCATGATACCAGTGCTGGGTTACCGGCACTTCTCGGGTTAATGTTCTGATCGCAGTGCAGACTCTCACCTGCACACCTGGGACCTATTAGGGTGGCCTCTCATTGGTTCTGGGGAGGCTTCTTATAGCCTCAGGAAGCTCCAATCCCCCGTCAGTTATACTTTCACCCTTGGCATTGTGTGGTGACCCCTGAGTGTGTTAGTGCTGTGTTCTGGTTGCTTGATTCCCTGTGTATGACTCGGT
Organism: Dendrobates tinctorius; assembly: GCF_039654945.1. NCBI lineage: Eukaryota > Metazoa > Chordata > Amphibia > Anura > Dendrobatidae > Dendrobates > Dendrobates tinctorius. The sequence goes on along the minus strand of NW_027361700.1, from coordinate 9,794,028 downwards.
CTGTTCTCTGGATATTGCTTTGGATTCTGCTTGGTACCTTCTATGTCCGTTTGGTTTTTGAACTCTGCTTGGCCCTGACTGTCCGTTCTGTCTCATCCCTGGTACTGTATTGATATCTTGTGTATGACCTTTGGCTTTGTCTGACCTCCCGTCTGTTTATCCCTCCTGTACCTTGCTTGCCTGTATTGTGCCTGACCTCTGCTTTGCCCAACTCTGAGTTTTCTTCCTCCTCTGAAAGCAGGACGCTAAGTCCCGCCCCCTTGCAGTCACATTACCATTCACGTGACTGTAGGTCCTGTGCCGGCTTTCTAAACTTCTACATTCAGGTCCCGTGCATCTTTATTGTCTGGCTGTTCTTGTCCCCAGGGGTCCCTACGGTGCGGGTGAGTCCCTGCTTAGCGGGGGCTGTACGCCGGTGCTGTCAGGACCCTGACACCACACATATCTTTGATCATTATGGCTAAAGAGTTCTATTTTAACCTTATCGGTCCAGGACTTCTTACCAAAATGAATCAGGCTTGTTTAGATGTTCTTTTGCATACGTCTGTTGCTGAATTTTATGGTGAGGATGCAGAAAAGATTTTCTTTTGAGGACTCTACCATATTTGTGCTGGTGTTTCTGAACAGTGGAACAATGTAGTGAAACTTCAGCATCTGCTAAATCTTTCTGAAGGTCTTTTGCAGTCAAGCAGGGGTTCTGATTTGCCTGTCTAGAAATCCAACGAGCAGCTTTCACTGAAATTTTGCTTGGTCTTCCAGACCTTATCTTGACCTCCACTGTTCCTGTTAACTGCCATTTCTTAAAGGGTTTTTCTCACAAGCAAAAGTTAATTTTAATCAATACAGCTTGGAATAATAACAACTTGCACAATTGCATGTATTTAGATAAAATGTTCCTCTGCTGAGATAATCTTATAAATGTGTCCCTGCTGTGTACTGTGTAATGGCTGTGTCTCACTGTGCGGGAACATGATCTGAGCATACCACATCTCCTGCGCTGGGGTGAGTAAAAGAGAGTATACAGACATTACAGAATGGAATCACAGATGATTCTTTTTGTGAGGTAAAGCATTTCCCATTTAAACAATGTGATCCCCTGCTGTAATGTCTATGTACTCTTTTGCTTCCTCCCTTGCCCAAGAGCTGTGCTATGATCTGACCATGTCCCTTTATGGTGAGACACAGCCATTACACAGTAGATAGCAGAGGCACAATAATAAGATTATCTCAGCACAGAAAAATTTATTTAACCCCTTCCCCCTTAGACATATCAATACGTCTATGTGAGCTGGGCCTTATTGACCTGGGACAGATGAATACGTCCAGGCAATTGTGCACGTACGCAGGCTGTGCGTGTGCAATCACCGCCGGGTGTCAGTTGATTCTGACAGCTGATACGCAGCACTCAGTGCCAGGAGTGGTCCCGCACCGCTCACAGAACTTTAACCCCATAAATGCTGCGATCGAAAGTGTTGTTTGTAAAATGGTCACTTATGGGGAGTTCTGCTGTTCTGGCACCTCATGGGCTCCCCCAGTGGGTCATGGCACCTGAAAACCATAGCAGTAAAATCTGCACTATAGTATGGCGATCATTGTCATCTGAGCTTTGCACTGCAAAGGTTCAAGGTGCTCACCACACATCTAAATCAGTGCCCCGAGGATCTAGTTTCCAAAATGGTGTCACTTGTGGGTTTTTTTTCCATCATATGGGGTATCGGCATGCTCAGGAGAAATTGTACAGCAAATTTTGGGGTCCATTTTTTCCTGTTACCTTTATCAAAATAAAAATAAAATTGCATCTAAAGTAAATTTTTTGTGAAATAAAGTTACCGTAAATGTACCTTTTTTTCCATATTACAAAAATTCCTGTGAAACACCTGTAGGGTTAATAAACTTCTTGAATGTCGTTTTGAGCACCTTGGGGGTGCAGTTTTTAGAATTTTGTCATTTTTGGGTATTTTCTATCATATAGACCCCTCAAAGTCACTTCAAATGTGATTTGGTCCCTAAAAAAATGATTTTGTAAATATTGTTGTAAAAATGAGAAATCACTGGTCAACTTTTAACCCTTATAACTTCCTAATGAAAAAAAAAAATTGTTCAAAAAATTATGCTGACGTAAAGTAGACATGTGGGAAATGTTATTTATTAACTATTTTGTGTGACATATCTCTGATTTAAGGGCTTAAGAGCTCAAAGTTTGAAAATTGCTAAATTTTCCAAATGTTCACCAAATTTCTTTTTTTTCACAAATAAATGCAAGTTATATTGAAGAAATGTTACCGCTATCAAGAAGTACAATATGTCATGAAAAAACAATCTCAGAATCAGTGGGATCCATGGAAGCATTCCAGAGTTATAACCTCATTAAGGGACAGCGGTCAAAATTGTAAAAATTGGCCTGGTCATTAACATGCAAACCACCTTGGTTAAAGGAGCTAAACACATCTAATTGTGGAAGTTATTACTATTCAAGATCTATTGATTAAAATTAACTTTTGTTCATTGCAAAACCCCTTTAATTACATTTCAAACTGAGGACAGGGCACCTTGAAAACGCTTTGCTATTTTTTTTATAGACTTCCCCTTCTTTGTGGGTCTCCAAGACTTTCATTTTCAGAGTGCTACGCAGTGCTTAGAAGAACCGATGGCTGCTATTTTTTGCCACAAGGTTAGAGGAGGCTAGGTTTTTATAAAGCTGGGAAATTTGCATCACCTGGCCTTTTCTAATGATGATAGTGGCCAAGCCATAACCCTAACAGGCTAATTAAGGTCTAAAACTTTGGTCAACGTTGTCTGAGCACACAAATCTCCAAGGGTGCCCTTTTGCATTGACCCATTTTCCTTTTTGTAATTTTTAGAATGTAAAAAATGAATTTTTTTGTGGGCCTAAAATAGAAAGGAAATTTGCCATCTTTAACTTTAGCCTTTTTAGAGATAATTTCATCTTCAACTTGCTTAACCGTACACAATAACAGTAAATTTGACCAGGGGTGCCCAAACTTTTACATGCCAATGTATATTGGCCATAATACCGAAACTATGTTTCATATGTCTGACATTCACGAGTATGGACTGTGATGATCAGACTGTCTGCAGGTTTCCTGAACTCAAAACCTTATATATGTCTATGAGGTTGTTGAGCCATCATGGTCTGCACTTGGACTGTGGATCCAGACGTCTGAAATTGTTTTAAAATGTCTTATCATTATTGCCACCTGAAACTGAAACCAGGTGTAGAGAAACAAATACAAAATTTCTAGCATTACACACAAAATTGGCCATTGACCAAATGATGATTCGCTTGTGATCTATTAACCCTAACTCGAGCGGTAATATGCTCAGCTGAACACTCTTATGTATTCTGATTTGTATTAAAGTCCGGAACACCAGCAATTCTAGATGTGAGTGTTTGACTTAAGATAAATCAAATATATAGTATTGTCATACTATCTACATTAGGGTTCTCAAACATGCGGCCCCTGAGGCTCCGTTGAGCGGGACTTGGATCCCTGAAACAATTGCGTCCATGGAACCAGTGACCGCCGGATGTCAGTGCCGATTTTCAACTGCATATGCCTCCTCAGCCACAAAAAAACAACAAATGAAACCAGTATAAACCATTATTTGAAAGCTAGAAACCAGTATAAGACATTAAATCTTGTATATATTGACCTGACCTCCTGTGTAACAACACACTAACTTTAATTTAATTATTTTACTACCAAATCAAAAACCCATATTTCTAAGAGAAAGTGATTGCGACCTAGCAATCTTTTGGCAACACACAATCTCTATTGACTCTTAACTGGGTTTTAGGTGACTCAACTATGAAAACATATTCTGGACAAAGTGCAAATGTCTGGTAAATGTCCTTTGGTTGCGGATGACAAATAAAACCAGAACAAATGATCAGTTGCTTAATACAATTTATGTGATATTTGCATCTCTTACCCGTTACGGGAGATGTTTATGTTTTAACCCTTTTCTGCACATAAGAACAAGTAAAATAATAGAAATTGTACTATTACTTTAAGATTTTAGATTTCTCAAAGTATCCCCCTTTTACTTTAATGACAGTGTTACACCTCCTTGGAATTCTCTAAAGCAGCTTCATCATGTAGTCACCTGAAATAGCTTTCAAACAATCTTGAAGGAGCTCCCAGAGATACTTAGCACATGTTGATTGCCTTGCCTTCACTCTGTGATCCATCTCATCCCACACAATCTTAATTGGGTTGAGGTCAGGCGATTGTGTAGGCTATGTCATCTGAGATAACACTCCATTCCTCTCTGTCTTGGTCACAAGCATTTACATAGCCTTGATGTGTATTTTGCGTCATCATCCTGTTGCAACATAAATGAAGGTCCCGCTACGTGCAAACCAGATGGTATGGCATGCTCAGTAAGTATGCTTTGATTTTGGAATAGTGTCACCAGCAAAAAAACACCCCCACACTATCACACCTCACCCTCCATGCTTCACAGTGGCCATCACATATGTAGAAACTATCTGCTCACCTTTTCTGCATTTAACAAAGACACGATAGTTGATCCCAGAAATTTCTAATTTTGACTCACCAGACCAATGTGAAGATTTACACTGATCTGATATTCAATCCTTGTGTTGCATGGCCCTAGCAATTACCTTCTTGTTGTTTGCATTTCACAGTAGTTTTTGCATCAATTGAACCATTGTCTGCTACTTGATGACTGTGCATCATTTATGATTTATTTGTCTTTCTTTCGTGTGGCAGTCCTAATGAGAGCCAATTTCATCCTAGTGATTGATAGATTTTATGACTGCAGTCAGGGCTGCCACTAGGAATTTCGGGGTCCCATACTGGCAAAATTTTCGGGGCCCCCTTGAGACTCTGCCCCGGCTCTACCCCTTGAACTGTCCACAGCCCTACCACTCTCTCTTGGAACAACTCCGCTTCTCACCAATCACACATTAACAGTTTCCATCACCAGATCACACATATAGCCAGCAGCTTTTGTTTAGGCCAAAAGATTTTTTAAGCTGCCACCATGACAAGGTAGACTCTTTTGGCCGAGCTCTACTCTACTCTATCCAATTAATCATTTGTTAAAATATCCAATACAATTTAGGTATATGTTTATTTATCTTTCAATGTTTAAAATGACCACTAATATCACATACAAGGGACAAATACCACCACACCATGACCAGACACCATATTACCATCACATAGAGACCTATAATACCACGTACAAGGAACAAATACAGCCACACCATGTCCAGACCACATATTACCACCACATAGTGACCAAATAATAGCACATACAAAGAACAAATACTGATACACAATGGCCGGACAACATATTACCACCACATTGTGACTGAATACTACAATACTGATCATTAATAAAAAAACACAATACTAATATCACCATAAGTGTTATTATACACAGGAGTTCTGTACTTAGTATGCAGTGTCTGTGTACAGGTTAGGCCTGTTTCACACTTGCTTTTTTTTGCAGCGCGTTTTTCCCGCAAAAAAACGCATTGAAAAACGCATACAAAAGCATACAACTGCTGCGTTTTTTTCAAGCATTTTTATGAGCATGCATGAAAAAAACGCAGCGTTTTTATGCGTTTGTATGCGTTTTTAGTGCGTTTTTACCGCGTTTGCGTTTTTTCCAACATTAGGTGGCCCCTCACACTAACCCAAACCATGACTTTACTAACCCTAACCCTGACCCTAACCCTAACCCTAACCCTTAACCAAACCATACTTAACCCTAACCCTGACCCTAACCCTTAACCAAACCATACTTAACCCTAACCCAAACCCTAACTAACCTTAACCCTAACCCTAACCCTGACCCTAACCCTAACCCTAACCCTGACCCTAACCCTAACCCTTAACCAAACCATACTTAACCCAAACCCTAACTAACCTTAACCCTAACCCTAACCCTGACCCTAACCCTGACCCTTAACCAAACCATACTTAACCCTAACCCTGACCCTAACCCTTAACCAAACCATACTTAACCCTAACCCTGACCCTAACCCTGACCCTAACAATAACCCTAAACCCCCTTAACTAACCCTAACTCTAACCCAAACCCCTAAATTCCATGGTTAACAAAAAAAAACGCATGTGCAAAAAAATGCATACATAAGCATGCCAATGCGCACATATGCGCACCCATAGACTTATATTGGGTGTCTTGCTGTAAAAAAATGCATTGCGCGCGCATGCGTTTTTTTGAGGCAAATCGGACGCACAAAAAATGCAACAAGTTGCATTTTGTGCGCCCGAGCGCATACCGCAAAAAAACGCATGCGCGGTAAAACGCGTACAAACGCATGTGTATGCGCACATAAGCGCATCCCATGCAAAGTATAGGAAAAAAAAACGCATGCGCTATTTAGCGCTAAATTACCGCGAAAAAAAACGCAAATGTGAAACCAGCCTAAGGCCTGTTTCACACATCAGTTTTTTCCCGTCAGTCAAAATCCGCCAATTTTTTTAAAAAATGGATCAGCCTAAAAGGGGCGGATCTGTTTTTTCCCCCCATAGACTTACATTATTGGCAGATCCTGACTGATGGTCGTCCGTCCCATCCGTTTTTGTATGGATCCGCCAAGAATTTAGCAGCTCCCGGGCGGATGAGACGGACCCTGCAACGTTTTTTTTCTCTGACAGAGCGCTAATTCGATCCGCGCATGCCTGGAATGGAAGCATATTAACCCATACATGCCATTCCGGGAGCCGCTAAATATTCTCTCTCTCTCTCCTCACCCGAACTCCGACCATCGCTTCCGCTGTCTCCTCCCGCGAACTCCGACCATCGCTCCCGCTGTCACCAGTGAGCTCCGACCTCCCACGACATCGCGAGTCATCGCGAGCTCCTACCTCCCGCAGAGCTCTGACCTCCCGCGACATCGCGAGTTATCGCGAGCTCTGACCTCCTGCGACATCGGTGTCATCGTGAGCTCCGACCTCCCGCGACATCCCACGACATCAGTGTCATCATGAGCTTCGACCTCCCGCAGAGCTCCGACCTCCCGCGACATCAGAGTCATCACGAGCTCAGACCTCCTGCGACTTCGCAGACGCCAACCTCCCGCGACTTCGCAGCCGCAGACCTCCCGCGATTTCGCGGCCGCCATGACGACTGCAGTCCCTTTAAATCACGCCGCTCCACGGATCTGTTCTCTTACGTGGTCTGATGTCATCCAACATCGCTAAACGTAGACGGATCAGTTTATTTCAACTTTTGGTGGATTTCAGCTGACCGCTGACGATGGAGGTATGAAACAGGCCTAGTACAGTGATTACCGGAGCTCTGTACAGGAGCTCTGTATACAATGTATAGTGTACAGGTAATACAGTGATCCAGGTGACATGATACACAGGAGCTCTGTATACAGTACTAGTGTACAGGTAATACAATGATCAACAGTGACATTATACACACGAATGTTGTATATATTGTACAGGTTATACTGTGATCAATGACATTATACACAGGAGCTCTGTATATAGTGTCAGTGTAAAGGCAATACAGTGATCACTGGTGATGTTGTGCACGGGACCGCTGTATATAGTATACAGTGTATAGTGTCAGTGTCCAGGTAAACACACTGACTCACCAGTGACGTCTCTAGGTGAAGTCCTTCAACTTTGTTTTTCATCTTCATCCAGCACAGACCGCCATCACTTCTTCCAGCCAGGGCTCGTCTCTGCCAGAAATTAAACAGTTAGCTAATGCACCGCTTGCAGAACACATTACTTAATTTTTTCCAACTTCTAAACTACACCAGATGAAGAAATAAAGGCGATATAGTGTCGCTCTGCACAGTAACAGGACCAGCTCCCGCATTTAAAACAGCATCCTCAAAAAATAATATAAATGTATCACTGCAGTAATAATATCCCATATTTAGCCCTTATGGTAATAATATCCCCCATCCTGGCCCCCATGTGTCTCATTCCTGGCTCCAGCATTATTTCCTCCCATCCTGGCACCATATGTTCTCCCATACTGCCCTCATGAGTATCCATTCTGCCCCCCATGTGATGTCCCATCCTGCCCCATCTGTCCCATGATCATGCCCCATCTGTCCCGTGATCATGCCCCATCTGTCCCGTGATCCTGCCTCATCTGCCCCATGATCCTGCCCCATCTGTCTATTGTATCCATTCTGCCCCATGATCCTGCCCTGTCTCCATCCTGCCCCATGATCCTGCCCCATCTGTCTCCATCATGCCCCATGATCCTGCCCCATCTGTCTCCATCTTGCCCCATGATCCTGTCCCATCTGTCTCCATCCTGCCTCATGATCCTGCCCCATCTGTCTCCATCTTGCAACATGATCCTGCCCTATCTGTTTCCATCCTGCCCCATGATCCTGCCCCATCTCTCTCCATCCTGCCCCATGATCCTGCCCTATCTGTCTCCATCCTGCCCCATCTGTCTCCATCTTGCCCCATGATCCTGCCCCATGATCCTGCCCCATCTGTCTCCATCCTGCCCCATGATCCTGCCCCATCTGTCTCCATCCTGCCCCATCTGTCTCCATCTTGCCCCATAATCCTGCCCCATGATCCAGCCCTATCTGTCTCCATCCCACCCCCTGTGTCTCCATCCCACCCCCTGTGTCTCCATCCTGCCCCCTGTGTCTATATCCTGCCCCCTGTGTCTCCATTCTGCCCCCTGTGTCTCCATCCTACTGTCGAAACATATTGTGGCTTGCTACTTTCAATAAAAGTAAAAAAGACCTTTTTCCTTACCTGACCGCACCATCTGTCTCTATCCTGCACCATATTCCTGCCCCATCTGTCTCCATCCTGCACCATGTCTCCATCCTGCTCTGTGTCTTCATCCTGCCCGCAGTGTCGCCATCTTGTCCTCTGTGTCTCCCATCCTGCCATCGTGTCTCCCATCCTGCCCATCTGTCTCCATTTTGCCCCCTGTGTCTCCATCCTGCCCCCTGTGTCTCCATCCTGCCCCCTGTGTCCCCATTCTGCCCCCTGTGCCTCAATCCTACTATCAAAACATATTGTGGCTTGCCACTTTCAATAAAATGCCAGGAATGGCAGGAATAGGCTAGGCCACCAGGAAACCAGAAAGGTTGGTCACTTAGCGAATTGAAGACCCCTAATCCTAACAACACAACTAACAGTAGCCGTGGAGCATACCTACGATGCTCTAGACCCCTCGACACAGCCGGAGAACTAACTAGGCCTAAAGCAAGAAAGGTGAAATCTAAACTGCCCCGGAGTAGAACCCCAAAGAAATAGATAGCCCCCAAGCATATATTGTCGGTGAGACCAGATGAGGGACAAACACAGGCAGAAAATAGACTGAGCAAATGATGGGGCCCAAACTGTCTAGATAGGATAGGAAAGGAAAAACACTCTGCAATCATGCAAAAACCCTAAAAAATCCAACACATCTGATGTACAAAAAACACAGGTCTCACGACCTCTACCCCACTATATCAGCATTCTGTTGTAAACTGGCAGCAAAGCAAAAGAGACTAATGTAACAGGGGACTGAACAAACTGACACAAGCTGTAACATATGGAGTGAGGTCCAGCACAGCCCCAGCAGGGAGCGTGCTGAACCAGCACAGCAAAGCAGAAAGAGGCAAAACCAGATCAGAAGCATAGGATTAGCAAATGAGCAACTTAGCTGAAAAATCCACGATCAGGCAGGAGACAGCAGACCTCAAGTTGCACAGGAAGAACTAATCACCAGCAACAATTGAGGAAAGCCTGCTCACTTAAACACTCCCAATCAGTAACCCCAGATTTCCAATCATCATCGTCAGGTGGCAGACCTCTGTCAATCCAGCCAGCTCCACTACCCACAGTAACCACCAGAGGGAGCCCCGTCTCAGAAGTAAGAGAACTCACAACACTACCCACCCCTTGAGGAGGGGTCACTGAACCCTCATCCACGCCACCAGGCCGATCAGGATGGGCCCGGTGAAAAGCACGAACCAATCTCTCGGCATGAATGTTAGAAGCAGAGACCCAAGAATTATCCTCCTGGCCATAACATTTCCACTTGACCAAGTACTGGAGTCTCCGTCTAGCCAGATGAGAATCCAATATCTTCTCTACCTCATACTCCAAATTACCCTTAACCAATACAGGGTCGGGGCGCCGCCATGGGAACTACTGGCTCCACAAACCTTTTCAACAAAGATTTATGAAAAAAGTTATGAATCTTAAACTTAACTGGAAGAGCCAAACGGAAAGAAACGGGGTTAAGGATTTCCAAAATCTTATAAGGTCCAATGAACCTTGGCTTGAATTTTGGAGATGCAACCTTCATAGGAATATTTTTTGAAGACAAGCAAACCATATCACCCATTTTAAACCGGGGACCAATGGTCTATGGGCCTTTTACTGAGAGTGGGACAACTTATCCACTACTTGGTCCCAAATCTGCTGCATTCTCTCTACCACAGAATCCACACTTGAGCAGGCCGAAGCTTCCACCTGCCCCGAAGAAAATCCAGGATGAAACCCAAAGTTACAGAAAAAAGGAGACATCAAAGTGACAGAACTAGCCCGATTGTTTAGCGCGAATTCGGCCAAGGGCAAAAATGAGACCCAGTCATCTTGATCAGCAGATATGAAACATCTCAAATAGGATTCCAAAGTCTGGTTTGTTCTCTCAGTCTGCCCATTGGTCTGAGGATGAAATGCAGAGGAGAAAGATAACTGAATTCCCAGTTTGGAACAAAAAGCTCTCCAAAATCTGGAAACAAACTGGACTCCTCTGTCCTACACAATGTTCTCTGGAATCCCGTGCAAACGAACCACCTGTTGTAAAAACAAGGGCATCATCTCAGAAGAAGATGGCAACTTTGGGAGTGGTACAAGATGGACCATCTTAGAAAATCTATCACAGATCACCCAGATAACAGTCATTCTCTGAGAGACAGGGAGATCAGAAATAAAATCCATTGAGATATGGGTCCATGGCCTCCTGGGCACTGGCATCAACAAATCACTAGAACGAGAACAAGGCTTGGACCGTGAACAAGTCCCACAGGACTGCACAAAATTCCTGACATCACGAGATAAAGCAGGCCACCAAAAAGACCGACTCACCAAATGTCTGGTACCAAAAATACCTGGATGACCAGCTAACGCAGAGCAATGAATTTCAGACATTACTCTTCTCCTCCACTGGTCAGGGACATACAATTTTCCCATAGGGCATCGTTCAGGTTTGTCCTCCTGAAATTCCTCCAGGGCACGTCTCAAATGGGGTGAGATGACGGAAAAAAACTACACCCTCATTTAGAATGGTAGTAGGCTCGGTCACATCAAGAGAATCCGCAAAGAAACTCCTAGAAAGGGCATCTGCCTTAACATTCTTAGTGCCCGGAAGAAAGGAGACCACAAAATAAAAACACTTGAAAAAAAGGCCCACCTAGCCTGTCTAGGATTCAAGAGCTTGGCTGATTCATAATAAATCAAATTCTTGTGGTCAGTGAGGACCACAACTTGATGTCTAGCTCCCTCCAACCAATGTCTCCACTCTTCAAATGCCCACTTCATGGCCAACAATTCCCGATTCCCCACGTCATAGTTACGTTCAGATGGGGAACATTTACGAGAAAAGAAGGCACAGGGATTCATCTTAGAGGTTACCAGATCTCTTTGGGACAAAACGGCTCCTGCACCAATCTCAGAAGCATCTATCTCTAGCTGAAATGGGAGTGAAACATCAAGTTGCCGTAGAACCGGAGGAGAAGTGAATCTCCGCTTAAGTTCCTGAAATGCAGAGACTGCCTCTGGAGACCAATTCACCACATCAGCACCCTTTTTGGTCAAATCCGTCAGTGGTTTAACAATACCAGAAAAATTACTTATAAATTTACGGTAGAAATTAGCAAAACCCAAAAACTTCTGGAGAGACTTCAGAGAAGTGGGCTGAACCCAATCATAAATTCCCTGTACCTTGGCCGGGTCCATTTTAATAGAAGACGGGGACAAAATGAATACTAAAAACGAAATCCTCTGTACACCAAAGAGACATTTCGATCCCTTAACATACAGAGTATTTTCCCTCAAAATCCGGAACAAATCAACAAGAGGAATATTGTTTTGTGGCATCCAGGTGGTACGTAAGAATAAAAGCGGCGGTGACTACCTGAAACGTATGTCACAGGTGGAATCCCAGTGGATTTTCACCTAGGATTGTCTAGCATGTGGGCCAAGTTCCTGCAGCCACCGCACGTCTCTATCAAAGTAAGTTCATTGCAATCCTTGCTCTTACTTCAGTCACTCCAGATTCAAAACTTGGTTTGAGTGTAAGATCATGGGTTCTCTAACAAAGCAATAACCCAAAGCACACATCCAAAATTACACAGGAACTGTTTAAAAAGGCCAGCAATGAGTCGACCTCAATCCTATTGAAGATCTTTGGGGTGAGCTGAAATCTGCCATTGGGAAAAAGAGCCCTGTAAACATTCAAGAGCTTGAACAAACTGCAAAGGAAGAGTGGGAGAAAATACCAGCTGAGAAGTTCAAGAAGTTTATTGATTTCATCAATGCCAAAGGATGTGCAACCAAGTATTAATTAGGGGTGCTTTTATTGCTGCACATGTTATCTATTCTGCTTCTTCTTTGAAATTGCAACTTATAAGTTGAAAAACAATGTTCATTGTTGTATTACTTTGGACCACTAATTAAAAAATTCTGATGATATAACTTTGGTGGATTTCCATTTATTTCTGAAGATATTGTACAGTCTATGAAAAAAATGAAGGGGTGCCAATAACGGTTAGCAGAACTGTAACTATTTCTTGTTTCACACTTCTTTTGTAGTCTTCATTAAGTCCATTGGACATAATTTCCATATTCTGGTTCTTCTTTTTATGTGCTACATCTGATATGCATATTTAAAGGGCTATTTATTTTTTTCCTATTGACCTATGAACTTGCAGTCAGCTAGCTATCTGCCTATTGTGCCCAGCACCGATCTGTACTGGTTCAGGGTTTTCACGGACCACTCATGCCGGCAATTGTGCTGCTTCCAGTGTTCTTACGTAGAAAGATAGGCTGCTTCTATTCCACTCTGCTCTGTTGACGGGGTGTGACTGCCAATATCATGGTGATTGACAGTCAACTCCTTGCTGCATAACTGGAGAGCCGACTGTCAATCAGCATGACAAGGCAGTCATGCCCTAACGACAGGGCAGCGAGGGAGGGAAGAGGGAGAGCTGCTCTGTTGGCGTGAAGTAGCAGAATCGCCAGCCAGCGCCGTGCAAAACAGGCAAGTCATTAGCAACTACTTGCCTCTCAGTTCTTGGCCCAATAGGAGAAAAATATAATAACCCCTTTAATGTTGCACTACTGTTTCTGTAGTCAGAACTATACATTGATTATTTTATAAACCTCTTCATGCCGTGGCCATTTTCAATTTTTTTTTCATTTTTGTTTTTTCCTCCTCTTACTCAAAGAGCCATAGCTGTATTATTTTTCTGTCAATATAGCTAAATGAGGGCTTGTTTTTTGTGGGGCAGGTTGTACTTTTGAATGACACCATTCATGTTATCATGTGACGCACTGGAAAGTGGGAAAAAAATTCCAAGTGTGTTTAAATTGCAAAAAAAGTGCAATTCCACAATTGTTTTTTTTTATTTGCCAAGTACACTATATGATAAAACTGACTGTTTTGCATAGTCTTGTTTTTTTAATTTAAGTTGTGAAAAAAAAATTCAGAAATCTATAATGAAAAAAAAACTTTTTCTTGTGTCACCATTTTCTGAGACCCGTAATACATTCAGTTTTGGTATATGGGGTTGTGTAAGGGCTTATTTTTTGCAGCATGAGCTGACCTTTTTACTGATACTATTCGGTAGATAAAGTGTTTTGATTGCTTCTTATTGAATTGAATTGCAATGTTGCAGAGACCAAAGAAAAATAATTCTGGCATTTCATTTTTTTTCTCATTATCCCATTTACTAATAGGATTAATGTATTTTATATTTTGATAGATAGGACTTTTAAGAAAGCTGCAATACCAAAAATGTGTATTTTTTTGTTTTGCTTTATGTTTAATGGGGCAAAAGAGGGCTGTTTTTTAATTTTTTTCATATTTTTAAAAACATTTTGTTTACTGTATTTACACTGTGTTCCAAATTATTATGCAAAAAATATTTCCTCATATTTTCTCTAAATTACCTATATGAATTGCAGTCATTGTTATTTTCCAGTCATCTAATATTCTAGTATAATTGCAATGTTTTTGAACAAACTGCCTATGAAAACAGTATATTTTTAAAAATAAGAAACACTCAAAATGCATGTTCCAAATTATTATGCACAGCAGAGTTTTCAACCTTTTTATTTTTATTTTGAACAAAAAAATGGTCAATTGTGAAATTATAAGCATTTTCAGCTTATTACAAAATGAAATCAAGCAGTTTTCAAGTCAAAACTTTATTCTAGGTGATGTTACATTTGCACATAGGACCCCTTGTTCGAAAGAAGCTTCTGAACTCTCTCGTCCATTGAATTTGTCAGTTTTTGGATGGTTTGTGCTTCAATTGTTTTGCATGTGGACAGAATACCCTCCCAGAGCTGTTGCTTAGATGTGAACTGCCTCCCGCCATCATAGACACTCCTTTTGATGATGCTCCAGAGGTTCTCAATGGGGTTGAGGTCAGGGGAAGATTGTGGCCACACCATAAGTTTGTCCTCTTTTATGCCCATAGCAGCCAGAGATGCAGATGTGTTATTTGCAGCATGAGACGGTGCATTATCATGCATGAAAATGATCTTGCTGCAGAAAGCACAGTTCTTCCTCTTGAACCATGGCAGGAAGTGCTGTTTTACAAACTCCACATAGATTTACCCCTTCAGGGATCCTAAAAGGGTCGACAATCTCTCTCCCCATGATTCCAGCCCAAAACATTACTCCACCTCCTCCTTTTTGCGCCTTAGCCGTGTTTTCATGGGGTGTCCATCAACCAGCCATCCTCCACTTCATCCATCTGGACCATCGAGCGTTGCACGGCACTCATCGGTGAACAAAACAGTTTGGAAGTCAGTCTTCATGTATCGTTTGGCCCACTGGAGCCGTTTCTGCTTGTGTGCAGTGGGAAGAGGTGGTCGACAGGATGGCTTGCGCACAGCTGCAAACCTCTGAAGGACCCTGCAACTTGTTGTTCGGGGGATGTTGGAGGCACCAGCAGCTTCAAAATCTTGTCTGCTGCTATGACAAGGCATTTTTGCAGCTGCTCTTTTAACCTGACGCAATTGCCTGTTGGAAAGAGTCCTCAATTTTTCCTTATCAGCACGCACACGTTTGTGCTGGGAATCAGCTACATACTTCTTGATTGTGCGATAATCAAGATGAAGTGTCTTGGCAATGTTGATTGTAGTCATGCCTTGACCTAAATACTCCACAATTTGTTGCTTCTCAGCAGCCGACACATCCTTTTTCTTTCCCATTTTGGCAAAAAATGTAGGCTGCTTAATAATGTGGAACAGCCTTCTTAAGTAGTCTTGCCTTTATTTGGACACACCTGCCAAACTAATTTGCACACGTATCTGCAATTGCTTTCAGTGATATAAAGAGCGCTGACACACATCACCATCAATGAGTTTAAATGACAAACAAAAAAATTCTAACCTTATCACTCCTAAACTCTTTTTGCATAATAATTTGGAACACAGTTTAATAGTCCTTTTAGGGGACTTGAAACTGCGATCGACTGATCGCTAGTTCTATACATAGCAGTGCATCAACACTGCTATGTATAGTGATAATCACAATTTTCTATAAATGCAGCTAAACACTGGCTTTCAAAGGAGGATCGTAATGACAGGCATGAGGGTCTTCAGCAGACCCCAGCTGATAAGGCAACCTGTCATTACACCGCAATCACGTCACAGGTGCACGAATGGGTACATGAAATAGCGCACCCCCTGTCGGCACATGTTAAATGCCACTGTCAGAGGCATTAGCCACAGCTCAAAGCTGTCAAAGGCACATGACGGCTGATTAAAACACAATTTTGGTGGTAATAATGTAGTTATTTTTTCTTCACTGCTCAATGGTATAAAATTTTGTGGCACACCCTTGGTGTCAGTATGATCACTGCACCTATTCATTGAGAGATGTAGTTTGTAAAATGGGGTCACTTATTGGGGGTTCAGCTGTTCTGGCACCTCATGGGCTCTCCCAATTGGTCATGGCACCTGCAAACCATAACAGTAAAATCTGGGGTTCCTTGCCTTCTGAGCATTGAACTGAGCTTGAAATTTACCATGATTTACCAATAATGATTACTCTAGAACATTAAAACTGCGCTACTGCCTTAGAAAAAGGGAAAAAGAAAAAAGGACTATATACTATATATTTCGAACCATAAGACGCACTTTTTCCCAAAAAATTGTTTGGGGAATATGGGCGTGTGTTTTATGGTCCCTTCCC
The DNA here is from genome assembly GCF_039654945.1 of Dendrobates tinctorius. Lineage (NCBI taxonomy): Eukaryota > Metazoa > Chordata > Amphibia > Anura > Dendrobatidae > Dendrobates > Dendrobates tinctorius. The sequence goes on along the minus strand of NW_027361700.1, from coordinate 9,777,579 downwards.
AGGCTGGTGCGGCTGTGGTGTGGCGGTGGTGCTCCTCTGTGGGGGGGCGGTGGTGGTTCTCATTTGTGTGGCGACTGCAGTGGTGGTGCTCTGTGGGGCAGCGGGGCTCCACCAGCATTTCGTGAAAGCCCAGAGGCCCCCGCAGATCCAGTGCTGCGATGCGGTGGCCTCCAGGAAAATGGCTGCGAATTCTCATTGCCAAGATCTGAATCTGAGCATGCGCCGCCCCGGTGGACATTCTCTGGGAGACCACGGCATCGCAGCACTGGATCTGCGGGGGGCCCTCCGGGCTTTCATGAAATGCCAGAGGAGCCCTGCTGCCCCACAGAGGAGCCCTGCCACCCTACAGAGGAGCACCACTGCCGCCGCCCCACAGAGGAGCACCACCACAACCTGGCGCAAAATGTCGGCAGAGCCCCGCCACACCACAGAGCAGCACCACAGAGCACCACCACCACACCAGCCTGGGATGGGATTTCCCAGAGGTCACCGCACCAGCATGGACCACCGATCAACCCCTGTGACCACTTCACCTGTGCCGATACCCCCCCGGTAAACTGAATTTGGCCTGTAAGACGGACCACCATTTGACACATATTTTTTTCCCTATTATCCTTCTGAAAATTTGTGGTGTGTCTTATGGTCCAGTGCGTCTTTTAGTCCGAAAAATACGGTAATTTATATATGAAATATTTATCTGCACAAAATTGCTATAAAAATACAGTAAAAAAAGAAGGTATTTAGCGCATAGATTGGCCAACATACAGTGGGGAAAAAAAGTATTTAGTCAGTCAGCAATAGTGCAAGTTCCACCACTTAAAAAGATGAGAGGCGTCTGTAATTTACATCATAGGTAGACCTCAACTATGGGAGACAAACTGAGAAAAAATATCCAGAAAATCACATTGTCTGTTTTTTTTTCATTTTATTTGCATATTATGGTGGAAAATACTGTAAGTATTTGGTCAGAAACAAGCAATCAAGATTTCTGGCTCTCACAGACCTGTAACTTCTTCTTTAAGAGTCTCCTCTTTCCTCCACTCATTACCTGTAGTAATGGCACCTGTTTAAACTGGTTATCAGTATAAAAAGACACCTGTGCACACCCTCAAACAGTCTGACTCCAAACTCCACTATGGTGAAGACCAAAGAGCTGTCAAAGGACACCAGAAACAAAATTGTAGCCCTGCACCAGGCTGGGAAGACTGAATCTGCAATAGCCAACCAGCTTGGAGTGAAGAAATAAACTGTGGGAGCAATAATTAGAAAATGGAAGACATACAAGACCACTGATAATCTCCCTCGATCTGGTGCTCCACGCAAAATCCCACCCCGTGGGGTCAGAATGATCACAAGAACGGTGAGCAAAAATCCCAGAACCACGCGGGGGGACCTAGTGAATGAACTGCAGAGAGCTGGGACCAATGTAACAAGGCCTACCATAAGTAACACACTACGCCACCATGGACTCAGATCCTGCAGTGCCAGACGTGTCCCACTGCTTAAGCCTGTACATGTCCGGGCCCGTCTGAAGTTTGCTAGAGAGCATTTGGATGATCCAGAGGAGTTTTGGGAGAATGTCCTATGGTCTGATGAAACCAAACTGGAACTGTTTGGTAGAAACACAACTTGTCGTGTTTGGAGGAAAAAGAATACTGAGTTGCATCCATCAAACACCATACCTACTGTAAAGCTTGGTGGTGGAAACATCATGCTTTAGGGCTGTTTCTCTGCAAAGGGGCCAGGACGACTGATCCGGGTACATGAAAGAATGAATGGGGCCATGTATCGTGAGATTTTGAGTGCAAACCTCCTTCCATCAGCAAGGGCATTGAAGATGAAACGTGGCTGGGTCTTTCAACATGACAATGATCCAAAGCACACCGCCAGGGCAACGAAGGAGTGGCTTCGTAAGAAGCATTTCAAGGTCCTGGAGTGGCCTAGCCAGTCTCCAGATCTCGACCCTATAGAAAACCTTTGGAGGGAGTTGAAAGTCCGTGTTGCCAAGCGAAAAGCCAAAAACATCACTGCTCTAGAGGAGATCTGCATGGAGGAATGGGCCAACATACCAACAACAGTGTGTGGCAACCTTGTGAAGACTTACAGAAAACGTTTGACCTCTGTCATTGCCAACAAAGGATATATCACAAAGTATTGAGATGAAATTTTGTTTCTGACCAAATACTTATTTTCCACCATAATATGCAAATAAAATGAAAAAAAAAACAGACAATGTGATTTTCTGGATTTTTTTTTCTCAGTTTGTCTCCCATAGTTGAGGTCTACCTATGATGTAAATTACAGACGCCTCTCATCTTTTTAAGTGGTGGAACTTGCACTATTGCTGACTGACTAAATACTTTTTTTCCCACTGTATTCACACTAGCTTGTATGTGCTTGTCTTTTTCTCTATTTGTATAAAATGCAGTGAGGCACATGTGGTGTCAATATGATCACTGCACCCCTAGATGAATTAATTGGGGAGCGCAGTTTGTAAAATGAGATCATATATAGGAGGTTTCTGTTGTTCTGGCACCTCAGGGGCTCTGCCAATGTGACATGGCACCCTCAAATTAATCCAGAAAAATCTGAATTCCAATATGGCACCTCTTCCCTTCTCAGCTTTGCACTGTGCCTCAAAAGTAGTATTCCCCACAAATATGGGGTATCGGCATACTCAGAAGAAATTGCACAGCAAATTGTATGGTGCAATTTCTCCTGGGGTTAATCTGTTATTAGGTCAGTTTTTGTAGCTGATTCTAAATCTGTCCTTGTTTTTTCCATCAGCTCTAATTAACGAGATATAATATACCCTATATACATGGTTTACACCCTGCCACACCTCCTGGTTTCTGGCTCATGCTATACACAGATGTCCTTGACAAAGACCTTTATCGGTCGAAACGCACCATACCTGTTTTGACTCCTTTTTGGATCAAAATAAATAAAACTGCATCAAGACCAGATAGTTTCATTTTGTGGTGCTAATGTTTCTACTTCAATTAGTCTGGACCATGAGTCCCTTCCTCGAGCACACTACTGTATATTGAAAAGGACAGTGCTTCCGTTTCTTTCTCCTTCTAATACCCTACTGTATGTATAGTCAAGTCAGAAAGTGTTGGTACTAGAGTTGAGCGAAACGGGTCAAACAATTTCAAAAGTCGGGTTTCATGAAACGAAACCCGACCCTAGGATGAGGTCGGCCACGAGGTCGGCGACTTACGCGCCAAAGTCGCGTTTCAAAAGTTTGTTTAGCGCTCTTTTTCAGCCAATCAGGATCCACGGACACTGTGGGCAACGTGATGACATAGGCAGGGGTCACCACCATCTTTCAGAAGGGCATGCAAGTGATTGGCTTGCTTTGGTGGGCGTCACAGGGGTTATAAAAGGGCGTGCACGCCGACCGCCATCTTACTTCTGCCGATCTTAGCATAGGGAGAGGTTGCTGATTCTGTAGGGAGAGCGTTAGGCAGGGAAGAAGAAAAAAAAACTACTTCTGCTGCTAGCGATTTTGCCTGTGCAACACACCAGTCACTGTGTGTGCAGTGCAAGGGGAGGCTATATTGTGGTGGATCAGCGGTGTTGGTTGTTAGGCTGCCTTCTAAGGCTTCCTGACAGCTGCATTGCTGTTTCCCCACTGCTCTGCAAACTGCTTTTTTAAAAGCAATCCCAATTTTTTTTTTGTCCTGCTGAGGTACTGAGCGTGCATTTATTCACACCATACAGCGGTGTACTCTCCTCACACAGTACGGTGTTACGGCTGTTATCACAGCCACAGTGAAGCTATCTGTGTGTCACTGTGGAAGGATAAGTGGAGGACTTGTTCCGTTCTTACAGACCTACACTCTAGGGAGATTCCTATTCTGCCCAATTCTACAATTCACTTTTTTCACACCTGTGCCATCGAGCCTGTGACATAGCGCTCTGATATTCAGTGGGCCTCACACAATCCAAAAGTGTCCACAAGTGTCTGCAGAAATTCAAAATCTCCCTTATCCTGTAGTCACTTTTTTCACACCTGTGCCATCGAGCCTGTGACATAGCGCTCTGATATTCAGTGGGCCTCACACAATCCAAAAGTGTCCAGTGTCCACAAGTGTCTGCAGAAATTCAAAATCTCCCTTATCCTGTAGTCACTTTTTTCACACCTGTGCCATCGAGCCTGTGACATAGCGCTCTGATATTCAGTGGGCCTCACACAATCCAAAAGTGTCCAGTGTCCACAAGTGTCTGCAGAAATTCAAAATCTCCCTTATCCTGTAGTCACTTTTTTCACACCTGTGCCATCGAGCCTGTGACATAGCGCTCTGATATTCAGTGGGCCTCACACAATCCAAAAGTGTCCAGTGTCTACAAGTGTCTGCAGAAATTCAAAATCTCCCTTATCCTGTAGTCACTTTTTTCACACCTGCTGCATCGAGCCTGTGACATAGCGCACTGATATTCAGTGGGCCTCACACAATCCAAGTGTCCAGTTTCCACAAGTGTCTGCAGAAATTCAAAATCTCCCTTATCCTGTAGTCACTTTTTTCACACCTGTGCCATCGAGCCTGTGACATAGCGCTCTGATATTCAGTGGGCCTCACACAATCCAAAAGTGTCCAGTGTCCACAAGTGTCTGCAGAAATTCAAAATCTCCCTTATCCTGTAGTCACTTTTTTCACACCTGTGCCATCGAGCCTGTGACATAGCGCTCTGATATTCAGTGGGCCTCACACAATCCAAAAGTGTCCAGTGTCCACAAGTGTCTGCAGAAATTCAAAATCTCCCTTATCCTGTAGTCACTTTTTCACACCTGTGCCATCGAGCCTGTGACATAGCGCTCTGATATTCAGTGGTCCTCACACAATCCAAGTGTCCAGTGTCCACAAGTGTCTGCAGAAATTCAAAATCTCCCATATCCTGTAGTCACTTTTTTCACACCTGTGCCATCGAGCCTGTGACATAGCGCTCTGATATTCAGTGGGCCTCACACAATCCAAAAGTGTCCAGTGTCTACAAGTGTCTGCAGAAATTCAAAATCTCCCTTATCCTGTAGTCACTTTTTTCACACCTGCTGCATCGAGCCTGTGACATAGCGCACTGATATTCAGTGGGCCTCACACAATCCAAAAGTGTCCAGTGTCTACAAGTGTCTGCAGAAATTCAAAATCTCCCTTATCCTGTAGTCACTTTTTTCACACCTGTGCCATCGAGCCTGTGACATAGCGCTCTGATATTCAGTGGGCCTCACACAATCCAAAAGTGTCCAGTGTCTACAAGTGTCTGCAGAAATTCAAAATCTCCCTTATCCTGTAGTCACTTTTTTCACACCTGCTGCATCGAGCCTGTGACATAGCGCTCTGATATTCAGTGGTCCTCACACAATCCAAGTGTCCAGTGTCCACAAGTGTCTGCAGAAATTCAAAATCTCCCATATCCTGTAGTCACTTTTTTCACACCTGTGCCATCGAGCCTGTGACATAGCGCTCTGATATTCAGTGGGCCTCACACAATCCAAAAGTGTCCAGTGTCCACAAGTGTCTGCAGAAATTCAAAATCTCCCTTATCCTGTAGTCACTTTTTTCACACCTGCTGCATCAAGCCTGTGACATAGCTCTCTGATATTCAGTGGGCCTCACACAATCCAAGTGTCCAGTGTCCACAAGTGTCTGCAGAAATTCAAAATCTCCCTTATCCTGTAGTCACTTTTTTCACACCTGCTGCATCGAGCCTGTGACATAGCGCTCTGATATTCAGTGGGCCTCACACAATCCAAGTGTCCAGTGTACACAAGTGTCTGCAGAAATTCAAAATCTCCCTTATCCTGTAGTCACTTTTTTCACACCTGTGCCATCGAGCCTGTGACATAGCGCTCTGATATTCAGTGGGCCTCACACAATCCAAAAGTGTCCAGTGTCTACAAGTGTCTACAGAAATTCAAAATCTCCCTTATCCTGTAGTCACTTTTTTCACACCTGCTGCATCGAGCCTGTGACATAGCGCACTGATATTCAGTGGGCCTCACACAATCCAAGTGTCCAGTTTCCACAAGTGTCTGCAGAAATTCAAAATCTCCCTTATCCTGTAGTCACTTTTTTCACACCTGTGCCATCGAGCCTGTGACATAGCGCTCTGATATTCAGTGGGCCTCACACAATCCAAAAGTGTCCAGTGTCCACAAGTGTCTGCAGAAATTCAAAATCTCCCTTATCCTGTAGTCACTTTTTTCACACCTGTGCCATCGAGCCTGTGACATAGCGCTCTGATATTCAGTGGGCCTCACACAATCCAAAAGTGTCCAGTGTCCACAAGTGTCTGCAGAAATTCAAAATCTCCCTTATCCTGTAGTCACTTTTTTCACACCTGCTGCATCGAGCCTGTGACATAGCGCTCTGATATTCAGTGGTCCTCACACAATCCAAGTGTCCAGTGTCCACAAGTGTCTGCAGAAATTCAAAATCTCCCATATCCTGTAGTCACTTTTTTCACACCTGTGCCATCGAGCCTGTGACATAGCGCTCTGATATTCAGTGGGCCTCACACAATCCAAAAGTGTCCAGTGTCCACAAGTGTCTGCAGAAATTCAAAATCTCCCTTATCCTGTAGTCACTTTTTTCACACCTGCTGCATCAAGCCTGTGACATAGCTCTCTGATATTCAGTGGGCCTCACACAATCCAAGTGTCCAGTGTCCACAAGTGTCTGCAGAAATTCAAAATCTCCCTTATCCTGTAGTCACTTTTTTCACACCTGCTGCATCGAGCCTGTGACATAGCGCTCTGATATTCAGTGGGCCTCACACAATCCAAGTGTCCAGTGTACACAAGTGTCTGCAGAAATTCAAAATCTCCCTTATCCTGTAGTCACTTTTTTCACACCTGTGCCATCGAGCCTGTGACATAGCGCTCTGATATTCAGTGGGCCTCACACAATCCAAAAGTGTCCAGTGTCTACAAGTGTCTACAGAAATTCAAAATCTCCCTTATCCTGTAGTCACTTTTTTCACACCTGCTGCATCGAGCCTGTGACATAGCGCACTGATATTCAGTGGGCCTCACACAATCCAAGTGTCCAGTTTCCACAAGTGTCTGCAGAAATTCAAAATCTCCCTTATCCTGTAGTCACTTTTTTCACACCTGTGCCATCGAGCCTGTGACATAGCGCTCTGATATTCAGTGGGCCTCACACAATCCAAAAGTGTCCAGTGTCCACAAGTGTCTGCAGAAATTCAAAATCTCCCTTATCCTGTAGTCACTTTTTTCACACCTGTGCCATCGAGCCTGTGACATAGCGCTCTGATATTCAGTGGGCCTCACACAATCCAAAAGTGTCCAGTGTCCACAAGTGTCTGCAGAAATTCAAAATCTCCCTTATCCTGTAGTCACTTTTTTCACACCTGTACCTTGTTTTACATTACTATATAGTTTGTTGGATTTTGTCTACATTTCTACCAAAAATGAGGAAGGCTGGTGGAAGAGGCCGTGGAATTGGGCGGGGGTTGGCAGCTGGTAATGATGGTGTTGGTGGTGGATCTGATGGTAGTGGCAAAAGCAAAATAGGACCGAATGCAGGAGGTGTTGAGCCTGCATCATCGTCTGGCTCCATAAGGCTTCGAAGGCTTAGTTTTCTAGGAGTTGGCAAACCGCTTTTAACGCCAGAGCATCAGGAAAAAGTTTTGTCTTACATTGCTGACTCAGCCTCCAGCTCTATCGCCTCCTCTTCTGAAGTTGTAAAAAGTAAAAGCACTGAGTCGTCATTGGAGGCTCATGTTCATGAACCACACCTTTCCTTGTGTCCTTCACCCCAACCAAGATTGAAGGATGACGCAGGCCATACTACTGATTACTCCATGGAGCTGTTTTCACATACCATGCCTGGATTATCAAGTGAAATGGTGAATTACCCAGGCCAAGATGAATCTGACATGGAGTGCACTGATGCACAGCCGCTGATAGATGATTCTGCTGGTACATTCACTCAGAGCACTACATTGTCCTCGCAGTGTACAGAGCCAGATTCTGACCCTGATGAGACTCAGGTGCCCCTTCCCGCACACTATACCACCAAACACGGTGACACAGAGGAAGGTGCACATGACATTGAAGAGGAGGTGATGGATGACCCAGTTGTTGACCCAGATTGGCATCCATTGGGGGAAGAGGGTGCTGCTTCCAATAGCTCAGATGAGGAGCATCCACTGCAGACATCGACATCGCAACAGCTGTTATCTGGCAGGCCCGGAGCACTCCAAAGACAGGTTCCAAAAATCAAAAGAGTTGCTGGACAGCTTGTCCAGAGGGTCAAAACATCACAGCGTGCTAGGCCGCAAAATGTCTGCCAAAGTAGGAAGAGTGCAGTGTGGCACTTTTTTGAACAAAATCCTCATGATCAGGCCAAGGTTATCTGTAAGAAGTGCGCAAAGACCTTTAGCCGAGGGAAAAATCTGAAAAATTTGAATACCAGTTGCATGCTTAGACATTTAACCAGCATGCACTTGCAAGCGTGGACACAACACCAAACCTCAAGCGCCACATGTGCAACTGATCACAAAGAAGGTAGTCAGCAACGCTACATTGTTTCCCCCACTGTAAGCCCACCGGTTAGCACAGCAGAAAATGTTGAGGTGTCGTTGCAAGGCCACAGCAGTCAGGGAATCCCACTGTTATATCAACGAAATACTGAATCTAGGCCATCAGAAAGAACACCAACTCCATCACCATCATCAACCCTCTCTCAGTCCGCCCTGTCCACCGCTACTTCCACCATATGCAGCTCTCAAGTCCAGCTCACCCTCCCAGACACTATGAGTAGGTCAAGAAAGTACTCAGTCTCTCATCCGCGTACACTGGGTTTGAACGCCCACATTGCCAAACTAATCTCGTTTGAGATGATGCCCTATCGGTTGGTGGAAAGCGCAGCTTTCCGCGAACTCATGGCCTATGCAGTACCACGCTATGACCTACCCAGTCGCCACTTCTCTCGCAAAGCCATCCTAGCCCTCCACCATCATGTAAAAGACCGCATTGTCCATGCACTCAAGCAGTCAGTGAGTGGAAAGGTGCACCTCACAACTGATGCATGGTCCAGTCGGCATGGCCAGGGCCGTTAAGTGTCCATCACTGCGCACTGGGTTAATGTGGTGGATGCAGGGTCCACAGGGGACAGCGGTGGTGGGACAGTGCTGCCTAGCCCACGGTATAGGAAACAGTTGGCTGTAGGCATTCCACCCTCCTCCTCCTCCAGAAGCGAAAGCTCGTCCACAGAGCGCAGTCGTACGAGCACTCCATCTGCAGCTGCCACTGTTGCACACGAGGTGTCCCCCTATCGAGCAGCTAGTGGAAAGCGTCAGCAGGCTGTGTTGCAGATGATGTGTTTGGGCGACAGACACACCGCCGAGGTGCTGGCCGAGTACTTGAAGCGACAAACTGAGTCATGGCTGGGCAGTGTACATCTTGAGGCAGGCAAGGTAGTTAGTGATAACGGCCGTAATTTTGTGGCAGCCATAGCCCTTTCAAAACTCAGCCACATACCTTGCTTGGCTCACACCTTGAACCTGGTGGTGCAGTGCTTCCTCAAAAATTATCCGGAGTTAACAGCCCTGCTCCAGAAGGTGCGAAGACTGTGCGCGCACTTCCGCCGGTCGCCTGTACACTCCGTTCGTATGCAGAAGCTGCAGCAATTGCTCCACCTTCCCAACCACTGCCTCATTATCGACATTGCAACAAGGTGGAACTCCACCCTGCACATGGTGGAGCGGCTGTGCGAGCAGAGGCAGGCCATAATGCATTTGTGGGAGGATACACGGCCAGGCACTTTGAGAGCAGACATGGAGTTGACAGGTGTGCAGTGGTCAAAGCTGAAAGACCTCTGTAAAGTCCTTCAGTGTTTTGAGGAATGCACACGGCTGGTAAGCGCAGACGACGCCATCCTAAGCATGAGCATCCCACTTATGCGTCTGCTCATGAAAACTTTGATGCACCTTAAGGAGCAGGCGTCTGCAGCCAATGTTGACGAGGAGGAAGAGGTGGAGGGAATCCTTGATGACATTCAGCCATTGTCTGCTCAGGGACCTCTCCTGGACGAGTTGGAGGAGGAAGAGGAGGAGGAGGATAATGATGGGAATGATTACTTAGGGGAGGAGGATGCATCTCGTGGGGCAAGTGAAAATGTTGGCGTGGCAAGGTCTGGTACAGGGTTTGTGCGTGACTGGAGGGATGTGGATTTGCCAGAAAGTGCTCCTCCAACCAGCACTCGCAGTGCATCATTGACACCGGGAACATTGGCCGACATGTCAGATTATGCCTTGCAGATCCTAAAAAGGGACCCCCGCATTGCCAAAATGATGAACGATGACGACTACTGGTTGGCCAGCATCCTGGATCCACGCTATAAAGGCAAATTACAAAACATCATACCACAGGAGAACCTTGACCTAATATTGGCTAATAAATAAGCAACTCTGGTAAATCGGTTGCTTGAGGCATTCCCAGCACACAGCAGCGGTGATGGTTCTCACACGAGCCATACGGGCCGGGGGCAGCTTGGCAGAGGTGTTCATGGTGCACACAGCAGAAGTGGCGTTGGAGACAGGGGTTTCATGACAATGTTGTGGACTGATTTTTCAAGTACCGCTCACACAACTGGTAATACAGCATCGATGGAAGGTGACAAGAGACAGCAGTTGTCAACTATGGTTACAAACTACTTTTCCTCCCATATCGATGTTCTCCCACACAGGTCATTCCCCTTTGACTATTGGGCCGCTAAACTGGACACCTGGCCTGAATTGGCACAATATGCCTTACAGGAGCTCGCTTGCCCAGCTGCAAGTGTGCTATCGGAAAGAGTCTTCAGTGCAGCTGGATCAATCCTGACAGAAAAAAGGACCCGTCTGTCAACCCAAAATGTGGATGATCTAACCTTCATTAAAATGAACCACGCATGGGTTTCCAAGGATTTTGTCCCACCTTCCCCTGATGACACATAGGGTGACGGAAAAATGGCTTGCTTTGGTCCACCTCTTCCTGGGACTTGACCTATTTCGCCTTTTGAATCAGCTGAATGTCCAACATCAGCATATGCCACTTTCTAAAACTCCCTAACTGTGCAGCCTCCCCCCCCATGGCCGGGGTCACCACCTAGCGCACGACACCGTGCGAGTGCCATTGCCCTGGACAGGTGGGTAGGCCAACTCTTGGGCGCGGGCACTGGCACAGGGTCCCTCATAGTGCAATCAAGTGTCTCTGACGGTGGTGGTGCACACCCGCCGTCAGACACACCGCTGTACTATGAGGGGCCCAGTGCCAGTACCGACGCCCACGAGTGGGCCCCCCTTGCTTGGGCAGGGCCCCAGCATTTGCAATCTTTACCTCTCCCTGCTCCTCCGCTGTGTAGTCTGGGCCGTCAAATCCATACTGTGCCTGACACCGTCTGAGCCTGCCTCCTGATGTATAGACATATCTTTTGAATGTGTACGCTATCCATACATGTTATCCGGGGATACGGTACCCTTTCTCACCTTTGTGCAATCACTTGCAAGCCATACTGGGCCTAACACCGTCTGAGCCTGCCTCCTGATGTATAGACATATCTTTTGAATGTGTACGCTATCCATACATGTTATCCGGGGATACGGTACCCTTTCTCACCTTTGTGCAATCACGTGTAATCCGTACTGGGCGTGAGAACGGCTGGCGAGCTCTTAAGCAAGCTACAGCACCTGTGGTTTGCACACGTAAGTTTTTCATTTTTTCAGGAATGTCGGTTAGGCCTAATTCCGGAACTGCGGTTGACCTGCACTTACTGGGAAATCATCGTTCGCGAGTAATAATTGTAATCAGTGATCCCCATCACTAACGTTGTTCAGCGGGTTATCTGCACCTGTAAGCGACAAACGCTGGCCTTTTCAGTGTAGCGCACATGCAGCCACGGACATGTAAGGGCATGACACACCAGTTTTTGGCCAATCTCATGTGCTAGAGCCTCACGCGTCCCTCTAGTAAGCCGGACTCGGACCGTGGGGCATGACGGAGTCTCGTTCGTTAACGGAATTAAGCTTGCAATGTGTGCATCTGTTCTGTAGCTGGCATGGTTGAGGTTGCCCGTGTTGAGTCAAATTATGCCGTAGGCTCCACTCCTGGTGGTGCCCTTCTGGACATTCCTTTAAGGTTCAGCTTTGCAACCATACTGCCCACGTAAAACAAACACTTTGCCTTCATGAACGCTGTTTGGAGGGTCATGACTCGTGGAAATAACGCCGCCCAATCAGTTAACCTGCTAGAGAGATCCTTCGTTGTTCCCAAGCATGACATCACACTCCCTAGGAGGAAGGTAATGCCATTGTGGTGACCGTACTCCTGGGGGCGACACAAGTGCACTGATGCCCAGCCACTGCTCGATGAATCTGCTGGTACATTGACCCAGACCACTACATTCCCCTCGCACGCTACATGGCCTGAATCTGACCCTGATGAAACTCAGGTTACCCTTCCCATATACAGTTCCATCTTACACGGTGACAAAGAGGAATCTGCAGATGAAAGTGCAGGTTCGGCCCACCCGCCATCAGACACACCACCGTACTATCAGGGGCCCTGTGCCAGTGCCGGCGCCAACGAGTGGGCCCCCCCCTGCTTGCTCAGGATCACAGCACTTGCAAGGTTGAAATACTGTGCAGTGAGATGGAAGATGGGGACGACGAGGAGTCCAGACTAGTACAGGGATTCCCTAGCGAGGAGACTTATTTGATTGTTTTCAATGTTGGGACAACAATTTTTGGGGAGCACTATACTCTGGAGAATGATAGATTGGGCCCACCATACACTGGAACATTCCAAAGGTGGACATCAGACACTGGAGCAGCATTTACAGGGCCCATTATACACTAGAGCATTAGAAATGGGGCCCATTATGTTTGGAGCATTATTTGGGCCCATAAGACAGTGGAGCTTCATCCATGGGGACCAACATATACTGTAGCATTATGTGGAGCGCATCATATACTGTTTCAAACATTATATGGGACCAATGATTCTGTATGGAGAAATAGATGGGCCTCGTCATGAGATGTAAAAAGTGAAGTATTTTTCATTGTACTATACCGCTATTTCTCTGCCGTATCGGAGCATGATGAGTTGTGGTATGTGTTAAAGGGGCGCTCTTTCTCCCAGGGCACATGAAAACCTGGAGCCAGCCCTACCCCCACAACTTTAGCCAAAAAACCCCATTTTTCAGTGCGTAACTTGTATTATGAAGTTAATTAAGGTTGACCAGCTTAAGTAAGAAGAATTGATGCTTTTGGCATTCAAATGAGCACTGTAGGTGTGTTTCCTGTCCTCTCACTGCCGACTTTTATTCCCCATTGACTTACATTGGGTTTCGTGTTTCGGGACGACCCCGACTTTTCCCTATAATCGGCCGATCTTGCTCGACCCGACTTTTGGAAAAGTCGGGTTTCACGAAACGAAACTCGACCATAAAAAAACAAAAGTCGCTCAACTCTAGTTGGTACCATTTGAAATTGTTCCAGAAAAAGTTTTTTTCTCCTAGAAAATTATTGAAATTAGATATTGTTTGTTATACACATGCTTATTTCCTTTGTGTGTATTAGAACAACAGAAAATAAAAACAGAAAAAAAGGCAAATTGGACATAATTTCAAACAAAACCCCACAAATGGGCAGAGCAAAATTTTTGCCACCCTCAACTTAATATTTGGCTGCACACCCTTTTGGAATAAATAACTTCAATCAATTGCTTCCTATAATCATCAACAAGCTTCTTACACCTCTCAACTGGAATTTTGGACCACTCTTCTTTTACAAACTGCTTCAGCTTTTTGACACTGGGCACTACATTATGACCCAAAATCCTTTGGCAATCTTCAGATTTCATGATGCCTTGCACACAGTTAAGGCACCCGGTGCCAGAGGCATCAAAACAACCCCAAATCATCTTTGAAAGTCCACCATATTTAACTGTAGGTACTGTGTTCTTTTCTTTGTAGGCCTCATCCCTTTTCACTAAGCAGTAGAATGATGTGCTTTACGAAAAAGCTCTATCTTGGTCTCGTCTGTCCACAAGATGCTTTTCCTGAAGGATTACGCAAGTACATTTTGGCTAACTGCAGTATTGCTTTTACCACCTCTGAACTCTCCAGTTCTTTCTTTCCATCTATACCTGGGTGCTTCCTGAAGTATGTCTGGGCTCATTGTCCATGACCTAGGATGCAAACCAGTTTTTTGACACTGAGCACTATAATTTGACCCCAAATCCTTTGGAAATCTTCACATTTCATGATGCCTTGCACACACTCAAGGCACCCACGGTCAGAGGCAGCAAAACAACCCCAAAATATCTTCAAACCTCCACCTGCTACGACACAGCTGTCGGTTGACCCGAGACCAGGGGCTCCTTCTTTGTCCCTAACACTAGGGGCGCCCTAGCTTGCCATATTCTCCAGGATGCTTCAGAAGGTGAAGATGCCAGGGCTTCCACCCTTGCCTTATCTCCTGAGTAATCTATGGAGCATCTTATGGGGGCATAATCTATGGAGCATCTTATTGGGGCATAATATATGGAGCATCTTATGGGGGCATAATCTATGGAGCATTTTATGGGGCATAATCTATGGAGCATCTTATGGGGCATAATCTATGGAGCATCTTATGGGGGCATAATCTATGGAACATCTTATGGGGCCATAACCTTTATGGAGCATTATATGGGGCATATTATTCTATGGAGCATCTGATGGGGGCATTATTAACCTTTGTGCAGCATTATATGGGGTGTATTTTGTATGAAGCATTATATGGGGCTCCTGATTCAATATGGATATTCAAAAACATTTAACCTACTGATGTCTCAATTAATTTTACTTTTATTGGTATCTATTTTTATTTTTGGAATTTACTAGTAGCTGCTGCATTTTCTACCCTAGGCTTATGCACAAGTCAATAAGTTTTCCCAGTTTTTTGTGGCAAAATTAGGGGGGTCAGCGTATACACGGGTCGGCTTATACACGAGTATATACGGTAACTGGGACGATATCCTGAGACTTAAAAATACACAAAGAAATTGGGAGATGTTTATTAGCATCATGAATAGGACCTGTGCACAATATATACCGTATGGGAATAAACATGCTAGAAATAGAAGGAAACCACTCTGGCTAAATAGAGCTGTAAGGGGCGCAATAAGGCTGGTTTCACATTAGCGCTTTTTAAGCGCACGCACGGCCGGGGGTAGCTCCGCCCCCGAGCCGGCTCTCTGCCCGGCGTGCCCGCCCCTTGCTTGTAGCGCCGCCTCCTAGCGCACAGCGGCGCCTGCGATCGGCGCACCCTATCTTTAGCATAGTTTAGTTGCGCTTTGACCTGCGCTGCGCACTTTTGACGGTGCGCCGTGCGCGCCAAAATCCGAAAAGTTTGATTTTGGCGCGCACCACACTTAGAATACTGTGTACAGTTCTGGTCTCCGGTGTATACGAAAAACATAGCTGAACTGGAGCGGGTGTAGAGAAGGTTATTAGAGAACTGGGGGGTCTGCAATACCAAGACAGCTTATTACATTTGGGGTCATTTAGTTTGGAACAACAAAGGCTTGGGGGTGATCTTATTACAATGTATAAATATATGAGGGGACAGTACAAAGACCTTTCTAATAATCTTTTTACTCTTAGACCTGTGACGGGGACAAGGGGGCATCCTCTACGTCTGGAGGAAAGAAGGTTTAATCATAATCACAGACGCAGATTCTTTACTGTAAGAGCAGTGAGACTATGGAACTCTCTGCCATATGATGTTGTAATGAGTGATTCCCTACTAAAATTTAAGAAGGGACTGGATGCCATTCTTGAAAAGTATAATATTACAGGTTATATACACTAGTTTCCTTGATATTGCGTTGATCCAGGGAGCTAGTCTGATTGCCGTATGTGGAGTCGGGAAGGAATTTTTTTCCCAATGTGAAGCTTACTGTTTGCCACATGGGTTTATTTTGCCTTCCTCTGGATCAACATGTTAGGGCAGGTTAGCATAGGATATGGGTTGAACTAGATGGACTTAAAGTCTTCCTTCAACCTTAATTACTATGTTACTAAGTTACTATGTACGTAAAAGTGCAGTCTGAGCTTCATCTGTGTTTTACATCCGATTTTCTTTAGTTTTTCGTCAGTGATTTTGATATATGGAAAAATAGATACATTGAAAAGCTTCCCATATTCATTGCAATGCTAATCACGGACAGCACAGGGCACACTGACGCCATCTGTGTGCTGTCCATGATTTTTACGAATTCATGGACTTGTTTGGATGATTTTGATCCATGACCCCTTTCAAAAATGAATGTGTTTCCATGATTTTTTACGAACACACTGTCCTCAAAAAATACAGAATGGGAATAGTACTATAGACATTGTACATCTTGTATCTGTGATGTACTCACGCAGTTGTCCGTGAGTCACATAAGCATTCTTTCTGTGTTTTTCATGGACAGAACAAGTCCACATTATGGTCGTGTGCGTGGTTTTTTTCAGACCATATAGTCTGCAAAAACTTGCGGCAACGTGTCCGTTTTGGATCTGTTGGAATATGTTTGGTGCAACAACTCCATTCCTGTCTATGAGTGTTTAGTTGCTAGATTTGTATGCTGTTCATAAAGTTAGAACAAAATAAAACTCCCAGAGGCTCACACAGGGAGAGCATATGACTGTATTTCCTGTCTCTGTGTATGAGAGAAGCAGCCTGCTTTAGATGATGCACAGATAGAGGCACACAAATGATTTATTTCTAATCTATTAAACTTATCATATATTATTCCTGTTTGTTCCTGAATAAAGAAGCTCTGTTGTCACCTCACATGCTTGGAGAGAATCCTGAATAATCTGCTGCCAACAGTATTCTAGTCATGAATCAAATTTACCCAAAGAAGTGTATAGGTCGAAGAAAACCATGGACAGTGCTCAGATGGCAAATAGCTGGTGAAACACTGATGCTAAGGGCTCACTTACATGACCGTCGATTCTCTCATGCAAGAAATTTGGCCCAATTATGTTAATGTCATACATTCAGAGTTTGATCCGAGTGTCTCCTTAGTGTGATCTGATTCTCTTGCATGAGAGAATCATATCACAGGTGTGGAGAAGATGGAGAACTTAAATTCTCTATCTTCATTCTCTATGTCCGTGGTAATCGGACAGTCCTCAGAAGACATCTGAGTAGTCTGATGTTTCACAGGCACCCATAGGCTTGTATGGATGCACTTGATACAATTGTCGGATGCACTCGCAGCATGGAGCGATTGTTTTCTCATGCCAAATTGGCATGAGAAAAAAAAGGAAGATGTGCACTGCTCTATAGTATAACGTTGATTTGAGTGCTATCCAAAATTTCTTTTCGATAGAATGCCATGCCAGTGTCAACATACACTGACCAAACACTGACAAAACTCATATGCAAAATAATAATGAATAGTCCATATTTTTACGCATGAGAAAAACACGGCTGTTTGAATGAGGCCCAGAGCTGCATTTATACTGAAAGATCATTGTAAATGCTCATTTCACCAATATTTTGCCAATCAGGCAAGCCGGTCACTCAATGAACGAGCAAAATGTTCGTTTATTGGGTGAAATCATCTATTGGGCAGCACAAAAGATCATAGTTCTCGGCAGTACATCATCCTGTGTAAACAAGACTCACGTTGTCAAGAGCCATGGCAGTCTATGCACACTAAGTGATCTATTATAGATCCTTCAGTGCACATTGTTGGTCTGCCTATGTAAAGATGGTGTAGGAGAAAACACCGTGTGCACTACTGTAATGGTGCCAAGTTAGGTTCCCAAGCCATATATAGTAAAATGAAAACCTGGCACTCAACTTAATGCTTAGTGAGACATGTAATGAGTAATGCTTTTTCTAAACTGCATTCAAACATACTAGCACGTAACTGATGAAGGTCTATACTAACCGAAACGTTTTCTGGTACTACAATAAATTGTCTCACTAAGCATTAAGTTGAGTGCCAGTGTCATGATCCAGTGTTGGATCTGGCGGGTTTAAAAGCACAGAGTGAACTTTTTTACTTTGGTTAAGTTCAAAGGTGTTTTGACTGTCCCCGGTGGTGGTTAGTGGTATCACACCTTAGGTTTCAGTTTAATGTGCACGTAATTAGGAACCAGGTGTGGGGCGCTATAAATGAGTCTCAGGGTGTGTAATCACTGCTGGTGATACTGATTCATTTATTCTGAGTTTGTGAGAGCATGGTGAAAGGATGGAGCTGAGGAGGAGTCCTGCGCAGCTTAGCCAGGGGGGACGTGTGTCAGCGATGGTGTCTGGACGAAGGGCTGGCATGGCGTGGTGGAATCGCAGTGATGGTGTCAGCGGGAAGTGTCTGCATGGTCTGGTGGAGTGGCTACTATGGAGAGTGGCACTCACCATGTGGGACTTGGCTGCTGAGCTGGACTCAAGCATGCTTGACTTCGTGTCAGAAGCTGAACTCATCCTTGGGACTCTGTTATTAAGCTGCAGCAACTGGTGATGGACTCTGCTCCTAGGCAGCACTATGGTGCAGGATCCTGTTATGGGGATGGATCTGGGTGGAGGAGAAGACGCACGCAGGAGGAGGGCTCTGTTGCAGGAGCATAAGCACAGAGCATAAAGCTAAGTGGTGTCCCCCTGTATTGTCTCTTTCCCTCTTGTGTGTTATTAGTGCAGTGGTGGGATTAGTCTCCGCACCGACCCATTCCCTAGTGAGGGTTTAGGGTCAGGGCGAGCTAGGGCGTTGAGGTACGCGTGCGGCGCCCGGTGCGAAACTGGCATAGGGAATGTCAGGAGTACAGGGACACTGGCTCAGGGGAGCTCAGGAGGTCTCCAATTCCCTTGGGGAATGGTGGGGTGAACTCAGGGTCTGGGCGTCCCCGCTGTAGGTGTTTCCCTAATGAGGGGTGGTCTTGAGGGTCCAGAGGCCCCTCATTAAGGAGGGGGTACTGTCATGATCCAGTGTTGGATCTGGCGGGTTTAAAAGCACAGAGTGAACTTTTTTACTTTGGTTAAGTTCAAAGGTGTTTTGACTGTCCCCGGTGGTGGTTAGTGGTATCACACCTTAGGTTTCAGTTTAATGTGCACGTAATTAGGAACCAGGTGTGGGGCGCTATAAATGAGTCTCAGGGTGTGTAATCACTGCTGGTGATACTGATTCATTTATTCTGAGTTTGTGAGAGCCTGGTGAAAGGATGGAGCTGAGGAGGAGTCCTGCGCAGCTTAGCCAGGGGGGACGTGTGTCAGCGATGGTGTCTGGACGAAGGGCTGGCATGGCGTGGTGGAGTCGCAGTGATGGTGTCAGCGGGAAGTGTCTGCATGGTCTGGTGGAGTGGCTACTATGGAGAGTGGCACTCACCATGTGGGACTTGGCTGCTGAGCTGGACTCAAGCATGCTTGACTTCATGTCAGAAGCTGAACACATCCTTGGGACTCTGTTATTAAGCTGCAGCAACTGGTGGTGGACTCTGCTCCTAGGCAGCACTATGGTGCAGGATCCTGTTATGGGGATGGATCCGGGTGGAGGAGAAGACGCACGCAGGTGGAGGGCTCTGTTGCAGGAGCATAAGCACAGAGCATAAAGCTAAGTGGTGTCCCCCTGTATTGTCTCTTTCCCTCATGTGTGTTATTAGTGCAGTGGTGGGATTAGTCTCCGCACCGACCCATTCCCTAGTGAGGGTTTAGGGTCAGGGCGAGCTAGGGCGTTGAGGTACGCGTGCGGCGCCCGGTGCGAAACCGGCATATGGAATGTCAGGAGTGCAGGGACACTGGCTCAGGGGAGCTCAGGAGGTCTCCAATTCCCTTTTCCCTATCGCAGGGCCCACCACTGTTAATGTTTCCCAGGTTCCCCCTTTATTATTTAAATTCGCCTTACTGGAGGCGGGGTTTCCAGAATGTTTGTATAACGTGTAATTCCCAAATTTGCCAGGTGGAGGCGGCGTATCCACCGGCACGTTTTATTATTTAAATGCGCCCCACTGGAGGCGGTGTTTCCAGGGTCACGTGTGTTATGGGTTCGCCCAGCGGAAACATCTGCGTCCTGACACACGTGACCATGACAGCCAGGTTTTCATTTTACTATGTAAAGATGGTGGACCGCTGTAGTCAGTTCCTAACCCTGAAGAAACCAATTGCGTCAGTGTGATGTAAGGTGTTGTGTTATGTGAATTGTGTCTTGCATGTGATTTAAATATCATTAAATATGAATTATATGGTATTGTGGTGTTTGTCTGTGTAATGTTTATTGTAGTTGACTGTTTGGTGAGTTTAGACTTAATGTTTGGGACTATACCATACCGGAAAGGGTTGATCTGAGGGCGAGTGACTCCTTACGGCTTGGAAGACAGATAGGGTCTAGAGAGCTGAGTGAGCAGTGCCGCTTGCAAGGGTGACCCTAAGTGCGAGGAGACAGAGCAAGAGGAATAGCGAGATTCTGAAGATCACTTACTAAGAGAGACAGAGTGGCCTTCCGGAGACGGGTCACAGGAAAGGAAACTTAGCCACTAGACCTTTGGCTTGTAACACTGAGAGGTAACGGTCCTAAACAGGACTGACTGTGGGGCTAGTCAAGGGTCCCAAGTGGAAATTCCAGGGCACCAGTAGTGGAAGAAAGGACTGAAGCATTAAAGCTGGGCTGTGGTGAAGTAGGGAGAAATAACGGACATAACTAGCCCTGGCGTGGACTACAGAGGAAAATGCTTCATGTTACACAGGAAACGTTCATAAGGATTGGTACCTGCCCTCCCTTGTATATAACCCTATGAAATTGCCGTTCAGTAAAAGTTTATTTTTGAATGGTGGTCTCCTTCATTAAACTATGAAACATCTGGTCATGGCAAACCAGCAAAATCAGTTACATGCACGGGTGTAATGTGCTCTCAGCAAAAGTCCACACACCCAGCCAGGACCTCCACTTTCATGTAACTTCCCAGGGTGCCTTAGAACAGTGCCTCTCCCGTGGCTACTGCCCCGCGCCATGGCATTTAAACGACTGCCGATCGGTAAATGTTTACTGATCAGCGGTTGTATCATATCGTGCCGCCGCTCTGTCCATGTAAATGGACCTTAAGTCAGTCTTCTTTTTTATGTATGTATAAAGCAGCTTCAGTTTTCTTCTAATGCAATACACCAGAGGAGTTTGAACTACCATTCCTGCCTATGCTTATCTCTTGTTGAGTGATTATAGCAATCTACAAAACAAGACATTTAAATGTATGCACAATGGAAAGAATGAAACCACAGGATCTGAAAAGGTAAAGTTTTATTTATATAAGCGTGTTAACAAATGTTTGGAGTCAATGGCTTGGCTGTTCTGTAAACTATCCTGACTCATACAAGCTATCATAAACTTTGGGATACTGGGGTCTTTTATGTAGTGTTTGGGTTTAGATTTATAATTTAGAACATTTTATTTTTTATTGCATAGTTGAAGTCATAAGTTTACATACACTTTGTTAGGTTGAAGTCATTAAAACACATATTTATCCCCTCCACAGATTACATATCAACAAGCTATAGTTTACGCAAGCTGTTTCAGATATCTACTTTGTTTACGACACAAGCAGCTTTGTTGCAACAAACTTTTCATCATTTCATTTATTATTCATTATATCAAAATCCTAGTGGGTCAGAACTTTGCATAGAACAAAATGATTGTTCCTCTAAATAGCCTGAGAAATAACAGAAAACAATGTAATGGTTTTAACCCCTTATCATCCACCGATACCCCTTTTAACAGCGGCAGTTAACGGTACTTATTTCTCAGCATCACTTTTTAACAGCAGTGAGATATAAGTGTATAGGGCCCCCCAGCGTTGGAAAATCTCCAGGATCTCTGAGAACATGATTCAGGTCAGTTTTTACTGTCCCCTAGCACGTGATCACTGTTATTCACTTAATAACGGTGATCACAAAAAAAGTCCAGTTTTCCATTAATTTCTGTCTCCTCTGATATGATCTAGCATAATAGTGGATAGAGAAATGGGGTCCCGCAAGCGCCCCCGGTACCTCCGTCATCCCCGAATCCTCCAACTCCATCCCATGGCCCTCCACGTCATCTTCCCAGAAGAAGGTGGCTTGCTATGAACAGGTCACCAAAGAGGATGGCAGAAAAAGGCTAGGCCATCAGGAAACCAGAAATGTTGGTAACTTAGCGGATTGCAGACCCCTAATCCTAACAACACAACTAACAGTAGCCGTGGAGCGTACCTATGATGCCCTAGACATCTCGACACAGCCAGAGAACTAACTAGGCCTAATGCTGGAGTCACACAAAGCGACTTACCAGCGATCCCGACAACGATATCAACGTGTCAGGATCGCTGGTAAGTTGCTATGTGATCATTGGTGAGCTGTCACACAGACAGCTTTACCAGCAATCAGCACAGCTATGCCGAGCGCGCGGCGTCGCTGTGTTCGTTAGTTACCAGCGCGCTGATGCAGGGAGCTGGTAACTAGCGTACACATCGGGTATCCAAGGGACGTGCGTCCCTTAGATACCCGATGTGTACGCTAGTTACCAGCTCCCTGCATCAGCGCGCTGGTAACCAACGTACACATCGGGTATCTAAGGGACGCGCGTCCCTTGGATACCCGATGTGTACGTTAGTTACCAGCTGATCGCTGGTCTCCCGCCTGTCACATGCAGCGATGCGTGCTGGCCAGCGGGAGATCAGCGACGAAAGAAATGTCCAGAGGTTTCTTGCAGCGATCAGCGATACCGGCAGGGGGCCGGTCGCTGATCGCTGTCACACACAGCGATCTCGCTGGTGAGATCGCTGTTGTGTCACAAAACTTGTGACTCAGCAGCGATCTCGCTAGTGAGATCGCTATGTGTGATGGGGCCTTTAAGCAAGAAAGGTGAAATCTAGACTGCCCCAGAGTAGAACCTCAAAGGAATAGATAGCCCTCAAACATATATTGTCGGTGAGACCAGATGAGGGACAAACACAGGCAGAAAATAATCAACAGCTTGGTGCGCTACGTGGAGGATATAAAAGCAGCAAATAAAAAGACAATACCACCTCTCTGTCCAGACAATAATATAGTAGTTATAGAAATATAAATATTTGCGCTAAAAATATATCCTATACTCCAGAAATTTTTTTTTAGAAAAGTATCTATGTAAAACAATTGGAAAAACTTACAAATAAATAATTAGATAAAACACTCTAAAATGCAAAGACAATGATAATGTACCTGACAAAGCGGGCTGGTGATAATTATAAAAAGACTACATTCATGTCAGTCCTAAAAATGCCCCAAAAGAGTACCTTTTAGCAGCTACAAGAGTGTTCAGACGATAATCTGTAGTCCCGATTTAGAACGGAGCTAGCAGGGTAGCTCCTCCCACGGTGTTCACTGGATGCCAAGGTCCTTGTATTGAGAATGTCTCCAATATCAAGCCAAAACAAGGTGGAAATGATGAATTTTGATAATAGAAATTAGGTGATAGTACTCCTCTGGTGTAGTGGCAGGTAGTGGACGATGTCCCGGCCGGTGACAATCGTCCTGCTAATTGGCGTGCTACCGCCACTGCAGAGCGGCAGGCGCACCATGTAGAAGCTGAAAGTCGGCAAAGTGCAGGACCTTGCGTGACATCACAGTCACATGATAGATCACGTGATCGGCTAAGGAGCGCTGGAAGGACCAGATTTCCTAGGCGTTTCGGAAGACTACTGCTTCCTTCATCAAGGATGGTCCTTGTTGCAAAGATGGCACTTAAATACCTGATACACATTCAGAGGAATATTAAATAGTAAAAGCAAATAGTTCTATTTCACTATTTAGTCCGTTTGGCATTAAAGTATTCATTTTAAATATCCATTCACTCTCCTCTTTTGACATTTGATTGATATAGTTGCCCTTTCTCCACTTTTTTAACTGTTTTTTCTGTTTTTATGCCATTTACCTTAATGTCTCTAATAGAGCCTCCATGGTGTATAGAGAAATGGTTTGACAAAGGATGACCAGTGAACTTATTAACAATATTACGGAGATGTTCAGCAATCCTTATGCACATTGGACGTATGGTCCTACCTATGTATACTTTCCCACATGGACATGTGATTCCATAAATGACTCCTTTAGTGTCACAGGTAATAAAGTCTGTAATATTAAATTCAATACGTTTATTGGTAATTACCAATTGTTTTTTCATGCCCAGTTTTTTGCACGGACCACATTTTTTGCATGGAAAGAAGCCACTCAGAAGTCTTGATTCACATGTATTATTCCTCATTAGGTTTCTTGTAATGGAGGGAGCAATCATCTTCCCAAGATTACTGGCCTTTCTGAACACGAATCTAGGATGTGTTGGTAGTAGTTCACCAACAATCTTATCATTTTGTAGAATATTCCAATGTTTCCTAACAATGTTCTTAATTATTTTAACGTTAGAATTATATTGGAGGATAATAGGAATTTCATCTCTAGAATAAAAATCGTACTTGTCCCTTTCTTTGGGATTCAAAAGTTCTTCCCTTTGCATTTTACCAACCAATTCCGTGGTTTTCATCAAGGAGTCTATATCATAACCTTTATGTTGAAACCTGGTGTTAAGAGACTCCGCCTCTTTATTAAAATCTTGTTTTCTGTAGCAGTTTCTATAGGCTCTCATAAGCTGACATTTAGGAACATTAAGGAGCCAGTTCGGAAGATGGCCGCTATCTAGAGAAATAAAGTTATTGGAGTCAGTAGGTTTGTGATACAGTTGGGTCTGTATAGTATTGTTTTCAATAAAAATTCTTAAATCTAAAAAATTGACCTCCTTATAACTAGTGGTGCAGTTATCGTATTGGACACACGTACATATGAACTAGTCGATTATGACCCCTCAGATCAGTATATTTTAGAAATGGGTGAACTAATAACAAGGGGTTTTGAGAAAGGTTTTTTTAAATAAACAGGAAAGAGATTTTATTAGTACTCCATATGCACGTATACCTTATTTCTACTATTTACCAAAGGTGCATAAGAATTCGGTCAACCCACCAGGAAGACCTATTATATCGGCCATAGGGGGTTTAGCATCAAATTTATCGAAATATGTAGATTGTCATCTACAAAAACTGATTCTTCTACTTCCTGCCTATTTAAGGGATAGTACCCATATTTTAAGACTCCTAAAGGAGGTAGAATGGCAAGATCACTACATTATGGGGACCCTCGACATTACCTCACTGTATACCATCATTCAGAATAAAAAAGCATCCGAAGCAGTTGAGCACTTCATGTCTGAAAATGGTATGGTTCCAAAGGACCAGATCGCGTTTATTTTAGACTGTGTTGAATTTGTATTAACCCAAAACTATTTTAAATTTGGGATGAATTACTACTCTCAGAAGTGGGGCACAGCCATGGGCACTAGGTTTGCCCCCAGCTTTGCCAACTTCTATGTGGGAAAATGGGAACATGAGATCATCTACTCATGTGGGGACCTGTGGGCGAACCTGGTGCTATGGCGCCATTTTATCGATGACATTTTTTTTATTTGGTCTGGTGGTGACAACCTATTAAATTAATTTTTAAGTGAACTAAATAAAAATCAGTATTTTTTAAATTTTACTGCCACCACCAGTTATAAGGAGGTTAAATTTTTAGATTTAAGAATTTTTATTGAAAACAATACTATACAGACCCAACTGTATCACAAACCTACTGATTCCAATAACTTTATTTCTCTAGATAGTTGCCATCTTCCAAACTGGCTCCTTAATGTTCCTAAAAGTCAGCTTATGAGAGCCTATAGAAACTGCTCCAGAAAACAAGATTTTAATAAAGAGGCGGTGTCTCTTAACACCAGGTTTCAACATAAAGGTTATGATATAGACTCCTTGATGAAAACCACGGAATTGGTTGGTAAAATGCAAAGGGAAGAACTTTTGAATCCCAAAGAAAGGGACAAGTACGATTTTTATTCTATAGATGAAATTCCTATTATCCTCCAATATAATTCTAACGTTAAAATAATTAAGAACATTGTTAGGAAACATTGGAATATTCTACAAAATGATAAGATTGTTGGTGAACTACTACCAACACTTCTTAGATTCGTGTGCAGAAAGGCCAATAATCTTGGGAACATGATTGCTCCTTCATTCCAAGAAACATAATGAAGAATAATACATGTGAATCAAGACTTCCGAGTGGCTTCTTTCCATGCAAAAAATGTGGTCCGTGCAAAAAACTGGGCATGAAAAAACAAATGGTAATTACCAATAAATGTATTGATTTTAATATTACAGACTTTATTACCTGTGACACTAAAGGAGTCATTTATGGAATCACATGTCCATGTGGGTAAGTATACATAGGTAGGACCATATGTCCAATGTGCATAAGGATTGCTGAACATCTCCATAATATTGTTAATAAGTTCACTGGTCATCCTTTGTCAAACCATTTCTCTATACACCATGGAGGCTCTATTAGAGACATTAAGGTAACTGGCATAAAAACAGTTAAAAAAAGTTGGTGAAAGGGCAACTATATCAATCAAATGTCAAAAGAGGAGAGTGAATGGATATTTAAAATGAATACTTTAATGCCAAACGGACTAACTAGTGAAATAGAACTATTCGCTTTTACTATTTAATATTCCTCTGAATGTGTATTAGGTATTTAAGTGCCATCTTTGCAACAAGGACCATCCCTGACGAAGGAAGCAGTAGTCATCCGAAACGCGTAGGAAATCTGGTCCTTCCAGCGCTCCTTAGCCGATCACGAGATCTATCACGTGACTGTGACGTCAGGCAAGGTCCTGCGCCTTGCCGTCTTTCAGCTTCTACACGGTGCGCCCTGTTGTGAGTTCATTTTCCCCTTCATTACTGAGGCCCGAGGAACTCCCTCTTCTGGTAAAGAAAGGTAGTGAGCCTGATTGTCAAACACCTGAGGCTGATGATTGTGACTGGCTGAGTGGGGTTACGGACTGCATATAAAGCTGCCTACGCCCTTCTGCCCTGCGGGTGATTTCTCTGTGGGATCCTTGGAGACCAGTCTGAATTCCTGCTCCTCCAAAGCTAAGTTTGCTGCTCAGCCTTTTGCTTTTGTGCTTTGACTTTGTTTTTGCTTTGTTTTTCTGGATTTCTGCCATTCCCTGCTGGGGTGTGCTGAATTCATTTGGCTCTGTCTTCTGAAAATACCTGAGTGCTGATTCAGTTTTGGAAGCCTAGCTGCTTCAGGGCCTTTTTCATATCAGCTGGTTGGCTTATGTCTTTGATAGGGTTTTGGCAGATTGCAGACAGCTGCCTTCCTGTCCTTTCCTATCTAGGTAGTTTTGGGGCCCCGTCTTTGCTCAGTCTATCTTTCTGTCTGTGTTAGTATTTTCATCTTCCTTCACCGTCATTATATGTTGGGGGCTGCCTATTGCTTTGGGGTCTGCTCTGGGGCAGTTTAGATTTCCCCTTTCTTTCTTTAGGCCTATGTATTTCTCCGGCTGTGATCGAGGGGTCTAGGGCATCGTAGGAACCCCCCACGGCTACTGCTAGTTGTGTTGATAGGTTCAGGGGTCTGCAATCTGATAGTTGCCAACTTCTCTGGTTTTCTGGACTTAGCTTGTATATCTGCTTTTGCCTCCTACGGTGACTCATTCATAACAGAATCACCCGCCATACCGCAGATTCTAGGGTACTCAATAGCAGGAAAGAATTGTAAAAAAAAAAAAAAAAAAGTGTGTATATTTTTTCCTCTATATCTCTGAGGCCGTAGGGGGAATTTTTTTTTCTCTCAATGGAGATAAAGCAATTGTCTGATCGTGTGGAGCAGCTCGCTGCGGAAGTGCGGGGAATTTCCGCCTACCTTGCTCATTCACATGCTGCTGAACCAAAGATTCCTACACCTGATGTATTTTTTGGGGATCGGTCTAAATTTTTGAATTTCAAAAATAATTGTAAATTATTTTTTGCCTTGAAGCCTAACTCGTCAGGGAGCTCCGCGCAGCAGGTTAAAATTGTCATCTCTTTGCTGCGTGGGGATCCCCAGGATTGGGCGTTTTCTTTGAAACCAGATGATCCTATTCTGACTAATGTGAACGCATTCTTTCAAGCTTTGGGGTTGTTGTATGACGAACCTAATGCCATTGATCAGGCTGAAGAGACCCTGCTGGCATTGAGCCAGGGTCGTGATTCTGCAGAATTGTACTGTCAAAAATTCTGAAAGTGGGCAGTACTTACTGCCTGGAATGATAATGCCTTGGCTGCTCTCTTTCGGAAGGGGTTGTCAGAAGCCGTAAAAGATACTATGGTGGGATTTCCTGTTCCCTCTGGTCTTGACGATTCTGTCATTAGCCATTCAGGTTGATCGGCGTTTGCGCGAACGCAAAGCTGCACGAGAGGTGTTGCCACCTGTTGAACAAATGTCTGAACCTATGCAATGTGTTAGAGTTTTTTTCAGAGAGCAGCGTCAGGAGTTCAGAAGGCATAATAAGTTGTGTTTTTTCTGTGGAGATGCCTCGCATATTATTTCTGCCTGTCCCAAACGAGAGAAACGCTTTGCACACACGTTTTCTGTTGGGGGTGTTCAACCTAAGTTTCTTCTTGCTATTACTCTGATCTGCTCCCTGTCCACATTTTCCGCCAAGGCGTTTGTGGATTCGGGAGCAGCCCTAAACCTAATGGACTTGGATTTTGCTAAATGTTGTGGATTTCCGATGACACCTCTGCAGACGCCTATCCCTTTGAGGGGAATTGATGCTACTCCTTTGGCTAAAAATAAACCCCAGTTTTGGACCCAGGTGGTAATGCGGGTCACCCCAGACCATCAAGAATATTGCAGATTTCTGGTGTTGCATAACCTGCATGATACTGTTGTTCTGGGGTTTCCCTGGTTACAGATTCATAATCCAGTTTTGGATTGGAAATCTGTGTCTGTGGTGAGTTGGGGTTGTCGGTGTGCCTTTAGTGAGGCTCCGGTGTTTTCCACCTCTCCTCAGTCGCATGATGTTCCTGATTATTTGGCGGACTTTTATGATGTATTTAGTGAGAATGAGTCTGCGTCTCTGCCTCCTCATAGGAGTTATGACTGTGCAATTGAACTGAGCCCGGGGTGTAAATTTCCCAAGGGTCGGCTCTTCAATTTATCTGTACCCGAGCACGAGGCTATGCGATCCTATATTAAGGAGGCGTTGGAGAAGGGTCATATTAGACCATCCTCGTCACCCTTGGGTGCCGGTCTTTTTTTTGTAGCCAAAAAGGATGGATCATTAAGACCTTGTATTGATTATCGTGCCCTCAACAAAATTACTGTTAAATATCAGTATCCGTTACCCCTGATTTCTGATCTATTCTCCAGAGTTAAAGGTGCTTGCTGGTTTACCAAGCTTGACCTCAGGGGGGCGTATAATCTTATTCGCATTAAGCATGGGGATGAATGGAAGACGGCGTTTAATATTCCGGAGGGACATTTTGAGTACCTGGTGATGCCTTTTGGGCTCACTAATGCCCCTTCTGTCTTCCAGTGCTTCATGAACGATATTTTCCGAGATTTTGTCGATAAATTTTTGATTATCTATCTGGATGATATTTTGATCTTCTCCAAGGATTGGGATTCTCATGTGGAACATATTCGGACTGTGTTCAGGATCTTGAGGGAGAATTCCCTGTATGTCAAGGGATCTAAATGCCTTTTTGGAGTACAGAGGATTTCTTTTTTGGGATTTATTTTGTCCCCGTCAACTATTGAAATGGACCCGGCCAAGGTACAGGCCTTTCACGATTGGGTTCAGCCCACTTCTTTGAAGGCCCTCCAGAAGTTTTTGGGTTTTGCCAATTTTTATCGGAAATTTATAGCAACATTTTCTAGTATTGCCAAGCCATTGACTGATTTGACTAAAAAGGGTGCTGATGTGTTAAATTGGTCTCCGGAGGCTGTTTCTTCCTTTCAGGAGTTGAAGCGAAGATTCACCTCCGCCCCGGTTTTGCGGCAACCTGATGTCTCACTTCCATTCCAGGTAGAGGTGGATGCTTCTGAGATTGGTGTAGGAGCTGTTTTGTCCCAAAAGGATCCTGTAACATCTAAAATGAATCCCTGTGCTTTCTTTTCCTGAAAGTTCTCTCCATCTGAACGTAACTATGATGTGGGGAATAGGGAACTGTTGGCCATGAAATGGGCATTTGAGGAGTGGAGACATTGGTTGGAGGGAGCTAAGCATCAAGTCGTGGTCCTCACTGACCACAAGAATTTGATTTACCTAGAGTCGGCTAAGCGCTTGAACCCTAGACAGGCTAGGTGGGCCTTGTTTTTTACACGTTTTGATTTTGTGGTTTCTTTTCTTCCTGGAACAAAGAATGTCAAGGCAGACGCCCTCTCTAGGAGCTTCCTTGCTGATTCTCCTGTGGTGACCAAGCCTGCTACCATCTTAGGCGAAGGGGTAGTTCTTTCTGCCATCTCGCCCGATTTGAGACGTGCTCTGGAAGAGTTCCAGGAGGACAAACCTGAGCGTTGTCCCAGTGGAAAGTTGTATGTTCCTGACCAGTGGAAGAAGAGAGTGATGTCTGAAGTTCATTGCTCTGCTTTGGCTGGTCATCCAGGTATTTTTGGTACTAGAGATCTGGTTAGTCGTTTTTTTTGGTGGCCCTCCTTGTCTCGTGATGTCAGGAATTTTGTGCAGTCCTGTGGGACGTGCTCCCGGGCTAAATCGTGTTCTCGCTCTAGTGGGTTGTTGATGCCTTTGCCTGTCCCCAAGAGGCCATGGACCCATATTTCAATGGATTTCATCTCTGATATGCCTGTCTCTCAGAGGATGACTGTTACTTGGGTGATTTGTGATAGGTTCTCTAAGATGGTTCATCTTGTACCACTCCCTAATTTGCCGTCTTCCTCTGAGTTGGTGCCCCTGTTTTTACAACAGGTGGTTCGTTTGCACGGGATTCCTGAGAACATTGTATCTGACAGAGGAGTGCAGTTTGTGTCTAGATTTTGGAGAACTTTCTGTTCCAGGCTGGGAATTCAGTTGTCCTTCTCCTCTGCTTTTCACCCTCAGACCAATGGGCAGACAGAGAGAACAAACCAGACCTTGGAGTCATATTTGAGATGTTTTATTTCTGCTGATCAGGATGATTGGGTTTCATTTTTGCCCTTGGCCGAATTTGCTTTGAATAATAGAGCTAGTTCTGCCACTTTGATGTCACCTTTTTTTTGTAACTTTGGGTCTTCAGGTCAGGTGGAGCCCTCTGCCTGCCCAGGTGTTGACACTGTGGTGGAGAGAATGCACCAGATCTGGGACCAAGTGGTGGATAAGTTATCTCTCTCCCAGGAGAAGGCCCAGCGGTTTTCCAACCGACATAGGACCATTGGTCCCCAGTTTAAGGTTGGTGATATGGTGTGGTTATCATCAAAAAATATTGCTATGAAGGTGGCTTCTCCTAAGTTTAAGCCTAGATTTATTGGACCTTACAAGATTGTGGAGATTATTAATCCGGTCTCTTTTCGTTTGGCTCTTCCTGTCACATTTAAAATCCATAATGTGTTCCATAAATCTTTGTTGAAGAGGTTTGTTGAACCTGTTGTTCCGGAGGTGGCACCTCCAGACCCTGTATTGGTTGAAGGTAACATGGAGTATGAGGTAGAGAAAGTACTGGATTCCCGTCTGGCTAAACGGAGACTCCAGTATTTGGTTAAGTGGAAGGGTTATGGTCAGGAGGATAATTCCTGGGTCTCCGCCTCTGATATTCATGCCAAACGATTGGTGCGTGCCTTTCATCGGGCTCACCCTGATCGCCCTGGTGGCATAGTTGAGGGTTCGGTGACCCCTCCTCAAGGGGGAGGTACTGTTGTGAGTTCATTTTCCCCTTCATTACTGAGGCCCGAGGAACTCCCTCTTCTGGTAAAGAAAGGTAGTGAGCCTGATTGTCAAACACCTGAGGCTGATGATTGTGACTGGCTGAGTGGAGTTACGGACTGGATATAATGCTGCCTACGCCCTTCTGCCCTGCGAGTGATTTCTCTGTGGGATCCTTGGAGACCAGTCTGAATTCCTGCTCCTCCAAAGCTAAGTTTGCTGCTCGGCCTTTTGCTTTTGTGCTTTGACTTTGTTTTTGCTTTGTTTTTCTGGATTTCTGCCATTCCCTGCTGGGGTGTGCTGAATTAATTTGGCTCTGTCTTCTGAAAATACCTGAGTGCTGATTCAGTTTTGGAAGCCTAGCTGCTTCAGGGCCTTTTTCATATCAGCTGGTTGGCTTATGTCTTTGATAGGGTTTTGGCAGATTGCAGACAGCTGCCTTCCTGTCCTTTCCTATCTAGGTAGTTTTGGGGCCCCGTCTTTTCTCAGTCTATCTTTCTGTCTGTGTTAGTATTTTCATCTTGCTTCACCGTCATTATATATTGGGGGCTGCCTATTGCTTTGGGGTCTGCTCTGGGGCAGTTTAGATTTCCCCTTTCTTTCTTTAGGCCTATGTATTTCTCCGGCTGTGATCGAGGGGTCTAGGGCATCGTAGGAACCTCCCACGGCTACTGCTAGTTGTGTTGATAGGTTCAGGGGTCTGCAATCTGATAGTTGCCAACTTCTCTGGTTTTCTGGACTTAGCTTGTATTTCTGCTTTTGCCTCCTACGGTGACTCATTCATAACAGCGCCCGCCGCTCTGCAGTGGCGGTAGCACGCCGATTAGCAGGACGATTGTCACCGGCCGGGACATCGTCCACTACCTGCCACTACACCAGAGGAGTACTATCTCCTAATTTCTATTATCAATATTCATCATTTCCACCTTGTTTTGGCTTGATATTGGAGACATTCTCAATACAAGGACCTTGGCATCCAGTGAACACCGTGGGAGGAACTACCCTGCTAGCTCCGTTCTGAATCGGGACTACAGATTATCGTCTGAAGACGCTTGTAGCTGCTAAAAGGTACTCTTTTGGGGCATTATTAGGACTGACATGAATGTAGTCTTTTTATAATTATCACCAGCCCACTTTGTCACGTACATGATCATTGTCTTTGCATTTTAGAGTGTTTTATCTAATTTTTATTTGTAAGTTTTTCCAATTGTTTTACATAGATACTTTTCTAAAAACTTTTTTCTGGAGTATAGGATATATTTTTAGCGCAAATATTTATATTTCTATAACTACTATATTATTGTCTGGACAGAGAGGTGGTATTGTCTTTTTATTTGCTGCTTTTTATATCCTCCACGTAGCGCCCCAAGCTGTTGACTATTTTCATTAATGACTTTTTACCACCACCTTGGTTAGGCTGCAAACGTGGATATCAGATACCATATCTTGTATACTAGTTTTCATATATTCATATACTATTTTCTTCTGATTTGTTTTTTATTCACCGTTCTTTAACATCAGCCATAAAATGACTAGTCTTTGGTCAGATAGAAAAGAAAGGATATATAATATACAAAATTTTTTTCATCTACCACATCAAGAAATGCCTACTATTCCAACAAATGAAAACTTGGAGCTAATTATTAAAAAACTAAAAACCTTGGAACAGTATTTGATTAAAGAAATGAGGGACTTGTGGGAAATAGCTACATTGGAAAGCTATCTGTCATTTAACTGTATACCTAAAGGACTAGTAGTTTACAAATCCCTGACAGGTGATATAGGGGATCCAGACACTAAATCTGAGTGGGACACCATGTTTAACGAGTTCTCCAAATGCACTGTAACATTCATCATAGAGAAGAGAAAAAATGGCTTGATGACAATTCGTCTAGAAATCTCAAATCTCTTTGAAGAGATAAAACCTTACGAGCTACATCCGGAAATTATACATTTGTCCACCAACATTAGGAAAAGGATACGAAATAAAGAAAAAGAGATTATGGAAAGAAAACGGAAAAAATTTGGGAGGGATTTTACTCTTGCTAATAATAATAATTCTTGTAAGAATAATAATTTTCCTCCCTCAAAATCTCCCAACTCTCTGGTTACAGTTGATGAAATACAGAGGGTTGACAACTCCCCATTAACTTCAAGTGAGAGATTTTCCATACATTTGACTTCCAACATGGAGAATCCCACAAATAATGGGACTATTGAACACTTAAATGAAATGGACTCTAATTTAGTAAATATGAACAATGTGGAAGGACCATCTGCTAATTCCACACCATTACCCTCTATAAGTACGCAGAATAGGTTTGCAACGTTAATTAACGTGGGCACCATTGTCCCTACCACAGAAGAGGATCAAATGCACCAACCTTCTATAGTTAAAAAGACAAACAGTCACACTACTATAAATCCAAAGAACCATAAAAAAACACAACTAAAAACCAGACAAAGCCACCTTCCGTTTTTTCAGTTAGTTAAAAAAAAACACGCCAAAGAGGCTGTAGGGGCGGGAAATCAACCAAAAAAAAGAATAAACAACTATCATCGCAAATAGCTTCTCCCGCTCCTCATCAACAACAAAAAAATTTCAATCTTAGTGATCACACACTTACGAATAATGAGGTATGTCTATTGAATAAGGGCCTAAAATATGCCCCGAGTATAGGATTCAATAAATTTCAGGCTTTTGTGGGAATTAAAATGTTCATGAGAAAATTGGCTATCAAAAAGCATTATATGAAAAAAAAGGTAACCAATATAGATTCGGAGGGTTTGTCACAAATTGTTGATCCATATAAACATACCGGATTGAGAAAAAATTCAAACTTTAACCCTATTCAGGAATACTCGGAAGCCTTTGATGCTTTCTAAAATGATGTAATGCAAGACATAAGGAAAATTACAGACAAAAGATGCAAGAAATTTAAATACAATTTATCAAGGGAAGAACAAAGAGCTATTAGACAATTGCAGAATAATAAAAATATTACCATTAGGCCTGCAGATAAGGGTGGTGGGATCGTTATTTTGAATACAGATAATTATCAAAAGGAATCCTTACGAATCTTATTGGACACACGTACATATGAAGTAGTCGATTATGACTCCTCAGATCAGTATATTTTAGAAATGGGTGAACTAATGACAAGGGGTTTTGAGAAAGGTTTTTTAAATAAGCAGGAAAGAGATTTTATTAGTACTCCATATCCACGAATACCTTATTTCTACTATTTACCAAAGGTGCATAAGAATTCGGTCAACCCACCAGGAAGACCTATTATATCGGCCATAGGGGGTTTAACATCTAATTTATAGAAATATGTAGATTGTCATCTACAAAAACTGATTCCTTTTATTATTATTATTTATTGTTATAGCGCCATTTATTCCATGGCGCTTTACATGTGAGGAGGGGTATACATAATAAAAACAAGTACAATAATGTTAAACAATACAAGTCATAACTGGTACAGGAGGAAAGAGGACCCTGCCCGCGAAGGCTCACAATCTACAAGGGATGGGTGAGAATACAGTAGGCGAGGGTAGAGCTGGTCATGCAGCGGTTTGGTCGATCGGTGGTTACTGCAGGTTATAGGCTTGTCGGAAGAGGTGGGTCTTCAGGCTCTTTTTCGATGGTAGGTGAGAGTCTGATATGTTGTGGTAGAGAGTTCCAGAGTAGGGGTGATGCGCAAGGGAAATCTTGTATACGATTGTGGGAAGAGGAGATAAGAGGGGAGTATAGAAGGAGATCTTGCGATGATCAGAGGTTATATGATAAGATTGTGATACGCATAGTATATATATGTGTTAAAATTGTAGCCAGGAAACCAGGCTACATAATAGCAATGATGTAAAATAACCCTATAGGACACATATATATATGCAGGACTGTAAAGGGTAACTGTCAAAATTGAATAGCAACAACAAAAAATGAACGACCAACAGCCAAAAAAACCCTAAAAGATAATAATATTTTATTGGTATACATCATAAAATGAACACAGGTTCACATGTAAAGGGGGGTCAAAAGGCATAAAAATGGTGAAAAAAGCCATGCATGTTGTCTACACCATACAGGAATCATATTTCAAAGAATCAAAATAGCCATAAGATAATTGGTTCTTCAAAAAGCAGTTAACATTAGTCATATGGCCATCAAATAACGGCCAATAGCATATGGTAACAATAATCACATAAAAATCACACAATCACTACAGTTGGTCTGTCAGTCACCTAGAGGCAATAAAGCATATATACAGCACCAGTGTGCATAAACATCCATATGGACCGACCTGACCCACTGCAGAAAAATGAATAGAGAACCAAAGTAGTGGCATGTATAAAGTATAACAGCGTTACCTGAATGAATGGGAGACAATATGGTTGACAGTATCTTTCCTGTCATGCGCCCTGTGCACTGTCCAATCGGCCCAGTGGCTGTTTCCTCTCTCAGATGCGCCGGATCACGTGGGGCCCGCGTGTTTCCGGTTTCTTCTGGGGAGGCGCGGCCCTGTGCATGATGGACAGATTGCGCGTCCAATAACTTTCCTGGCTAGTGCTATATAAACTTATCACAGTTGCGCTTTAATAACGCCCCCTGAGGAAGGAGCTGCCCTGCTCCGAAACGCGCGTCGGGGTTAGCCTGCGTGTCTGTCTCCCATTCATTCAGGTAACGCTGTTATACTTTATACATGCCACTACTTTGGTTCTCTATTCATTTATCTGCAGTGGGTCAGGTCGGTCCATAAGGATGTTTATGCACACTGGTGCTGTATATATGCTTTATTGCCTCTAGGTGACTGACAGACCAACTGTAGCCATTATCTTATGGCTATTTTGATTCTTTGAAATATGATTCCTGTATGGTGTAGACAACATGCATGGCTTTTTTCGCCATTTTTATGCCTTTTGACCCCCCTTTACATGTGAACCTGTGTTCATTTTATGATGTATACCAATAAAATATTATTATCTTTTAGGGTTTTTTTGGCTGTTGGTCGTTCATTTTTTGTTGTTGATGATCAGAGGTTGCGTGCAGGAAAGTACCGGGAGACGAGGTCACAGATGTATGGAGGAGACAGGTTTTGGATGGCTTTGTATGTCATGGTTAGGGTTTTGTACTGGAGTCTCTGGGCAATGGGGAGCCAGTGAAGGGATTGACAGAGGGGAGAAGCTGGGGAATAGCGGGGGGACAGGTGGATTAGTCGGGCAGCAGAGTTTAGAATAGATTGGAGGGGTGCGAGAGTGTGCGAGGGGAGGCCACAGAGCAGGAGGTTGCAGTAGTCAAGGTGAGAGATAATGAGAGCATGGACTAGGGCTTTTGCAGATTTTTGGTTGAGGAATGAACGGATTCATGAAATATTTTTGAGTTGAAGTCGGCAGGAAGTGGAAAGGGCTTGGATATGTGGTTTGAAGGAGAGATCAGCGTCAATGATTACCCCGAGGCAGCGTGCTTGTGGGACTGGGGAGAATTGGCAGCCATTTACTTTAATGGATAGGTTCGTTGGGGGGGTCACGTGAGATGGGGGAAAGATGATGAATTCTGTTTTGTCCATGTTAAGTTTCAGAAATCTAGCGGAGAAGAAGGATGAAATAGTGGACAGACATTGATGGATTCTGGTTAGTAGGGAGGTGATATCTGGTCCAGAGATGTAGATCTGTGTGTCGTCAGCATAGAGATGATACTGAAAGCCATGAGTAGAGTTGAGCGACTTTTGGTTTTTTAGGGTCGCGTTTCGTTTCGTGAAACCCGACTTTTCCAAAAGTCGGGTCGAGCAAGATCGTCCGATTATAGGGAAAAGTCGGGGTCGTCCCGAAACACGAAACCCAATGTAAGTCAATGGGGAATAAAATTCGGCAGTGAGAGGAGGACAGGAAACACACCTACAGTGCCCATTTGAATGCCAAAAGCATCAATTCTTCTTACTTAAGCTTGTCAACCTTAATTAACTTCATAATACAAGTTACGCACTGAAAAATGGGGGTTATTTGGCTAAAGTTGTGGGGGGGGAGGGCTGGCTGCAGGTTTTCATGTGCCCTGGGCGAAAGAGCGCCCCTTTAACACATACCACAACTCATCATGCTCCGATACGGCAGAGAAATAGTGGTATAGTACAATGAAAAATACCTCACTTTTTACATCTCATGACGAGGCCCATCTATTTC
This sequence comes from Dendrobates tinctorius, assembly GCF_039654945.1. Lineage (NCBI taxonomy): Eukaryota > Metazoa > Chordata > Amphibia > Anura > Dendrobatidae > Dendrobates > Dendrobates tinctorius. Next base: position 9,739,607 of record NW_027361700.1, on the reverse strand, counting down.
TCCATACAGAATCATTGGTCCCATATAATGTTTGAAACAGTATATGATGAGCTCCACATAATGCTACAGTATATGTTGGTCCCCATGGATGAAGCTCCACTGTCTTATGGGCCCAAATAATGCTCCAAACATAATGGGCCCCATTTCTAATGCTCTAGTGTATAATGGGCCCTGTAAATGCTGCTCCAGTGTCTGATGTCCACCTTTGGAATGTTCCAGTGTATGGTGGGCCCCATATATCATTCTCCAGAGTATAGTGCTCCCCAAAAATTGCTGTCCCAACATTGAAAACAATCAAATAAGTCTCCTCGCTAGGGAATCCCTGTACTTGTCTGGATTCCTCGTCGTCCCCATCTTCCATCTCACTGCACAGTATTTCAACTTTGCAAGTGCTGTGATCCTGGGCAAGCAGGGGGGGCCCACTCGTTGGCGACGGCACTGGCACAGGACCCCTGATAGTACGGTGGTGTGTCTGATGGCGGGTGGGCCGAACCTGCACTTTCATCTGCAGCTTCCTCTTTGTCACCGTGTAAGATGGAACTGTATATGGGAAGGGTAACCTGAAATTCATCAGGGTCAGATTCAGGTCGTGTAGCGTGCGAGGGGAATGTAGTGGTCTGGGTCAATGTACCAGCAGATTCATCGAGCAGTGGCTGGGCATCAGTGCACTTGTGTCGCCCCCAGGAGTATGGTCGCCACAGTGGCATTACCTTCTTCCTAGGGAGTGTGATGTCATGCTTGGAAGGATCTCTCTAGCAGGTTAACTGATTGGGCGGCGTTATTCCCACGAGTCATGACCCTCCAAACAGCGTTCATGAAGGCAAAGTGTTTGTTTTACGTGGGCAGTATGGTTGCAAAGCTGAACCTTAAAGGAATGTCCAGAAGGGCACCACCAGGAGTAGAGCCTACGGTTAAATTCGACTCCACCTGGGAAACCTCAACCATGCCAGCTACAGAACAGATGCACACATTGCAAGCTTAATTCCGTTAACGAACGAGACTCCGTCATGCCCCGCGGTCCGAGTCCGGCTTACTAGAGGGACACGTGAGGCTCTGGCACATGAGATTGGCCAATAACTGGTGTGTCATGCCCTTACATGTCCGTGGCTGCATGTGCGCTACACTGAAAAGGCCAGCGTTTGTCGCTTACAGGTGCAGATAACCCGCTGAACAACGTTAGTGATGGGGATCACTGATTACAATTATTACCCGCGAACAATGATTTCCCAGTAAGTGCAGGTCAACCGCAGTTCCGGAATTAGGCCTAACCGTCATTCCTGAAAAAATGAAAAACTTACGTGTGCAAACCACAGGTGCTGTAGCTTGCTTAACAGCTCGCCAGCCGTTCTCACGCCCAGTATGGATTACACGTGATTGCACAAAGGTGAGAAAGGGTACCGTATCCCCAGATAACATGTATGGATAGCGTACACATTCAAAATATATGTCTATACATCAGGAGGCAGGCTCAGACGGTGTTAGGACCAGTATGGATTGCACGTGATTGCACAAAGGTTAGAAAGGGTACAGTTTCCCCGGATAACATGTATGGATAGCGTACACATTCAAAATATATGTCTCAGGAAATAGGCTCAGACGGTGTTAGGCCCAGTATGGATTGCACGTGATTGCACAAAGGTTAGAAAGTGTACCGTATCCCCGGATAACATGTATGGATAGCGTACACATTCAAAATATATGTCTCAGGAGGCAGGCTCAGACGGTGTTAGGCCCAGTATGGATTGCACGTGATTGCACAAAGGTTAGAAAGGGTACCGTTTCCCCGGATAACATGTATGGATAGCGTACACATTCAAAATATATGTCTCAGGAGGCAGGCTCAGACGGTGTTAGGCCCAGTATGGATTGCACGTGATTGCACAAAGGTTAGAAAGGGTACCGTATCCCCAGATAACATGTATGGATAGCGTACACATTCAAAATATATGTCTCAGGAGGCAGGCTCAGACGGTGTTAGGCTCAGTATGGATTGCACGTGATTGCACAAAGGTGAGAAAGGGTACCGTATCCCCGGATAACATGTATGGATAGCGTACACATTCAAAAGATATGTCTATACATCAGGAGGCAGGCTCAGATGGTGTTAGGCCCAGTATGGCTTGCAAGTGATTGCACAAAGGTGAGAAAGGGTACCGTATCCCCGGATAACATGTATGGATAGCGTACACATTCAAAAGATATGTCTATACATCAGGAGGCAGGCTCAGACGGTGTTAGGCCCAGTATGGCTTGCACGTGATTGCACAAAGGTGAGAAAGGGTACCGTATCCCCGGATAACATGTATGGATAGCGTACACATTCAAAAGATAAGTCTATACATCAGGAGGTAGGCTCAGACGGTGTTAGGCCCAGTATGGCTTGCAAGTGATTGCACAAAGGTGAGAAAGGGTACCGTATCCCCGGATAACATGTATGGATAGCGTACACATTCAAAAGATATGTCTATACATCAGGAGGCAGGCTCAGACGGTGTTAGGCCCAGTATGGCTTGCAAGTGATTGCACAAAGGTGAGAAAGGGTACCGTATCCCCGGATAACATGTATGGATAGCGTACACATTCAAAAGATATGTCTATACACCAGGAGGCAGGCTCAGACGCTGTCAGGCACAGTATGGATTTGACGGCCAAGACTACACAGCTGAGGAGCAGGGAGAGGTAAAGATTGCAAATGCTGGGGCCCTGCCCAAGCAAGGGGGGCCCACTCGTGGGCGTCGGTACTGGCACTGGGCCCCTCATAGTACGGCGGTGTGTCTGACGGCGGGTGTGCACCACCACCGTCAGAGACACTTGATTGCACTATGAAGGACCCTGTACCAGTGCCTGCGCCCAAGAGTCAGCCTACCCACCTGTCCAGGGAAATGGCACTCGCACGGTGTCGTGCGCTAGGTGGTGACCCTGGCCATGGGGGGAGGCAGCACAGTTAGGGAGTTTTAGAAAGTGGCATATGTTGATGTTGGACATTCAGCTGATGCAAAAGGTGAAATAGGTCAAGTCCCAGGAAGAGGTGGACCAAAGCAAGCCATTTTTCTGTCACCCTATGTGTCATCAGAGGAAGGTGGGACAAAATCCTTGGGAACCCATGCGTGGTTCATTTTAATGAAGGTTAGATCATCCACATTTTGGGTTGACAGACGGGTCCTTTTTTCTGTCAGGATTGATCCAGCTGCACTGAAGACTCTTTCCGATAGCACACTTGCAGCTGGGCAAGCGAGCTCCTGTAAGACATATTGTGCCAATTCAGGCCAGGTGTCCAGTTTAGCGGCCCAATAGTCAAAGGGGAATGACCTGTGTGCGAGAACATCGATATGGGAGGAAAAGTAGTTTGTAACCATAGTTGACAACTGCTGTCTCCTGTCACTTTCCATCGATGCAGTATTACCAGTTGTGTGAGCGGTGCTTGAAAAATCAGTCCACAACATTGTCATGAAACCCCTGTCTCCAACGCCACTTCTGCTGTGTGCACCACGAACACCTCTGCCAAGCTGCCCCCGGCCCGTAAAGCTCGTGTGAGAGCCATCACCACTGCTGTGTGCTGGGAATGCCTCAAGCAACCGATTTACCAGAGTTGCTTGTTTATTAGCCAATATTAGGTCAAGGTTCTCCTGTGGCATGATGTTTTGTAATTTGCCTTTATAGCGTGGATCCAGGATGCTGGCCAACCAGTAGTCGTCATCATTCATCATTTTGGCAATGCGTGGGTCCCTTTTTAGGATCTGCAAGGCATAATCTGACATGTGGGCCAATGTTCCCGGTGTCATTGATGCACTGCGAGTGCTGGTTGGAGGAGCACTTTCTGGCAAATCCACATCCCTCCAGTCACGCACAAACCCTGTACCAGACCTTGCCACGCCAACATTTTCACTTGCCCCACGAGATGCATCCTCCTCCCCTAAGTAATCATCCCCATCATCCTCCTCCTCTTCCTCTTCTTCCTCCACCTCGTCCAGGAGAGGTCCCTGAGCAGACAATGGCTGAATGTCATCAAGGATTCCCTCCTCCTCTTCCTCCTCATCAACATTGGCTGCAGACGCCTGCTCCTTAAGGTGCGTCAAAGTTTGCATGAGCAGACGCATAAGTGGGATGCTCATGCTTAGGATGGCGTCGTCTGCGCTTACCAGCCGTGTGCATTCCTCAAAACACTGAAGGACTTTACAGAGGTCTTTCAGCTTCGACCACTGCACACCTGTCAACTCCATGTCTGCTCTCAAAGTGCCTGGCCGTGTATCCTCCCACAAATGCATTATGGCCTGCCTCTGCTCGCACAGCCGCTCCACCATGTGCAGGGTGGAGTTCCACCTTGTTGCAATGTCGATAATGAGGCGGTGGTTGGGAAGGTGGAGCAATCGCTGCAGCTTCTGCATACGAACGGAGTGTACAGGCGACCGGCGGATGTGCGCGCACAGTCTTCGCACCTTCTGGAGCAGGGCTGTTAACTCCGGATAATTTTTGAGGAAGCACTGCACCACCAGGTTCAAGGTGTGAGCCAAGCAAGGTATATGGCTGAGTTTTGAAAGGGCTATGGCTGCCACAAAATTACGGCCGTTATCACTAACTACCTTGCCTGCCTCAAGATGTACACTGCCCAGCCATGACTCAGTTTGTCGCTTCAAGTACTCGGCCAGCACCTCGGCGGTGTGTCTGTTGCCCAAACACATCATCTGCAACACAGCCTGCTGACGCTTTCCACTAGCTGCTCGATAGGGGGACACATCGTGTGCAACAGTGGCAGCTGCAGATGGAGTGCTCGTACGACTGCGCTCTGTGGACGAGCTTTCGCTTCTGGAGGAGGAGGAGGAGGAGGGTCGAACGCCTACAGCCAACTGTTTCCTATACCATGGGCTAGGCAGCACCGTCCCACCACCACTGTCCCCTGTGGTCCCTGCATCCACCACATTAACCCAGTGCGCAGTGATGGACACGTAACGGCCCTGGCCATGCCGACTGGACCATGCATCAGTTGTGAGGTGCACCTTTCCGCTCACTGACTGCTTGAGTGCATGGACAATGCGGTCTTTCACATGATGGTGGAGGGCTGGGATGGCTTTGCGAGAGAAGAAGTGGTGACTGGGTAGGTCATAGCGTGGTACTGCATAGGCCATGAGTTCGCGGAAAGCTGTGCTTTCCACCAACCGAAAGGGCATCATCTCAAACGAGATTAGTTTGGCAATGTGGGCGTTCAAACCCAGTGTACGCGGATGAGAGACTGAGTACTTTCTTGACCTACTCATAGTGTCTGGGAGGGTGAGCTGGACTTGAGAGCTGCATATGGTGGAAGTAGCGGTGGACAGGGCGGACTGAGAGAGGGTTGATGATGGTGATGGAGTTGGTGTTCTTTCTGATGGCCTAGAATCAGTCTTTCGTTGATATAACAGTGGGATTCCCTGACTGCTGTGGCCTTGCAACGACACCTCAACATTTGCTGCTGTGCTAACCGGTGGGCTTACAGTGGGGGAAACAATGTAGCGTTGCTGACTACCTTCGTTGTGATCAGTTGCACATGTGGCACTTGAGGTTTGGTGTTGTGTCCACGCTTGCAAGTGCATGCTGGTTAAATGTCTAAGCATGCAACTGGTATTCAAATTTTTCAGATTTTTCCCTCGGCTAAAGGTCTTTGCGCACTTCTTACAGATAACCTTGGCCTGATCATGAGGATTTTGTTCAAAAAAGTGCCACACTGCACTCTTCCTACTTTGGCAGACATTTTGCGGCCTAGCACGCTGTGATCTTTTGACCCTCTGGACAAGCTGTCCAGCAACTCTTTTGATGTTTGGAACCTGTCTTTGGAATGCTCCGGGCCTGCCAGATAACAGCTTTTGCGATGTCGATGTCTGCTGTGGATGCTCCTCATCTGAGCTATTGGAAGCAGCACCCTCTTCCCCCAATGGATGCCAATCTGGGTCAACAACTGGGTCATCCATCACCTCCTCTTCTATGTCATGTGCACCTTCCTCTGTGTCACCGTGTATGGTGGTATAGTGTGCGGGAAGGGGCACCTGAGTCTCATCAGGGTCAGAATCTGGCTCTGTACACTGCGAGGACAATGTAGTGCTCTGAGTGAATGTACCAGCAGAATCATCCATCAGCGGCTGTGCATCAGTGCACTCCATGTCAGATTCATCTTGGCCTGGGTAATTCACCATTTCACTTGATAATCCAGGCATGGTATGTGAAAACAGCTCCATGGAGTAATCAGTAGTATGGCCTGCGTCATCCTTCAATCTTGGTTGGGGTGAAGGACACAAGGAAAGGTGTGGTTCATGAACATGAGCCTCCAATGACGACTCAGTGCTTTTACTTTTTACAACTGAAGAAGAGGAGGCGATAGAGCTGGAGGCTGAGTCAGCAATGTAAGACAAAACTTTTTCCTGATGCTCTGGCTTTAAAAGCGGTTTACCAACTCCTAGAAAACTAAGCGTTCGAGGCCTTTTGTAGCCAGACGATGACGCAGGCTCAACACCTCCTGCATTCGGTCCTATTTTGCTCTTGCCACTACCATCAGATCCACCACCAACACCATCATTACCAGCTGCCAACCCCCGCCCAATTCCACGGCCTCTTCCACCAGCCTTCCTCATTTTTGGTAGAAATGTAGACAAAATCCAACAAACTATATAGTAATGTAAAACAAGGTACAAGGTGTCTATAGGACAGGGGAGATTTTGAATTTCTGCAGACACTTGTGGACACTGGACACTTTTGGATTGTGTGAGGCCCAATGAATATCTGAGCGCTATGTGACAGGCTCGATGGCACAGCTGTGACCAAAGTTACTAGAGGATAAGGGAGATTTTGAATCTCTGCACACACTTTTGGACACTGGACACTTTTGGATTGTGTGAGGCCCAATGAATATCTGAGCGCTATGTGACAGGCTCGATGGCACAGCTGTGACCAAAGTGACTAGAGGATAAGGGAGATTTTGAATCTCTGCACACACTTTTGGACACTGGACACTTTTGGATTGTGTGAGGCCCAATGAATATCTGAGCGCTATGTGACAGGCTCGATGGCACAGGTGTGACCAAAGTGACTAGAGGATAAGGGAGATTTTGAATCTCTGCACACACTTTTGGACACTGGACACTTTTGGATTGTGTGAGGCCCAATGAATATCTGAGCGCTATGTGACAGGTTCGATGGCACAGCTGTGACCAAAGTGACTAGAGGATAAGGGAGATTTTGAATCTCTGCACACACTTTTGGACACTGGACACTTTTGGATTGTGTGAGGCCCAATGAATATCTGAGCGCTATGTGACAGGCTCGATGGCACAGCTGTGACCAAAGTGACTAGAGGATAAGGGAGATTTTGAATCTCTGCACACACTTTTGGACACTGGACACTTTTGGATTGTGTGAGGCCCAATGAATATCTGAGCGCTATGTGACAGGCTCGATGGCACAGCTGTGACCAAAGTGACTAGAGGATAAGGGAGATTTTGAATCTCTGCACACACTTTTGGACACTGGACACTTTTGGATTGTGTGAGGCCCAATGAATATCTGAGCGCTATGTGACAGGCTCGATGGCACAGCTGTGACCAAAGTGACTAGAGGATAAGGGAGATTGGATTGCTTTTAAAAAAGCAGTTTGCAGAGCAGTGGGTAAACAGCAATGCCAGCCTGTCAGGAAGCCTTAAAAGGCAGCCCAACAACCAACACCACTGATACACCACAATATAGCCTCCCCTTGCACTGCACACACAGTGACTGGTGTGTTGTGCAGGCCAAATTGCTAGTAGCAGAAGCAGTTTTTTTTTCTTCTCAGCAGGACAAAAAAAAAATTGGGATTGCTTTTAAAAAAGCAGTTTGCGGAGCAGTGGGTAAACAGCAATGCAGGAATGTCAGGAAACCTTTGAAGGCAGCCCAACAACCAACACCACTGATACACCACTATATAGCCTCCCCTTGCACTGCACACACAGTGACTGGTGTGTTGTGCAGGCCAAATCGCTAGCAGCAGAAGCAGTTTTTTTGTCTTCCCTGCCTAACGCTCTCCCTACAGAATCAGCAGCAACCTCTCCCTATACTGAGATCGGCAGAAGTAAGATGGCGGTCGGCGTGCACGCCCTTTTATACCCCCTGTGACGCCCACCAAAGCAAGCCAATCACTTGCATGCCCTTCTGAAAGATGGTGGTGACCCCTGCCTATGTCATCACGTTGCCCACAGTGTCCGTGGATCCTGATTGGCTGAAAAAGAGCGCAAAACAAACTTTTGAAACGCGACTTTGGCGCGTAAGTCGCCGACCTCGTGGCCGACCTCATCCTAGGGTCGGGTTTCGTTTCATGAAACCCGACTTTGCCAAAAGTCGGCGACTTTTGAAATTTTTCGACCCGTTTCGCTCAACTCTAGCCATGAGATTCTATGAGCTGTCCCAGGCCAAAGGTGTAAATGGAGAAGAGCAGGGGTCCTAGGACTGAACCTTGTGGGACTCTGACAGATAGGGAGCGAGGTGAGGAGGTGGTGTGTGAGTGGGAGACACTGAATGTCCGGTCTGTTAGGTATGATGAGATCCAGGATAGGGCCAAGTCTGTGATGCCAAGGGATTAGAGGGTCTGTAATAATAGGGAATGGTCCACTGTGTCAAAGGCAGCCGACAGGTCCAGGAGGAGGAGGACAGAGTAGTTTCGCTTGCTCTTTGCAGTTAAGAGGTCATTGGTGACCTTAGTAAGGGCAGTTTCAGTGGAGTGGTGTGACCGGAAGCCAGATTGTAAGCGGTCGAAGAGGGAGCAAGAGGAGAGATGGGAGGACAGTTCAAGGTAGACGTGTTGTTCCAGTAGCTTGGAGGCATAGGGTAGAAGTGATATAGGGCGATATCTAGATACAGAGAATGGGTCAAGAGAGGGCTTTTTGAGGATAGGTGTGATGGAGGCATGTTTAAAGCTTGAGGGGAAAACACCAGTTGTTAGTGATAGGTTGAAGAGATGGGTTAGGGTTGGGATGAAGACTGTGGTGAGGTTTGGGATGAAGTGGGATGGGATCGGGTCAAGTGCACAGGTGGTGAGATGTGATCTTGAGAGTAGAGTGGAGAGTCGATCTTCTGTGATGGTGGAGAAGTTGGTTTGGAGGTGGAGGGCTGGGAAGTCGGGAGGAGGGGCTCTGGGGGTTGTTGACCAAAACTGTTTCTGATGTTATCAATCTTCTGCTTGAAAAATGAGGCAAAGTCTTCAGCTGAGATGAGTGGGGAGGGAGGAGGTGCTGGGGGACAGAGGAGAGAATTGAAGGTGTTGAATAACTGTTTAGGGTTCTGAGACAGGGAGGATATGAGAGATGAGAAGTAGGTTTGTTTAGCTGTGGCGAGTGTGGTCTTGAAAGTAGTGAGGGACTGTTTGAATGTGATGAAGTGCTCGTTGGAGTGGGATCTTTTCCATCTGCGCTCAGCAGCCCTGGAAGCTCGCCTCAGTTCTTTGGTCAGGCTGGTGTGCCAGGGCTGTCTGTTGATTTTGCGAGCTTTGGTATGTGTAAGTGGGGCAGCAGATTCCAAAGCTGCAGCTATTGTGGTGTTATATAGAGCAGCAGCGTCGTCCGCATTGTGTAAGGAACTTATATCTGTGAGAGGGAGGAGGGATTCAGAGAATGAGTGTAAGTCAAGGTGTTTAAGATTTCTGCGAGGGTGTGAAAGTTTGTGGGGTGGGGATTGTAGAGATGGAGTGGAGAGGGAAGAGAATGTGAGAAGGTTGTGGTCAGAGAGAGGTGAGTTAGAGAGGTTAGATAGGGAGCAGAGGCGGGTGAAGATGAGGTCCAGTGTGTGGCCCTCTTTGTGGGTGGCTGTAGAAGACCATTGAGTGAGGCCGAAGGAGGAAGTGAGAGATAGAAGTTTAGTGGCAGCTGAGAGGGAAGTGTCAATGGGGATGTTGAACTCACCCATGATGATAGTAGGGATGTCCGCGGAAAGGAAATGAAGTAGCCAGGTGGTGAAGTGGTCAAAGAAGGTGGTGGCTGGCCCTGGGGGGCGGTAGATGACAGCCAGTTGGAGGTTGGAGGGAGAGTAGATGCGCACAGAGTGCACCTCAAAGGAAGGGAGGGTAACAGAGGGTGGCAGTGGGATTGGGGTGAAGGAGCTGGTATCTGACAGGAGAAAACCAACTCCTCCGCCATGTTTGCTGCTAGGGCGGGGGGTGTGAGAAAGGTGGAAGCCACCATATGAAAATGCAGCAGGAGAGGCTGTGTCAGAAGGGGTGAGCCAGGTTTCGGTGATGGCGAGGAAGGAAAGTTTGGTAGTAATGAAAAGATCATGGATGTAGGAAAGCTTGTTGCAGACAGAGCGAGCGTTCCACAGAGCTCCTGTTAGTGGGACTGGGGAAGCGGGGGCTGGGTGAATGGGTATAATGTTGGAGTGGTTATGGAAGGTTGTGATAGAGCGTGGATGGGAGGTAGAAATGACTGTGGGAATGTGGTGAGGAGGACCAGGATTTGGAGAGATATCACCAGCAGTGAGAAGGAGCAGAGAAAGTGTTAGCAGGTGGGAGCAGGAGAGGGCATGAGGGGGCTGTCTGTGTTTGGAGACGGAGGAATGTATGTTAAGGAACTGTTTTGAGGAGGCGGTGAGGTGGATGGGGAGGATTGAAGAAGAGATGAACAGTTCCTTACTATGAGTAGGGATTAGGGGAATTAGCAGAAAGTGAAGGATTATAGGGGTGAAAGTGAAAACAAACAGAAACATTGTTTACAGTGACTGTGTCCAGTTACCTTCAGTTCCCTTCTGGTTCAATTCTGGTTTTAATTCTAAAATTTATCTTCACACTTCTATGACACACTTATAGGAATCACACTGCAGACTGAAGTCTATGCAGACTTGAGCTATGCAATATATGTACAACTAAGTGCATTCAGGTGTGAAGCAGAGAGGAGTGGTCTATGCTCATCTTGGTCAGACAATTAAGAGTGGACCAGATGCATATGATCAAGCCAGAGTAAACAAGGTCATAAATAACAATGGGGTAAGCTGGGGTTAGCTGAAAGGCATACCATGTGAATGCTAGGTGCAGAGGCAAGTCTATGTGCAAAGCTGGGTGATGTACTATGTGCTCTTCATAGACAGATAGCAGGAGAGCAGGAGAGCTGGGTGGATGAACATACCTGTTGGAAGAATAGAGATGCTTGTTAGAGTGCGATGGTGGCAGGTAGCAGGGCACAGTCTGTATACATACTTCTGGTTTTAATTCTAAAATTTATCTTCACACTTCTATGACACACTTATAGGAATCACACTGCAGACTGAAGTCTATGCAGACTTGAGCTATGCAATATATGTACAACTAAGTGCATTCAGGTGTGAAGCAGAGAGGAGTGGTCTATGCTCATCTTGGTCAGACAATTAAGAGTGGACCAGATGCATATGATCAAGCCAGAGTAAACAAGGTCATAAATAACAATGGGGTAAGCTGGGGTTAGCTGAAAGGCATACCATGTGAATGCTAGGTGCAGAGGCAAGTCTATGTGCAAAGCTGGGTGATGTACTATGTGCTCTTCATAGACAGATAGCAGGAGAGCAGGAGAGCTGGGTGGATGAACATACCTGTTGGAAGAATAGAGATGCTTGTTAGAGTGCGATGGTGGCAGGTAGCAGGGCACAGTCTGTATACATACTTCTGGTTTTAATTCTAAAATTTATCTTCACACTTCTATGACACACTTATAGGAATCACACTGCAGACTGAAGTCTATGCAGACTTGAGCTATGCAATATATGTACAACTAAGTGCATTCAGGTGTGAAGCAGAGAGGAGTGGTCTATGCTCATCTTGGTCAGACAATTAAGAGTGGACCAGATGCATATGATCAAGCCAGAGTAAACAAGGTCATAAATAACAATGGGGTAAGCTGGGGTTAGCTGAAAGGCATACCATGTGAATGCTAGGTGCAGAGGCAAGTCTATGTGCAAAGCTGGGTGATGTACTATGTGCTCTTCATAGACAGATAGCAGGAGAGCAGGAGAGCTGGGTGGATGAACATACCTGTTGGAAGAATAGAGATGCTTGTTAGAGTGCGATGGTGGCAGGTAGCAGGGCACAGTCTGTATACATACTTCTGGTTTTAATTCTAAAATTTATCTTCACACTTCTATGACACACTTATAGGAATCACACTGCAGACTGAAGTCTATGCAGACTTGAGCTATGCAATATATGTACAACTAAGTGCATTCAGGTGTGAAGCAGAGAGGAGTGGTCTATGCTCATCTTGGTCAGACAATTAAGAGTGGACCAGATGCATATGATCAAGCCAGAGTAAACAAGGTCATAAATAACAATGGGGTAAGCTGGGGTTAGCTGAAAGGCATACCATGTGAATGCTAGGTGCAGAGGCAAGTCTATGTGCAAAGCTGGGTGATGTACTATGTGCTCTTCATAGACAGATAGCAGGAGAGCAGGAGAGCTGGGTGGATGAACATACCTGTTGGAAGAATAGAGATGCTTGTTAGAGTGCGATGGTGGCAGGTAGCAGGGCACAGTCTGTATACATACTTCTGGTTTTAATTCTAAAATTTATCTTCACACTTCTATGACACACTTATAGGAATCACACTGCAGACTGAAGTCTATGCAGACTTGAGCTATGCAATATATGTACAACTAAGTGCATTCAGGTGTGAAGCAGAGAGGAGTGGTCTATGCTCATCTTGGTCAGACAATTAAGAGTGGACCAGATGCATATGATCAAGCCAGAGTAAACAAGGTCATAAATAACAATGGGGTAAGCTGGGGTTAGCTGAAAGGCATACCATGTGAATGCTAGGTGCAGAGGCAAGTCTATGTGCAAAGCTGGGTGATGTACTATGTGCTCTTCATAGACAGATAGCAGGAGAGCAGGAGAGCTGGGTGGATGAACATACCTGTTGGAAGAATAGAGATGCTTGTTAGAGTGCGATGGTGGCAGGTAGCAGGGCACAGTCTGTATACATACTTCTGGTTTTAATTCTAAAATTTATCTTCACACTTCTATGACACACTTATAGGAATCACACTGCAGACTGAAGTCTATGCAGACTTGAGCTATGCAATATATGTACAACTAAGTGCATTCAGGTGTGAAGCAGAGAGGAGTGGTCTATGCTCATCTTGGTCAGACAATTAAGAGTGGACCAGATGCATATGATCAAGCCAGAGTAAACAAGGTCATAAATAACAATGGGGTAAGCTGGGGTTAGCTGAAAGGCATACCATGTGAATGCTAGGTGCAGAGGCAAGTCTATGTGCAAAGCTGGGTGATGTACTATGTGCTCTTCATAGACAGACAGCAGGAGAGCTGGGTGGATGAACATACCATGTGAATGCTAGGTGCAGAGGCAAGTCTATGTGCAAAGCTGGGTGATGTACTATGTACTCTTCATAGACAGATAGCAGGAGAGCAGGAGAGCTGGGTGGATGAACATACCATGTGAATGCTAGGTGCAGAGGCAAGTCTATGTGCAAAGCTGGGTGATGTACTATGTACTCTTCATAGACAGACAGCAGGAGAGCAGGAGAGCTGGGTGGATGAACATACCATGTGAATGCTAGGTGCAGAGGCAAGTCTATGTGCAAAGCTGGGTGATGTACTATGTGCTCTTCATAGACAGACAGCAGGAGAGCAGAAGAGCTGGGTGGATGAGCATACCATGTGAATGCTAGGTGCAGAGGCAAGTATATGTGCAAAGCTGGGTGATGTACTATGTGCTCTTCATAGACAGATAGCAGGAGAGCTGGGTGGATGAACATACCTGTTGGAAGAATAGAGATGCTTGTTAGAGTGCGATGGTGGCAGGTAGCAGGGCACAGTCTGTATACATACTTCTGGTTTTAATTCTAAAATTTATCTTCACACTTCTAGGACACACTTATAGGAATCACACTGCAGTACTATTTAAAGGAAGTACCAATATTTTAAGACTCCTAAAGGATCCCGCTCGATTTGATTCAGCCAATGGGGATCCACAGAAGTGTGGGCATATCCTGTTAGGCATGTAGGCATGTTAACTACTGGCATGGCTGTGATTGGCTGCTGAAATGATGTCATGATGCACTATAAAAAGCGCTGCAGCCGCCATTTCTGGTCACTCTGCTGTGAATTCAGTTAGGGACAGGCTGCTGTTGAAGACTGTGAGGGACAGTTAGAAATAGCGATCATCTAAAATATCTATTGCTCTACCCAGGCTACATAATCCACCACTGTAGCTTGCTTTTCCCTAGCAGCGCTGTTTTCACAGCTGTCTGCAAGGGCTGTGTGAGTGCAGACCCACGCTGTGTAGTGTGTCCTGCAGGCACATCTGCTTGTAGGCCAGCCAGCGTGTGTCTCTGCCTCATACACATTTTTCTTTTATTGCTGCTTTTTTTTTCTCCTGTATAGTGTGCTTCCATACGTATCCATATACGTTGGTTGCAAACACTAAAGGAGTGGACAGCGGAGCCTTTCAGCAGCCTTTCAGTGCTATAGCCCATTTCTCTGCACTGTTTTTGGCTGTCTGATAGGTCTCTCTGTGTGTGAGTGCAGCTCACTTTGCAGCGTGTTCTACAGCCACCGCTAGCTGTAGTCCGCTCAGCGTGCGTCACTGCCTCATACATAGTCCTTTTTTTGCAGCTAATTTAGCCAGATTTTTGCTCCTATATTAGTGTGCTTCCAACCGCATCCATTGTCATTGGTTGGTTGCAAACACTATATAGGATTAGATAGAGGAGCCTTTTTGCTGGCTTGTGCCCTTCAGGGCCAGCCAGGCTAGTATCACCCTATTTTTTGGAGCCTCATCAATTGCATTGTAGGTTAGCTTCCTGCATTGTAATCGCTCCAAAAAGTTTGTGATACTATAGCTTTCAAACTTTGGTCACATCCTTTCCTTTCCCCCCACCCAAAAAAAAGGAAATAAAGTTCACCAAACACTCCACTTTACAGTTGTCTAGGCCACATTAGATCATATTAAAGTGTAGTACACACACTCTTAGCCAAATTAGTGTTTCTTATACTGGTTAGCAGGTGTTCAGGAATAAGAACACTAAGCCACCCCTTTTTTACTTTTCTGCCTATCTTTATCAGTCTACCAAGATGAAGAAGGCAGGGAGTAAGGCACGTGGTCGTGGCCGTGGAGTTTCAGCAGGGAGAGGACGGGGGGATTCAGCAGGGAGAGGACGTGGGGATTCGGTATCTGCTGCGGCCACCAGTGACCCGGCATCCCCCACTTTTACCAGGCAACAGTCCTTCATGCGCAGCTTTGTAGGACCTCGCCGTACCCCACTGCTGCGTGACGAACAAATTGAAGCCGTTGTCGGATGGATGGCAGCTAACACATCCACTTCAATGACTTCCGCATCCTCCCAAGGCCAGAGCACTGAAGAGCAACCATCTGTCTCTTCACCACCTGCCAAATTGCCCAGGCAGTCTGAGAGCCCTGGACAGGAGCCATCTCAATCTTTACTTCTGTTCTCAGAATCTGTTGGCTTGGAAAGAGGTGGCCAGCCAAGCAGCATTCTAGAGCGTGAAGAAGAGGGAGTATGCAGTGATGCACAACTGCTTTGTCCCTCTGAATCTGAAGAGGCGGGTGGGCCAGTGCCTATGGTCAGCACACCTCAGTATGCATCAGATGATGATGAGACTCAGTTGCCAATTTCTGGTGCGTACGGTGCTGGCGAGACAACCCAGGACCAGCCGGTGCTTGAAGAGGGGAGTGGAGATGATGAGGTCCTTGACCCATCATGGCGTCAGCCACAGGAAGGTGGTGGGAGCAGCTCTGAGGAAGAGATTCCCCGAACGGCCAAAAGAGGAGGGAGAGGGCGGGGGCAGACTTGGTTGCCTGTAGCCTCCACTTTGGCACCCGTGAGGAGCAATTCTCTTCCAAAACACAAAACGGGCGCTCCCAGGACTTGCAGTGCGTGGTCTTTTTTTGACACAGTTGCAGATGACATTTGCTTTGTCAAATGCAAGCTGTGTCATCAGAAAGTGAAACGAGGGAAAAATGTGACCAACCTCAATACCACAAATATGTGGAAACATGTGCGTACCAAGCACGAGGTGGAGTTACACAGACACACTGAAGATGTAGGCCAACCTTCAGCAGCACCTACCACCTCTTCAGCTCGTGTTGGGGCCTTTTCCTCCAGCTCACACACAGCTGGTTAGGCTTCCTCACTGGAACGCCATGGAAGAACCACTGCCACTGTTGTCCAGAGACCCAGTGAAATTCCACCCACTGAACCACGTTCGCAGTCATCAGCACACTCCCAGGCCACTCACCAGCAATCGGTAGCACAGGCATGGGAGAAAAAGCGGCCATACTCGGCAAACCATCCCCGAGCACTGGCTCTGAATGCCGGCATTGCCAAACCACTGGCCCTTGAGATGCTGTCATTCAGGCTGGTGGAGACTGACACCTTCCGGAACTTTATGTCATTGGCAGTTCCACAATACAATGTGCCCAGCCGCTTTTATTTCAGCAGGCAAGCTGTCCCTGCCCTGCAAAATCATGTGGAGGGAAAAATTAAAAATGCGCTACTAAATGCCGTCAGTAGCAAGGTCCACCTGACCACCGATGCGTGGACCAGTAGCCATGGACAGGGACGATACCTTTCCCTCACTGCCCATTGGGTCAATATTGTGGAGCCGGGTACAGATCTGGAGAGTGGCTCTGTACGTATTCTGCCAACTCCAAGGATTGCAGGAATGCAGTCTGTACATATTGAGTCCTCCTCCTACTCTAGTTCCTCGGAATCAGCACTGCGTGAGCCTGTTAGGCCAGATATGAGCACAGGTGTGGCCAAACGTCAACAGGCCGTCCTTAAATTAATTTCTTTGGGGAATCGGAGCCACACAGCACAGGAGCTCTGGAATGCCATCAAGCAGGAGAGCGATGTGTGGTTTGTGCCAGCGAATCTCCAGCCAGGTTTGGTAGTGAGTGACAATGGCCGAAATCTAGTGGCAGCTCTGGGCCTAGGCAACCTCACTCACATACCATGTCTGGCACACGTGCTCAATTTGGTCGTGCAGAGCTTTCTGAGGGACTATCCGGATCTTGATGCACTGCTGCACAAGGTTCGCCTAGAGTGTGCTCACTTGCGGCGTTCCAGCATGGCAAGATCGCGCATTGCATCTCTGCAACGCCGATTCCGCCTGCCAGAACATCGCATCATATGTGACCTCCCCACCAGGTGGAATTCAACGTTACATATGTTGGAGCGGTTGTGTGAGCAGCAGGCAGCAGTAATGGAGTACCAGCTGCATCAGGCGCAAACAAGTCGCACTGTGCGCCGGACACACTTCACCACCACTGAGTGGGCCACTATGAGGGACATCTGCCAAGTTTTGCGTGCCTTCGATGACTCCACGCGGATGGCCAGTGCAGATGATGCACTAATCAGCATGACTGTCCCCCTCATCTGTCTGCTTCAAAAAACCTTACAAGCACTAAGTGAGGAGGTTTTTGAAGAGGTCGAGGATGAGCAGTCAGAAATGCCATCTGCTTCTGGCAAGTCTGCGCAACGTGCTTCCACACAAAGGCCCAGGCAGGGGACACTTAGTGAGGAGGATGACGAGGAGTCAATGGAGGAGGAGGAACACATCTCTCCAGAGGAGGGAGGTACACAAGGCTCTAGTAGTCAGTGTGTACAGCGAGGGTGGGGTGATGCTGAGCAGGCAGAGATGCTGCCTCAAGCTGGGGACAGCGTTTCCGGTCCAGTTGGCAGTCTGCAGCACATGGTTGATTTCATGCTGCAGTGCTTGTTAAATGACCGCCGCATCGCCAACATTCTCCACACGGCTGATTATTGGGTGTACACCCTCCTAGATCCTCGCTACCGGGACAACTTACAAAGCCTCATACCACAGTTGAACCGGGAGCGAAAAATGCGGGAGTACCAAGAAACACTTGTGCAGGCCATCATGTTCTCCATTCCCCCCACAAGTGTTGCTGGTAGTGCTTTTCAAACCAGCCATGTGGGTAGAGGCAGTGGAGGAAGCTCTGCACAAAGAGGTAGCAGAGGCAGTGCCGCAGGATAAGGCAAGGCCAGTATGGCCCAAATGTGGAAAAGTTTTGTGGGACCGCCACAAACGGCTACACCATCACAGACGGCTCCAGTCAGCAGGAGGCAACGTTTCCGTCAGATGGTGACAGACTACTTGTCGTGCCCTGTTAGTGTTCTCCCAGACGGCTCTTCCCCGTTTAAGTATTTGGTGTCTAAGCTGGATACATGGCCAGAGCTTAGCCAGTATGCATTGGAGGTGCTGGCTTGCCCTGCTGCCAGTGTATTGTCGGAACGTGTCTTTAGTGCTGCAGGTGGTGTGGTAACAGACCGTCGCACGCGACTATCCGCCGATAATGTTGACCGGCTTACTTTTGTGAAAATGAACAAGGCCTGGATCTCACCTGAATTTGCCAGTCCTCTTCCAGAATAAATAATTGGCTGGCAACAGGATCCAGGTCTCCTGTTGTGTTCATGTTTCTATGACCTGAACTTTATTTCCTGGGCTACAGCAATGCCCGTTATTGCTCAGAAGTGCTGTCCGCACAGACAAAACACTCGCTCATGTGTAAGTGGGGTTCGGTAACGTCAGCTGATCCCCTGCTGTGTGTACGGCAAACTCTCCTGCTGCCTACAACTTCTGACTACCTCTGATTTAATATGTTCTCTGATTTGCCCTCTGTCTCCACTCTGTTTTGAGTATTTCCTCCGGCCTACAACACCGCCTGTTTCTGCTCTCAAGTGCCGTCTGCACAATCCACACTTGTTCCTGTGGTACCTGGGTCCTGTAACATCTGCTCATCTCCAGAGTTGAGCACGGCAATGTCTCCTGCTTTGTCTACATTCCCACTACTTGTAGTGGAAATGTGGACAGAGCAGGAGACATTGCCTGACTCACCTCTAGGGAGAAGCTGCTGTTACAGAACCCCAGTAACACAGGAACAAGTGTGGGTTGTGCAGACGACATTTCAGAGCAGCAACTGGCGTGGTTGGAAGCCAGAGGAAATACTCGAAACAGAGTGAAGACAGAGGCCTAATTGGAGTACGTTGACAGTTAGTAGTAGTCTAGAAACAATCGCAAACTGCCACCAAGTAGGCCTCGGCCTACTACCTGATTTTCCCTGGCTCTGACACCGCCAGTTGTTGCTCAGAAGTGCTGTCCGCACAGACAAAACACTCGCTCATGTGTAAGTGGGGTTCGGTAACGTCAGCTGATCCCCTGCTGTGTGTATGGCAAAGTGTCCTGCTCCCTCCACAGTCAAACAACCTCAGATTTACACCTGGCTCCAAGTAGGCCTCGGCCTACTACCTCATTTTCCCTTGGCTCCGACAACGCCAGTTGGTGCTCGGAAGTGCTGTCCGCACAGACAAAACACTCGCTCATGTGTAAGTGGGGTTCGGTAACGTCAGCTGATCCCCTGCTGTGTGTACAGCAAACTCTCCTGCTGCCTACAACTTCTGACTACCTCTGATTTAATATGTTCTCTGATTTGCCCTCTGTCTCCACTCTGTTTTGAGTATTTCCTCCGGCCTACAACACCGCCTGTTTCTGCTCTCAAGTGCCGTCTGCACAATCCACACTTGTTCCTGTGGTACCTGGGTCCTGTAACATCTGCTCATCTCCAGAGTTGAGCACGGCAATGTCTCCTGCTTTGTCTACATTCCCACTACTTGTAGTGGAAATGTGGACAGAGCAGGAGACATTTCCTGACTCACCTCTAGGGAGAAGCTGCTGTTACAGAACCCCAGTAACACAGGAACAAGTGTGGGTTGTGCAGACGGCATTTCAGAGCAGCAACTGGCGTGGTTGGAAGCCAGCGGAAATACTCGAAACAGAGTGAAGACAGAGGCCTAATTGGAGTACGTTGACAGTTAGTAGTAGTCTAGAAACAATCGCAAACTGCCACCAAGTAGGCCTCAGCCTACTACCTGATTTTCCCTGGGCTCCGACACCGCCAGTTGGTGCTCAGAAGTGCTGTCCGCACAGACAAAACACTCGCTCATGTGTAAGTGGGGTTCGGTAACGTCAGCTGATCCCCTGCTGTGTGTATGGCAAAGTGTCCTGCTCCCTCCACAGTCAAACAACCTCAGATTTACACCTGGCTCCAAGTAGGCCTCGGCCTACTACCTCATTTTCCCTTGGCTCCGACAACGCCAGTTGGTGCTCGGAAGTGCTGTCCGCACAGACAAAACACTCGCTCATGTGTAAGTGGGGTTCGGTAACGTCAGCTGATCCCCTGCTGTGTGTACGGCAAACTCTCCTGCTGCCTACAACTTCTGACTACCTCTGATTTAATATGTTCTCTGATTTGCCCTCTGTCTCCACTATGTTTTGAGTATTTCCTCTGGCCTACAACACCGCCTGTTTCTGCTCTCAAGTGCCGTCTGCACTATCCACACTTTTTCCTGTGGTACCTGGGTCCTGTAACATCTGCTCATCTCCCTGGGCTCCGACAACGCCAGTTGGTGCTCGGAAGTGCTGTCCACACAGAAAAACACACTCGTTCATGTGAAAGTGGGGTTCGGTATCGTCAGCTGATCCCCTGCTGTGTGGAGGGCAAACTGCTGCTGCCTCCAAATTGTAACTACTTCAGATTTAAACATTCTCTGATTTGGCCTCTGTCTCCACTCTGTCTCTAGTATTTCCCCTGACCTCCAACACCGCCAGTTCCTGCTCACAGTTGCCGTCCACGCATTCCACACGTGTTCCTGTGTTACTGGGGTTCTGTTACGTCAGCAGATCCCCCAATGTGTGTCCGCCACTGTCTCCTGCGCTGTCCACCTTCCCACTACAAGCGGTGGGAAGGTGGACAGAGCAGGAGACAGTGGCAGACACACATCAGGGGATCTGCTGACATTACAGAATCCCAGTAACACAGGAACACGTGTGAATTGGGCAGACGGCTACTGTACGCATAAACTGGCGGTGTTGGTAGTCACATGAAATCCTGGAAACAGAGTGGAGACAGATGCCTAATTGGAGCACGTTGACAGTCTGTTGTAGCCTACAAACAATCTAAAACTGCCACCAAGTAGGCCTCGGCCTGCACCCTGGTTCTCCCTGGGCTCCAACAACGCTAGTTGGTGCTCAGAAGTGCTGTCCACACAGAAAAACACACTCGTTCATGTGAAAGTGGGGGTCAGTAACGTCAGCTGATCCCCTGCTGTGTGGAGGGCAAAGTGTCCTGCTCCCTCCAAAGTCAAAATACCTCAGCTTTACACCTGGCTCCTAGTAGGCCTCGGCCTGCACCATGATTGTCCCTGGGTTCCAACAACGATAGTTGGTGCTCGGAAGTGCTGTCCACACAGAAAAACACACTCGTTCATGTGAAAGTGGGGTTCGGTAACGTCAGCTGATCCCCTGCTGTGTGTATGGCAAAGTGTCCTGCTCCCTCCACAGTCAAACAACCTCAGATTTACACCTGGCTCCAAGTAGGCCTCGGCCTACTACCTCATTTTCCCTTGGCTCCGACAACGCCAGTTGGTGCTCGGAAGTGCTGTCCGCACAGACAAAACACTCGCTCATGTGTAAGTGGGGTTCGGTAACGTCAGCTGATCCCCTGCTGTGTGTACAGCAAACTCTCCTGCTGCCTACAACTTCTGACTACCTCTGATTTAATATGTTCTCTGATTTGCCCTCTGTCTCCACTCTGTTTTGAGTATTTCCTCCGGCCTACAACACCGCCTGTTTCTGCTCTCAAGTGCCGTCTGCACAATCCACACTTGTTCCTGTGGTACCTGGGTCCTGTAACATCTGCTCATCTCCAGAGTTGAGCACGGCAATGTCTCCTGCTTTGTCTACATTCCCACTACTTGTAGTGGAAATGTGGACAGAGCAGGAGACATTTCCTGACTCACCTCTAGGGAGAAGCTGCTGTTACAGAACCCCAGTAACACAGGAACAAGTGTGGGTTGTGCAGACGGCATTTCAGAGCAGCAACTGGCGTGGTTGGAAGCCAGCGGAAATACTCGAAACAGAGTGAAGACAGAGGCCTAATTGGAGTACGTTGACAGTTAGTAGTAGTCTAGAAACAATCGCAAACTGCCACCAAGTAGGCCTCAGCCTACTACCTGATTTTCCCTGGGCTCCGACACCGCCAGTTGGTGCTCAGAAGTGCTGTCCGCACAGACAAAACACTCGCTCATGTGTAAGTGGGGTTCGGTAACGTCAGCTGATCCCCTGCTGTGTGTATGGCAAAGTGTCCTGCTCCCTCCACAGTCAAACAACCTCAGATTTACACCTGGCTCCAAGTAGGCCTCGGCCTACTACCTCATTTTCCCTTGGCTCCGACAACGCCAGTTGGTGCTCGGAAGTGCTGTCCGCACAGACAAAACACTCGCTCATGTGTAAGTGGGGTTCGGTAACGTCAGCTGATCCCCTGCTGTGTGTACGGCAAACTCTCCTGCTGCCTACAACTTCTGACTACCTCTGATTTAATATGTTCTCTGATTTGCCCTCTGTCTCCACTATGTTTTGAGTATTTCCTCTGGCCTACAACACCGCCTGTTTCTGCTCTCAAGTGCCGTCTGCACTATCCACACTTTTTCCTGTGGTACCTGGGTCCTGTAACATCTGCTCATCTCCCTGGGCTCCGACAACGCCAGTTGGTGCTCGGAAGTGCTGTCCACACAGAAAAACACACTCGTTCATGTGAAAGTGGGGTTCGGTATCGTCAGCTGATCCCCTGCTGTGTGGAGGGCAAACTGCTGCTGCCTCCAAATTGTAACTACTTCAGATTTAAACATTCTCTGATTTGGCCTCTGTCTCCACTCTGTCTCTAGTATTTCCCCTGACCTCCAACACCGCCAGTTCCTGCTCACAGTTGCCGTCCACGCATTCCACACGTGTTCCTGTGTTACTGGGGTTCTGTTACGTCAGCAGATCCCCCAATGTGTGTCCGCCACTGTCTCCTGCGCTGTCCACCTTCCCACTACAAGCGGTGGGAAGGTGGACAGAGCAGGAGACAGTGGCAGACACACATCAGGGGATCTGCTGACATTACAGAATCCCAGTAACACAGGAACACGTGTGAATTGGGCAGACGGCTACTGTACGCATAAACTGGCGGTGTTGGTAGTCACATGAAATCCTGGAAACAGAGTGGAGACAGATGCCTAATTGGAGCACGTTGACAGTCTGTTGTAGCCTACAAACAATCTAAAACTGCCACCAAGTAGGCCTCGGCCTGCACCCTGGTTCTCCCTGGGCTCCAACAACGCTAGTTGGTGCTCAGAAGTGCTGTCCACACAGAAAAACACACTCGTTCATGTGAAAGTGGGGGTCAGTAACGTCAGCTGATCCCCTGCTGTGTGGAGGGCAAAGTGTCCTGCTCCCTCCAAAGTCAAAATACCTCAGCTTTACACCTGGCTCCTAGTAGGCCTCGGCCTGCACCATGATTGTCCCTGGGTTCCAACAACGATAGTTGGTGCTCGGAAGTGCTGTCCACACAGAAAAACACACTCGTTCATGTGAAAGTGGGGTTCGGTAACGTCAGCTGATCCCCTGCTGTGTGGAGGGCAAACTGCTGCTGCCTCCAAATTGTAACTACTTCAGATTTAAACATTCTCTGATTTGGCCTCTGTCGCCACTCTGTCTCTAGTATTTCCCCTGACCTCCAACACCGCCAGTTCCTGCTCACAGTTGCCGTCAACGCATTCCACACTTGTTCCTGTGTTCCTGGTGTTCTGTAACGTGAGCTGATCCCCCATTGTGTGTCCGGCACTGTCTCCTGCGCTGTCCACCTTCCCACTGCAAGCGGTGGGAATGTGGACAGAGCAGGAGACAGTGGCAGACACACATCAGGGGATCTGCTGACATTACAGAATCCCAGTAACACAGGAACACGTGTGGATTGGGCAGACGGCTACTGTGCGCATAAACTGGCAGTGTTGGTAGTCACGTGAAATCCTGGAAACAGAGTGGAGACAGATGCCTAATTGGACCACGTTGACAGTCTGTTGTAGCCTACAAACAATCTAAAACTGCCACCAAGTAGGCCTCGGCCTGCACCATGATTGTCCCTGGGCTCCAACAACGCTAGTTGGTGCTCAGAAGTGTCTTTGGCACGGGGACTCCCTGTTGCCCAGCCTGGTTCCAGCACGCCTGCTGTTTCCGGGTAGTGTCAAGGTCACTATGCCACCAATCCGTTGTCCTGTCGTCTTGCGGCCGGGTTAGCCGACTCTACGGTGCCTGCAGTTTAGGTGACTCCTATGTGGGCTGCGGGAACTGGCACTGAAGGCTGGATCCGTAGTGCCAATGGGACATGGACCCCCTGTAGGACTATGGGTTTCGGTAACTGCGGCCGGCTTGCGGCCTGGCTACTTTGCTTTGAATGGGTACCTTCTGCTACCCACCCGGGTTCCAGCACTGTCTGCTGGTTCTCGCCAGAGCCTTTGGCCTAGGTGCCTCCATCTCGGTATCCGAGGTCCAGCACCGTCAGCTGGTCCTTGGTAGTGCTTTTTAGCACAGGTACCTCCTGCCTAGTAACCGTGGTCCAGCACCGTCAGCTGTTCCTCGGTAGTGCCATTGGCTCTTGTAGCTTTTGCTACCCATCTGGGTTCCAGCACCGTCAGCTGGTTCTCGGCTGTGTCTTTGGCACGGGGACTCCCTGTTGCCCAGCCTGGTTCCAGCACGCCTGCTGTTTCCGGGTAGTGTCAAGGTCACTATGCCACCAATCCGTTGTCCTGTCGTCTTGCGGCCGGGTTAGCCGACTCTACGGTGCCTGCAGTTTAGGTGACTCCTATGTGGGCTGCGAGAACTGGCACTGAAGGCTGGATCCGTAGTGCCAATGGGACATGGACCCCCTTTAGGACTGTGGGTTTCGGTAACTGCGGCCGGCTTGCGGCCTGGCTACTTTGCTTTGAATGGGTACCTTCTGCTACCCACCCGGGTTCCAGCACTGTCTGCTGGTTCTCGCCAGAGCCTTTGGCCTAGGTGCCTCCATCTCGGTATCCGAGGTCCAGCACCGTCAGCTGGTCCTTGGTAGTGCTTTCTAGCACAGGTACCTCCTGCCTAGTAACCGTGGTCCAGCACCATCAGCTGTTCCTCGGTAGTGCCATTGGCTCTTGTAGCTTTTGCTACCTATCTGGGTTCCAGCACCGTCAGCTGGTTCTCGGCAGTGTCTTTGGCACGGGGACTCCCTGTTGCCCAGCCTGGTTCCAGCACGCCTGCTGTTTCCGGGTAGCGTCAAGGTCACTATGCCATCAATCCGTTGTCCTGTCGTCTTGCAGCCGGGTTAGCCGACTCTACGGTGCCTGCAGTTTAGGTGACTCCTATGTGGGCTGCGGGAACTGGCACTGAAGGCTGGATCCGTAGTGCCAATGGGACATGGACCCCCTGTAGGACTGTGGGTTTCGGTAACTGCGGCCGGCTTGCGGCCTGGCTACTTTGATTTCAATGGGTACCTTCTGCTACCCACTGGGTTCCAGCACTGTCTGCTGGTTCTCGCCAGAGCCTTTGGCCTAGGTGCCTCCATCTCGGTATCCGAGGTCCAGCACCGTCAGCTGGTCCTTGGTAGTGCTTTCTAGCACAGGTACCTCCTGCCTAGTAACCGTGGTCCAGCACCGTCAGTTGGTCCTCAGTAGTGCCATTGGCTCTTGTTCCTTCTGCTACCCATCCGGGTGCCAGCACTGTCTGCTGGTTCTCGCCACAGCCTTTGGCCTAGGTGCCTCCATCTCGGTATCCGGGTTCCAGCACCGTCAGCTGGTCCTTGGTAGTGCTTTTTAGCACAGGTACCTTCTGCTTAGTAACCATGGTCCAGCACCGTCAGTTGGTCCTCGGTAGTGCCATTGGCTCTTGTTCCTTCTGCTACCCATCCGGGTGCCAGCACTGTCTGCTGGTTCTCGCCACAGCCTTTGGCCTAGGTGCCTCCATCTCGGTATCCGAGGTCCAGCACCGTCAGCTGGTCCTTGGTAGTGCTTTTTAGCACAGGTACCTTCTGCTTAGTAACCGTGGTCCAGCACCGTCAGTTGGTCCTCGGTAGTGCCATTGGCTCTTGTTCCTTCTACTACCCATCCGGGTGCCAGCACTGTCTGCTGGTTCTCGCCACAGCCTTTGGCCTAGGTGCCTCCATCTCGGTATCCGAGGTCCAGCACCATCAGCTGGTCCTTGGTAGTGCTTTTTAGCACAGGTACCTTCTGCTTAGTAACCGTGGTCCAGCACCGTCAGTTGGTCCTCGGTAGTGCCATTGGCTCTTGTTCCTTCTACTACCCATCCGGGTGCCAGCACTGTCTGCTTTTTCTCGCCAGTTTCTCAGCCTTCTTGTGCCTTCTGCTACATTTCCAAGATCAAGCTTTTTGAAATTGTCTTTGGTAATCCTTATTGATCTCCATGACGATGACCCTGATGATGACGACCCTGAAGACCACACCAAAGAAGACCAGAAATATGACCCTAAATAATAAGACCAAGAGGACAAAGAACATGAAGACAACAACCAAGATACAGAACAAAAGACAGAAGAACAAGAAGCAGAAGAAGCAAAAGCAGAAGAACAGAAAGCAGAAGAACATTAAGCATAAGACAAAAAATCAGCATAGAAGAAATCAAAATTATAAGCAGAAGAAGACTAAGCAGTAAATGGGGGTGAGTCCGTTCCTCCTCGTGGTGCCCCTGGAAAATGCCTGCTGCTGCAGGCCAAACTGAACGCGGACAAATCCTGTTGTAAATCTTTTGTGACAGGCAGAACGTAAGGTGTAATCTTATAACTTTTATAGATAAGTACTACAGGAATGCCTGTCACCATAAGAAAATGAAGAAAAAGAAGAATAGGAAGAAGATGAAGAAATAGCATATGAAAATTAATAATAGCTGAATAAGAAGAATATGAAGAATGGAAAAAAAAAATTAATGGGAAGAAGATGATGAAGAAGAAGATGAATAAGGTGAAGAAAAAGTTGATGAAAAAATGCTACTGCTGCGGATCATGAAGGAGAAAGTGTGGGAGAAGTACAAAAGAAGGTGAAGAGCATGGAAGTTGTGAAACATACATATCTGACTAAATATAAAAAAGGTTAACATAGTCAATATCTTTTTAACTCCGAACGTCTTGAAAAAAAAATTGGAATTAATGCTATGCCATGTGATTTGAATAAACCACTATGCTTTTAATGTCTCCTCCACCTCCCACAATACATTCTACATGATTCTTATTTTTTTTCAAATATGTAGAATTAGCCAACAAGGAAATAAAGGGCTTTTTTTAACTCCGATACCGGAAGTCCCATTGACTTGAATGGGACTTCCGGTATCGGAATCGGCGATACCCGTTATTTTTTTCATATCGGGCGATACCATCCGATACGATATTTTTGGGTATCGAACGGTATCGCTCAACACTAGTCCTGATGTGTTGAATTGGTCTCCGGAGGCTGTTGCTTCCTTTCAGGAGCTGAAGCGAAGATTTACCTCCGCCCCGGTTTTGCGGCAACCTGATGTCTCACTCCCGTTCCAGGTAGAGGTGGATGCTTCTGAGATTGGTGCAGGAGATGATTTGTCCCAAAAGGATCCTGTAACATCTAAAATGAATTCCTGTGCTTTCTTTTCCCGAAAGTTCTCTCCATCTGAACGTAACTATGATGTGGGGAATCGGGAACTGTTGGCCATGAAATGGGCATTTGAGGAGTGGAGACATTGGTTGGAGGGAGCTAAACATCAAGTTGTGGTCCTCACTGACCACAAGAATTTGATTTACCTAGAGTCGGCTAAACGCTTGAACCCTAGACAGGCTAGGTGGGCCTTGTTTTTTACACGTTTTGATTTTGTGGTCTCTTTTCTTCCTGGAACTAAGAATGTCAAGGCAGACGCCCTCTCTAGGAGCTTCTTTGCTGATTCTCCTGTGGTGACCAAGCCTGCTACCATCTTAGGCGAAGGGGTAGTTCTTTCTGCCATCTCGCCTGATTTGAGACTTGCTCTGCAAGAGTCCCAGGAGGACAAACCTGAGCGTTGTCCCAGTGGAAAGTTGTATGTTCCTGACCAGTGGAAGAAGAGAGTGATGTCTGAAGTTCATTGCTCTGCATTGGCTGGTCATCCAGGTATTTTTGGTACTAGAGATCTGGAGAATCGCTCTTTTTGGTGGCCCACCTTGTCTCATGATGTCAGGAATTTTGTGCAGTCCTGTGGGACTTGCTCCCGGTCTAAATCTTGTTCTCGCTCTAGTGGGTTGTTGATGCCTTTGCCGGTCCCCTGGAGGCCATGGACCCATATTTCAATGGATTTCATCTCTGATATGCCGGTCTCTCAAAGAATGACTGTTATTTGGGTGATTTGTGATAGGTTCTCTAAGATGGTTCATCTTGTACCACTCCCTAAGTTGCCGCCTTCCTCTGAGTTGGTGCCCCTGTTTTTGCAACAGGTGGTTCGCTTGCACGGGATTCCTGAGAACATTGTATCTGACAGAGGAGTTCAGTTTGTGTCTAGATTTTGGAGGACTTTCTGTTCCAAGCTGGGAATTCAGTTGTCCTTCTCCTCTGCTTTTCACCCTCAGACCAATGGGCAGACAGAGAGAACAAACCAGACCTTGGAGTCGTATTTGAGATGTTTTATTTCCGCTGATCAGGATGATTGGGTTTCATTTTTGCCCTTGGCCGAATTTGCTTTAAATAATACAGCTAGTTCTGCCACTTTGATGTCACCTTTTTTTTTGTAACTTTGGGTTTCATCCTCGATTTTCTTCAGGGCAGGTGGAGCCTTCTGCCTGCCCAGGTGTTGACACTGTGGTGGAGAGAATGCACCAAATCTGGGACCAAGTGGTGGATAAGTTAACTCTCTCCCAGGAAAAGGCCCAGCGGTTTTCCAATCAACATAGGACCATTGGTCCCCAGTTTAAGATTGGTGATATGGTGTGGTTATCATCAAAAAATATTGCTATGAAGGTGGCTTCTCCTAAGTTTAAGCCTAGATTTATTGGACCTTACAAGATTTTGGAGATTATTAATCCGGTCTCTTTTCGTTTGGCTCTCCCTGTCACATTTATAATCCATAATGTGTTCCATAAGTCCTTGTTGAAGAGGTTTGTTGAACCAGTTGTTCCTGGGGTGGCACCTCTGGACCCTGTATTGGTTGAAGGCAACATGGAATATGAGGTAGAGAAAATACTGGATTCCCGTCTGGCTAGACGGAAACTCCAGTATTTGGTTAAGTGGAAGGGTTATGGTCAGGAGGATAATTCCTGGGTCTCTGCCTCTGATATTCATGCCAAAAGATTGGTGCGTGCCTTTCTTCGGGCTCACCCTGATCGCCCTGGTGGCGTGGTTGAGGGTTCGGTGACCCCTCCTCAAGGGGGAGGTACTGTTGTGAGTTCATTTTCCCCTTCGTCACTGAGGTTTGGTGAACTCCCTATTCTGGTAAAGGAAGGTAATGAGCCTGATTATCCAGCACCTGAGCCTAATTATGATGACTGGCTGAGTGGAGTCACGGACTGGATATAAGGCTGTCGACGCCCTTCTGCCCTGCGGGTGATTTCTCTGTGGACTTCTAGGAAACCAGTCTGATTCCTGCTCCTCTAAAGCTAAGTTTTCTGCTTTGCCTTTTAGCATTTGTGTTTTGTTTTTGTTTGGCTTGCTTTTCTGGATTCTGCCATTCCCTGCTGGGGTGAGCTGATTCTCCTTTTGCCGGTTGCTCTGTCTTCAGAATATTCCTGAGTACTGACGTAGTCTTTTTGAAGCCTAGCGTCTTCAGGGCCTTTTTCACTGTCAGTCTGTTGGCTCTTATTTTCATAGGGTTTTTCACGGATTGCAGACAGCAGCCTTCCTGTCCTTTCCTATCTAGTTAGCTTGGGCCCCGTCTTTGCTCAGTCTATCTTTCTGTCTGTGTTGTGTTCTTTCTTCTTGCTTCACCGTCATTATATGTGGGGGGCTGCCTTTTGCTTTGGGGTCTGCTCTGGGGCAGTTTAGATTTCCCTTTCTGTCTTTAGGCTATTTAATTCTCCGGCTGTGATCGAGGGGTCTAGGGCATCGTAGGTACCCCCCACGGCTACTGCTAGTTGTGTTGATAGGTTCAGGGGTCTGCAATCCGATAGCTGCCAACCTCTCTGGTTTTCTGGACTTAGCTAGCATTTCTGTTTTTGCCTCCTACAGTGACTCAATCATAACATACAGGCCTGTCGGGGGCCTGTGCCGGCTGCCGGTGGTCTGTACGGGCCTCTCTGGGGCCTGTGCTGGCTGCCGGTGGTCTGTGCGGGCCTGCCGGGGGCCTGTGCCGGCTGCCGGTGGTCTGTACGGGCCTCTCGGGGGCCTGTGCCGGCTGCCGGTGGTCTGTGCGGGCCTGCCGGGGGTCTTGTGTGTGTGTGCAGGCATCGTCCGATGGGACTACAAGTCCCATCGGGCGATGCCTGCTACAATGATAGTGATTGACACATTAGCCAATGATGGGACAGTAGTAGTCCCATCATCCGGCTAATGTATTGAATGTAAAAAACAAAACAAAAACATACTACATATATACTACATTCATACAGCATACATACATACTACATACATGCTACATATATACTACATTCATACAACATACATACATACATACTACATACATGCTACATATATACTACATTCATACATTCATACAACATACATACATACTACATATATGCTACATATATACTATATTCATACAACATACATACTACATACATGCTGTATATATACTACATTCATACAACATACATGCTACATATATACTACATTCATACAACATACATACATACTACATACATGCTACATATATACTACATTCATACAGCATACATACATACTACATACTACATACATGCTACATATATACTACATTCATACAACATACATACTACATACATACTTCATATATGCTACATTCATACAACATACATACATACTACATACATGCTACATATATACTACATTCATACAACATACATACTACATACATGCTACATATATACTACATTCATACAGCATACCTACATACTACATACATGCTACATATACTACATTCATACAGCATACATACATACTACATACATGTTACATATATACTACATTCATACAACATACATACTACATACATGCTACATATATACTACATTCATACAACATACATACTACATACATGCTACATATATACTACATTCATAGAGCATACATACATACTACATACATGCTACATATATACTACATTCATACAGCATACATACATACTACATACATGCTTCATATATACTACATTCATACAACATACATACTACATAAATACTGCATTCAATACATTCATACATTCATACAATACATACATATAGACATACAGTACATATAGCATAGAGTACATACTCACCATCACTTGTCACTTTGATCCCCGAAGCCAGTGTCATCTGTGGAAAAATATGAAAATAACAAACAAACAATATACTCCCTGATCCGCAGAAATCCACGCTTGTGTGTCCCACGCCGATCTCCCGAAGAGAACAACAGCATCAGCTGGTGCGACTGCTCTCTACGGGGCTCCAGGAATCCAGTGACGTGAGGTAGGTATCCTTCCGCACTGTATTCCTCCGCCACTGTAAAAAAATAGTCCCTGGTCTCACTTTATGGCAAAAGCTGCGTGGGAACTTTCTCACACAGCAATGCCAAAAGTGAGACTAGGGACTATTTTTTTACAGTGGCGAAGGAATACAGTGCAGAAGGATACCTACCTCCCGTCACTGGATTCCTGGAGCCCCGTAGAGAGCGGTCGTCAGCTGATGCTGCTGTTCTCCACGGGAGATCGGCATGGGACACACACTCGTGGATTTCTACGGATCAGGGAGTATATTGTTTGTTTGTTATTTTCATATTTTTTACAGTGAGAATGACACTGGCTTTGGGGAACAAAGTGACAAGTGATGGTATGTACTTTATGTTATATGTACTGTATGTCTATATGCATGTATTGTATGAATGTATGAATGTATTGTATGTAGTATGTATGTAGTATGTATGTTGTATGTCTGTAGCATGTTGTATGTATGTAGTATGTACTATGTATGTAGTATGTATGTAGTATGTATGTTGTATGAATGTAGTATATATGTTGTATGAGTATAGTATATATGTAATATGTAGTATGTATTATGCATGTATGTTGTATGAATGTAGTATATATGTAGCATGTATGTAGTATGTATGTATGTTGTATGAATGTAGTATATATGTAGTATGTATAAGGTATGTAGTATGTATGTATGTTGTATGAATGTAGTATATATGTAGCATGTATGTATGTAGTATGTATGTTGTATGAATGTAGTATATATGAAGTATGTATGTAGTATGTAGTATATATGTATGTTGTATGAATGTAGTATACATGTAGTATGTATGTAGTATGTATGTTGTATGAATGTAGTATATATGAAGTATGTATGTAGTATGTATGCATGTTGTATGAATGTAGTATATATGTAGTATGTATGTAGTATGTATGTATGTTGTATGAATGTAGTATATAAGTAGTATGTATGTATGTACGTAGTATGTATGTATGTTGTATTAATGTAGTATATATGAAGTATGTATGTAGTATGTAGTATATAAGTATGTTGTATGAATGTAGCATACATGTAGTATGTATATAGTATGTATGTATGTTGTATGAATGTAGTATATATGAAGTATGTATGTAATATGTAGTATGTATGTTGTATGAATGTAGTATATATGAAGTATGTATGTAGTATGTAGTATGTATGTTGTATGAATGTAGTATATATGTAATGTGTATGTAGTATGTACACTCACTGGCCACTTTATTAGGTACACCATGCTAGTAAGGGGTTGGACCCCCTTTTGCCTTCAGAACTGCCTCAATTCTTCGTGGCAGAGATTCAACAAGGTGCTGGAAGCATTCCTCAGAGATTTTGGACCATATTGACATGATGGCATCACACAGTTGGCGCAGATTTGTCGGCTGCACATCCCTGATGCGAATCTCCCGTTCCACCACATCCCAAAGATGCTCTATTGGATTGAGATCTGGTGACTGAGGAGGCCATTTGAGTACAGTGAACTCATTGTCATGTTCAAGAAACCAATCTGAGATGATTCGAGCTTTATGACATGGCGCATTATCCTGCTGAAAGTAGCCATCAGATGTTGGGTACATTGTGGTCATAAAGGGATGGACATGGTCAGCAACAATACTCAGGTAGGCTGTGGCGTTGCAACGATGCTCAATTGGTACCAAGGGGCCCAAAGAGTGCCAAGAAAAAATTCCCCACACCATGACACCACCACCACCAGCCTGAACCGCAGGATGGATCCATGCTTTCATGTTGTTTACGCCAAATTCTGACCCTACCATCCGAATGTCGCAGCAGAAATCGAGACTCATCAGACCAGGCAACGTTTTTCCAATCTTCTACTGTCCAATTTCGATGAGCTTGTGCAAATTGTAGCCTCAGTTTCCTGTTCTTAGCTGAGAGGAGTGGTACCCGGTGTGGTCTTCTGCTGCTGTAGCCCATCTGCCTCAAAGTTCGACGCACTGTGCGTTCAGAGATGCTCTTCTGCCTACCTTGGTTGTAACGGGTGGCAATTTGAGTCACTGTTGCCTTTCTATCAGCTCGAACCAGTCTGCCCATTCTCCTCTGACCTCTGGCATCAACAAGGCATTTCCGGCCACAGAACTGCCGCTCACTGGATTTTTTTTCTTTTTCGGACCATTCTCTGTAAACCCTAGAGATGGTTGTGCGTGAAAATCCCAGTAGATCAGCAGTTTCTGAAATACTCAGACCAGCCCTTCTGGCACCAACAATCATGCCACGTTCAAAGGCACTCAAATCACCTTTCTTCCCCATACTGATGCTCGGTTTGAACTGCAGGAGATTGTCTTGACCATGTCTACATGCCTAAATGCACTGAGTTGCCGCCATGTGATTGGCTGATTAGAAATTAAGTCTTAACACACAGTTGGACAGGTGTACCTAATAAAGTGGCCAGTGAGTGTATGTATGTTGTATGAATGTAGTATATATGTAGCATGTATGTAGTATGTAGTATATATGTATGTTGTATGAATGTAGTATACATGTAGCATGTATGTAGTATGTATGTTGTATGAATGTAGTATATATGTAGCATGTATGTAGTATGTATGTATGTTGTATGAATGTAGTAGATATGTAGCATGTATGTAGTATGTATGTATGTTGTATGAATGTAGTATGTATGAAGTTTGTATGTATGTTTTATGAATGTAGTATGTATGTTGTATGAATGTAGTATATATGTAGCATGTATGTAGTATGTATGTATGCTATATGAATGTAGTATATATGTAGTATGTATGTATGTTGTATGAATGTAGTATATATGTAACATGAATGTAGTATGTATGTATGTTGTATGAATGTATTATATATGTAGCATGTATGTAGTATGTATGCATGTTGTATGAATGTAGTATGTATGTAGTATGTTTTTTTTGTTTTTTGTTTTTTTTTTACATTCAACACATTAGCCGGATGATGGGACTACTACTGTCCCATCATTGGCTAATGTGTCAATCACTGTCAATGTAGCAGGCATCGCCCGATGGGACTTGTAGTCCCATCGAACGATGCCTGCACGCACACAAGACCCCCGGCAGGCCCGCACAGACCACCGGCAGCCGGCACAGACCACCGACAGCCGACACAGGCCCCCGAGAGGCCCGTACAGACCACCGGCAGCCGGCACAGGCCCCCGACAGGCCTGTACAGACCCCCGAGAGGCCCGTACAGAACACCAGCAGCCGGCACAGGCCCCGGAGAGGCCCATACAGACCACCAGCAGCCAGAACAGGCCCCCAACAGGCCTGTACAGACACCCGAGAGGCCCGTACAGACCCCCGACAGTCGGCACAGACCGCGCATCATGATGCGCAAAGACCGCGCATCATGATGACATCATTTCAGCAGCCAATCACAGCCACAACAGTGGCTCATAGCATTATGGGAACTTCCGATTCCGGTATCCGATATAGAAAAAATATCGGTACTCGGTATCGGAATTCCGATACAGCGAATATCGGCCGATACCTGATATTTGCAGTATCGGAATACTCAACACTACCTGTGACACTAAAAGAGTCATTTATGGAATCACTTGTCCATGTGGGAGAGTATACATAGGTAGGACCATACGTCCAATGTGCATAAGGATTGCTGAACATCTCCGTAATATTGTTAATAAGTTCGCTGGTCATCCTTTGTCAAACCATTTCTCTATACACCATGGAGGCTCTATTAGAGACATTACGGTAACTGGCATAAAAATAGTTAAAAAAAGTTGGAGAACGGGCAACTATATCAATCAAATGTCAAAAGAGGAGAGTGAATGGATATTTAAAATGAATAATTTAATGCCAAACGGACTAAATAGTGAAATAGAACTATTCGCTTTTACTATTTAATAATCCTCTGAATGTGTATCAGGTATTTAAGTGCCATCTTTGCAACAAGGACCATCCCTGACGAAGGAAGTAGTCATCCGAAACGCGTAGGAAATCTGGTCCTTCCAGCGCTCCTTAGCCGATCACGTGATCTATCACGTGACTGTGACGTCACGCAAGGTCCTGCGCCTTGCCGGCTTTCAGCTTCTACACGGTGCGCCCGCCGCTCTGCAGTGGCGGTAGCACGCCGATTAGCAGGACGATTGTCACCGGCCAGGACATCGTCCACTACTTGCCACTACACCAGAGGAGTACTATCTCCTAATTTCTATTATCAATATTCATCATTTCCACCTTGTTTTGGCTTAATATTGGAGACATTCTCAATACAAGGACCTTGGCATCCAATGAACACCGTGGGAGGAGCTACCCTGCTAGCTCCGTTCTGAATAGGGACTACAGATTATCGTCTGAACACGCTTGTAGCTGCTAAAAGGTACTCTTTTGGGGCATTATTAGGACTGACATGAATGTAGTCTTTTTATAATTATCACCAGCCCGCTTTGTCAG
Organism: Dendrobates tinctorius; assembly: GCF_039654945.1. NCBI lineage: Eukaryota > Metazoa > Chordata > Amphibia > Anura > Dendrobatidae > Dendrobates > Dendrobates tinctorius. The sequence continues at coordinate 9,703,713 of NW_027361700.1, read as the reverse complement.
GTACATTATCATTGTCTTTGCATTTTAGAGTGTTTTATCTAATTATTTATTTGTTTTTCCAATTGTTTTACATAGATACTTTTCTAAAAACTTTTTTCTGGAGTATAGGATATATTTTTAGCGCAAATATTTATATTTCTATAACAGGCAGAAAATAGACTGAGCAAATGATGGGGCCCAAAATGTCTAGATAGGATAGGAAAGGAAAGACACTGTTTGCAATCACGCAAAAACCCTAAAAAAAATCCAACACGTCTGATGTACAAAAACACTGAGATCTCGCAGACTCTCCCCCACTATATCAGCATTCTGGTGTAAACTGGCAGAAAGCAAAAGAAACTAATATAACAGAGGACTGAACAAACTGACACAAGCTGCAACATATGGAGCAGGGTCCAGCACATCCCCAGCAGGGAGCACGCTGAACCCGCAAAGCAAGCAGAAAGAGGCAAAACCAGATCAGAAGCAAAGGAGTAGCAAATGAACAACTTAGCTGAAAAATGCAGGATCAGGCAGGAGACAGCAGACCTCAAGTTGCACAGGATCAACTAATCAGCGGGAAGCCTACTCACTTATATCCTCCCAATCAGTAACCCCAGATCTCCAATCATCATCAGGTGGCAGACCTCTGTCAATCCGGCCAGCTCCACAACCCACAGTAACCACTAGAGTTGAGCGACTTTTGGTTTTTTAGGGTCGCGTTTCGTTTCGTGAAACCCGACTTTTCCAAAAGTCGGGTCGAGCAAGATCGTCCGATTATAGGGAAAAGTCGGGGTCGTCCCGAAACACGAAACCCAATGTAAGTCAATGGGGAATAAAAGTCGGCAGTGAGAGGAGGACAGGAAACACACCTACAGTGCCCATTTGAATGCCAAAAGCATCAATTCTTCTTTCTTAAGCTTGTCAACCTTAATTAACTTCATATTACAAGTTACGCACTGAAAAATGGGGGTTTTTTGGCTACAAACTGTGGGGGGGGAGGGCTGGCTCCAGGTTTTCATGTGCCCTGGGCGAAAGAGCGCCCCTTTAACACATACCACAACTCATCATGCTCCGATACGGCAGAGAAATAGCGGTATAGTACAATGAAAAATACCTCACTTTTTACATCTCATGACGAGGCCCATCTATTTCTCCATACAGAATCATTGGTCCCATATAATGTTTGAAACAGTATATGATGAGCTCCACATAATGCTACAGTATATGTTGGTCCCCATGGATGAAGCTCCACTGTCTTATGGGCCCAAATAATGCTCCAAACATAATGGGCCCCATTTCTAATGCTCTAGTGTATAATGGGCCCTGTAAATGCTGCTCCACTGTCTGATGTCCACCTTTGGAATGTTCCAGTGTATGGTGGGCCCCATCTATCATTCTCCAGAGTATAGTGCTCCCCAAAAATTGCTGTCCCAACATTGAAAACAATCAAATAAGTCTCCTCGCTAGGGAATCCCTGTACTTGTCTGGACAGGTGCTGTAGCTTGCTTAACAGCTCGCCAGCCGTTCTCACGCCCAGTATGGATTGCACGTGATTGCACAAAGGTTAGAAAGGGTACCGTATCCCTGGATAACATGTATGGATAGCGTACACATTCAAAATATATGTCTATACAGCATGAGGCAGGCTCAGACGGTGTTAGGCCCAGTATGGATTGCACGTCATTGCACAAAGGTTAGAAAGGGTACCGTATCCCTGGATAACATGTATGGATAGCGTACACATTCAAAATATATGTCTATACAGCATGAGGCAGGCTCAGACGGTGTTAGGCCCAGTATGGATTGCACGTCATTGCACAAAGGTTAGAAAGGGTACCGTATCCCCAGATAACATGTATGGATAGCGTACACATTCAAAATATATGTCTATACAGCATGAGGCAGGCTCAGACGGTGTTAGGCCCAGTATGGATTGCACGTCATTGCACAAAGGTTAGAAAGGGTACCGTATCCCTGGATAACATGTATGGATAGCGTACACATTCAAAATATATGTCTATACAGCATGAGGCAGGCTCAGACGGTGTTAGGCCCAGTATGGATTGCACGTCATTGCACAAAGGTTAGAAAGGGTACCGTATCCCCGGATAACATGTATGGATAGCGTACACATTCAAAATATATGTCTATACAGCATGAGGCAGGCTCAGACGGTGTTAGGCCCAGTATGGATTGCACGTCATTGCACAAAGGTTAGAAAGGGTACCGTATCCCCGGATAACATGTATGGATAGCGTACACATTCAAAATATATGTCTATACAGCATGAGGCAGGCTCAGACGGTGTTAGGCCCAGTATGGATTGCACGTCATTGCACAAAGGTTAGAAAGGGTACCGTATCCCCGGATAACATGTATGGATAGCGTACACATTCAAAATATATGTCTATACAGCATGAGGCAGGCTCAGACGGTGTTAGGCCCAGTATGGATTGCACGTCATTGCACAAAGGTTAGAAAGGGTACCGTATCCCTGGATAACATGTATGGATAGCGTACACATTCAAAATATATGTCTATACAGCATGAGGCAGGCTCAGACGGTGTTAGGCCCAGTATGGATTGCACGTCATTGCACAAAGGTTAGAAAGGGTACCGTATCCCTGGATAACATGTATGGATAGCGTACACATTCAAAATATATGTCTATACAGCATGAGGCAGGCTCAGACGGTGTTAGGCCCAGTATGGATTGCACGTCATTGCACAAAGGTTAGAAAGGGTACCGTATCCCCGGATAACATGTATGGATAGCGTACACATTCAAAATATATGTCTCAGGAGGCAGGCTCAGACGGTGTCAGGCACAGTATGGATTTGACGGCCCAGATTACACAGAGGAGGAGCAGGGAGAGGTAAAGATTGCAAATGCTGGGGCCCTGCCCAAGCAAGGGGGGCCCACTCGTGGGCGTCGGTACTGGCACTGGGCCCCTCATAGTACAGTGGTGTGTCTGACGGCGGGTGTGCAGAGACACTTGATTGCACTATGAGGGACCCTGTGCCTGTGCCCGCGCCCAAGAGTCGGCCTACCCACCTGTCCAGGGCAACGGCACTCGCACGGTGTCGTGCGGTAGGTGGTGACCCCGGCCATGGGGGGGGAGGCAGCACAGTTAGGGAGTTTTAGAAAGTGGCATATGTTGATGTTGGACATTCAGCTGATGCAAAAGGCGAAATAGGTGAAGTACCAGGAAGAGGTGGACCAAAGCAAGCCATTTTTCTGTCACCCTATGTGTCATCAGGGGAAGGTGGGACAAAATCCTTGGAAACCCATGCGTGGTTCATTTTAATGAAGGTTAGATCATCCACATTTTGGGTTGACAGACGGGTCCTTTTTTCTGTAAGGATTGATCCAGCTGCACTGAAGACTCTTTCCGATAGCACACTTGCAGCTGGGCAAGCGAGCTCCTGTAAGGCATATTGGGCCAATTCAGGTCAGGTGTCCAGTTTAGCGGCCCAATAGTCAAAGGGGAATGACCTGTGTGGGAGAACATCGATATGGGAGGAAAAGTAGTTTGTAACCATAGTTGACAACTGCTGTCTCCTGTCACTTTCCATCGATGCAGTATTACCAGTTGTGTGAGCGGTATTTGAAAAATCAGTCCACAACATTGTCATGAAACCCCTGTCTCCAACGCCACTTCTGCTGTGTGCACCACGAACACCTCTGCCAAGCTGCCCCCGGCCCGTACGGCTCGTGTGAGAACCATCACCGCTGCTGTGTGCTGGGAATGCCTCAAGCAACCGATTTACCAGAGTTGCTTGTTTATTAGCCAATATTAGGTCAAGGTTCTCCTGTGGCATGATGTTTTGTAATTTGCCTTTATAGCGTGGATCCAGGATTCTGGCCAACCAGTAGTCGTCATCGTTCATCATTTTGGCAATGCGGGGGTCCCTTTTTAGGATCCGCAAGGCATAATCTGACATGTGGGCCAATGTTCCCGGTGTCAATGATGCACTGCGAGTGCTGGGTGGAGGAGCACTTTCTGGCAAATCCACATCCCTCCAGTCACGCACAAACCCTGTACCAGACCTTGCCACGCCAACATTTTCACTTGCCCCACGAGATGCATCCTCCTCCCCTAAGTAATCATCCCCATCATCCTCCTCCTCCTCCTCCTCTTCTTCCTCCACTTCGTCCAGGAGAGGTCCCTGAGCAGACAATGGCTGAATGTCATCAAGGATTCCCTCCTCCTCTTCCTCCTCATCAACATTGGCTGCAGACGCCTGCTCCTTAAGGTGCGTCAAAGTTTGCATGAGCAGACGCATAAATGGGATGCTCATGCTTAGGATGGCGTCGTCTGCGCTTACCAGCCGTGTGCATTCCTCAAAACACTGAAGGACTTTACAAAGGTCTTTCAGCTTCGACCACTGCACGCCTGTCAACTCCATGTCTGCTCTCAAAGTGCCTGGCCGTGTATCCTCCCACAAATGCATTATGGCCTGCCTCTGCTCGCACAGCCGCTCCACCATGTGCAGGGTGGAGTTCCACCTTGTTGCAATGTCGATAATGAGGCGGTGGTTGGGAAGGTGGAGCAATCGCTGCAGCTTCTGCATACGAACGGAGTGTACAGGCGACCGGCGGATGTGCGCGCACAGTCTTCGCACCTTCTGGAGCAGGGCTGTTAACTCCGGATAATTTTTGAGGAAGCACAGCACCACCAGGTTCAATGTGTGAGCCAAGCAAGGTATGTGGCTGAGTTTTGAAAGGGCTATGGCTGCCACAAAATTACGGCCGTTATCACTAACTACCTTGCCTGCCTCAAGATGTACACTGCCCAGCCATGACTCAGTTTGTCGCTTCAAGTACTCGGCCAGCACCTCGGCGGTGTGTCTGTCGCCCAAACACATCATCTGCAACACAGCCTGCTGACGCTTTCCACTAGCTGCTCGATAGGGGGACACATCGTGTGCAACAGTGGCAGCTGCAGATGGAGTGCTCGTACGACTGCGCTCTGTGGACGAGCTTTCGCTTCTGGAGGAGGAGGAGGAGGAGGAGGAGGAGGGTCGAACGCCTACAGCCAACTGTTTCCTATACCGTGGGCTAGGCAGCACTGTCCCACCACCGCTGTCCCCTGTGGACCCTGCATCCACCACATTAACCCAGTGTGCAGTGATGGACAAGTAACGGCCCTGGCCATGCCGACTGGACCATGCATCAGTTGTGAGGTGCACCTTTCCGCTCACTGACTGCTTGAGTGCATGGACAATGCGGTCTTTCACATGATGGTGGAGGGCTGGGATGGCTTTGCGAGAGAAGTGGCGACTGGGTAGGTCATAGCGTGGTACTGCATAGGCCATGAGTTCGCGGAAAGCTGTGCTTTCCACCAACCGAAAGGGCATCATCTCAAACGAGATTAGTTTGGCAATGTGGGCGTTCAAACCCAGTGTACGCGGATGAGAGACTGAGTACTTTCTTGACCTACTCATAGTGTCTGGGAGGGTGAGCTGGACTTGAGAGCTGCATATGGTGGAAGTAGCGGTGGACAGGGCGGACTGAGAGAGGGTTGATGATGGTGATGGAGTTGGTGTTCTTTCTGATGGCCTAGAATCAGTCTTTCGTTGATATAACAGTGGGATTCCCTGACTGCTGTGGCCTTGCAACGACACCTCAACATTTGCTGCTGTGCTAACCGGTGGGCTTACAGTGGGGGAAACAATGTAGCGTTGCTGACTACCTTCGTTGTGATCAGTTGCACATGTGGCACTTGAGGTTTGGTGTTGTGTCCACGCTTGCAAGTGCATGCTGGTTAAATGTCTAAGCATGCAACTGGTATTCAAATTTTTCAGATTTTTCCCTCGGCTAAAGGTCTTTGCGCACTTCTTACAGATAACCTTGGCCTGATCATGAGGATTTTGTTCAAAAAAGTGCCACACTGCACTCTTCCTACTTTGGCAGACATTTTGCGGCCTAGCACGCTGTGATCTTTTGACCCTCTGGACAAGCTGTCCAGCAACTCTTTTGATGTTTGGAACCTGTCTTTGGAGTGCTCCGGGCCTGCCAGATAACAGCTTTTGCGATGTCGATGTCTGCTGTGGATGCTCCTCATCTGAGCTATTGGAAGCAGCACCCTCTTCCCCCAATGGATGCCAATCTGGGTCAACAACTGGGTCATCCATCACCTCCTCTTCTATGTCATGTGCACCTTTCTCTGTGTCACCGTGTATGGTGGTATAGTGTGCGGGAAGGGGCACCTGAGTCTCATCAGGGTCAAAATCTGGCTCTGTACACTGCGAGGACAATGTAGTGCTCTGAGTGAATGTACCAGCAGAATCATCCATCAGCGGCTGTGCATCAGTGCACTCCATGTCAGATTAATCTTGGCCTGGGTAATTCACCATTTGACTTGATAATCCAGGCATGGTATGTGAAAACAGCTCCATGGAGTAATCAATAGTATGGCCTGCGTCATCCTTCAATCTTGGTTGGGGTGAAGGACACAAGGAAAGGTGTGGTTCATGAACATGAGCCTCCAATGACGACTCAGTGCTTTTACTTTTTACAACTGAAGAAGAGGAGGCGATAGAGCTGGAGGCTGAGTCAGCAATGTAAGACAAAACTTTTTCCTGATGCTCTGCCTTTAAAAGCGGTTTGCCAACTCCTAGAAAACTAAGCGTTCGAGGCCTTATGTAGCCAGATGATGACGCAGCGTCAGCACCTCCTGCATTCGGTCCTATTTTGCTCTTGCCACTACCATCAGATCCACCACCAACACCATCATTACCAGCTGCCAACCCCCGCCCAATTCCACGGCCTCTTCCACCAGCTTTCCTCATTTTTGGTAGAAATGTAGACAAAATCCAACAAACTATATAGTAATGTAAAACAAGGTACAAGGTGTCTATAGGACAGGGGAGATTTTGAATTTCTGCAGACACTTGTGGACAGTGGACACTTTTGGATTGTGTGAGGCCCACTGATATCTGAGCGCTATGTGACACGCTCGATGGCACAGCTGCCTGTGACCAAAGTGACGAGAGGATAATGGAGATTTTGAATCTCTGTGTACACTTTTGGACACTGGACACTTGTGGATTGTGTGAGGCCCACTGATATCTGAGCGCTGTGTGACACGCTCGATGGCACAGCTGCCTGTGACCAAAGTGACGAGAGGATAATGGAGATTTTGAATCTCTGCGTACACTTTTGGACACTGGACACTTGTAGATTGTGTGAGGCCCCCTGATATCTGAGCGCTATGTGACACGCTCGATGGCACAGCTGCCTGTGACCAAAGTGACGAGAGGATAATGGAGATTTTGAATCTCTGCGTACACTTTTGGACACTGGACACTTGTGGATTGTGTGAGGCCCACTGATATCTGAGCGCTATGTGACACGCTCGATGGCACAGCTGCCTGTGACCAAAGTGACGAGAGGATAATGGAGATTTTGAATCTCTGTGTACACTTTTGGACACTGGACACTTGTGGATTGTGTGAGGCCCACTGATATCTGAGCGCTATGTGACACGCTCGATGGCACAGCTGCCTGTGACCAAAGTGACGAGAGGATAATGGAGATTTTGAATCTCTGCGTACACTTTTGGACACTGGACACTTGTAGATTGTGTGAGGCCCCCTGATATCTGAGCGCTATGTGACACGCTCGATGGCACAGCTGCCTGTGACCAAAGTGACGAGAGGATAATGGAGATTTTGAATCTCTGCGTACACTTTTGGACACTGGACACTTGTGGATTGTGTGAGGCCCACTGATATCTGAGCGCTATGTGACACGCTCGATGGCACAGCTGCCTGTGACCAAAGTGACGAGAGGATAATGGAGATTTTGAATCTCTGCGTACACTTTTGGACACTGGACACTTGTGGATTGTGTGAGGCCCACTGATATCTGAGCGCTATGTGACACGCTCGGTGGCACAGCTGCCTGTGACCAAAGTGACGAGAGGATAATGGAGATTTTGAATCTCTGCGTACACTTTTGGACACTGGACACTTGTAGATTGTGTGAGGCCCACTGATATCTGAGCGCTATGTGACACGATCGATGGCACAGCTGCCTGTGACCAAAGTGACGAGAGGATAATGGAGATTTTGAATCTCTGCGTACACTTTTGGACACTGGACACTTGTAGATTGTGTGAGGCCCACTGATATCTGAGCGCTATGTGACACGCTCGATGGCACAGCTGCCTGTGACCAAAGTGACGAGAGGATAATGGAGATTTTGAATCTCTGCGTACACTTTTGGACACTGGACACTTGTAGATTGTGTGAGGCCCACTGATATCTGAGCGCTATGTGACACGCTCGATGGCACAGCTGCCTGTGACCAAAGTGACGAGAGGATAATGGAGATTTTGAATCTCTGCGTACACTTTTGGACACTGGACACTTGTGGATTGTGTGAGGCCCACTGATATCTGAGCGCTATGTGACACGCTCGATGGCACAGCTGCCTGTGACCAAAGTGACGAGAGGATAATGGAGATTTTGAATCTCTGCGTACACTTTTGGACACTGGACACTTGTGGATTGTGTGAGGCCCACTGATATCTGAGTGCTATGTGACACGCTCGATGGCACAGCTGCCTGTGACCAAAGTGACGAGAGGATAATGGAGATTTTGAATCTCTGCGTACACTTTTGGACACTGGACACTTGTGGATTGTGTGAGGCCCACTGATATCTGAGCGCTATGTGACACGCTCGATGGCACAGCTGCCTGTGACCAAAGTGACGAGAGGATAATGGAGATTTTGAATCTCTGCGTACACTTTTGGACACTGGACACTTGTAGATTGTGTGAGGCCCACTGATATCTGAGCGCTATGTGACACGCTCGATGGCACAGCTGCCTGTGACCAAAGTGACGAGAGGATAATGGAGATTTTGAATCTCTGCGTACACTTTTGGACACTGGACACTTGTGGATTGTGTGAGGCCCACTGATATCTGAGCGCTATGTGACACGCTCGATGGCACAGCTGCCTGTGACCAAAGTGACGAGAGGATAATGGAGATTTTGAATCTCTGCGTACACTTTTGGACACTGGACACTTGTAGATTGTGTGAGGCCCACTGATATCTGAGCACTATGTGACACGCTCGATGGCACAGCTGCCTGTGACCAAAGTGACGAGAGGATAATGGAGATTTTGAATCTCTGCATACACTTTTGGACACTGGACACTTGTAGATTGTGTGAGGCCCACTGATATCTGAGCGCTATGTGACACGCTCGATGGCACAGCTGCCTGTGACCAAAGTGACAAGAGGATAATGGAGATTTTGAATCTCTGCGTACACTTTTGGACACTGGACACTTGTAGATTGTGTGAGGCCCACTGATATCTGAGCGCTATGTGACACGCTCGATGGCACAGCTGCCTGTGACCAAAGTGACGAGAGGATAATGGAGATTTTGAATCTCTGCGTACACTTTTGGACACTGGACACTTGTAGATTGTGTGAGGCCCACTGATATCTGAGCGCTATGTGACACGCTCGATGGCACAGCTGCCTGTGACCAAAGTGACGAGAGGATAATAGAGATTTTGAATCTCTGCGTACACTTTTGGACACTGGACGCTTGTGGATTGTGTGAGGCCCACTGATATCTGAGCGCTATGTGACACGCTCGATGGCACAGCTGCCTGTGACCAAAGTGACGAGAGGATAATGGAGATTTTGAATCTCTGCGTACACTTTTGGACACTGGACACTTGTAGATTGTGTGAGGCCCACTGATATCTGAGCGCTATGTGACACGCTCGATGGCACAGCTGCCTGTGACCAAAGTGACGAGAGGATAATGGAGATTTTGAATCTCTGCGTACACTTTTGGACACTGGACACTTGTAGATTGTGTGAGGCCCACTGATATCTGAGCGCTATGTGACACGCTCGATGGCACAGATGCCTGTGACCAAAGTGATGAGAGGATAATGGAGATTTTGAATCTCTGCGTACACTTTTGGACACTGGACACTTGTAGATTGTGTGAGGCCCACTGATATCTGAGCGCTATGTGACACGCTCGATGGCACAGCTGCCTGTGACCAAAGTGACGAGAGGATAATGGAGATTTTGAATCTCTGCGTACACTTTTGGACACTGGACACTTGTAGATTGTGTGAGGCCCACTGATATCTGAGCGCTATGTGACACGCTCGATGGCACAGCTGCCTGTGACCAAAGTGACGAGAGGATAATGGAGATTTTGAATCTCTGCGTACACTTTTGGACACTGGACACTTGTAGATTGTGTGAGGCCCACTGATATCTGAGCGCTATGTGACACGCTCGATGGCACAGCTGCCTGTGACCAAAGTGACGAGAGGATAATGGAGATTTTGAATCTCTGCGTACACTTTTGGACACTGGACACTTGTGGATTGTGTGAGGCCCACTGATATCTGAGCGCTATGTGACACGCTCGATGGCACAGCTGTGACCAAAGTGACTAGAGGATAAGGGAGATTGGATTGCTTTTAAAAAAGCAGTTTGTGGAGCAGTGGGTAAACAGCAATGCCAGCGTGTCAGGAAGCCTTAGAAGGCAGCCCAACAACCAACACCACTGATACACCACAATATAGCCTCCCCTTGCACTGCACACACAGTGACTTGTGTGTTGTGCAGGCCAAATCGCTAGCAGCAGAAGCAGTTCTTTTGTCTTCTTCCCTGCCTAACGCTCTCCCTACAGAATCAGCAGCAACCTCTCCCTATACTAAGATCGGCAGAAGTAAGATGGCGGTCGGCGTGCACGCCCTTTTATACCCCCTGTGACGCCCACCAAAGCAAGCCAATCACTTGCATGCCCTTCTGAAAGATGGTGGTGACCCGTGCCTAGGTCATCACGTTGCCCACAGTGTCCGTGGATCCTGATTGGCTGAAAAAGCGCAAAACAAACTTTTGAAACGGGACTTTGGCGCGTAAGTCGCCGACCTCATCCTAGGGTCGGGTTTCGTTTCATGAAACCCGACTTTGCCAAAAGTCGGCGACTTTTGAATTTTTTCGACCCGTTTCGCTCAACTCTAGTAACCACCACAGGGAGCCCCAACTCAGAAGTAAGAGAATTTACAACAGTGGCTGGCACATGCGCAGTGCGCCCGCCAAGATCTGCGAGTCGGCACCAGGCAACAATAGATTTTTCCTATTGGTACATTTTGATCACTGTGATAGACCTTAGCACAGTGATCAAAATATAAGAAAATATTAAATCAACCTCCCCTTTGTCACCCCCTTAGTTCCATTCTTTGCAGTTAGGTTTAGGGTTGGGGTTGGTTAGAGTTGGGGTTAGGGTTGTGCTAGGGTTAGGGTTGTGTTAGGATTAGGGTTGGGTTAGGATTATGGTTGTGGTAGGGATGGGGTTGTGTTGGAGTTATGGTTGGGTTGGGGTTAGGGTTGTGGTTATAGTTGGGGTTTGGGTTAGAGTTGGGGTTAGGGTTGAGTTAGAAATAGGGTTGTGTTGGGGATAGGGCTGGGGTTAGGGGTGTGTTAGGGTTGGAGATAGAATTCAGAGTTTCAACTGTTTAGGCACATCAGGGGGTCCTCCAAATGTGACTTGGTACCCTCCATCAATTCCAGCCAATTTTGCATTAAAAAAGTCAAGTGCTGCTCCCTCTCTTCTTGTTAGGAACGGAGGAATGCACTAAATAAAAATAATTATAAAGTGCGTTCGCCGCTCGAGGTCCACCGTGCAGTAGGTGATATAACCGCTGCTAAGTGGTGGCAGGAGTAATATGGCGGTAATGCGCACAGGGTTAAACGTCACCGAGGAGCGCAGAGCAATCTCTGTTAAGTCACAGAGATGCCAAATAAACACAAATACAAAGACTGAGCCTGTTGAGGTCACAGTACTCAATATAAATACACACACGGTATCAGGTCACAGGAGTAGCCCAAGACGGCGGCACTATGTCCGTCTAGACCTACCGTGTGTGCGGCGTCACAGCTGTGGATGTTAAGGAGGGCTGCTACTGCAGCGCGGCGTGGACACTGCAGCCAAATGACAAAGCTATGACACAAGCGCAATGTCGGAGGCTAGCAGCTGTGGATGTTGCAGCAGAGGAGCACTGTCGCTGATTCTAAACTCAGTCCCTAACCACATACGTAATATCAGAGGGAAGGGGTTTTATAATGAGTCATTCACCAGAATCATACATCCGTCCTCATACACACAGCAGCAAGTAAGTCTATACTAGCGCATGGCGGAACAGCCATGCATGCCTTTTATAGGAGATGGGATCTTTTGCAAGCTTCCAGATCTCTGAGATGGACCAATGAGATCTGGAGTGGGACCTGAGCACATGACTCCCGATCTCCAATGGGAGATCGTCCCATGAGCATGCTCAGTAAGAGGGCAGAAGGATTTAGCCTCAGGAGAGATTTGCTGCAAGGCAATCTCCTCTGCAATCTCCTCTGCAGTAGATAAACAGCAGGAGACTGCAGAATGTGAGGGTCTGGATCCCTGCGGAGTAAACACAGAAATCTGATGCCTAACACTTCTGAGCCCTGCCATGCGCACAAACAGTGAATTTCCCCCACATAGGTTGTATCAGTGTACTTAGGAGAAATTACACAACAAATTTTGTGGTCCATTTTCTCCTTCAACCCTTGTGAAAATATAAAAGTTTGGGTGTAAATTACATTTTTTGTGAAAAAAGTTAAATTTGAATGTTTTCCTTCCACATTGCTTTAGTTCTCGTGAAGAACCTGAAGGGTTAATAAAAGAGTTGAGCGAAACGGGTCGAAAAATTTCAAAAGTCGCCGACTTTTGGCAAAGTCGGGTTTCATGAAACGAAACCCAACCCTAGGATGAGGTCGGCCACGAGGTCGGCGACTTAAGCGCCAAAGTCGCGTTTCAAAAGTTTGTTTTGCGCTCTTTTTCAGCCAATCAGGATCCACGGACACTTTGGGCAACGTGATGACATAGGCAGGGGTCACCACCATCTTTCAGAAGGGCATGCAAGTGATTGGCTTGCTTTGGTGGGCGTCACAGGGGGTATAAAAGGGCGTGCACGCCGACCGCCATGTTACTCATGCTGATCTCAGAATAGGGAGAGCTGCTGCTGATGATGATTTTGTAGGGAGAGCGTTAGGCAGGGAAGAAGACACCAAAAACTGCTTCTGCTGCTAGCGATTTTGCCTGTACAACACACCAGTCACTGTGTGTGCAGTGCAAGTGGAGGCTATATTTTGCTGGATCAGCGGTGTTGGTTGTTAGGCTGCCTTCAAAGGCTTCCTGACGGCTGCATTGCTGTTTACCCACTGCTCTTCAAACTGCTTTTTTAAAAGCAATCCCAATTTTTTTTTTATGTCCTGGTGAGGTACTGAGCGTGCATTTTTTCACACCATACAGCGGTGCACACTCCTCACACAGTACCGTGTAACGGCTGTTATCACAGCCACAGTGAAGCTATCTGTGTGTCACTCTGTAAGGATAAGTTGAGGACATGTTCCATTCTTACAGACCTGCACCTTCTAGTTTTGTCTAACTTTCAAATAGTTAAATATATTTGCTGTTTGATCACATTCAAAACTATAGAGAGACAGCGTGTGTCAGTCCGTATACTTAAAAAACACGGAGCTTGACAATTTTACGTACACCGGACAACCATGTACGTGCACGCTCCTCTCTCAGTACCGTGTAACGGCTGTTATCACGGCCACAGTGAAGCTATCTGTGTGTCGCTCTGTAAGGATAAGTCGAGGACATGTTCCATTCTTACAGACCTGCACCTTCTAGTTTTGTCTAGTTTTCAAACAGTTAAATATATTTGCTGTTTGATCACATTCAAAACTATAGATACAGCGTGTGTCAGTCCGTATACTTAAAAAACACGGAGCTTGACAATTTTACGTACACCGGACAGCCGTGTACGTGCACACTCCTCTCTCAGTACCGTGTAACGGCTGTTATCACGGCCACAGTGAAGCTATCTGTGTGTCGCTCTGTAAGGATAAGTCGAGGACTTGTTCCATTCTTACAGACCTACACTCTAGGGAGATTCCTATTCTGCCCAATTCTATATACACCTTGTAGTTTGTCAAACACTAGCCAATTTCTGCCTGTGACATAGCGCGGTAATATTCACTGGACCTCACACAATCCAAAAGTGTCCAGTGTCCACAAGTGTGTGCTGAAATTCAAAATCTCTGTTATCCTCTGGTCACATTTTTCACACCTGCGACATCGAGCCTGTGACATAGCGCTGTGATATTCAGTGGGCCTCACACAATCCAAAAGTGTCCAGTGTCCACAAGTGTGTGCAGAAATTCAAAATCTCCGTTATCCTCTAGTGACATTTTTCACACCTGCGACATCGAGCCTGTGACATAGCGCTGTGATATTCAGTGGGCCTCACACAATCCAAAAGTGTCCAGTGTCCACAAGTGTGTGCAGAAATTCAAAATCTCCCCTGTCCTATAGACACCTTGTACCTTGTTTTACATTACTATATAGTTTGTTGGATTTTGTCTACATTTCTACCAAAAATGAGGAAGGCTGGTGGAAGAGGCCGTGGAATTGGGCGGGGGTTGGCAGCTGGTAATGATGGTGTTGGTGGTGGATCTGATGGTAGTGGCAAAAGCAAAATAGGACCGAATGCAGGAGGTGTTGAGCCTGCGTCATCATCTGGCTCCACAAGGCCTCGAAGGCTTAGTTTTCTAGGAGTTGGCAAACCGCTTTTAAAGCCAGAGCTTCAGGAAAAAGTTTTGTCTTACATTGCTGACTCAGCCTCCAGCTCTATCGCCTCCTCTTCTGAAGTTGTAAAAAATAAAAGCACTGAGTCGTCATTGGAGGCTCATGTTCATGAACCACACCTTTCCTTGTGTCCTTCACCCCAACCAAGATTGAAGGATGACGCAGGCCATACTACTGATTACTCCATGGAGCTGTTTTCACATACCATGCTTGGATTATCAAGTGAAATGGTGAATTACCCAGGCCAAGATGAATCTGACATGGAGTGCACTGATGCACAGCCACTGATAGATGATTCTGCTGGTACATTCACTCAGAGCACTACATTGTCCTCGCAGTTTAGAGAGCCAGATTCTGACCCTGATGAGACTCAGGTGCCCCTTCCCGCACACTATACCACCATACACGGTGACACAGAGGAAGGTGCACATGACATTGAAGAGGAGGTGATGGATGACCCAGTTGTTGACCCAGATTGGCATCCATTGGGGGAAGAGGGTGCTGCTTCCAATAGCTCAGATGAGGAGGAGGAGCATCCACAGCAGACATCGACATCACAACAGCTGTTATCTGGCAGGCCCGGAGCACTCCAAAGACAGGTTCCAAAAATCAAAAGAGTGGCTGGACAGCTTGTCCAGAGGGTCAAAATATCACAGCGTGCTAGGCCGCAAAATGTCTGCCAAAGTAGGAAGAGTGCAGTGTGGCACTTTTTTGAACAAAATCCTCATGATCAGGCCAAGGTTATCTGTAAGAAGTGCGCAAAGACCTTTAGCCGAGGGAAAAATCTGAAAAATTTGAATACCAGTTGCATGCTTAGACTTTTAACCAGTATGCACTAGCAAGCGTGGACACAACACCAAACCTCAAGTACCACATGTGCAACTGATCACAAAGAAGGTAGTCAGCAACACTACATTGTTTCCCCCACTGTAAGCCCACCGGTTAGCACAGCAGAAAATGTTGAGGTGTCGTTGCAAGGCCACAGCAGTCAGGGAATCCCACTGTTATATCAACGAAAGACAATCTAGGCCATCAGAAAGAACACCAACTCCATCACCATCATCAACCCTCTCTCAGTCCACCCTGTCCACCGCTACTTCCACCATATGCAGCTCTCAAGTCCAGCTCACCCTCCCAGACACTATGAGTAGGTCAAGAAAGTACTCAGTCTCTCATCCGCGTACACTGGGTTTGAACGCCCACATTGCCAAACTAATCTCGTTAGAGATGATGCCCTATCGGTTGGTGGAAAACGCAGCTTTCCGCGAACTCATTGCCTATGCAGTACCACGCTATGACCTACCCAGTCGCCACTTCTCTCGCAAAGCCATCCCAGCCCTCCACCATCATGTGAAAGACCGCATTGTCCATGCACTCAAGCAGTCAGTGAGCGGAAAGGTGCACCTCACAACTGATGCATGGTCCAGTCGGCATGGCCAGGGCCGTTATGTGTCCATCACTGCGCACTGGGTTAATGTGGTGGATGCAGGGTCCACAGGGGACAGCGGTGGTGGGACAGTGCTGCCTAGCCCACGGTATAGGAAACAGTTGGCTGTAGGCGTTCGACCCTCCTCCTCCTCCAGAAGCGAAAGCTCGTCCACAGAGCGCAGTCGTACGAGCACTCCATCTGCAGCTGCCACTGTTGCACACGAGGTGTCCCCCTATCGAGCAGCTAGTGGAAAGCGTCAGCAGGCTGTGTTGCAGATGATGTGTTTGGGCGACAGACACACCGCCGAGGTGCTGGCCGAGTACTTTCAACGACAAACTGAGTCATGGCTGGGCAGTGTACATCTTGAGGCAGGCAAGGTAGTTAGTGATAACGGCCGTAATTTTGTGGCAGCCATAGCCCTTTCAAAACTCAGCCACATACTTTGCTTGGCTCACACCTTGAACCTGGTGGTGCAGTGCTTCCTCAATAATTATCCGGAGTTAACAGCCCTGCTCCAGAAGGTGCGAAGACTGTGCGCGCACATCCGCCGGTCGCCTGTACACTCCATTCGTATGCAGAAGCTGCAGCGATTGCTCCACCTTCCCAACCACCGCCTCATTATCGACATTGCAACAAGGTGGAACTCCACCCTGCACATGGTTGAGCGGCTGTGCGAGCAGAGGCAAGCCATAATGCATTTGTGGGAGGATACACGGCCAGGCACTTTGAGAGCAGACATGGAGTTGACAGGTGTGCAGTGGTCGAAGCTGAAAGACCTCTGTAAAGTCCTTCAGTGTTTTGAGGAATGCGCACGGCTGGTAAGCGCAGACGACGCCATCCTAAGCATGAGCATCCCACTTATGCGTCTGCTCATGCAAACTTTGACGCACCTTAAGGAGCAGGCGTCTGCAGCCAATGTTGACGAGGAGGAAGAGGTGGAGGGAATCCTTGATGACATTCAGCCACTGTCTGCTCAGGGACCTCTCCTGGACGAGGTGGAGGAAGAAGAGGAGGAGGAGGATGATGATGGGGATGATTACTTAGGGGAGGAGGATGCATCTCGTGGGGCAATTGAAAATGTTGGCGTGGCAAGGTCTGGTACAGGGTTTGTGTGTGACTGGAGGCATGTGGATTTGCCAGAAAGTGCTCATCCACCCAGCACTCGCAGTGCATCATTGACACCGGGGACATTGGCCCACATGTCAGATTATGCCTTGCAGATCCATCCAAAATGATGAACGATGACGACTACTGGTTGGCCAGCATCCTGGATCCACGCTATAAAGGCAACTTACAAAACATCATGCCACAGGAGAACCTTGACCTAATTTTGGCTACTAAACAAGCAACTCTGGTTAACCGGTTGGTTGAGTCATTCCCAGCACACAGCAGCGGTGATGGTTCTCACACAAGCCGTACGGACTGGGGGCAGCTTGGCAGAGGTGTTCGTGGTGCACACAGCAGAAGTGGCGTTGGAGACAGGGGTTTCATGACAATGTTGTGGACTGATTTTTCACGGACCGCTCACACAACTGGTAATACTGCATCGATGGAAAGTGACAGGAGACAGCAGTTGTCAACTATGGTTAACAACTACTTTTCCTCCCATATCGATGTTCTCCCGCACAGGTCATTCCCCTTAGACTATTGGGCCACTAAACTGGACACCTGGCCTGAATTGGCACAATATGCCTTACAGGAGCTCGCTTGCCCAGCTGCAAGTGTGCTATCGGAAAGAGTCTTCAGTGCAGCTGGATCAATCCTGACAGAAAAAAGGACCTGTCTGTCAACCCAAAATGTGGATGATCTAACCTTCATTAAAATGAACCATGCATGGGTTTCCAAGGATTTTGTCCCACCTTCCCTTGATGACACATAGGTTGCCAGAAAAATGGCTTGCTTTGGTCCTCCTCCTATTCCGTGAACTTGACCTATTTCGCCTTTTGCAGCAGCTGAATGACCCACATCTACATATGCCACTTTGTAAACCTCCCTAAGTGGGCGGCCCCCCCCATGGCTGGGGTCACCACCTAGCGCACAAAACCGTGCGAGTGCCGTTGCCCTGGACAGGTGGGTAGGCCGACTCTTGGGCGCGGGCACTGGCATAGGGTCCCTCATAGTGCAATCAAGTGTCTCAAGGGATTCCGCACCCACTGGGTTACTGCCTCACCTTATACGCTGCCTCCTGTTCTCCTACCTCAGTCATCCCTTTGGTTCCGGCTGTCGCGGCTCTATCCCTGGGAGGTCTGTCCCTAACACTCCCTGTATAGGGGGTGGTCCTCACCTGGGCACTCGCCTCTGGGGGCTCTGGAGCCGTGACCCAGAGGGTCCACTTCCAGGTACTCCTTTGCTTTTCCGCCACACCGTAACAGCAAACTCAGGCCATGGACCCCGCCGGAGCCACGGCCGCTCAGAAGGTGTTAGTCTTTCTTCGGGAGAATCAGACGCACATGATGTCCTTCATGAAAACCATGGACTCACGTCTGTCCGCTCTCCAGTCCTCTGACCCTGGTAACAACGCCCAGTTGGCTGGTCTACAACAAGAGTTGGCGCAGCAGCAAGACACCCAGTCGCATATCCTCAGCTATATGGCCTCGGTGGACGGTCGGTTGCTCGCCTTGCAGGTGGCCGCATCTGCTCCCCCAGTCATGGGTCCCCATCCTCCTCCACGGTTAGCAAAACCTCCCCGATATAACGGAGACGCCAAGCTATGCCGGGGTTTTTTGAATCAGTGCCGTCTCCATTTTGAGTTGCTGCCCCAGCCGTACCCCTCTGACCGAGCCAAGGTGGCCTTCATCATTTCCCATCTTGAGGGGGACGCGTTGGCTTGGGACAATCCGCTCTGGGAACACGATGACCCAGTAGTTACTCAGCTTTCCATGTTTTTGGATACGTTTCGTCGAGTTTTTGACGAACCGGGCCGTTTAGCCTCTACCACAGAGGCTTTATTTAACTTATGTCAAGGTTCTTTAACGGTGGGCCAGTATGCCATCCAGTTTAGGACTCTTTCTTCTGACTTAGGTTGGAATAATGAGGCCTTGGTGGGCGCTTTTTGGCGAGGCCTCTCAAGTCGGATAAAAGATAAGCTCGCGGGTTGTGACACCCCTACAGCTCTCGAGGATTTGTTCTCTCTAGCGACGCGAATTGACCTCCGCTTTCAGGAGCGTGCCAGGGAGAGAAGGGCTTCTCGTCCACTTTCTTCTATCCGCAGGCCACCCAGTCCTCGACCTAGGAGTCTCCAGTCACCTCCGACACCCGAACCTATGCAGGTGAATCGCCTAAAGCTGTCCGATCAGCGTCGTAGGGAAAGGAGCCTCCACGGTCAGTGCTTCTACTGCGGTAGCGGTTCCCACCTCATCCGAACTTGTCCCGAGCATCCGGAAAACTTCTCCGCCTAGGCCAGGTAAGAAAGGCCTCCGTAGGTGCACATGATACCTCTCTTCCTCTCACTTTGTCCGTCCTCTTGAATGTTGGTGGGCAGCGGGCTTCTCTGGTGGCCTACGTGGACTCGGGTGCCACCGGGAATTTCATCAGGCTAGAGGAGGTTAATAAGCTGCCAGTTCCGTCAGGCCCTTGAAAAAAACACAAATTCTCGCCTCTGTAGAAGGTCGGCCCCTGCTAGAGACGGTTTAGTTAATTACTCATGAAGTGGTATTGCAAGTAGGGGCACTGCACAAGGAGAGGATCACATTTTACGTCCTAGCAGGCATTTCTCACCCTATCCTGCTTGGTCTTCCTTGGTTGCGGCTACACGAGCCCATCTTAGATTGGCATAATGGTAACGTCTTGCGCTGGGGGAGTCCTGTCGGGATCGGTGTCTGCTGCCGGTGCGTCCAGTAGGTGACCCCCGTCCTTTGCCTGTTCCCCCAGGATTGCCTCCGGTGTACCATGATTTTTTGGATGTATTTGACAAGAGGGAGGCGGAGACTTTCCCTCCTCACCGTCCCTACGACGGCCCCATCGAGCTCGTCTCTGGTACTACTCCACCTCGTGGGAGAATTTATCCCCTCTCTCCAGCTGAGACCCAGGCCATGTCTGAATACATCCAGGACAATTTGGCCAGCGGTTTCATTCGGAAATCCTCATCCCCTGCTGGAGCAGGCTTCTTTTTCGTAAAGAAGAAGGATGGGTCCCTGCGGCCATGCATCGATTATCGTGGCTTGAATCGTATCACAGTGAAGAATAAGTATCCACTACCTCTCATCTCTGAACTTTTTGATCGTTTGAAGGGGGCGCGAGTATTTACCAAGCTTGATCTTCGAGGGGCCTACAACCTGGTTCGGATACGCTCTGGGGACGAGTGGAAGACGGCGTTCAACACGCGGGACGGGCACTACGAGTATTTGGTTATGCCCTTTGGACTTTGCAACGCACCCGCGGTGTTCCAAGAACTCGTAAATGATGTCTTCAGAGATCTTCTCTACACCTGTGTCGTAGTCTATCTAGATGACATCTTGGTTTTCTCTTCTGATCTGGCCACACATCGCCGGGACGTCCATCAAGTCCTTCTACGTCTCAGAGAGAATCATCTCTTTGCCAAGTTAGAGAAATGTCTCTTTGAGCAAAGGTCCTTGCCTTTTCTTGGTTTTATCGTTTCAGACTCGGGTCTGGAGATGGATCATGCGAAAGTCTCGGCAGTTCTCAATTGGCCACGTCCTTCCGGAGTCAAGGCAATTCAGCGGTTTTTGGGCTTCGCCAATTATTATAGGCAATTTATCCCTCGTTTCTCGTCTTTGGCCAAGCCCATCTCGGCTCTTGTCCGCAAAGGGGCCGATCCCAACCACTGCCCTTCTGAAGCAGAGGAGGCCTTCGCGGCCCTGAAATTAGAATTCACCAAGTCTCCGGTATTTCATCGCCCAGATGCCAGCAGGCCATTTATCCTCGAGGTGGACGCATCCTCGGTGGGAGCTGGAGCAGTTCTCCTGCAGAAGTCTTCCTCGGGCCGCACCCTTACCTGCGGCTTCTTCTCCAAAGCTTTCTCCGCTCCCGAACGTAACTATGCCATTGGTGATAGAGAACTCTTGGCCATTAAGATGTATATCTATATACATTGGTATATGAAACAGTTGGCTGTAGGCGTTCGACCATCCTCCTCCTCCTCCTCCAGAAGCAAAAGCTCGTCCACAGAGCGCAGTCGTACGAGCACTCCATCTGCAGCTGCCACTGTTGCACACGAGGTGTCCCCCTATCGAGCAGCTAGTGGAAAGCGTCAGCAGGCTGTGTTGCAGATGATGTGTTTGGGCGACAGACACACCGCCAAGGTGCTGGCCGAGTACTTTCAGCGACAAACTGAGTCATGGCTGGGCAGTGTACATCTTGAGGCAGGCAAGGTAGTTAGTGATAACGGCCGTAATTTTGTGGCAGCCATAGCCCTTTCAAAACTCAGCCACATACCTTGCTTGGCTCACACCTTGAACCTGGTGGTGCAGTGCTTCCTCAATAATTATCCGGAGTTAACAGCCCTGCTCCAGAAGGTGCGAAGACTGTGCGCGCACATCCGCCGGTCGCCTGTACACTCCATTCGTATGCAGAAGCTGCAGCGATTGCTCCACCTTCCCAACCACCGCCTCATTATCGACATTGCAACAAGGTGGAACTCCACCCTGCACATGGTTGAGGGGCTGTGCGAGCAGAGGCAAGCCATAATGCATTTGTGGGAGGATACACGGCCAGGCACTTTGAGAGCAGACATGGAGTTGACAGGTGTGCAGTGGTCGAAGCTGAAAGACCTCTGTAAAGTCCTTCAGTGTTTTGAGGAATGCGCACGGCTGGTAAGCGCAGATGACGCCATCCTAAGCATGAGCATCCCACTTATGCGTCTGCTCATGCAAACTTTGGCGCACCTTAAGGAGCAGGCGTCTGCAGCCAATGTTGACGAGGAAGAAGAGGTGGAGGGAATCCTTGATGACATTCAGCCATTGTCTGCTCAGGGACCTCTCCTGGACGAGGTGGAGGAAGAAGAGGAGGAGGAGGATGAAGATGGGGATGATTACTTAGGGGAGGAGGATGCATCTCGTGGGGCAATTGAAAATGTTGGCGTGGCAAGGTCTGGTACAGGGTTTGTGTGTGACTGGAGGCATGTGGATTTGCCAGAAAGTGCTCATCCACCTAGCACTCGCAGTGCATCATTGACACCGGGGACATTGGCCCACATGTCAGATTATGCCTTGCAGATCCATCCAAAATGATGAACGATGACGACTACTGGTTGGCCAGCATCCTGGATCCACGCTATAAAGGCAAATTACAAAACATCATGCCACAGGAGAACCTTGACCTAATATTGGCTACTAAACAAGCAACTCTGGTTAACCGGTTGGTTGAGTCATTCCCAGCACACAGCAGCGGTGATGGTTCTCACACAAGCCGTACGGGCTGGGGGCAGCTTGGCAGAGGTGTTCGTGGTGCACACAGCAGAAGTGGCGTTGGAGACAGGGGTTTCATGACAATGTTGTGGACTGATTTTTCACGGACCGCTCACACAACTGGTAATACTGCATCGATGGAAAGTGACAGGAGACAGCAGTTGTCAACTATGGTTAACAACTACTTTTCCTCCCATATCGATGTTCTCCCGCACAGGTCATTCCCCTTAGACTATTGGGCCGCTAAACTGGACACCTGGCCTGAATTGGCACAATATGCCTTACAGGAGCTCGCTTGCCCAGCTGCAAGTGTGCTATCGGAAAGAGTCTTCAGTGCAGCTGGATCAATCCTGACAGAAAAAAGGACCCGTCTGTCAACCCAAAATGTGGATGATCTAACCTTCATTAAAATGAACCATGCATGGGTTTCCAAGGATTTTGTCCCACCTTCCCTTGATGACACATAGGTTGCCAGAAAAATGGCTTGCTTTGGTCCTCCTCCTATTCCGCGAACTTGACCTATTTCGCCTTTTGCAGCAGCTGAATGACCCACATCTACATATGCCACTTTGTAAACCTCCCTAAGTGGGCGGCCCCCCCCATGGCCGGGGTCACCACCTAGCGCACAAAACCGTGCGAGTGCCGTTGCCCTGGACAGGTGGGTAGGCCGACTCTTGGGCGCAGGCACTGGCATAGGGTCCCTCATAGTGCAATCAAGTGTCTCAAGGGATTCCGCACCCACTGGGTTACTGCCTCACCTTATACGCTGCCTCCTGTTCTCCTACCTCAGTCATCCCTTTCGTTCTGGCTGTCGCGGCTCTATCCCTGGGAGGTCTGTCCCTAACACTCCCTGTATAGGGGGTGGTCCTCACCTGCGCACTCGCCTCTGGGGGCTCTGGAGCCGTGACCCAGAGGGTCCACTTCCAGGTACTCCTTTGCTTTTCCGCCACACCGTAACAGCAAACTCAGGCCATGGACCCCGCCGGAGCCACGGCCGCTCAGAAGGAGTTAGTCTTTCTTCGGGAGAATCAGACGCACATGATGTCCTTCATGAAAACCATGGACTCACGTCTGTCCGCTCTCCAGTCCTCTGACCCTGGTAACACCGCCCAGTTGGCTGGTCTACAACAAGAGTTGGCGCAGCAGCAAGACATCCAGTCGCATATCCTCAGCTATATGGCCTCTGTGGACAGTCGGTTGCTCACCTTGCAGGCGGTCGCATCTGCTCCCCCAGCCATGGGTCCCCATCCTCCTCCACGGTTAGCAAAACCTCCCCGATATAACGGAGACGCCAAGCTATGCCGGGGTTTTTTGAATCAGTGCCGTCTCCATTTTGAGTTGCTGCCCCAGCAGTACCCCTCTGACCGAGCCAAGGTGGCCTTCATCATTTCCCATCTTGAGGGGGACGCGTTGGCTTGGGACAATCCGCTCTGGGAACACGATGACCCGGTAGTTACTCAGCTTTCCGTGTTTTTGGATACGTTTCGTCGAGTTTTTGACGAACCGGGCCGTTTAGCCTCTACCACTGAGGCTTTATTTAACTTATGTCAAGGTTCTTTAACGGTGGGCCAGTATGCCATCCAGTTTAGGACTCTTTCTTCTGACTTAGGTTGGAATAATGAGGCCTTGGTGGGCGCTTTTTGGCGAGGCCTCTCAAGTCGGATAAAAGATAAGCTCGCGGGTCGTGATACCCCTACAGCTCTCGAGGATTTGATCTCTCTAGCGACGCGAATTGACCTCCGCTTTCAGGAGCGTGCCAGGGAGAGAAGGGCTTCTCGTCCACTTTCTTCTATCCGCAGGTCACCCAGTCCTCGACCTAGGAGTCTCCAGTCACCTCCGACACCCGACACCCGAACCTATGCAGGTGGATTGCCTAAAGCTGTCCGATCAGCGTCGTAGGGAAAGGAGCCTCCATGGTCAGTGCTTCTACTGCGGTAGCGGTTCCCACCTCATCCGAACTTCTCCGCCTAGGCCAGGTAAGAGAGGCCTCCGTAGGTGCACATGATACCTCTCTTCCTCTCACTTTGTCCATCCTCTTGAATGTTGGTGGGCAGCGGGCTTCTCTGGTGGCCTACGTGGACTCGGGTGCCGCCGGGAATTTCATCAGGCTAGAGGAGGTTAATAAGCTGCCAGTTCCGTCAGGCCCTTGAAAAAAACACAAATTCTCGCCTCTGTAGAAGGTCGGCCCCTGCTAGAGACGGTTTAGTTAATTACTCATGAAGTGGTATTGCAAGTAGGGGCGCTGCACAAGGAGAGGATCACGTTTTATGTCCTAGCAGGTATTTCTCACCCTATCCTGCTTGGTCTTCCTTGGTTGCGGCTACACGAGCCCATCTTAGATTGGCATAATGGTAACGTCTTGCGCTGGGGGGAGTCCTGTCGGGATCGGTGTCTGCTGCCGGTGCGTCCCGTAGGTGACCCCCGTCCTTTGCCTGTTCCCCCAGGATTGCCTCCGGTGTACCATGATTTTTTGGATGTATTTGACAAGAGGGAGGCGGAGACTCTCCCTCCTCACCGTCCCTACGACGGCCCCATCGAGCTCGTCTCTGGTACTACTCCACCTCGTGGGAGAATTTATCCCCTCTCTCCAGCTGAGACCCAGGCCATGTCTGAATACATCCAGGACAATTTGGCCAGGGGTTTCATTCGGAAATCCTCATCCCCTGCTGGAGCAGGCTTCTTTTTCGTAAAGAAGAAGGATGGGTCCCTGCGGCCATGCATCGATAATCGTGGCTTGAATCGTATCACAGTGAAGAATAAGTATCCACTACCTCTCATCTCTGAACTTTTTGATCGTTTGAAGGGGGCGCGAGTATTTACCAAGCTTGATCTTCGAGGGGCCTACAACCTGGTTCGGATACGCTCTGGGGACGAGTGGAAGACGGCGTTCAACACGCGGGACGGGCACTACGAGTATTTGGTTATGCCCTTTGGACTTTGCAACGCACCCGCGGTGTTCCAAGAACTCGTAAATGATGTCTTCAGAGATCTTCTCTACACCTGTGTCGTAGTCTATCTAGATGACATCTTGGTTTTCTCTTCTGATCTGGCCACACATCGCCGAGACGTCCATCAAGTCCTTCTACATCTCAGAGAGAATCATCTCTTTGCCAAGTTTGAGAAATGTCTCTTTGAGCAAAGGTCCTTGCCTTTTCTTGGTTTTATCGTTTCAGACTCAGGTCTGGAGATGGATCGTGCGAAAGTCTCGGCAGTTCTCAATTGGCCACGTCCTTCCGGAGTCAAGGCAATTCAGCGGTTTTTGGGCTTCGCCAATTATTATAGGCAATTTATCCCTCATTTCTCGTCTTTGGCCAAGCCCATCTCGGCTCTTGTCCGCAAAGGGGCCGATCCCAACCACTGGCCCTCTGAAGCAGAGGCGGCCTTCGCGGCCCTGAAATTAGAATTCGCCAAGTCTCCGGTACTTCATCGCACAGATGCCAGCAGGCCATTTATCCTCGAGGTGGACGCATCCTCGGTGGGAGCTGGAGCAGTTCTCCTGCAGAAGTCTTCCTCGGGCCGCACCCTTACCTGCGGCTTCTTCTCCAAAGCTTTCTCCGCTCCCGAACGTAACTATGCCATTGGTGATAGAGAACTCTTGGCCATTAAGATGGCTCATGAGGAATGGCGTCATCTTCTTGAGGGTGCCCTCCATCCGTTCATCATTTTTACGGATCACAAAAATTTGGCCTATCTTCAGTCCGCCCAAAGGCTCAACCCTCGACAAGCCAGATGGTCATTATTTTTTGAAAAATTTGACTTTGAACTCCACTTCCGACCCGGGGAGAAAAACATCAAGGCGGATGCTCTTTCACGGTCCTTCCAGTCGGTAGACAAGGAGGAGGGCCCAAACCATATCATTGACCCTGCCAAGGTCCTTACCGTGGCCCCAGTAAGGCTGATCTCCCCACCTTCTGGTAAGACCTTTGTTCAAAGTGGAGACAGATTAAAGGTTCTACGCTGGAGTCACTCTTCAAAATTCTCTTGACATGCCGGAATTAGCAAGACTCTCTCGCTGGTCTCCCGCCATTACTGGTGGCCTTCGCTTCGTAGAGATGTTCAAGATTTCATCGCCTCTTGTCCTTCTTGCGCCCGGAACAAGGTTCCCCGGCATGCTCCTGCGGGTCTCCTGCAGCCGTTGCCAATACCTGCAAACCCATGGACTCACATTGCCATGGACTTCGTCACTGACTTGCCTCCTTCGTCCAGATGTACGGTGATATTGGTGGTTGTAGATCGGTTCTCCAAGATGGCCCACTTCATCGCCCTACCTGGCCTACCTACCACTTCCGAGTTGGCAAAGATCTTCGTGCTTCACATTTTTCGCCTGCATGGGTTTCCTCAACATATTTTGTGGCGGATCGAGGAGTTCAGTTTACGTCCCGTTTTTGGCGAGCTCTCTGTGGATTACTGAAGATAACGTTAGATTTTTTTCTCAGCCTATCACCCCAGTCGAATGGTCAGGTCGAGCGAGTCAACCAAGCCTTAACATCCTATCTCCGACATTTTTCCAATGCTCACCAAGACGACTGGGCCTCTCTCCTTCCTTGGGCGGAGTTCGCTTACAACAACCATCCTAGTGAAGCCTCCTCCAAATCTCCCTTTTTTGTGGTTTTTGGTCAACACCCAGGCATTCCTCTCCCCGTGTCCCCCACCTCGGGTGTGCCGGCGGCGGATTCCTTGTCCGTGGACTTCTCTCAGATTTGGAGGGAGACCAAAGGGGCCCTTGAGAATTCCAGCCTCAGAATGAAACGTTATGCCGACAAGAGGCGACTAGACGTTCCCCCGTTTCGCCCTGGGGATAAGGTTTGGTTAGCTTCTCGGTACATCAGGTTAAAAATCCCCTCCTACAAGTTAGGCCCACGTTACATTGGTCCCTTTGAGGTCTTAAGTCGGATCAACAACGTGGCTTACAAGTTGAGGTTACCCGCCTCACTAAAGATTCCCAACACCTTCCATGTGTCTCTCCTTAAACCAGCCGTGTTCAACCACTTCCATCCTGCACCCACTCTAACCTCCCAACCATGTAGCTCGGATAACACCTTTGAGATGAGGGATATTTTGGCTAGGAAGACTGTTAGAGGGAGAACTCTGTTTCTGGTTGATTGGAAGGGTTTTGGCCCCGAGGAGAGATCATGGGAACCCTTGGAGAATATTGATGCTCCCCACATCATGAGACGGTTCCTCTCCAACATTAGGAGGAGGGGGCATAAAGAGGGGGGTACTGTCACAGCGCTGTCCACGCGCGCTGTCCGGCGCGCTCCTGCCCCTCGGCGCGTCCCCGCGTCCGGCCTTCGGCTCCCTCGGCGCCGGGTTCCTGCCCACGGTGCTCAGCCTCCTGGGTAGCTGATGAGCTAGGCCCCGCCCCCAAGATGGCGGCGCCCACCACTACATATGGCCGGTGTCAGTCCTGGTAAGATGCCTGAGTATCTCATGTGGTGACGCTGTCCGTAGCTTCGCTCTCTGTGTCCTCAGGCCCCTCTTGTCCTCTGTCCCTGCTGCCTGTTTTACCGTGGTTCCACCTGCCTAACCTCGGTCTGCTTTTCTGTGTTCTGCCCTCCCTGTCTCCCTGGTGCTTTCCCTCCTCTGTCCTGCTACCTACTTCCCTCTCCGTCTCGGTTATTTGCTGTACAGCCTGTATTCATTTGTTTGCTTCTTTACATCTACAGCCTCCGTTCCTGTGCGCCCCTGGGTCCCCGGTTCCGCACCCACTGGGTTACTGCCTCACCTTATATGCTGCCTCCTGTTCTCCTACCTCAGTCATCCCTTTGGTTCCGGCTGTCGCGGCTCTATCCCCGGGAGGTCTGTCCCTAACACTCCCTGTATAGGGGGTGGTCCTCACCTGGGCACTCGCCTCTGGGGGCTCTGGAGCCGTGACCCAGAGGGTCCACTTCCAGGTACTCCTTTGCTTTTCCGCCACACCGTAACAGACACTTTTGGATTGTGTGAGGCCCACTGAATATCACAGCGCTATGTCACAGGCTCGATGTCGCAGGTGTGAAAAATGCCACTAGAGGATAACGGAGATTTTGAATTTCTGCACACACTTGTGGACACTGGACACTTTTGGATTGTGTGAGGCCCACTAAATATCACAGTGCTATGTCACAGGCTCGATGTCGCAGGTGTGAAAAATGTCACTAGAGGATAATGGAGATTTTGAATTTCTGCACAGACTTGTGGACACAGGACACTTTTGGATTGTGTGAGGCCCAGTGAATATCACAGCGCTATGTCACAGGCAGAAATTGGCTAGTGTATGACAAACTACAAGGTGTATATAGAATTGGGCACAATAGGAATCTCCCTAGAGTGTAGGTCTGTAAGAACGGAACAAGTCCTCAACTTATCCTTACAGAGCGACACACAGATAGCTTCACTGTGGCCGTGATAACAGCCGTTACACGGTACTGAGAGAGGAGCGTGCACGTACACGGCTGTCCGGTGTACGTAAAATTGTGAAGCTCCGTGTTTTTTAAGTATACGGACTGACACGCTATCTCTCTATAGTTTTGAATGTGATCAAACAGCAAATATATTTAACTGTTTGAAAACTAGACAATACTAGAAGGTGCAGGTCTGTAAGAATGGAACATGTCCTCGACTTATCCTTACAGAGCGACACACAGATAGCTTCACTGTGGCCATGATAACATCCGTTACATGGTACTGAAAGAGGAGCGTGCATATACACGGCTGTCCGGTGTACGTAAAATTGTCAAGCTCCGTGTTTTTTAATTATACGGACTGACACACGCTATCTCTCTATAGTTTTGAATGTGATCAAACAGCAAATATATTTAACTGTTTGAAAACTAAATACTAGAATGTGCAGGTCTGTAAGAACGGAACATGTCCTCGACTTATCCTTACAGAGCGACACACAGATAGCTTCACTGTGGCCGTGATAACAGCCGTTACACGGTACTGAGAGAGGAGCGTGCACGTACACAGCTGTCCGGTGTACGTAAAATTGTCAAGCTCCGTGTTTTTTAAGTATACGGACTGACACACGCTGTCTCTCTATAGTTTTGAATGTGATCAAACAGCAAATATATTTAACTGTTTGAAAGCTAGACAAAACTAGAAGGTGCAGGTCTATAAGAACGGAACATGTCCTCGACTTATCCTTACAGAGTGACACACAGATAGCTTCACTGTGGCTGTGATAACAACCATTACAGGGTACTGTGTGAGGAGTGTGCACCGCTGTATGGTGTGAAAAAATGCACGCTCAGTACCTCACCAGGACAAAAAAAAAATTGGGATTGCTTTTAAAAAAGCAGTTTGCAGAGCAGTGGGTAAACAGCAATGCAGCCGTCAGGAAGCCTTAGAAGGCAGCCTAACAACCAACACCGCTGATCCAGCAAAATATAGCCTCCACTTGCACTACACAAACAGTGACTGGTGTGTTGTACAGGCAAAATCGCTAGCAGCAGAAGCAGTTTTTGGTGTCTTCTTCCCTGCCTAACGCTCTCCCTACAAAATCATCATCAGCAGCAGCTCTCCCTATTCTGAGATCAGCATGAGTAACAGGGCGGTCGGCGTGCACGCCCTTTTATACCCCCTGTGACGCCCACCAAAGCAAGCCAATCACTTGCATGCCCTTCTGAAAGATGGTGGTGACCCCTGCCTATGTCATCACATTGCCCACAGTGTCCGTGGATCCTGATTGGCTGAAAAAGAGCGCAAAACAAACTTTTGAAACGCGACTTTGGCGTTTAAGTCGCCGACCTCGTGGCCGACCTCATCCTAGGGTCGGGTTTCGTTTCATGAAACCCGACTTTGCCAAAAGTCGGCGACTTTTGAAATTTTTCGACCCATTTCGCTCAACTCTACTGCCAACGGTACAAAATGTTTACTAAATCTGTCAACCACGACCCAAACCACAGTCTTACCATTGGAAGGAGGGAAATCAGTGATAAACTCCATGGCCAAATGAGTCCAAGGTCTATCTGGAATTGGCAATGGCACCAATTCCCTGGCCGGTCAGTTACGGGAGCTTTTAGCATGGGCACACGTATCACAAGCAGACACAAATATAGCAATATCAGAAGACATGGAGGACCACCAGAACAGTCTAGCAATAGATCTCCGGGTAGCCGAGACTCCTGGATGCCCACTGAGAGCAGAGTCATGAAACTCCTGGAGAACTCTAAACTGATACTGAACCGGGACAAAGAGCTTATTCTCCGGCAATGACGGAGGAGCAAGAGACTGAACCTCATGTATCTCCTGCTCCAACTCAGAGGACACCCCAGCAAAAACCACCCTGTGCTGAGGAATGGAGGAGGGAGGATCAGGAGGTGACACAGGATCCAAACTGTGAAACAATGCATCGGCCTTGACATTTTTGGAACCAGGCCGAAAGGTGATGGAAAAATGGAACCGTGAAAAAAAAAAGCAACCACCTCGCCTGCTTAGGTGTTAAGTGTTTAGCTGACTCAATGTAGGACAGGTTTTGTGGTCCATAATCACCGTCATCCGATTAACAGCCCCCACCAAAAAGTGCCTCCATTCTTCAAAAGCCAGTTTTATGTCTAATAACTCCTGATTTCCAACATTATAATTTCTCTCAGCAGGAGAAAATTTTTTGGAAAAAAATGCACAAGGTCTCAAGTTAGTCAAAGTGGCAGATCCCTGAGACAACACTGCCCCCACTCCCACCTCCGATGCGTCTACCTCAACAATGAATGGTTCAGACGGATCGGGCTGGACCAACACAGGAGCAGACATAAAACATTTTTCCAATGAAGAAAATGTTGCAACTCCCGAGTCTGACCAGTTTTTAAGATCAGCCCCCTTGCGAATGAGATCATTGAGAATCTTGACCACCTGAGAAAATCCTTTAATAAATCTCCGATAATAAAAAGCAAACCCCAAAAAGTGCTGAAGACCTATCAGATCTTTGGGTTGCACCCAATTAACAATGGCCTATACCTTTCCAGGGTCCATGCAAAACCCTTTAGCAGACAGAATGACGCCAAGAAATGATAGCTGTTGGACAAAAAAATGTGCACTTCTCAGGTTTAGCGAATAGCAAATTGTCCCGTAATCTCCGATCCATACAGATGGCCTGAGTCATAGCCTCCTCCAAGGAGCTGGGTGGCGGATGGAGAGCCAGAGCATCCTTAAGATTATCCGACAGTCCTCTCCTGAACTGACAACTAAGTGCAGAGTTATTCCAGGTAACTTTGGCAGCCCACCGCCTGAACTCAGAGCAATACCATTCGGCAGTGAGTTTACCCTGGAAGAGACCCATGATATGAATGTATGGAACTTCTCTCTGGAAAAAGTATCTGGGAGCCTGACTGTAGGCTCAAGAGCGTGGAGCGAGATATCTATGGGGTCCGAGTAACTACAGACAGGTTGTGAAATAGAACCCTGAACAGACCTAACCGTCTCAGAGAGTTCCTTTTGAAGCAGATTATGAGAGGTGGCCAGGGCTCTATGTTCTACAGACAAGTCCTGCATCATTTGAGTCAAATCAAACATCTGATTTGCAAGAGTACAAGTGGGTCAGTTATAATGTCACGCTGCTGCTATGCAGGTAGATGCAAGCTCCACTAGATGGCAATAGAGTGGATGGAGGACTGCACACAGCAAGAACAGACCTGCAGTACAGCAGCGAAGCTGCAACCAGGTGAAAGCAGAATAGTCAAACAAGCGGGGGTCGATATTTAATCTGTAGTGCAGTACCAAAGCAATAAACAAACACAGAGTCAGAAGCAAGCCAAAAGGGTCCGTACTGGTCTGCAGCAGATATGCCAAAGACAGCAGACAAACAGCAAGTCAGGGTCCAAGCCGAGTCAAATTCCAGAGAGTCCTAAACATGAAAGGGAAACACTGAGTCGGGATAGGGAGTGGGGAACAAACAGACACAGGCAAAGTCAGCAACAGCAGGAGGACAAATCAGGGTACTACCAGAGTCAGACACTAAAGCCGTAGGCAGAAAATATAACATGGCCTGCAGGAAGCAGCAGGAAAAAATAGCAAACCTGAATCCAAAATGAGGCCAGGCAAAATTAACCCTTAACATGATCAGCTTGGGAAAAGGGCAGACAGGACTCAAAACCCAGACTGGATTATGACATATATAATATATACCTGTACGTCTCGCAGGTTCTCTTCCATCTGTACACGGTGGAAGTGAAGTCTCTGCTGAGACATTTCAGTGGCCCTGGAGGAAGCAGCTTTTGTCTCCCTTTCTTCCATTTCTGTACTCCTTTCTGTAAGTCTTGGCTCCGTTTCTTCTTTCTGTAAGTCTTGCTCATTGAGACATAATACAGCTTTTATCTTCGAGAAAGCAGATTTCAACCTTGTGGGAGTGTAATACCATTTAGTTACAAATTGTAAAGTAGAACTAATTTAGAGTGGCATTACTTGTATCTGTATAAATAAGTTTAAAGCGAACCAGGCATTGTCAGGTTAGTGCTGCTCCACCAATTAAAATGATACCTGGTTGTAGAAATCCGTCTTGTGTTTATTTTTTTAATCTGTGTTTGAATTTTTAAGTTAATGAGATGCTTCATGCCAGACAAAGAAGTTCCTGATTCTGGGCTCCCCCTGCAGTCTGTGTTAGAGGGTGGTCTGTGTCGGCACAGTAATAAATTGTGTTATTTTCAGCTTTACAGAAGGATGATAACACCATAGAAATGATAAGAATAATAGGCCTCAGTTACCACAGCAGTCTACAAGGAAAACTGTTGTTCATAGCAACCAATCACAGCTTAGCTTTCATCTTTTAAATAACTCTGGTGAAATGAAAGATGCTTAGCAAATTGATTGCTATGGGCAACACAGGCTTATAGTTAATGCTTTTTGCAGGACGTAGTGTTGTATACTTCATGCAGTTGTCACTTTATGGCAGCATAGTTTATATACAAACTTTTTCACACTTTAGCCTGGGCTTACAGAAATACGCTTATTTGCCCTCTGCCTGTTGTTTATAGTAATATGTCTGAGTACCTGTAGATTTACTTTATTTTTTTCCTGCATGGTTTATCTACTGTTTTTTTTTGTCTATTAGTTTGTATGGTTTCTACCTATGTATTTTTAACATATAAATAAAGACATTTTATGCTCTTTAATATACCAACCAAGCACACACACAATTCTTATTTATGGTTAACTATTCAGGTAATTAATCTGAGGTGTGTTTTGTGTACTTAGTGTGTGCTTGTTCACATCCAGCTTATGCAACCAGCAAGGGCTGTTAAGTCAGAAAAAACATCAGTGCTGATTTATCCTGTATGTAGAAGAATAGCTAGAAGAACACTTTCTTAAAACAATCTCCTTTATTGCTAAGTGTGACAAATTTTGCATGTGAAATGGCATGGCTAGCGAGACAAGTTTTGGTAATAACTTTTTCATGCAATATAGTTTTTCAGTCAGAAAACATCAATATATCTTAAATCTCAGTCTTTTGGATCAAGAAGAAACAGAAATCTTTAAGTTTTTTAGCGCAAAGCAGGATTGGTGTGATCATTTAATCATTTAAGAATTTAACAACTTCCCAGAACCCTTGTATTCAAGGGCAGCTCCAAAACAGGGTATAAAACGAGATTAACCCCTTTCTGACATCAGACGTACTATCCCGTCCATGGGACCTGGGCCCCTATGCCCATGGCCGGGATAGTACGTCTAGCGCAATCAGCGGCGCCCACGTGGTAAGCGCCGCTGATCGCGGCCGGGTGTCAGCTGATTATCACAGCTGACACCCGGCACTATGTGTCTGGGGTGGTCACGGACCGACACGTAACCCCTTGCACACCGCGATCAAACATGATTGCGGTGTACCGGGGATTAAAGGGAAGCATCGGCAGGGAGGGGGCTCCCTCCTTGCTTCCCTGAGCCCCCCACAGCAGCGAAATGTGCAGTGCTGCTGCAGGGGGTTCTTTCCCTGCAGGCCCCTGGATCCAAGATGGCGACATGGACCTTCGGGGGCCTGCAGGGAGCTGGCTTCCTCAGTGCCTGCAAAGCGCAGGCATGAGGAAGCCTTCTGCACTGCCTGTGACAGATTGCTGAAAAATAATTTTAAAAAAAAAATCACTAAGTAAATTAAAAAAAAGAAAAAAAAACTTCCCTGATAAATTCATTTTTTTAAAATAAAAAAAACAATAAAAGTACACATATTTGGTATCACCGCGTCCGTAACGACCTGCCCTATAAAACTGTCCCATTAGTTAACCCCTTTAGTGAACCCCTTAAAAAATAAAATAAAAAACGAAGCAAAAAATAATGATTTATTATCATACCGCCGAACAAAAAGTGCAATAATGCGCGATAAAAAAGACGCATATAAATATCCATGATACCGCTGAAAATGTCATCTTGTACCGCAAAAAACGAGCTGCCACACAGCATCATCAGAGAAAAAATAAAAAAGTTATAGCTCACAGAATAAAACGATGCAAAAATAATTATTTTTTATATAAAATTGTTTTTATTGCATAAAAGCGCCAAAACATAAAAAAGACATAAATGAGGTATTGCTGTAACCATACTGACCCGAAGAATAAAACTGCTTTATCAATTTTACCACACGCGGAATGGTGTAAACGCACCCCCCCAAAAGAAATTCATGAAATGCTGGTTTTTGCTCATTCTGGGTCCCAAAAATCGGAATAAAAAGCTATCAAAAAATGTCACATGCCCGAACATGATACCAATAAAAACGTCAACTCGTCCCGCAAAAAATAAGACCTCACATGACTCAGTGGGTCAAAATACGGAAAAATTATGGCTCTCAATATGTGGTGATGCAAAAACTATTTTTACAATAAAAAGCGTCTTTTAAGCGTGTGACAGCTGCAAAAAATAAAAACCGCCATAAATAGTAAATCAAACCCCCCGTTATCACCCCCTTAGTTAGGGAAAAATAATAAAATAAAAAAAATGTATTTATTTCCATTTTCCCATTAGGGTTAGAGCTAGGGTTATGGTTAGGGCTAGGGCTAGGTTTAGGGCTAGGGTTAGCGTTAGGGCTAGGGCTAGGGTTAGGGCTATGGCTAGGGTTGGGGCTAGGGTTAGGGCTGAGATTAGGGTTAGGGGTGTGTTGGGGTTAGGGTTGGAGTTAGAATTGGGGGTTTCCACTGTTTGGGCACATCAGGTGCTCTCCAAACGCAACATGGCATTTGATCTCAATTCCAGCCAATTCTGCATTGAAAAAGTCAAATGGTGCTCCTTCCCTACCAAGCTCTGCCATGCGCCCAAACAGTGTTTTACCCCCACATATGTGGTATCAGCCTACTCAGGACAAATTGCAAAACAACTTTTGGGGTCCTATTTCTCCTGCTGCCCTTAGGAAAATAAAAAATTGGGGGCACAAATATCATTTTTGTGGGAAAAAAAATGTGAAGCCCTTGGGGGTTCAAAGTGCTCACCACACATCTAGATAAGTTCCGTGGGGGGTCTAGTTTCCAAAATGGGGTCACTTGTGGGGAGTTTCCACTGTATAGGTACATTAGGGGCTCTCCAAAGGCAACATGACACCCGCAGAGCATTCCATCAAAGTCTGCATTCCAAAACGTCACTACTTCCCTTCCGAGCCCCGACGTGGGCCCATACAGTAGTTTTCTCCCACATATGGGGTATCAGGGTACTCAGGACAAATTGAACAACAACTTTTGGGGTCCATCTTCTCCTGGTACACTTGGGAAAATAAAAAAAAATGGGGACTAAATGATCATGTTTGTGGAAAAAATACGATTTTTTTATTTTCACGCCCGGGCGTTATAAACTTCTGTGAA